>NC_138104.1:60010828-61210828 GCF_964146895.1 Miniopterus schreibersii | reverse complement strand
TGTCAGTAGACTAAAAGACTTCTTACTAAGTGTCTCTCATCAACTATCATATCTTCTTTGGAGCCCTTAGACAAACTGGAAAGAAGGCATCAACAGGATTGGACAAACTGGGTGACTTGCCCTTATCCCCCAGAGATGGTATCTTCCCACCAAGTGGAGAAATGCCCACTTTCTCCTTCAGAGCAGCTAAAGGGGCTACCCATATTAAGGTTAAAGAGAAAATTCAGTTACCAGGCTGGAATAAATGAGGTACTAAAACCAGAAACCCTATAAGTGCTCTGCTTGCCACCCAGCATATTCACTTGCAGAAGTCATGGGAAGAAGAGAAAAGAAACCAAGAGGAAAGCTGAAACATTGAGACTACAGAACCATGGCCTCCTTTGGAAAGGTCTGGTTGGTGTGGCTCCAATGGGCTGCCACCCATGAACTCAGGGTGTGTTCCTGGAACACTGGTTTCATATAGTTCATTGGCACACTTCTGTTCTGTTGACTTTGTCCCCAAATCCCAAGTGCAGAGGGAATGTCCACTTACTTTCTCATCTTGGCCACTGCCACCTCACTTAGCTCTTAAATTCATCTGCTAAACTCAAGAAATTAGAAGCCAGTCAACAAAATGCCCATTTCACTTGGTTCACTTTATTTGTTGAGAAGAGAGTTTCTGAGTGATATGATATGATCTACATGGGTTTCCTCCCCTGATTTCTGTGTTGATATTAATAGCCAAAAGAACTTGCAAAACAGTTTCTTTAAATAACAACGGAGAGGGGAATGTAAGATGGGTGATATACCAATTCAAGACTGCTGGATAAAATGAAAACTGACAGGTTCTCTCTCTTTCTGGGGTAAGATAGACAAATTCTGATTTTCTTTCTTACGACACCATTTGGCTTATATGAGCTCACAGGATCACTTTTAGCTATTTTAAACAGAAAAAAATACAACATTCTTTTCAGTTAAACTGGGTTACATTTTAATAATTTATTTACATCTGTTTTGAAATGATCATCATTTGTGGTACATGGACTTGATGATATCATTCTAATACCTCTTCTTGTAAAGAATAGAGTCTCTCCTTTCCATTTTTCTATCTAATTGTCCTTATGAATATATATGTTTTTCACTTGTAAAAGCCTAAAATCAGTGTAATTAAAAGCAGCAACAACTGGATTACTCAAAATTTCTGAATGACAGGACTAGGGAAAACCAGCTTAAACAAGATTTTAGGCCTACTGTTTTTGCAATGGGGATTCTATGAGAAAAAATATTTTAGCTTGACTTTGTTCTCCCACAGATGAAAGGGGGATTTGTGTTTTCTTTTGGCCATTGATGTTCCAGCCAATGTAATTGACAGAAGTCTCATTTTGCATGCACTCTACAAACAGCGTTGATGTGGTTGGTACACTGTACTCACCGGTGAAGGATTGTCCACCCAAACCCACTCACCTGGTGAACTGGAAGATGAAGATCACTCACCAGACAAGTCATGCAGGCTATCTCCAAAGAGGTTTTCAGTGTTCAGTAGGGATGGAGAATGAGGAAAAGAAAAGAAAAAAGAGCACCAGAGAGAAGGCCCTGTCTGTGGACAGCAGGCAGCTGATAGGGTCACAAATTCTGTGGTCAAAGAAAAGAGTCATGTGGCAGTTTCAATTCTTGTTTATTGGGCAGTTCACCCAGGCCTAGCATATGAACTGAAATGGGGATTGGATTCTTTTTTCCATAGATTTTCTATGCCACAGACAGTGTCATTGTTCTTGGAGAGCTTGTTTTTGTTTTGTTTTGTTTTGTTCTGTTTTGTTTTGTTTTGTTTTTAATGAGAAATGGATTTTTTTTGAAGGATTCTGTCATATCTTTGAAAAAGAAAATCAGTAATACCTATATTTTTATATATGTTCACTAGCACTAAAAAACAAACAAACAAAACAAAAACAGTTTCACTCCATCCCTCTGTCCTTTGGGTAGTTACTGAGGGTTGAGAAATAATGTGGTGATGCTAAAGTCCCCTCTGTCCATACTTTATTTCTAAATGTACATATACATATATGGCAAGAATAATTCTGTTTGTACTTTAAGAGAAAGTAGTTCTACCATCCACATGATACTACCATTACACAAATGACCTAACTTTGAGCTTCAAGTAGCTTCTGTTTGTTTCATTAGGCACAGCAGAGACATGGCCTTGACCTCTTTTCTCCCTTGATATTTGGCTCAAGCCACTCCCTTTACCCCTTTCCAAACTTGTGCCAGGGTTGTGCTTTATAAGATTGTCTCCAGACAACTCAGTAACTATTCCTGCATGTTCCCTGCATGGCCCTGAGAAAACAAGTGGCTGACTAATTATTCTGTGCCAGTTGCCCAGATGAAAGGTCACTGAGCCAAGGGAGTGGCCTTCATGCTCAACCCCCTATAGGGAGACATGGGAATCAGGAATGTTAAAGCACAGGATCAAATCCCAAAGTTAAAGTCAAAATAAGCCATTTTGAATGTGCAATTTCTTGTAAAAGGAAGTTTTTACCCCTGCTGTCTTTTATAGGCAGTGCTGTTCTCATCACTAATCTCTTTGAGAATCTTTGAAAGATGTTTTTAAAAAGACAAAGTGATGAGAACATCACATTATGTAACCAAAGATTACACTGTATCTGCTAAGATACCAAAATTTTTGAGGGCAGGAATGGAGTGAACATTAGTGCCTCTTTGGTAAGCTATCCAAAGACAGACTAAAGGACTTTTCTGGTGACTGACTTATAAGAGTTCTGTGGGTTCCCCCACACACAATATACATGGTAAGAAGAGTAGAAGATAATTTCAAAAAAATGGGATTATGGGTCCTTTACTAAGAAATATTATAAGCAGAACTAGCTTTCTTTTTCTCCAGTAGTTGTTCAGCAACTTTTTAAAGCTCCATCGTTGCATGGTTGGAAATGGAGCTTTCTTGGCCACTGTGTTTGCTTGTGCCTATGTTAGTTTATCTGAAGATGTGAATCCCTTGCTGAGAAAGGGAGCATTTAAAGGACTAGATTTTGCACTACAGGGACAGCAGGCAGAAATCCTCATTTCTGCCCACTTTGGAAGACACAAAACCTTCTCTGCAGTTTAAGGCAGAAGATTGAAATATATTGTACATGAGTATTTGTATCCATGTTTCAAAATTGAATTATATACATATATATAAATGATAGATGATAGATGATACATAAGTAGACATATGATAGACATAGATAGATATAGATATATAGTTATAGATGATATAGATATAGATATATAGATATACATATAGATATAGATTATATAGATATAGATATATAGATATAATATGTTCTGATAGCTTTACCTTTTTCTGCACCTTTATATTTGGCTCCAGGTCACAATTGATATTATGTACTTGTGATAGAGACTGCAGTTCCATTTTGGAAGCTCTCTCAAAAGACACCTGGGTTGATCAAATAACTAAGAGATCTCTGCCCCTATTGGGGCCTGACCCACAGGCCTTGCAAAGGAGCAGAGGGGGGAAAATTGTAGGGTACATGATGTATTGCACTTTACTCTCCCAAACTGATGAATGTTTAAAGGGTGGTGAAAACTCATTGGGAATGACTGGGGTTTACTATAGGGAAGGCCCAAACTTGGGGCCAAACACCCACCAAAATGATTAGCCAGTGGCCCCTTAATGGGACCTGAACAGTTGGAATAAGGTAGGACATTCTTTGTTTTTCATCATCCTTGTGAAAAAAGGACAGTTTACTGCACTTGGGAACCTGGAGCAAGTGCTATATCTTTCACATAATTTACTCACCTGTAATCGAGGTGCTCTTGCTACTGGGTGTCTGTGTGCTTTAATTATGGTTTGGGATATGTTCTGTAAAGATTTTGACAATGAAAATGTATTTTTCCCTGTTATAAATTTGTCAATGTACTAGAATATCTCTGTAGGTACAGGTCTGTCTCTGCTCACAGGTAGGGGTGGTTTTCTTCAATTAAGAGATTGACACTGGGGTCTGTTGCTCAGAGCCTCTCCCAACTCTCACTATTTCTAGTTGAAGGCAGAAAATTTCACATTTTTCACCCCTCTTTAGACACTTCAGCTGAGGTAACAAAACAGTTGCAATGTTCCTACCCACCAAATTAAATGGTAAGTATTTGAATTTAGCATGTTGACTCTGAAAGGGAAAACACCCTTTGACTGAGCTTCAATTTATCCCCAATTTGTTTGGCCAGAAAGTAGGTAATATGTATTGATTGGTTTCTGACCCCAATTCAGTATAGCAGAGGCCCTTGTTCCATTCTTTATCCCACTTTTCTTTTTGCCTCTTATGGAATTAAATGAGAAACTATGGACTAAGTGACCCTTGTGGCTTAAAATAGTTCTTATATTCACTACTTAACAAGGCTGTCATATAGCTACAGATTCCATTGGCCACCAAAGACTAGAACACACACATAACCCAAAGAAAAGAAAATTTTGAAATGTTGCTGCTTCTCTGGTGGTGTCCTCTGGCTGATGCTTCATATTTTGGGACTGTGTTTCCTGTACAGCCAAAAGGGCAAGCCTGCAGTCTCTCCCAACCTTAGCCCTTGATGCTCACTATAAGGCAATGAAGTGCCTGTGGGGTTGTCCTATCCTATAAGCCATTCAGGTGCTGAGAGTAGTCACAATTGGCATGGTTCAAGCTAAAAAAAGAGTCCCTTCAGAACTCAGTGACACCCTTCTGTTTTCTCCTAGACTGGAACATTGATTAGGGAGTGCCTCGAACATGACATTCTTGTACTGTCCTTGAGATTAATTTGGCAGCAGGAGGGAGCAGACTATGTAACCAGATGTAAGAATTAATTTTGATATTAAGGGAAAAATAAAGAAAAAAAGAGAGGAAAAAGCATCATACGATTTTTCAAAAGAAACATTAATTTTGCTTGAAACTTGTTTCAATGAGGCTTCAGTTCTCACAGCAGCTCTTGGCCTCCACTGGGCAGCAGGACCAGCCCCAACTGCTAGTGTTCTATTCTCTTTTTTGTAATCGTGGAATCTTTTGTTGCTCTAAATATAATTAAAAAAAATGATAGAAACTCATTTGTTCAAATACATGTGTGACTCTGGGTTTGTCTCTGTCTCTGCTTTCAGAAATGTCATCCATTGTGTAAAATATTAGCTTGCTGGTCTGCCAGCTAAAACTTGGCCACAGCCCCTGTTGTGGCTGCAGGCTGGAGTTATTGTTAACAAAGAGACTCTAGAAAAGCTGCTAATGTCCTCTTATCACCATCTTTAATTTGTTAAAACATAAAACAATCTAAAATTTCAGATGAATGTCATCAGAGTTCTTTTAATTAGCTGTTTTTATTGGCTGCCTTTATTGAAGTCAAGATTTGGTATCATGCCCAGTGACTTCTTATGCTACTTTGATTATTATTATTATTATTATTATTATTATTATTATATATTTAATCTTTGCACAGGGGTTATAAATTTGACCTGTGTTGGCCTTAGCATAGGTTGATCTGGGGCAACTAAAATATCAAAGGGTCTGGGATAGAAAGCACAGATGAACACTGGTGGCCCATTTCAACTTCTCATAGAAAACCCTGAGCTTATCAACCAGGAAAAAGCCACACAAAATCCAGCTGTTCACCATCATTCTCATCTTTGTGGGAGCATAAAATGGGTGTGGGCTTCACTGACCTGTTCTTGTTGAACTTTGGATAAGGAATGGGCACGTTCACATCCTCACTGTTTTTCAGGGGCCATATGATCCTTGACCACCCAGGTAAAATTCAAGCCAACATTCTTCTGGGTTTTCAAAAGTTCAAGCAAGGTCCTTTCCTGTCTCATCTCAGTGAGAATACTTATGAAATCCCAAAATGAATTTCTGGGCTTGAGATATAGGCCATCAATGTGGTGTGACAGATATGTTAAGGAATAATATGAAAGCTCTTTATGCTTCATGTCCTCACCTATAATAAGGGTTGCCACAGTGTCTCTCTACTGGACTGGGTTGGGGATTCAGTAAGAATGCATGTGACCCAGCTGGTGGGCTTATTTCTCTGGTTTTGCTCCCTGTTTAAATGCCAGAATCCCTAAAAATGATCCCTTATTAAGCCATGTTTTTCACTGACCACCTCAGAGTAGATGGATTTCTCAAAATTTTCCTGAGAACAGTGCTCAATGGACAAAAGAAAAATAAGAGATTCCTGGCAGGTGTGTTTGTGTGTGTTTATGTAAGAGAGAGACAATATGTATGTTTGTGGGTTGATGTGTAGGTTATTTTCTCTTGAACCTATAGACAGTGACCTAACAGTCATGTTACTTGGTTTCATTTACTGCTCAACCCCTGCCTAAACTAACAAGGTAGTTAGCATCCACCATAGGTTTTCAAAGGAGTACCAAAGCACACAGGTCAGGGAGACACATAGTGGATCAAAAAGAGCTTGGAGGCAGGAGTCCTATATGTGAGCTAGTGTATAACTATGATTCTGACCTGGAAAACCAGCTTTCCTTTTCTAGACCTTACTTTTCTCATCTATGAAATGAGTGTATCTGAAGGTATGGAATAGGACTAGATGAGAAGGGAAACACCTTCCAATGTGGACACCATGGTTACTGCGAACAACATCATCTTTCTTAAACATGGTATGAAGGGAAAAAGAAAGGGCGGTTTGTTATCCTGAGAACATAAAGTTTTTCTTTTGTTTGTTTGTTTGTTTGTTTTTCACACTGTACAACTCCCTTCAGTGCTCACAACCCACAGGTAAGGAGGCTGGCAAAAATTCGAGGCTGGAATGTACTCTAGCATGGGTACACTATGAGGGACCCACAGACAAGGGCCTACCATTAGAACATATAATTTTGAAACTAGAATATACATGTTTGAACTCAACAAAAATTTACTGAACACCTAGGAGGTCAAAACAACAATTGAGTTCTGTGTAACAGATGCTGTTAACCTCTTGATGAATGGGGAAAAGGCTGAAAATTGAAATAATTTGTTTATAGGTTAGATGATCTTATAAATAGTAGAGATAAATAAGAGTTAAATAAGTCACAGGCCATGCTTTCAATGGAGAGTACTAAATGCCTTATTGCCAGGCCAGTCTGGGACTTCAGCCTATCACATCCATCCCTAAGGCAATATTGGGATAAATTTTGTTTTATTTTTGTTGACTTTTAGAACTAGAAGGGATCTTAGCATCTATCCCCAAGTTTTTATTCTTCACATGAGGAAGCAAGGCCAAAAAACTTGTTGAATTAGAACCTGTGGTAAGGGATTAGCCTTAGAATATTCAGCTCATGGTCCATTTATGTTCCTACCAGTGGCATGGTACATTGGCAGAACACACGAGAACCTCTACTACCCACTTGCACACTGGCACAGAGTCCTGGTGAGAGAGCCTCCATTTATCATCTGTGGTTTTCATGTATACAGCCCAAGGGTTTTGTACTCCAAACACAGCACCTACTTCACCTACCATCCACTCCCAGAGGTTTTTTGCATGCAGCTGCAAGAAAGGTTGAGAGGAGAGAATTAATGAGGGAGATAGAGTAGGGATTGCAGAAGCAGTGAGAAACATTTGAAAAACACTTAAGTATGAAAACCTAATTTTTTTTAGATAACAAGCCGATGCAGGTGATTCAAATCCTCAGATATTCCTGCCACCATTTTTTTTCAGGCCACAACTTCCCCTTTTCCCTCAACTTCTTTCCCAGGGCACTTCAAGCAAGAAGGCTCTTTGGGGAATTTGGTCTGATTGCCAACCAGCAAAACTATACCAAGTAAGCTGACTTAAGCCAGACTCTATGCAAACTGCCCCCTTAATCCCCATTGGGTCACTTCAAATATCAGACCAGAAAACAGGCCGGCAGAGCAAGCAGATGCTCTGAGAGGTGCACTGCCTGCCATCTGGGCAGTGAGACTTGTCCTCAAAGGGAGCAAGCCCTTTTTATGCTTATACATGGTGCTAAGAGAAAACAATGTCAAGGTTGAACTAATCTTGTAGGTGGATTCCACCACTTCAAAAGACTGCAGGGACTCTTCACATGGGCACAATATTTAATCATCCCCTCATTCATTTGTTCTTTCTTTTATTCAATAACTATTTATTTCGCAACCACTATGTATCCTACACACAAACAAGGCAGACATGGTCTCTGTCTTCATGGAGCTTCCAGTTTAATGGAAGAAACAAAGAGACAGACAATTGTAATATAATGTAATGGATGCTATGGTAAAGGAAATTCAAAGTTTTATTTGAGTGCAGACGAAGGATGTATTTCATCTTCTAGTGAGAATTTCAAGTAAAGGTTATTAGAGAAGTCTAAGCTGTAACCCATGTTGGATGAAGTTGAAGCTGAGGTGGGGAAAAGGGCAATTCATTTTTAGGCAAAAAGACAGCAACCTTTTAAGGAAAACTATAAATAGTTTAGCCTGAAGGAAATGTTTAAAGAAGGGTGTGACTTTGAGAGAGGAGCAGAGAGGAGGGTAGAAAAGGAGACACAAGTAAAGTGAGTGAGGCCCTGTGTCACTACAGAGTTTGTCCTTTATCCCAAGGTAAATGCAGAGACACAGAAATTCTTGTCAGCATTTCAATTCCCCGAACACATGACCTTATCTGAACTTCATAATATCCTGAAGAGGCAAGCAGATCAGAGATCAAGCTCATTTTGCTGATAGGAAAACTGAGGCTCAGCACAATGAAGCGATTGGCCCAAAAACTACTCCTCAGAGTTAGTGGCCCTAAGTCGAAATGGGAAGCCTCGAATCTAATTTTCCGTTTCAGGCTTCTAACATTAGAGCAATCCATCAAAGACCTCAGGACCTGGTGCAATTCTTGGAATGTGTTCAAGAGCATTTGTGGTGAGAGCGTACTATCCCATTTGTACCTGCCATGGCCTTCTTGAGCTGACACTAGCATGAGATTCCTGGATGGCAAACGGGGTATCCAAGAAAGGAGCAGTAGCATCATCTTAAGAGATGGTGTAGGCTGTGTGAAGCCAGCCAAATTGGTGCTCTGTGGTTGCTGGGCCTCATTCATTCATCCAAACATGAAGTAAAAAAATGCATGAGAAGAAGAGACAACATTATGCCTTCCTAGAGGAGGAGACATCAGAGTTTGGCCTTGAACAATCAGATGAAATTACACAGGAGGGAAAGGTAGCTGAGCAAGCAACCAAAACAGAGGGAAGATCATGGATAAATGTCTTAGAGGCAGGAAAGAGTACGGCTTCTGCTTTGGCACAAAGAGTTGAAGATGAGTCTGGATTAGGGCCCACTGTGAAAAGCCTGTGTGTCCTGCTCAGAAGTGGTATTTTTTTTCTGTAGGCCAGTTATTCTCAATTGCCACATATGAAAAATAATGATCACATGTGTGACATACTTTCAAGGTAGCCTCCAGGGTTATATGTAATTCCTGACACATAGCTATCACTTCACTCCCTTTTCTCCCACTTAAGTAATCATATATGAACACTAGTGAGACTGACAGTATTGAAAGGAAAAATCTGCACCTCCTATAGTATAATTTTAAGAAAATTATCCACCAACTTCAATGTTTAGGATATTATCAACAAATTATTCTCCATACCTCACAACTAATTACAGAATACCGGTTGAAATCATTATGGATTTTTGAAGAAAACTGTAACACAATTAGTTTTGGGAGATGGAAGCTATGCCAAAACATATTGTATAAGAATATAATAAAGTGTAACACAGAGGTTGAGTCAAGAGGATAATAATAAATGTATTGAGCATTTACTATGTGCCAGGAAATGCTAAAAATAAGCTCTTTATATTGTGTCTTACATAATCCTCACATCAACCCTATGATTTGAGCACAGTTACTCCCATTATATAGATAAATAAACTAAGGTTCTGACTCAATGTTATTTTTGGCTCAGACCCAAGGTTACTTCTAAGTAATAAAGCCTGAACTCAAACTAAAGTATGTTTGTTACCAAAGCCTACAATGTTGATTACTGCACTATATATTTTTTTGAAAGGCTGGTTAAGTTTCTGTTTTTGCAAAGAGGTCCAAGGAACTAAAAAGCAGGCAGCATTATAAATAGGGATAAAGAAAGAATTATATCACAATGGAATTATATTCGCAACCACCCACTCTAGGAGTGACAGTAATATCTGGTTTACATGAGCCAATGCTTTCTACAGAGCAGCCACCTCCTCACCAAATTTCAGAGAAGTCATGTTGGGAGAAAAAAAAACAAAAACAAAAACAAAACAGTCTTCTCCAGCCCTGAATCTCCCAAGAGTCTTGCAAGTCTTGTTTTTCTGTCCTGCCTCTGGTTAGGGATACCTGGGGTATAACAGTTCATCAGGTGTTCAGAAAACCTCTGAGCATATTTGTCTATAAAAGCAGGCAGGGGGAAGAGCATTGGATCAGGTATCAGGATACCAGCTTCTGCCAATGACCAGCAGATAAAGGTTACCAGGCCCTTTCTCCCTTCTGGGCTTCATTCTCTTCATCTATAGAGCAAGGGAGATCAGGACTAGGCTAGTTTCTTCCAGATCTAGTATGTCTTCTTGGATTCTGTGAAACTTTTTCCTAAAGCCAGAATTTTGTCAATCTGCAAATTTCCAGCTTTATCTCACTCCAACCTATAATCTTATTCCTACCTTTTAGAATCTCAATCATAAAAAAGACTAATGATAGTGTTTGCTCTTCTTGTGAATGTTGCATCACCAGCCTCCTTAACAACATATCCAATATTTCATTGCTTATTGTTCCACAATAGCCTCCAGCCCAAAGCATGCCATCTTACCTACCATTCATACACACCTGTCAATCTTGATGGGAGTATATTTCTACTAATGCTTCTTGGGCCATTCTGTACTTGGTCAATTTTGATATAGGTCAAAGACCCTGTTAGATATATCTCCTATCCAGAATAAATGTGGGCAACTGTGGCTGCCTGGGGAATCTTTGAGATGGGGGTGGTATGGACTTTTTTAATTGTCTAGGTCAGAAACCAGCATGTAGGCAATGTTACTGGATAAGTACTAATGGACAAGAGACGAGATCAAAGGCCTCTCTTTCAAAATAAGGCAATACATTCTATTAGCCTTTATTTATATGATGACTTTCATATGAAATACCCTCCATTTATGCCTAGGCAAATCCTTCCAACCTATTAAGGTTTGACTCAAATGCAAACTCCAAGATGTTTTCCCTGATTGCCTCAACTGGAAATGAGTTCTCTCTCCTTTAAATTTCGAATCTCTTTCCCCTAAGCCCAAACCACTAGTTTGGCTTACAGTTCATTACAATAGTGACTCACTGCCATTTACACAGTGCCTTATACTTTATAGCACTTTGATATCCACTCTCTCACTGGAGATTCACAGGAGCACTATAAGAAAAGCAGGGAAAATTTTATTAATATCCCAGTTAAATATGAGACAGAAAGGAAGCATTGTTATTTTAAAAGTTAGCTGGAGACTTCTACTTCTGCCAAGATGTCTTGTTAGATACCCTAAATGATCCTCACAATGAAAAAAATTAAAATGTAAAGCAAAATAAAAAATAACATTTTAATGTTCATTGCTGAACTAGTATAATAGTAAAGACTCCATAGCCAAAAAGGAAGTGAAAGCAGGAATTCTTCAGTGACAAAGCCAAATTTTTCTCTGAGGATTTTACCAGATCCTGGGAGACTAAATTTCTACATTGATTATAGTAAGAGATGAGGAAAGAGGAGATAATGACGAGGGCTTGCCCAAGATAAGAAGTCTTATAGGAGACTTCCACATACACTGAATGTAAGGGTGAAGAAGAATTAAATCTGTCTTACAAAAAGAGATAATAAGTAACCTTGGCATTGGGTGGAGGGGAAAAATTAACTTCTCATGAGAATTTATAACCGTAGGTGGTCTTCATAGAGTTTTGTAGTCCTAATCAAAAATACTTATAAAGTCTGAAAAACTAAAAGCTGAGATATCAGATCTGCAGTTCTCACAAGTGATTGTCTAAGGCAAATCTTCTATGGAAGAATGCAACTTTCATCTAGGCCTCAAAAATTCCTACATATAAAGGTCCAAAGAAAATGAGCATCTCATGATCAAAAGTTACAAAACATAGAAACAAGATACTCCGAGTAAAAGCCCACAGAAACAACAAATATCAGAGTCAGACTCACAGACTATAAGGTAAAACCATCACACACAGAATAAAAGTTTTTATCAAAAGTGGTTAAAGAGGTTTATAAAATGCTTAAAATATAAGCAAGGAGCAAGAAGATTCTCTAAAGAACAATCCAATATTTCAAAAAGAGTGAAATAGAATCACTGGAACTAAAAAGTAGAAGACTATACATACATATCAAATAAATACATATTGAGAAGCAAAAGAACATAAAATACACAGCTAAAGAATAAGTGAAGTTGAAGATAGATACAAATTATTCATAAGGTAGCACATAAAAATAATAAAATGAGAAATATTAGAGGTTCAGAGACACAAAGGTAGAATAGATAGATTTAATATATTCCTAGCAAGACTTCCAGAGCACAGTCATGGAATGGAAAAGAGGTAATATTCAAAGACAAAAAAGCTGAGAATTTTTAAATATTGTTGAAAGATATTAATCTTTAAGACCTAGAATCCTGCCCAGCTGGGAATGGCTCAGCGGTTGGGCGTCGACCTAGGATCCAGGCAATCGGGGTTCGATTCCTGCTCAGGGCACATGCCCAGGTTGTGGGCTAGGCAGCCAATCAATGACTCTCTCATCATTGATGTTTCTATCTCTCTCTCCCTCTCCTTTCCTCTCTCTGAAATCAATAAAGATATATATATATATATTATATATATATATATATATATATATATATATAATATATATATATTAAAAAAAAAAGACCTAGAATCCTGAAAAATCCCAAGCTACACAAATAAAATAAATCCACACTAGACACATCATAGTGATTTTACAGAACACCAAAAAGAATAATATTATAAAAGTAGTCAGTGAGGAGGAGAAAATAAAAACAAAACAGATTATCTACAAATAGATAGCCATTACACTTAAGATTAATTTAGCAATAATAATAACAGAAGTCAGTGCAAAATTGACTTTTATGTACTGAGAGAATTCTTACCCAGCAGAACTATCTTTCAATATAAATATATTTTCAACAGGACCTTTAATAAAGGAAATTCCAAGTGATGTGTTTCAGATAGATGGGAAAAGGTCTTGAATGGAATGTCTGAGATGCAATGGGTAATAGTGAACAAAGATATCAGTAATCACGTGGGTTAATCTAAACATACATTGACTATATACAAAAAAATATAGTAATGTCTAATATATGAGAAAATAAGATAGAATTAAAGAATTTGGCAATGGTTTATGTATTGATAAGGGTCATTAAATTTTAAAAGTAAAGTCATTAAGTTGAGGAAAAAGACATAGTCATTAACTTTATTTTTAATTTAGTTTTTTTCCAGTTTTATTGAGATATATTGATATATAGCACAGTGCAAGTTTAAGGCGTATAGCATAATGAATTGACTTCATATATTGTGAAATATATGAAGATTATCACAGTAAGATGATTATCACAGTAAGTTCAGTTAACATCCACAATCTCATATAGATGTCAAATCAAAAGAAAAATGTTTTTCCTTGTGATGAGAACTCCTGAGCCTGCTCTCTTAACAACTTTCAAGTATACCATACAGCAATGTTAACAGTAGCCATTATGTTGCACATTACATCTCCATTACTTATTTATCTTATAACTAGAAATTTGTACATCTTGAATACCTCCACTTAATTTCAGCACCCTCTATGCCCTGTCCCTGGTACACACAAGTCAGATTGCTCATAAGAGTATGGTGGTTTGTTCTGGGGTTTGAGGTTATTTTTTAGATTCCATATATAGTGAGATCATACAGCATTTGCCTTTCTCTGTTTGACATTTCACTTAGCATAATACCCATCCATTTTGTCACAAATGGCAGGGTTTCTTTATTTGGCTGAATAATATTTCAAACATATATATATATATCACAACTTCATCCATTCATCTGTCAGTGGACAGAGGCTGTTTCCATGTCTTAGGTATTGTAAATAATGCTGCTATGAACTTTGGGGTTGAGATATTTCCTCAGAGTATTGATTGTATTTCCTTAGGATTGTTCTTTCTACATCTATAAAAAATGCCATTGGAATATTGATAAGGAGTGCATTGAATTGAACCTATAGATGGCTTTGGGTAGTATGGACATCTTAACAATAATTATTCTTCCAATCCATGAACACGGGCTATCTTTCCATTTATTTGTGTCTTCTTAGATTTCTTTCATCATTGTCTTGTGGTTTTCAGTGTAGAGACCTTTCAACACCTTGGGTAAATTTATTCCTAAGTATTTTATTGTTTTGATGCTGCTGTAAATAGAATCATTATCTTTCTTTTTCAGCTAATTTGTTGTTAGCATGTAGAAATACTGATTTTTGTAAGTTGATTTGTGTCCTGCAACTTTAATGAATTAATTGATTAGACTGAACAGTTTTTTTGGTGGAGCCTTTAGGATTTTTTATATATAAAATCATGTCATCCGAAAATGTAGACAATTTTACATCTTTGTTTCCAATTCAGTAGCCTTTTTTTTCTTGCTTGATTGCTCTGGACTTCTAGTACTATGTTGAATAAAAGTGGTGAGAGTAGGTACCCTTGTCTTGTTCTTGACCTTAGAGGAAAAGCTTTCAACCTTTCACCATTGAGTATGACGTTAGTTGTGGTTTTGTCATATATGGAATTTATTATGTTGGGGTACATTCTTTCTATACCTAATTCGCTAAGAGTTCTTATCATGAATGAATGCTGAATTTTTCTCATTAACATTAGACTTTATTAAATATCTACTTAATATTGTTAAAATAACCAGAAAGTTTGTAGGTCAAAAAATGTAAAAAATATATACTAAGCAAATACAAAGCAAAAAAAACTTGTATATTAGTATTAATAACAGACAAAATAAACTTTATGACAAAAGCTTTAATATAAATAGATAAGTTTATGATGATAATAAGTGTAATTTACCAGGAAGATAACATAATTTTAGATTTGTATGTTTCTGATAATAAAGTTTCATAATATATAAAGCAACATGTGAAAATGTGTAAAAACATTAACAGACTTGATATTATAGTAGAAGATTTTAACATACTTCACTCAAGAACTGATAGAGTAAGGAGACCAAAAACATGATAATGATATTGAAGGTCAAATAGCAAAATTAAGCAAGTATTTTTTTGTCACATGTAGAACTTTAGACACAACACTGGAGAATGCATGTTTTTTTTAATGTACATGTGAAACATTATTTGAAAATGATCCATCCATGTTCTAGGCCATGGGTCAAAAAATTATGGTTTTGGGGCAAAAGCCAGCCTACGGCTTGATTTTTGTTTTCCTTTTTCAAATAATTTTTTCTAATATAATTTACATACCACACATTTAAGTCATTTGAAAAGCATGATTCAGTAGCTTTTAGTATTTTCACTCAGCCTTGCATCCATTCACACAATTATAGAACATTTTATTACCTCTAAATGAAACCCCACAGCTCTTAGCTATCACTCTCCAATCTCTCTATATCCACTTCCCCCAGCCCTAGGAAATCACTAATATACTTTCTATCTCCATAGATTTGATTATTATGAAAATTCCACATAAATGGAACTATAAAGTATTTGTCCTTTGTGACTGAATTCTTTCAGTTAACGTAATGTCTTCAAGGTCCATTCATGTTGTAGCATGTATCAGCATGTCATTTCCTTTTATTGCTAAATAATATTCTGTTGTATGGACATACTGAATTTTATTTATCCATTTATCAGTTGATTGATTGTTTATAATTTTTGGCTATTACGAATAATATTATCAATATCCATGTATAAGATTTAGTGTGGATATCTGTTTTCATTTATTTTGGGTATATACCTAAGAGTGGATTTGCTGAGTCAGATGGTAACTTTGTTTAAACCTTTTGGATACTGCTAGGCTCCTTTCCACAATTGCTTTAACAGTTTACATTCCCACCAACAGTGTATGAGAGTTCCAATTTCTCCACATCCTCACCAACACTTATTATCTTTGTGACCATTGCCATTTTGATGGGTTTAAAGTACTATCTCATTGAGGTTTTGATTTCCATTTCCTTGATGGCTAATATGTTGAGGACATTTTCATGTGTTTATTAGACATTTGTATACATTCTTTGGAGAAATTCCCATTCAAATCATCTGCCTATTTCAAATCTGGTAATTTATCTTTTTATTATTGTGCCACACTATCCAATATATATTCTAGATATAAGGCCCTTATTAAATATATGAATTACAAAAATATATGAATTGCAAAATTCCCCCTGCCCCGTTCTGTAAGATATTTTTTCACATTCTTTTTTCCGTATTTATTATTTGTTTGTTTATTTTTTTATTTCTTTATTTATTTTTGTTAATCCTCACCCAAGGATATTTTTTCAATTGATTTTTAGAGAGTGGAAAGGACGGAGGGAAACAGGGAGGGAGGGAGGGAAAGAGAGAGAAACATTGATGTGAGAGACACATCGATTGGTTGCCTCTTGCATGTGCCCCAACTGGACCAGGGGGAAAAAAAACTTGTGATAGAGGTAAGTGCTCTTGACTGAGAATCAAACCCGCAACTCTTCAGTGTGCAGGCTGATGTTCTAACCACTGACCCACATTGGCCAGGGCCTCTTTTACCTTTTTTATTTTTTTTAAATTTATTATTGTTTAAAATATTACAGATGTCCCATTTTCTCCCCAATGACCCATTCCACACCGTTCCTTCCCCCTCCCCAGTCCCTCTCCCCACCATTGTCCATGTCCTTGGGTTGTGTATATATGCACATAAATTCTTTGGTTACTCTCTCCTCCTCCACCCACTCACCCTCCTCCATCCCTCTGACATTGATCAGTCTCATCTATGCTTCCATGTCATTGAATCTATTCTGTTCATCAGTTTTTATTAAGTTCTTTAGATTCCATGTATAAGCGAGATCATGTGATATTTGTATTTCGCTGCCTGGCTTATTTCACTTAGCATAATATTCTCCAGGTCCATCCATACTGTCCCAAAGGGTACAAGATTCTTCTTCTTTATAGCTGCGTAGTATTCAATGTTGTAAATGTCCCACAGCGTTTTTATCCACTCATCTACTGATGGGCACTTGGGCTGTTTCCAGATCTCAGCTATTGTAAACTGTGCAGCTATGAACATCAGGGTACATATATCCTTTCTGATGAATGTTTCAGGATTCTTAGGATACATTCTTAGGAGTGGAATCACTGGGTAAAAAGGCAGCTCCATTTTTAATTTTTTGAGGAACCTCCATACTGTTTTCCATAGTGGTTGCACCAGTCTGCATTCCCACCAGCAGTGTACTAGGGTTCCCCTGTCTCCACACCCTCGCCAGCACATGTCGTTTGTTGATGTGTTGATGGCAGCCATTCTGACAGGTGTGAAGTGATACCTCATTGTGGTTTTAATTTGTATCTCTCTGATGATTAGCAACGTTGAGCATTTTCTCATGTGTCTCTTGGCCATCCGTATGTCCTCTTTGGAGAAGTGTCTATTCAGGTCCTTTGCCCATTTCTTAATTGGGTTGTTTGTCTTCCTCTTGCTGAGTGCTATGAGTTCTTTGTACACTTTGGAAATTAGCCCCTTAACAGATTCATCCTTGGCAAATATACTTTCCCAGACCGTGGGGTTCCTTTGTATTTTGAGGCTGTTTTCTTTTGCTGTGCAGAAGCTTTTTAGTTTGATGTAGTCCCATATGTTTAGTTTTTCCTTTGTTTCTCTTGCCCTAGGAGATGTATCAGTGAAAAGCCCACTACGTGGGATGTGTGTGACTTTACTGCCTATGTTTTCTTCCAGGATTTTTATGGTTTCATGACTTACATTTAAGTTTTTTATCCATTTTGAGTTTATTTTTGTGTATGGTGAAAGTTGGTGGTCTAGTTTCATTCTTTTGCATGTACCTGTCCAATTTTCCCAGCACCACTTATTGAAGAGACTGTCCTTACTCCATTGGATACTCTTGCCTCCTTTGTCAAATATTAACTGACCATAATTTTGTGGGTCTATTTCTGGGGTCTCTGTTCTGTTCCATTGATCTATAAGCCTGTTGTTGTACCAATACCAGGCCTTTTTTATTACAGTGGCTTTGTAATATAGTTTGAAGTCTTCTTTTACCTTTTTTAAATTTAATAATAGATGCTATACAATCTGATACTGTTTATATTAGTTTCAGGTTTGCAATATAGTGAGTCTATATTGTACAGCTGACAATGTGATCTTCTTTTCAACCATCCTCAACCTCTCCCTTCTGGTACCCAACCCTTGATGATGCTATGCTTTGAAGTGCAGAAGTTCTTCATTTTGTTGATGTTCACTTTATTACTTTTTCAAATTTTATTTTTATTGTTGACATTATTACAAATGTCCCCATTCCTCCCCTTAACCCACCTCCACCTAGCCCCTCCCACCCCTACCCCCTGGCCATCACTTCCCTCTTGTCTGTGTCTATGAGTTATGTATATATGTCTTTGGCTTATCCCTTAACTTTCTTTCATCCAGTCCCCTCCGCCCTCCTCCCATCTGACAACTGTCAATCTGTTCCACGCATCCATGCTTCTGTTTCTATTATGTTCATCATTTTATTTTGTTCATTAGATTCTACATATGAGTGAGATCATAAGGTATTTGACTGACAGGCTTATTTTACTTAGCATAATAATCTCCAGGCCCATTCATACTGTCATAAAAGAAAAGATTTCCTTCTTATTTTATGGCCACATAGTATTGTATTGTGTATATATACCACAGCTTTTTTATCCACTCACCTACTGATGAGCACTTGGACTGTTTCCAGGTCTTAGCTACTGTAAATAACGCTGCATACATGTAAACATAGGGGTGCATATATTCTTTTGAATTGGAGTTTCACGATTCGTAGGAAACATTCTCAGAATTGGGATCACTGGGTCAAAAGGTAGTCCAGTTTTCAATTTTTTGGAAAAGCTCCGTACTGTTTTCAACAGTGGCTGCACTAGTCTGCATTCCCACCAACAGTGTACTAGGGTTACCTTTTCTCCACATCTTCACCAGCACTTGTTGTTTGTTGATTTATTGATGGTAGCCATTCTGACAGGTGTGAGGTAATATCTCATTGTGGTTTCAACTTGCATCTCTCTGATGATTAGAGACATTGAATATTTTTTCATATGGCCAGTGGCCATTTGTATGTCCTCTTTAGAGAAATGTCTATTCAGGTCCTTTGCCCATTTTTTAATTGGATTGTTTATCTTCCTGGTGTTGAGTTGCAGAACATTTTTATATATTTTGGAAATTAATCCCAATTAACCCCTCATCAAATGTCTCATTGGTGAATATGTTCTCCTATACAGTGGGCTCCCTTTTCATTTTGTTGATGGTTTCTTTTCCTGTGCAGAAGCTTTTAGTTTGATATAGGCTTATTTGTTATTTTTTTCCATTGTTTCCCTGACCAAGGAGACATATCAGCAAAAGCATTGCTGGGAGAGATGTCTGAGATTTTGCTGCCTATGTTTTCTTCTAGGATTTTTATGGTTTCACTACTTACATTTAAGTAATTTTTTAAATCCTTGCCAGAAGATATTTTTATTGATTTTAGAGGAAGAAAAATATCAATGTGAGAGTGAAACATTGATTGGTTGTCTCCTGCATGTGCCAAGACCTGGAATCAAACCCACAAGTTAGCTATGTGTCCTGACTGGGAATCAAAACCACAACCTTTTTTTCTACTAGACAAAGCTCCAACTAACTGAGACACCTTACCAGCTCTTACATTTGTCTTTTATTCACTTTGAGTTTATTATTGTGTGTAGTGTAACTTGGTGGTCTAGTTTCATTGTTTTGCATGTACCTGTCCAATTATTCCAACACCATTTATTGAAGAGACTCTCTTTACTCCATTATATGCTCTTGCCTCTTCTGTCAAATATTATTTGAACATATAGGCATGAGTTTATTTCTGGGCTCTCTGTTCTGTTCCATTGGTCTATAATCCTGTTCTTGTGCCAATACCTTGCTCTTCTGATTACTGTGGCCTTGTAGTATATTTTGATGTCAAGTATTATGATACCTCCAACTTTGTTCTTCTTTCTTCTTTTTTTAAAGCTAAGATCAGTAATGTATTTTGTTTGTTTGTTTGTTTAAAATATTACACATGTCCCTTTTTCTCCCCAATGACCCATTGTTCTTTTTTCTTAAGTTTGCTGGGCTATTTGAGGTCTTTTTGGATTTCATATAAATTTTTGGAATATTTTATCTAGATCTCTGAAATATACCATTGGTATTTTAATGGGAATTGTGTTGAATCTGTAGATGGCTTTGGGTAGTATGGATATTTTAATGATGTTAATTCATCCAATCCATGAATTCAGTATATTCTTCCACTTAATAGCATCTTCCTCAGTTTCTTTCTTCAACGTCTTATAGTTTTCCAAGTAGAGGTCTTTTACCAACTTGGTTAAATGTTGTAATAGTAAATAGGATTTTTTTTAACTTTCTCTTTCTGATAGTTCATTATTGGTGTATAAAAAAGTCACTTAATTCTGAATACTAATTTTGTATTCTGCTACTTTGTCAAATTTGTTTATTAGATGCAATAGCTTTTTGTGAAGTCTTCAGGGTTTTCTATGTACAATATCATGTAATTTGTGAAAAATGATGGTTTTAATCCTCCTTTCCAACTTGGATGCCTCTTATTTCTTCTTTATGTATGATTGCTTTGCCATAGCTTCCAATACTATGTTGAGTAAGAGTGGTGAAACTGGACATCCTTATCATGTTCCTGATATTAAAGGAAATTTTTTTAGTTTTGTCCATTGAGTATGATGTTGGCTGTAATATGGCCTTTATTATGTTGAGGTATGTTTCCTTTATTCCCACTTTCCTGTGAGTATTTATCATGACTGGGTCCTGGATTTTATCAAATATTTTTTCTGAATTCATTGATATGATCATGTGTCATTTAATTGCACCACTTTCTTGTTGATTTTCTATTTGCAAAATCTATCCATTGATGTCAATGGGGTGTGAAAATCCCCTACTGTAACTGTATCACTGTCAATCTCTCCCTGTATGTCCATCAAGATTTGCCTTACATATTTAGGTTGGGTGCATAAAACTATATCTTCTTGTTGGATTGCTCCTTTTATCATTAAGTAGTATCCTTCTTTGTTTCTTACTATGTTCCTTTCATGCTGTTGTAGTTCTCACTAAGTTCTTTGGTCATCCTTATAACCATTACTTTGAACTCTATATCTGATAAATTGCTTGCCTCCATTTCATTTAACTTTTTTCTGAGGTTTTCTACTGTTCTTTCATTTGAGGCCTGTTTCTTTGTTTCTCTATTTGGTTACCTTTTGTCTTGTTCCTATGTATTAGATAGATCTGCTATGACTCCCAGTCTTTGTGGGTTAGCCTTAAGTAGTAGGTGTCCTATGGGGTCCAGTGGTGCAGTCTCCTTGATATCCTGAGCTGAATGCCCAGGAATGTCCCTTTTGTGGGTTATGTGGGTCCTCCTCTTGTATTTTAGTCTTGATTTTTGTTGGCCCATTTGTGTGGGGGATTGATCAACAGGTTGGCTGATAGTGGGGCTGATCCCCGACCATAGCATGTGAGCTACTGTGCAGGGGTTGAAAAAAAAAAAGTTAATTAATTAATTAAAAATTTTTAATTAAAAATTTTAAAAATAAAATATCAAAGAAAGAAAAGAAAAGAAAAGAAAAAATAACAAAAGAAAAACATGAAATAGAAAAGGAAAAATAGAAAAAAAGAATAAAAAGAAAAAAGCAGAATTCTCCTCAACAGAGTTCAATGCCTGCTTCATTCTCCCTTTGGATATGCTGTTTGTGAAGTTTATTGGATCCTGCTCCAATGTTGTCTGAAGCTGACCACTTAGCATGTTGGTTCTGGGCCTCTTGGGTGGGACTCTGGTGCAGGCCAATGTCATATGCTGTCTGTGCCTGACCCTTGGCAACCTATTTGAAGATACAAGCAATCCACAGATTGTGACTTCCTCTGGTGGGCTTGGCTGCACACAGGAAGGGCCAAACTGGGTTCCAAGGCTGACTTTTACTAGCTCCAGGGCCAAAGGTGGGTCAGCAAACATCCCCAGTCACCCTGGGATCTGCCTCAAGCTGTCTTTGTTTGCTGGCTCCTGTTTAGGCTCAGTCACTGAAAAAGCCTCTGGGGGGTTCTGGAGGATGGGCCAAGTGGATCTCCAATAATGGAGAGGTGCCATTCAAGCTTCAAGAAAGGTGGTGGGTGTGGTCCCTGTCCCGGAGCCACACAATTGATTCTGTCCTGGATTTTGCCTTGACACCATCATGATGAAACCTCTAGTAATCAGGTGAGTAGTGCTTTCAGAGCCCAGAGGTTGGGTCTGCCAGAGCTTGGACAGTGGTTTTACTGGATCTCCCATGAAGGGGAAGTTCCAGTCAGGTCCATGGGAAAGTGGGGTGAATGGCCCAGCCCCAAAGCCTGTCATAGACACCCCTTTAGTCTGCCCAAACTTCTCCATCTTGGCCTATGCAAGTTACTTTTCAGTAAGGCTTAAACTCTGCAGTGTGAGTCAAGAGTGATTCCAGATGTTGGGGTAACTGCTTTCTCCCCAAGTTGATGTTGCTCAGAGGGGATTGCTCTGCCCAAGAAAGATAGCAACTGTGACACCTGAGAATAACTCATCACAGGGATCTTGGCTACCACCTTCCCAGCAGCCCATACCAAACCCCAGACTCTCCCTAGGCAACTCCTGTCTGTACCAACCATCTTTCCTCCACCAGAGCCCAGGGTGAGTGGCTGTGAATGAAATTTTGTGCATTGGTCCTTTAAGTGGGTGCTTGTTTCTCCAGTGGATTCTGTCTCTCCTTGGTGGACAGAAACCCCACAGCTTTTTCCAGCTGGAAGTGATGTGGGTCCCTCTTCCAGGCTCTGGTGCTCTGGTATGGGGAGCCCAGCTTGGGATTTAGGCCCCCCATTTCTCAGGGATAACCCCTTTCAGCTGAGGAATCCCTCCCAAACCTTAGCTGCAGCCTGAGGGAGTGGGGCCAGCCCTTTGTATGTCTCTGTCCTTCCTACCAGTCTCGATGTGGCTTCATCTGTAAATCTTTGGTTATAAGACTCCTCTTCCACTAGTCTTTAATTGGTTATTCAGGGAGATTGTTCTTTAATTTACTTGTATTTCTAGTTTTGTCCTGGGAGGAGTTGTTTGTAACATCCACCTACTCTGCCATTTTGAAAGTCCCCCACTTTATTACTTTCATTGCTTTTGTCTTTGGAGCCATATCTAAGAAACCATTGTCAAATCCAAAGTCATGAAGATTTATGCCTATATTTTCTTCTCAGAATTTTACAGTTTTAGCAGTTACATTAAGGTCTTTGATCCATTCTGAGTTAATTTGTACATATGGTCTGAGATGGAGGTCAAACTCATTATTTTTCATATGGATATCTGGTTGTCCCAGCATCATTTTTTTGCAGATTATTTTCCCCATTATATTTTCTTAGCACCCTTGTCAAAAATCAATTATCACTCAATGTAAATGTTTATTCCTGGACTCTAAATTGTATTCCATTGTTCTATATGTCTGTCCTTACGCAAGTACTACATTCTCTTGATTAATACCACCACATTATATCACCATAGGGACAAGAACCATACAATACACTTTCTACCAAAATCCCCTTTATAACTCACTTGCCACACCACTCTTCTCTAAGTATCAGGGTAAGATATGCCCAAATGTTAACTTAAATTGGTTGATTCAAAGCCTTCATTGATTTTCTTTATCTTTCATTCTCTTTCATTTTTCTCTCATTCTGTCTTTGTCTCTTTCTCCTTCCTGTATCTGTTACCTTCCATCTCAGTTGTTTTTTCTGTCTTTCTCTTCTCCTCCTGTTTCTTTCTTCTTTTTTCATTCTTTCTATCCATTTTTTTTTCTTTTATCTATGTGTCGCTTTTCCTTCTTTTGGTGCTTTTATTCTTTCTCATTTCTACTGGTGTGAGGACAGGTTATAAAGAAGAGGAATGGCCAGGTGGTATAAGCTCCAGCTTCCCCCCAACCCAACTTTCCAACCAAAATTTGCCCCCCTCTTTACCTTATTCTCAGACATTTTCTTGCCCCAGATCCTGAGACAATTTTGATCTAGACAAAGTGAATCTCAGAATTTTTTTCCCCTCCAGGCAATGCAGCCTAGAAATAAGTTAGATTCCTCCTACTTGGGACCTGACATAGTGTTATTATATTGTATCTTTCACTTTTCTGACACTTGGTGGGTGAGGACTGAGAGGAAGGCATCCATGTAGCCATTAAGTTTTATTATTTTGTCCCTTCACCTCATGCTTGCCCAGTGCTTAAAGTTGGCCTCCTGCCTGGTTATTCTGCTACATGCAGCTCTAGACCTGCGGCTATGAACACATGCTCTTAGCCACCTTCTTCCTCAGCCTTCCTCTTCTGAGGTCAGTCCCCACTCCTGCACCCTCCACTCTTCTTATTTGTTACCCACAGCCAGGTCTTGCATCACCCACCCTGAAAGTGGTGATGTAGCCTGTAATTATTTTCTGCATTGTCCTGCCCTGACCAGGCTACCTGCATCTGTTGGGCTTTAACACAGCAGTCAATGCTGTCCTCTCCAGGACCCTATTCTCCTTGTCAGGTCTAAGTTATCAAGGTTTGGGGAAACCTGGAACTCTGATAACTTAGTAATGAAGAAATCAGAGTTTAGTTTTAAATGAAGGCCTAAACCTGATCTCCTCCACCATGACAATATCTTGTTTCTACAGCCACAATGCAGACTGTAATTAATTAGATAGTACACATTTTTCAGGTACAGCATAACCTTTCCATGGGAAACTCTGACTGACAGATTCTAATTTATAAGCTTTATTCCAGTGCATAGCCAAACACTGCCATGCTCAGACTGTATCTTTTGAAGGTTATAGCATTTAGACCTCAAAGCTCTTAATTTTATTGGAAATAGGAGAAAAAAATGTTATACAAATATTTCATTTTGAAACAAAATGAGTCCAACACACACATCTTACTGCAGTAATTGCCACTTACTTACTTGCACCATGATCTGAGAGGTAGTCACTGCAGGGCTCAGCTCCCTGCTATCGGTTTTCAGAATCCCAGGGTATCAAAAGTGGTTTTCTTCTTCTTCCAGGAAAGTTTGCAGAATATCATATTCCCTGTGTACACATATATTTGGGAGAACTTTATTGTATGCAAGTTAGTATTTCAGTGTTTTCACTGAACACAAAAGTGTCCTTAAAAATCTAATGGAGTCATTGGCCTTGTTTTAGAATAGAGTCACCTGGTGGGCCACCAGGCAGAAGCACCCTGATAATTCCAGTCTAGGTGAAGTAAATGTCGCTTATCATTTTTCCCCCTTTTAGTAGGATAGTATCTATTTATTTATTTATTCATTCATTTATTAAATTTATTGGAGTGACAATGGTTAATATCAACAGATAGGCTTCAGGTGTGGGTTTCTATGTTACAATAACTCTATATTTCACTGTGTGCCCACCACCTAAAGTCATATCTTCTCCTGTCACTGTAAATTAGTACCTCCTTCACTCCCCACCCCCTTCCCTCTGGCAACCACCACACTGCTGTTTGTGACTACCAGTTTCAGTTTTATATCCCACATATCAGTGAAATCATATGGTTCTTAGCTTTTTCTGATTGACTTATTTCACTTAACATAATATTATCAAGGTCCATCCATGTTACAAATGGCAGTGTTCCATCTTTTCTTATGGCTGAGTAGTATTCCACTGGGTATATGTACTACATCTTCTTTATCCAGTCCTCTATCACAGGACATTTTGGTTATTTCCATGTTTTGGCCACCATGAGTAATGCTGCAATGAACATAGGGGTGCATATATCTTTGTGAATACAGGTTGTTGAGTTTTTTGGGTATATACCCAGGAGAGGGTTTGCTGGGTCATATGGTAGCTTTATTCTTAATTTTTTGAGGTATTGCCAGACTACTTTCCATAGTAATTGTACCAGTCTACATTCCCACCAACAGCAAAAGAGGTTTCCCTTTTCTCCACAATCTCTCCAACACTTGTTATTGCTTCTCTTGTTGATAATAGCCATTCTAACAGGTGTGAAGTGGTATCCTATTGGAGTTTTGATTTGCATTTCCCTAATTATTAGTGAGACTGAACATCTTTTCATGTATCTATTGGCTGTTCATATGTCTTCTTGGGAGAGGTGTCTGTTCAGGTCTTCTGTCCACTTTTTTATTGGGTTGTTTGTTTGTTTGGTGTTGAGTTTTATGAGTTTTTTGTATATATTGGAAATTAAACCTCTGTCAGAGCCACTGTTTGCACATATCATCTTCCATGTGGTCAGCTACCTCTTTTTTGTTGTTGTCAGTTTCTTTTGCTGTTTGATATGGTTGTATTCATTTATTTTTGCCTTACTTGCTTTGCCTTTGGGGTCAAGTTCATAAAATGTTCTGTAAGGCCAAGGTCCATAAGTTTGGTACTTATGTATACTTCTATTTAACTTATTGTTTCAGATATCATACTTACATCTTTGACTTACTTTGAGTTAATTTGTGTACATGGAGACAAACTGTATTTTAGTTTCACTCTTTTGCATGTGGCTTTCCAGTTTCCCAGCACCATTTACTGAAGAGACAATGTTTACTCTATTGTATGTTTCTTGCTCCTTTGTCAAAAATTATTGGCCCATATACATGTGGTTTATATCTGGACTCTCTATAATGTTCTACTGATTTGCGTGTCTGTTTCTGTGCCAATACCATGTTGTTTTGATTATTGTAGCTCTGTAGTATAATTTGAAGTCAGGTAATGTGATACTTCCAGCTTGGTTCTTTTTTCTCAAGATTGCTTTGACCATTCGGGGTCTTTTGGGATTCCATACAAATCTGATGACCTCTCTTTTTATTTCTTTAAAAAATGGCATTGGGGAGAGGGAAGATGGCAGCACTCTGATAAGAAGCAGAGCGTCCTTGCTCCCAGTCAAGGACTGGATTAACCACAAAAATACTGCATAATCGGTTTGGAAAAATAAGAGAAATATACAAGAGTGGACATATTTCAAGTAAGGAGCACTAAAGAAACATCATAGAGTTAAGTAAGGGAGGGTGTGTTGAAAGAGGGACCCCCCTCCCTGAACCACAGCTGGGCTACAAGGCCCAAGGGTTAGGGGCTGTAAAGCTTCGTCTACTTTGGATTGTGGAATGCCCTCCAAAAGCTGGGATCTCAAACTTGGAACAGAAGAGAAGGGAAGGAGAGTCCTTGCACAGCAGGCAGAGGGAACTAGGGGAACAGTGAGCCTGTGAGGAGGGGACTGCACCTTCCCAGTGAAACAATGTAACTAATAGTGGCAGCTGGGACAGGAGACTTTCACCCTAGGTGCTGACTGCAGGATAGCCTGTCCTACAGTGTGTGGCTTCTGAATAGAAAGGGGCCAGAGGGCTGCACTCAGAAGCACCCTACAGGGACCCTCTGCTTTCCTGTAAGACATTGTGTAGAGCCCCAGAAAGCATTTGAACTGTGTGGCATGGGAAAGGAGAACAGAGCCCTGCTACTGCCAGAGAGAGGACCAGAGCCACCAGTGGGGTGGATTAGGACTCCATCCACCAGAGCTGCTGGTGAGATGAATCAGAGATTTCTGACCTGCTCTGAGGGGAGCCAGGATAGTGAGCAAGGACTTGCCCCAGCTTTACTGAGATCAGCTGTGCAGGGGACCTGTGTGGGGCTGACTTTGTGACCCCTCCTGCTTGGTTCCAAGGCCCATGGGCACCAGAATCTTGCAGGGCAAGTTCTCTGCCTGTTCGTTGCTTTGTGCATTTTTGATTGCTGAATGGGCATCCACCATCCTGACTTGCATTGGAGAGACAGAACGGAAGATCTGAGATTTGTGTCTGCATAGTGGAGAGTTTGAAATGAACGCACTGTGAAATCAGCCAACCAGATCTGGGAAAGAAGGGGCGGAGCATGCCTACCTCTCCTGCAGGTTCGGAGCACCACCCAAACAGGAAAGGGGCTGGTTAAGCTCACTGAAGACCCAGATATCCCCTGCAGTGCAGAATTCTGAAGGGGAAGGGAAAACAGCTAACAGTTTGACAATATAAAAATAAGACTCTCAGGGACTATTGTTTGGGAACTGGAGGAAAAACTTAAAACCCTTTCTGGGGGCTGGGTAGGCAACGTGCTCACTGGAATATTTTTTTTAATCAAACCTACTGAGTCTAGGCCACTGAAACTGCCCATACTGAAAAGGCAACAGAATTAATGTAATCTGAACCTGCAGAAGGCCATTGCATGGGAGACTAGAATTGGATGATATGGTAGAGACTGAGGAGTTGGCTTTGAAGTAGAGATTAACTTCCCCACAATGAGTGCCTGACGGTGAAACTCTTAAGTAAGGGGAGCAATATCCAGAGCTGCAACAGCTGGCCTGCACCCTAAAGACTCTTCAGAAGACTCTGGAGTAAGACTAGACAACCACAAGGAGGAGATAAAATAGCTGACATATGGAGGTGGTCCACAGAGAGCTTCAGACCAGCCAACCACCTAAGGACACCAGAGCCAAACTTAGAGAGTTCCTGACTTTGGTTGACACACAAGTACCACTCAGAAGAACCAAAATCAGGGTGCAAAACAGTGAGCCTCAGACAACATAAGCTGCCCAGATGAAACTAACCTGATTTACTTTAATTTTCTTTTTTAGAAAAAAGAGAAAAGAAAAAAATTTACTTTATAATTTTTAAATTGTTTCTTTTAATTAATTTTTTAGAAATTTGTTTTGTCTTGCTTTGCTTTTTTTTTCTTTGCTTTGTTTTGTACTGTTTGTTGTTCTATTATCAAGATTTTCTTGATAGTCTGTGATTTATTGCTAGAATATTATCATTATAAACAATAAGTTTATTGCTTTTCTTTATTGTTTCTCCCATATCTCTTAGTGGAGACTCCTTCCTTACTGTTGCTTTACCTCTCTTTCTATCTTCTTATTCAGTTAGCATGATTTTTTTTTCTTTTCTTGTTCTCCCCTTTTATTTTCTGTCTTCCTGTCTTTTTGCTTGTGTTTGTCTCTTTATTTTTATTTTTTATTTTTCAACAATTTTCCTATTTCTAATCTCTACTCTTAATTTTAAACTCACCATTCTTTCTTTTCAGAATCTTTTCTTTGCCCCTTTTATCTACCAATAGCTTCTATATTTTTAACAATTTATTTTATTTTATTTTTATTTTTTTATTTTTACTATTAGCAATAATATCCTTCTCTCTCTCTCTCTCTTTCTCTCTCTTGCTTTAACATTTGTGCACCTCCTTCAGTCTCCCAATTCTATTTTCTCTTGGGATGTTTTCATTGTGATTATCAGAATATTTTGTAAGTTACTGTTTGTTTCTGGCAGTTTCATTTTGTTTTGTTTTGAACTGTCAGCACCTTTACAACAACTCACATGACATGATTGTGGCTGAATATCATAGTTAGCCAAACTGAGAGGAGAGTCCTCCCAAAAATGGGTCAATAAAAATCTAGACTCAATCACAAGAGGAGAGCCCAAAGAACTCAGAAAAAGGACACCCACAAAAGTGACACACGTAGAGAAAATAGTTCAGAAGTATAAGGAAAACACATATCTGGGCCCCACTGGACATACACTACAAAATCCCAGCCCACAAGACTAGGAGACAGCAAATATATCTAATATACAGATATAAACACTTTAGAGTCATTAAAATGGGAAGACAAAAAAACACCGTTGCAAACAAAAGCAAAGGAAAAATTGCCAGAAAAAGACCTTGATGAGATGGAGATAAGCAAGCTTTCAGAAATAGAGTTCAGATTAACAGTTAATCCAGCAAGGCTATCATTGAAAATTGAGGGTGAAATAAAGAGCTTCCCAGATAAAAGAAGGCTAAAAGAGTTGAGTACCACCAAACCAGCATTGCAAGAAATGCTAAAATTACTGTTTGAAGAAGAAATATTGAAAGGTGCATTGGCATAAAAGGGAAAAATGGCATTTAATAAGTATATATCAATAGTAATATTAAATGTAAATGGAATAAATGTTCCAACCAAAAGAAATGGGTAAGCTGAATGGATAAGAAAACAGCACCCATATAAATGTTGTCTACAAGAGACAGATATGAGAGCAAAAGATTCACATAAGCTAAAAGTGAAGGGATGGAGAAAAATATTCCATACAAATGGATATGAAAAAAAGCTGGAGTAGCAATATTTATTTCTGACGAAATAGACTTCAAAGTAAAGACCATAACAAGAGACAAAGAAGGTCATACATAATGCTAAAGGGTTCAAACCAACAGTAGAAAATAACCCATATAACTATATATGCACCCAATATAGGAGCAATTAAATATATAAAAAATTTCTTGGTGGACTTTAAGGGGGAGATTGAGAGTAACACAATCATAGTGGGGGAATTAAAAACCCCACTGTCAGCACTGGACAGATCATCAAGACAAAATATCAACAGGGAAACAGAAATCTTAAATGACATACTACCTCTAATGGATTTAATTGACATTTACAGAACATTTCACCCCAAAGCAGCATAATACACATTCTTCTCAAGTGCACATGGAACATTCTCAAAAATAGACCACATGTTAGAGCACAGAGCAAATCTCTACAAAATCAAGAAGATTGAAATCATACCAAGCATCTTCTCAGATCAGAATGGCATGAAACTAGAAATCAACCACTATAAAAAACTCAAAAATATTCAAACATATGGAGGCTAAATAGCATGCTATTAAACAATGAGTGAGATCAAGGAATAAATCAACTCCCTGGAAAAAAATGAAAATGAACGGACAACAATGCACAATCTATGGGACACAGCAAAAGCAGTCCTGAGAGGAAAGCTCATAGCAGTACAGGCATATCTCAAGAAACAAGAAAAAGCTCTACTAAATCATCAAACAAAACAAATAAAATAATTATAAAGAGAACAGCAAGAAAAGTACTGAGGGTGTAGAAGAAAGGAAATAATAAAGATCGGAGCTGAAATTAATGATATAGAGACTTAAAAATCAATAGAAAAGATCAAAGAAACCAAGAGGTGATTATTTGAAAAGATATATAAACTTGATGAACCCTTACACAGATTCACCAACAAATAAAGAGAGAGGACCCAAATAAATAAAATCAGAAATGAAAGAGGTGATGTAAAAACTGATGCAACAGAAATACAAGGGATTGTAAAAAAATACTATGAGCAATCATATGCCAAGAAACTGGATAATCTGTGTGAAATAGACAAATTCCAGAAACATACAAACTTCTGAAGTTGAATCAGAAAGAATCATAAAACCTGAATAAGCCAATAAAAATTAATAAAATTGAAGCAGTAATAAAAAAAAACTCCCAGCATACAAAAGTCCTGACCAGAAGGATTTACAGGCAAGTTTTAGAAAACATTCAAAGAAGAATTAAAACCTATTCTCTTCATACTACTCCATAAAATTCAAGAGGAGGGAAAACTCCCAAGCTCTTTTTATGAAGCCAGAATCATCCAAATCCCAAAATCAGATAATGACACTACAAAGAAAGAATATTACAGGCCAATATCCCTGATGAACATAGATGCTACTCAACAAAAACTAGCAAACTGGATCTAGCAGTACATTAAAAAGATCATACCCCATGACCAAGTGGGATTTACTCTGGGGATGCAAGGTTGGTACAATAATCACAAATCATTCAATGTGATATATCACACAAAATGAAGGACAAAAATTATATGATCATATCAAGAGGTGCATAAAAAGCAGTCAACAAAATCGAGCACCCATTTTTTATAAAAACTCTCAACAAAGTGGAAGTAGAGGGAACATACCTCAACATATTAAAGGTCATATACAAAAAACCATAACCAACATCATACTCAATCATCAAAAACTAAAACCATTTCCCTTAAAAACAGGAATAAGACAGGGATGCCCACTTTCGTCATTCTTATTCAACATAGTACCGGAAGTCCACGCCACAGTAATCAGACAGGAAAAAAAGAAACATAAAAGGTGTCCAAATTAGAAAGGAGGAAGTAAAACTGTCATTATTCACAGATGACATGATATCATACATAGAAAATACTATAAACTCCAACAAAACACTACTATATTTGATAATTGAATTCAGCAAAGTAGCAGGGAAAAAACTGACATCCAAAAATTAATGGCATTTTTATACACGAATAATGAACTCTCAGAAATAGAAATTAAAAAAACAATACCATTTACCATTGCAATTAAAAGAAAAAGATATCTAGGAACAAAATTTACCAAGTAGGTAAAAGACCTGTACTCAGAAATCCACAGGTCACTGAAAAAAAATAAAGGAAGATATAAAAAAGTGAAAGAATATACCATGTTCATGGATTGGAAGAACTAATAACATTAAAATGTCCATACTACCCAAAGCAATTTATAGATCCAATTCAATTCCTATTAAAATATCAACAGCATATTTCAGAGCTAGAACAAATATTACAAAAATTTATATGGAACCTAAAAATACCCCAAATAGCTGCAGCAATCTTGAGAAAGAAGAACACAGTTGGAGGGATCACTATACTGGATATTAAGCTATTCTACAAAGCCATTTTAATCATAACAGCCTGGTATTGGTACAACAGACATAAAGATCAATGGAACAGAACAGAGACTCCAGAATTAGACCCACACCATTATGTTCAGTTAATATTTGACACAAGAGACAAGAGCATACAATGGAGTAAAGACAGTCTCTTCAATAAATGGTGTTGGGAAAATTGGACAGGTTCATGCAAAAAAAAAAAAAAAAGAAAAGAAAGAAACTAGATCACCAACTTACTCCATAGACAAAAATAAATTCGAAATGGATAAAAAACTTAAATGTAAGTAACTAAACCATAAAAATCCTGGAAGAAAACAGACAGTAAAGTCATAGACATCTCAGGTAGTGGAATTTTCACCAATACATCTTCTAGGGCAAGAGAAACAAAAGAAAAAATAAATGGAACTACATCAAACTAAAAAGCTTCTGCACAGCAAAAGAAATCAGCCTCAAAATACAAAGAAACCTCAAGCTATGAGAGAACATGTTTGCCAAGGATGAATCTGATAAGGGGTTAATTTCCAAAGTGTCCAAAGAACTCATACAACTCAAGAAGGGGAAGATAAACAGTCCAATTAAAAGGATAACTCTGGTATGCTGCTGATGGGAATGCAGACTGATGCAGTCACTATGGAAAGCAGTATGGATCTTCCTCAAGGAAATAAAAATGGAACAGCCTTTTGGTCCAGTGATCCCACTTCTAGGAATATATCCTAAGAATTCTGAAACACTAATAAGAAAGAATATATGCACTCCTACGTTAATAGCAGCACAACTTACAATAGCTAAGATCTGGAAACAGCCCAAGTGCCCATCAGAAGATGCGTGGATAAAAAACCTGTGGGGCATTTACAGCATGGAATACTATGCAGTTGTAAAGAAGAAGAATCTTGTACTGTTTGGGACAGTATGGATGGACCTGGAGAATATTATGCTAAGCGAAATAAGCCAGGCAAATAAAGATAAACATCACATGATCTCACTTATATGTGGAATCTAAACAACTTATTAAACTGATAAATAAAATAGATACAGTGACAAGGAAGCATGGATCAGACTGACACATCTCAGAGGTAAAGTGGGGGTGTGTTACTGGGTGGGTGGGGGAACATTAACCAAAGCATTTATATGCATATATACATAACTCATGGACACAGACAATAGTGTGGTGAATGCCTGGGGCAGGGAGTGGGTGGGGGGTGGAAGGGGTCAATGGTATAAAAGGGGATATTTGTAGTATTTTGAACAATAAAAAAAAATGCCATTGGTATTTTGATGAGGATTGCATTAAATCTATATATTGCTTTGGGTAATATGGCCATTTTAACTATGTCGATTCTTTCAATCCATGAACACAGGATATTTTTCTATATTATTCTGTTGTTTGCAATCTCTTTTTATAATCTTTTCTAATTTTCAGTGTATAGGTCTTTCATGTTCTTTGTTAAATTTATTTGCAAGTATTTTATTCTTTTGGTTGCAATTGCAAACAAAATTGTTTTGTTTTGTTTTTCTTTTCCTAAAGATTTGTTGTTAATATACAGGAAGACAATAGATTTTTGTAGATTGACTTTGTATCCTGCAAATTTACTGTATTTGTTGATTGTTTCTAATTGTATTTTTGTGGAGTCTAGGGTTTTCTGTACACAGAATAATGTCATCCACAAAAAGTGACAATTTTTCTTCTTTCTTATTTCGATGTCTTTTATCTCTTTCTCTTGCCTTATTGCTTTGGCTAGGACTTCCAGGACTATGTTGAATAAGAGTCCTGTGAGTGCACATCCTCATCTTGTTCCTGATCTTAAAAGAAAAGCTTTCAGTTTTACACCATTGAGTATAATATTAGCAGAATGTTTATCATATATAGCCTTTATTATGTTGAGGTACTTTGCTTCTACTCCAAACATTTTATTAATGTTTTCATCATAAATGGATGCTGTATCTTATCAAATGCTTTTTCTGCATCTATTGATATGATCATATGATTTTTATCCTTTCTTTTGTTAATGTGGTGTATTACATTGATTGATTTATATACATTGAACCATCCTTGTGCCCCTGGAATGAAGCTCACTTGATCATGATGTATTACTTTTTTATACATATATATAAAATATACCTATATTGCTTTCAGAGAGAGCAAGGGAGAGGGAGAGAGAGAAACATCAATGATGAGAGCCATTGATCTGCTGCTTCCTGCATGCCTCCTGCTGGGTGATCAGAGAGAGTCATTGATTGGCTGCCTTCTGCATGCCTCCTACTGGGGATTGAGCCCACAACCCCAGCATGTGCCCTTACTGGGAATTGAACCTCAATCTCCTGTATCCTAGGTTGACACTCAACCACTGAGCAATGCACTGCTGGGCATGATGTACTACTTTTTTGATGTACTGCTGTATTCTATTGGTTAGTATTTTGTTTAGGGCTTTTGCATCTGTATTCATCAAAGATATTGGTCTGTAGTTTTCTTTTTTGTGCGTTATCTTTGCCAAGTTTTGGTATCAGGGTTATATTGGCCTCATATAATGTGTTAGGAAGTATTGCCTCTTCTTCAATTTTTTGGAAGAGTTTGAGAAGGATAGGTTTTAAATCTTCTTTGAACATTTGGTAGAATTCACTGGTAAAGCCATTTAATCCTGGACATTTATTTTTTGGGGGGGGGGGCGGGGTTGATGGTTGTTTCAATTTTCTGGCTGCTGTTCACTCTTTTTAGATTTTCCAATTCTTCATGATTAGTATAAGAAGTTTATATATTTCTAGGAACTTAACCATTTCTTCTATGTTATTGAATTTGGTGGCATATAGTCTTCATAATATTCTAGTATATCCTTTGTATATCTGTGATGTCTGTGGTGACTTCTCCTCTCTCATATCTGATTTTGTTTAAATGTGGGGGTTTTTCTCTTTTTTCCCTAGTGAGTCTAGTCAAGGGGTTGTAAATTTTATTAATCTTTTTAAAGTACCACGTTTTTGTTTTATTAATTTTTTGAATAGTCTTTTTGTTCTCTATTTCATTCAATTCTGCTCTAATTTTTATGTCCTTTCTTCTGCTAACTTTGGGTTGCCTTTGTTCTTTTTCTAGTTATTTAAGATGTGATGTTAGGTTGTTTACTTGGGATTTCTCTTGTTTCTTAAGATAGGCCTGTTATGATATAAACTTCCTTCTTATTACTGCTTTTTCAGCATCACAGAAGTTTTGATATGTTGTATTGTCATTCTCACTTACCTCTATATTTCTTATCTCATCTTTTATTTCTTCTTTGACCCAGTCATTTTTTAGTTGTATGCAGTTTAATCTCCACATATTTGTGTGTGTTTTTACTTTCTTTTTGCAGTTGATTTCTAATTTCAAGGCATTGTGGTCAGAGAATATGCTTGGTATAATTTCAGTCTTCTTGAATGTGTTGATGCTAGTTCTGTGACCCAATATCTGGTTTATCCTTGAGAATGTTCTATGTGCACTGGAGAAGAACGTAAAATCTGATGTTCTGGAATGAAAAGCTCTGTAAATGTCAATTACTTCCATTTGGTCTAGTGTTTCATTTAAGGCCAATATTTCTTACTCATCTTCTGTTTGTTTGGTTGATCTATCTAGAGTTGTCAATGGAGTATTAAGGTCCCCAACTATGATCATGTTTCGATCTGTTTCTCCCTTTAAGTCTGTGAGTAGTTGCTTTGTATATTTCAGTGCTTCCCTGTTGGATATATATATATATACATTAAGAAGTGTTATGTTTTCTTGATGTAGTGTCCACTTTATCGTTATAAATTGTCCATCTTTGTCTCTTGTTATCTTTGTTATCTCTAAATCTATTTTGTCAGATATAACTATGGCTACACCTGCTTTTTCATGGATGTTATTTGTTATCTATTTCTGTCTTTGTAGCTTAGATGTGTCTCTTGTAGGCAGCATATGGTTGGGTTTTGTTTTTTGATCCATGTTGCTACTCTGTGCCTCTCTATTGGTGAATTCAGACCATTAACATTTAGGATAGTTATTGATGTATGAGGATTTACTATAGATATTTTATCTTCTGTTTTCTGTTAGCTCCATGCCTCCATTTGTTCTTTTCCTTTGTATTTCTGTTGGTTTTGATTGGTGGTGTTTCATACTTTTTTCCTCTGTGTCTTCTTTTTTTAAGCTATGTGTCCTCTTTTGGGGACTTTTGTGTGAGGTTACCATTAGGTTTACAAAAAAGAAAGTTGTATATATACAATAGGTTTTTGTGTGTTTTTTCTTTTTTTCTTTTTAGTGCATCTGATGTCCATCCTCCTTTGCCAGCTCAGACCTTTATTCCTTCCCCCTTTATGTTTTTGTTGTCACAAATTTGGTTCCACTCTCGTCTGGCTTGTAAAGTTTCTGCTGAGAAGTCAGATGGAATTCTGATGGGTTTTCCTTTGTAGGTCACTTTTTTCTTTTCCCTGGCTACTTTGAGAATTTTTTCTTTGTCTTTAATTTTTGACCGTTTTAATACAATGTGCCTTGGAGAGGGCCTCTTTAGATTGAGGTAACTAGGTATTCTGTTTGCTTCTTGGATTCAAGGATCTAGTTATTTTCATAGGTTTGGGAAGTTCTCATCCACTATTTGTTTGAATAGACCTTCCATTCCCTTTTCTATCTCTTCTCCCAGAATGTCTATTATTCTAATATTGATTTTTCTGATGGAGTCAGATAGTTCTCATAGATCTCTTTCATTTTTCTTTATGCTCAGTTCTCTCTTCTTCCCTCTCCATCATTTCGAGATTACTATCTTTGATATCATTAATTCTTTTCTCAGTCTGTTTGGCTCTATTTTCTGTGCTCAGTAGCTCATTCCTAATCTCCTTAATTGTATGTTTTTTTTCCAGGATTTCTGATTGGTTCTTTTTTAAAGCTTAACCTTTTTAGTAAAGTACCTATTTTGTTCATTAATTTGCTTTCTGAGTGCACTGAATTGCCTGTCTGTATTTTCTCACATCTCACTGAGCATTTTCAGAAGTTCAATCTTAAAATCTCTGACATTTATATCACATATTTCCATGTGTTCCAGCTTACTTTCTGTGGATTTTTTATTTTCTTTCTGATCATCCTCGTTGCCATGGTTATTCATGGTATTTGTTACTCTCCTTTGTCTAGGCATGATATCCCTTCCAAAGCAGTGTTTTCTGAAGAGGTCTTTCTACTATTGTCCAGTAGATGGCACTGAATTGCAAGATATTTTTACTTCTGTGATCTCCCAGACTTGACCTCCAGGGACTTTTGTAAGACAGTACAGTTGTGTTGCTTGGGGCTAGGGTTTGTATTGCCCTCACTGTAATGGAGTCAGATGAAATATTCCTCAACCTGACACCAAGGGCAATGGGAGGCGAGTTTGGGGAGTCCAAGGCGCAGTAGAGTTCTCTTTCTTTGTCAGAAATACCCCTGCCTGACATTGAACAGCCACATGGCAGAACCCCACACTCTGTCAGGCATCTGCTTGCTCAGTCATTGTTCACTTTGCTCACCCTGCTGGACTCACTCCTGGTGATAGTTATTGCAGTGGAAACACTGTTTCCCTCTGTGACTGATCTCCAGGTGTGATTCTTGGGGTTGGACCCCACAGAGGTCCAGGGTCCAGGGTTGCCATTATGGTGAGGGCAAAACAAACACCACTCCCAAGGGAAACAGCTTTACTGTATTACAGTTCTCTGTTCCTCCTCATGGAAGGAAGCTCCTGCTACTGCTGGCTTCCTCCCCTCTTCTGGCCACAGACCATGAGCTCCCAGCTGCAAGGCTGTATTTGCAGACTGTCTGAAGTTTCCTCCCTTCTCACCTCCCTACTTATTACCAGTTGCCAACCTTTAGACATTTCAATGTGCAGGTCTCTTTAGTGTGCCTCTGTATTGAGTATGGCATTTTTTATTGAATTATAGTTGGTTAACTTGTTGAAATTTCAGGGGAAGAGGCCAAGTGGATCTCTCACACTGCCATTCCTCTAAAGTCATTTTATTCAGCACATGTTGCTTAGAAAGAAGAAAATCCAACAAGCAGGGGGCACACAGAGTGTGGTACCAAGAGAACTGAGGGGAGAGAACTCGGATTCCAATGGGGGCAAATGAATAGAGAGCTCCAGTTAGAAAGGTTGAAAATGAGCCTTTAACTATGCTGGTTAAAGCAGGAGTGAGATATGAATGAAATGGAAATAGTGGCACAGTTGTCTAGAAAAGACATGAGTTGGGAGATACACCCAGCATGGGGACTGGAAATGATAATAAACAAATCAATGTTAAAAGAGCTGCCTGAGAAGCAGTTGTCAACAGAACTCTAGCGGTGGCATCCCAACCTACCAGAAGGAACGTTTCTTTAAAGATGAAAGAGGAAAAGTGAGCCGACCTCCACAGTGAACTAGAGATAGGGGGAATGAGAAAGCCAACTTGCTTTTAAGTTTTTTTAACCGGAAGTTTGGTTTGAACTTTCTATCAGAGTGCATGTAAATCACTACAAGGAAAGAACTTGTCCTTCTCAGTCAAAGAGGCCATGGCTTTGCCCACCAAAACTTAGGTGAAATGGAAGGTTTTGAACAAGGGCTTAGGGAGCCAGTGTTGAATGGGAAATGAGGGAGGCCTTTCCTAACTTTTAATTTCTTATGGGTACTCTCCCCGTAGTATTCATTGTAGTCAGACATACCTGAGTTTCAGTCCTGGTTCCATCACCAGATGATTGTAAATGAATCACTTTATCTTTATGAGCCTCAGTTTTCCCTTATGCAAACTGAAGATATCACAGTGCCACCCTTGAGGTTTCTCAGTAAGTGTTAAATGAATTTAATGAAGCTCAAATTCTCTCCTGCTGGCCACAAGAGGGCAGATACAGTAAATCCCAAGAGTATAGCAGCACTTGCCTTTTGCTATTGGATTTTCTGGGCATTGGACCAGCTGACTCTTCTATTAGACACGTGGAAAAAGGGCCTGTTGACCCCTGTAAGGTTGAGGATAGGATGGGTGTCAAGGTAATGGAAAAATTACCATAGTTAAAGTTTTCTCAAATTGAGGTGGAGAAGAGATGGCAGTCACAGAAATGTCCAGTGCAACTAAGAGGTCATCTATCACCAGCTCTCCACCTTTTACATTGAAATAAAAAGTGTCTTTGACCTCCATTAGGTGGGAGCTCTCCCTCTCTGTGTCATATAGGTTTCTTGACACTTGGCTCAAATCCCTCTACTATTCTTGTCTCCCTCCCTTCTTTTCTTCTGCTTCTACTCCCACTCATTGGCATAGCCATGGGTACTATCCTCTGTGGAGCTCTGCCAAGCCTCCAGATTTCCATTCTCTGTACTAACATTTGTATCCATGTTAGAGAAGGTACATGGCTACATGGCTTTAATTCTCTCTACTTGTTCTTTTAGCTTAGACTTTAGTAAATGCAGGAAGGCAGGTACTAAAATTTGTTGCATGCTGAGTATATGCTGGACACATTGCCAAATATATTACACCTGGTCTCTCATTTAATCAGTGCAAAGGACCTCTAACCATTTTTACAGATGAGAAAACTAAGGTTGAGAGAAGTTGATATACTCATGCAAAATAACATAGTCAAGAAACAACAGAGTTAGGATTTTGGTTGTCCCTATGCACAACTCTGGGAAAGTCTAACTCTCTTCCTCCACCTCAATAAAATCTATGTGGCAAAGAGTCCTCTTATGGTTTCATATATACATAGACTACCATGTGTGATAAAAATGAGGAGACATTTACAGGTGACTTTCAGTCACATTCACATTAAGCATTCTTCTGGTTGTCATGCCTCACCCCAGGTAATCAGGGAGCAGGCACAAATGACTCCTGTTTCCATTGACATCTTATAGGTCTACCAGTCTCTCAGCATCTGACTGAATAAGGTACTTTCCTTGGCCTGGATCAGAGACCAACAACCAGACACCCTTCTTCCTTATTCCCATCTTAATGCCACTAGATCCTGGTAAGACCAGCTCTCACTTTTATTCTTAGCTTAGAGTTCCCTGGTAAGAACACTGGCAGAAGCAACATGATTGTTCAAGTCTTGAAGGAGTAAATAATGCCTAGACGGAAAGAAACCTCAGTCTTGTACCAATGGATGCCAGAAATGGAACTTAAAATTTCACCTTTCATGCCCTTCAGGTGAAGCTAATCAGGGTTTCTAATAAGGTAGGCCACCAAAGTCAACTAATTTCTGCCATTTGGTTGTGGCCAAGCCCAAACCTGTACCTTGGAAAGATTATGAGCCAGCCAGGCCTGAGAGCTCAGTCACAGCTGCTCTGGAAACCCACAGCTTGTGCCTGGCGCATTCCTTAACCCTGCAGTTTTATTAGCTTCATTTTTATGTGCTTTTTAACTCTCTGAATGCAGCCAAAACCAACATCAAATAACATCAAGGAACACAAGGTTATGATTCCCCCAAACCCCAGTGCTCAGCCCCCAACTCACTTAGAAGCAGGGTGGACAAAATATTCCACAATTCTCCCCCTGCCTGTCTTTTCAAAGGGTGGGGAAAACTGTTGTTGCTCTGTGAGCTATTCTCAGACACTGCCACCTCAGAACTCACTGAGAGATGTTTTGGGTCATCATAACCCAAGAAGCAGAAGGAGGAAAAAAGGGGGGAAGAAAGAAAACCCAGTCAGCAAGCAATCCTCAGATCTCTGTATCCCTGAGGCCACAAGAGCTGGGCCTAAAGGTCATGGCCAGTGCCTGCTGGGAGGAACAATTGGAGAAACAAATCCCCTGATTCTCGGCATCCTTGTCTTCTTCCCCTTTCTTTCTTCCTCTTCTTAAATTTTATTCCTGGGCTACCTAAGAACAAGATTTACAACAGGCCTTCTATATGGTTTGCAAATCCCAGCCACCCCAAGGGATTCACTAGTCCTTTCCCTTGAGCTCTTAGGTAGGGAAGCCAAGAGCTGCTGACAGGTCTGGGAAATTTCCCAGTACTGAAAGCTCAACAAAGGACCTGAACCCAGATGGAAGAGTGAAGCTGCCTGTGCTGAAGGAGCACCCCAGCCTTAAGAAATTCATAAAATCAGTCATATAATAACTTTCCTGACCCATAGTGCTGGGAAGTAGAGGCAGGCATCTAGGACTGACTGGACAGAGCTTTGGCCTTTCAGTCAGGAGACATGAGTTTTAGACCTGAAGGTGTATCGTAAGTCCTTTTCCACTCAGTCTCAGAATCTCCCAGAAACACTGCAATCAGTCTTTAAAATTCTCTTAAAGGAAAACCTTTCTAATTTTTAAAAATAGATAATATCTTCACACTTTATTTTCTAAGAGTTTGATGAAGAGATCTTAGAGGTAATAATGTAAAGCAAGACTATGTCACAAAAAGAAAGAAATTCTTGAACTTTTGTTATGTGCTTGTTCCCTTACCAAACAAGGGCTTACACCTTACTGCTATACACCACTACTCATTAAAATCTGTCTGTCTCTGGTTCCCCAATCTGTAATGTAGCCATATGATCTCTAGATGCTCTACCACCATAACATTCTATTATTATCTAACCTCTGAGTTTTTTCTCTAACCTTCTTAATTTAAAAATTTAATATCTTCTTCTGGGGATAATTATGAATCTATATATATTTATAGAACCTCCATCTTTATCTCTATCTGTAACTATATATCTGTAACTTATCTATGTACCTCTATGTGTAAATCTATCTGTAACGTATCAACATACCTGCTTACCTACCTACCTATTTATGTGTGTTAAACATAGCACTTAGAGCATAAGTTCCTTATGTCAGTGGAAAATAAGATCAATTAACTAGATGACAATTCCTCTCCTGATAGTAATCTCTTTTTTTGTGGGCCTTTTCTACCCCTCATAAAATGAGCTCAAAATCTAAGTTAATGAGTTCATTTTGTCCATTGGTAATGAGAACATATAAATAAAATCTCTCTCCTGGCAGGAGATATTTAAAGTACTCAAAGAAAGGAATCTACAACCTGGAATACTTTATCAAGTAAGGTTATCATTTAGATTTGAAGGAGAAATAAAGAGTTTCCCAGACAAGCAAAAACTAAAGCAGTTCACCACCATTAAACCAGCCTTATAAAAATTATTATTGGGTCTTCTTTATGCAGAAAGAAAATGCCATAACCAAAAATAAGAAAATACAAGAAAAGAATAAAAATCTCACTAGTAAAAACAAATATACAATAGACACAGTGAATCAACCACCTAAAAAGTTAATAAAAATGTTAAAAGACAATAGCAAGAAAATTAACTATAACTACAGTAAATAATGAGATACACACACACAAAGATACAAACTATGACATCAAAACCATAAAAAAGGACAAAGAGATCAAAGATGGCTGTGCAGTACGTGGAAGCTACACTCACTTCCTCCCAGGACTAAACAAGAATTACAAAATTATAGAGCAATCATCCTGAATAACCAACTGAAAACTAGCTGAAGAGAAATCTTATAATGAAGAATTTATGAAAGATGCCCCATCAAGACTGGTAGGAAGGGTGGAAACATGAAGAAGGTTGGCCACGCTCCCGCAGTAGCTGAGATACCAGAGGGATATCTCAGCTGTAAAAGTTCCCACTGAGGAACTGTGTTTTTAGCATCATACAAGGCTCTCAGTTCAGAGCACTAGAAATGGAAAGAGGAGCCCACATAATGTCTACCCATAAAAATCAACAGGTATTCTCTCCACCAGAGAGAGAAAGGAGGCCTTTAGAGACACAGGCACCCTCTTAAAGGGTCAATGCATAAAATATTATTCATAGCTTTTCACCCTGGGCTTCCGGGGAAGAAGGATGGAGTGGGTTAGAGTTATGTGAGGAGAGACTGGGATTTGCGGCTCCGGAGAGAGAACTGAAGGGTCATCTGTCAGGATTCTTGTGCTGAGTTCCTCTCCCACACCATGGACATCATCTTTCTTAGGTGGAACACTCCCCTCCTTATGGCATTAGCATGGTGAATGCAATAGTCCAAACTCTGTCAATTTTTCCTGTGATCACCTTGTGTTGAGGAGTCAGATATCTGGGTCAAGGAGCAGAAGTAGAGGATGTCAGTGACTGAAGTGTGTGGCTGAGAGGTGGGGGTCATTCTCCTCACTTTCTCATGAACCTGAGATCCACTAGCCTCACCCTCCATGCTCTTGGCAGCTGCACTCTCTAGGAACTTGGTGGCCCCTCCTTAAGGAAGAAGTCTGGGCAGAATCCAGAACAGACTGAGTTCTGTGGCTATGAGGTATGGGCCAATTTTCCTACCTTCCCCCAAGCCTGACCTGCACCTCCCTTTGTGGGAGATCCACTTCTCCCATCCTCTCAACTCTTGGTGAACCTCCCTGCTGAAGTTGGACTCCTGGCAGAATCTGGGATAGACTGAGTTGTGTGGATCTAGGATGGGGCCACATTTTCCCTTGCATGCAAGACCACTACAGAGCCCTTCCTTCACACAGCCAAATCTTGGTCTGTTTGGACCTAATAAACTCTGCTGACCTCACCCTGACTACTCCCTGAGACCCCACAACACCAAAGAGTATTCAGGAACTCTGAGACTTTTGCTGAGCAGCTTGAGAATAGTACTGGTACCAAGTCTGAACACCACTCTCTTTTATTTAGTGACTCAATGAAAAATTTCCTCATACAACTCGAGTACTACCAGAGGTTCTTTCTGTGATGGAACCAGGATAACAGGCAGCTGGCAGAAGGAGGCAGGTTGAGGCTGATCTTAGGTAGCTTTGGGCCTTTTGTTAACCTGCCATGGCTTCAGTGCTGGAGGAGCCAGCATTGGTGAACACTTTGGTCCTGGGTAAGCACATGCAACCCAGGACAAGCAGAGGAAGCCACAAACTGTGGATTACTTGGATCTACAAACAGATTGCCCAGGGCCAGTCACAGGCAGCATCTGATGTTGAGCTGCATGAGAGTCCCTCTCAATAGGCCCCAGAACCAACAAACCCAGGGGCAAGCTTCAGAAAACATCAGAGCAGGATCCAATTAGTTTCACAAGTGGCATATCCAAAAGAAGATCTCAGCAGACACCTGACCTTGGTAAGGCAAATTCCACTAAGCATGGTCAGCAGCTCATACACTATGGTCAGCATAGAACATAACAGTCATCCGGCCCGAGGGTCAATCCCACACATGAAGGGGCCAATAACAATCAAGACCCAATTACAACAGAAGAGCTCACATAACCCACACAAGGGACATTGTTGGATTACCCCACTCAGGTGATCAAAAGACTTCACCACTGGGTCCTACAGAATACCTACTACATAAGGCCACTCTACCAAGACTGGGAAGCATAGCAGATCTACCTAATACATAAAAACAAACCAAAGAGTCAGCCAAAATGGTTAGACAAAGAAACATGCCCCAAATGAAAGAACAGGAGAAGATACCAGGAAAAGAACTGAACAAAATAGAGCCAAGCAATTTACCAGATATGGCGTACAAAAAAAATGATTAAAAAGGTGCACAATGGTAAATGGGATTTTTTTTTTTTTTTTTTAGTTTCTCTTTCTGAGAGTTCATTACTGGTGTATAAAAATGCCATCAATTTCTGAATGTTAATATTGTATCCAGCTACCTTGTTGAATTCATTTATTAAATCTAGTAGTATTTTGGTGGAGTCTTTAAGATTTCTATGTACAATATCATGTCATCTGCAAATAATGACAGTTTTGTTTCCTCCTTTCCAATTTGGATGCCTTTTATGTTTTCTTATTGTCTGGTAGCTGTGGCTAAAACTTCCAGTACTGTGCTGAATAAGAGTGGTGAAAGTGGACACTCCTGTCTTGTTCCTGTTCTCAGGGGAAATGGTTTTAGTTTTTGACCATTGAGTATGATGTTGGCTGTAGGTTTGTCATATGTAGCCTTTATTATGTTGATGTATGATCCCTCTATTTCCAATTTGCTGAGAGTTTTTAACAAAACTGGGTGTTGGATTTTATCAAATGCCTTTGCATCTATTGATATGAGCATGTGATTTTTGTCTGTCAATCTGTTTATGTGATGTATCATGTTTATTGATTTGTGAATATTATATCAGCCTTGCATCCCTGAATAAATCCCACTTGGTCATGGTGTATGATCTTTTTAATATATTGCTAATATTTTCTTGAGGATTTTAGCATCAGTGTTCATCAGGGATATTGGCTTGTAGTTCTCTTTCTTTGTAATGTCTTTATCTGGTTTTAGAATTAAGCTAATGCTGACCTTGTAAAAAGAGCTCGGAAGTGTTCTTTCTTCTTGGATTTTTTGAAATAGTTTGAGGAGGGTAGGTGTTAATTCTTCTTTGAATGTTTGGTAAAAGTCCCCTCTGAAGCCATCTGGCCAGGGCTTTTATGTGTTGGGAGTCCTTTGATAACTGCTTCAACTTCATCAGCAGTTATCCGCCTATTCAGGTTTTCTGACTCTGCCTGATGGAGTTTTGGAAGGTTGTATTTTTCTAAGAATTTGTCCATTTCATCCAGGTTGCCCAGCTTGCTGGCATATAGTTGTTCATAGTATTTTCTTACAATCTTTTGTATTTTTGTTGGGTCAGTTGTTATTTCACCTCTTTAATTTCTGATTTTATTTAACTGGGTCTTCTCTCTTTGTTTCTTGATGAGTCTTTTTACCCCACTGGCCCCCTCCACCCCACAGCCACAGACCAATGTCTGTGTCCATGGGTTAAAAGGGGACAATTGTAATATTTTTAAAACTAAAGATAAAGAAACAATTTTTTTTTAAAAAAAAAAGGTGCACAAGGAACTTAGTGAGAGCTTCAACAAAAGATAGCAAGCATAAAAAAGGGCATATGAACCATAAAAAGAACCAGTCAGAAATAGAGAATACAATACCTGGGATGAAAAATACTCTAGAAGTAATAAGTGGTAAGATGGATGAAGCAGATAATTGAGTCAGAGATTTGAAAGCAAGGTAGCAGAGCACACCCAATCAGAGCAACAAAATGAAAAAAGTTTTTTTAAAAATTGAGGAAAGCTTAAGGAGTTTTGGGGACAACATGGAGTGCAACAACATTTGCATCTTAGTGGTACCAAAAGGAGAAGAGAACGAGCAGGGGAATGGGAACCTATTTGAAAAATTAAGTACTGAAAATTTTCCTAACCTAGTGAAAAAATAAGGCAAAAAATTCCAGGAAGCACAGAGAGTCCCAAACAAAAGGAACCACACCAGGAGGCAAACACCAAGACACATCATAATTAAAATGCCAATGTTAAAGCCAAAAAAAACCCCAAACAAACAAACAAACAAAAAAACACCTTAAAAGCAGCAACAAAAAGACAGTATATTACTTGCAAGGGAGCTTTCATAAGATTCTCAGCTGATTTCTCAACAGAAACACTTCAGGCCATAAGGGATTGGCATAAATTATTCCAAGCGATGAAAAGCAAAAACCTGCAACAAAGACTAATTTACTCAGCAAGGGTATTTTTAAAATTGAAAGAGAAATATAATACTTCAAAGACAAGAAAAGCTGAAGTAATTCATTACAACCAAACCAACATTATAAGAAATGTTAAGGGGTCTTCTTTAGAAGAAAAAAAAAAAAAAAGGAACATAGCTATAAAGAATAAAATGGCAATATATACAAACTTATCAATACTCACTTTCAATGTAAATGGCTTAAATGCTCCAATCAAAATACATCTGGTAGCTGAAATAATAAGAAAACAAGACCCATATATATGTTGTCTACAAGATACCCACTTCAGAATAAAAGATACACACAGACTAAAAGGAAAGGGGTGGAAAAAGATACTTCATATAAATGGAAAGGGAAAAAAAGCTGGGGTAGCAATACTTATATGAGACCAAATAAACTCTAAAACCAAAGCTATTTCAAGAAACAAAGAAGGACACTACACAATGATAAAGGGAGCAACCCAACAAAAGGATAGAACACTTATAGACATTTATGCACCCAACATAGGAACACCTAAATATTTATAGCAACTCTTGAGGGGCATAAAGAGAGAAATCAATAGCAACACAGTCATAGTAGGAAATTTTAGTACCCCATTGGCATCTATGGATAGATTTTCCAGACAAAATATCAACAAAGAAATGGCAGCTTTAAATGACACACTAGATCTGATGGACTTAATTGATATCTTCAGAGAATGTCATGCCAAAGAAGCAGAATATGCATTCTTTTCAAGTGTACATGGAACATTTACTAGGATGGAACACATGTTAAAACACACAACAGGTCTCAATAAATTTAGAAAGATCAAAATCATATCAAACATTTTCCCTGACCATAATGATATGAAACTAGAAATCAATCACAAGAAAAAAACACACACAAAAATATGGAGGCTAAATAATATGTTACTAAACAATGAATGGGTTAACAATGAGATCAAGGAAATAATGAAATAACATATTTAAACAAATGACAATGAGAACACAACTACTCAAAACTTATGGGACATAGCAAAAGCAGTCCTAAGAATGAACTTCATAGCACTGTAAACATAATTCGAAAAAGAAGAAAATTCTTAAATAAACAGCATAACTTTACAATTAAAAGAACTAGAACAAGAAAAAACAAAGCCCAAAGTGAGTAGAAGAGAAGAAATAATAAAGAGCAGAGCAGAATTTTTTTAAAAAATACAGTCGAAAACAAAATTACAAAAGGTCAATGAAACCAAAAGCTAGTTCTTTTAAAAGATAAACAAGATTGACAAATCTTTAACTAGACTCATCCAGAAAATAGAGAGACGATCCAAATAAATAATATCAGAAATGATAGAGGAGAAGTGACAACTGACACCATAAACTACAAAAAACTGTGAGAAAATATTACAAAGAACTATATGCCAACAAATTGGACAATCTGGATGACACAGATAAATTTCCAGAAACATAAATATTCAAAAACTGAATCAGAAATAATAAACAAATTACACAAATTACAGTTAATTAAATTGAATCAGTAATGATAAAAATAAAATCTCCTAACAAACAAAAATCCTGAACTGGATGGAATCACAGGTGAATTTTAATAAACATTCAAAGAGGAACTAACACTTATCCATCTCAAACTATTCCAAAAAATTCAAGAGAAGGGAAAACTCCCAAGCTCATGTTATGAAACCAGCATTATCCAAATTCCAAAACCAGATACACACTAAAAAGAAATAAAATTATAAGCCAATATTCTTGAGAAATATACACGCTAAAATCCTCAACAAAATGTTAGCAAACTGGATCCAGCAATACATTAAAAAGATCATGCACCATGACCAAGTGGGATTTATTCTGGGGACTCAAGGCTGGTACAATATTCACAAATCAATATATGTGATATATCACATAAACAAAATGAAGGTTAAAAATTCTACAATCATATCAATAAACGCAGAGAAAGCATTTGATAAAGTACTCTACCCATTTATGATAAAAATCATCCAGCAAAGTAGTAATAGAGCAAATGTTTCTCAACACAATAAAGGTCATGAATAACAAACCCACAGCCAACATCATACTTAACACGCAAAAATTAAAAGTGCTTCCTTTAAGATCAGGAACTAGACAGAAATGTTTGATTTCAACACTCTTATTCAACATAGTCTTGCAAGTCCTAGCCACAGCAGTCAGACAAGAAGAATAAATAAAAGTCATCCAATTGGACAGGAAGAAGTAAAACTGTCATTATTTTCAAATGACATGATATTGTACATAGAAAACCTTAAAGACTTTATGAAAACACTACTAGATTTAATAAATGAATTTGGCAAAGTAGCAGGAAACAAAATAAGTGTCCAGGAATCAGTTGCATTTTACACACAAATAATAAACTCTTTCATTTTTAATTGCATAAAAACATACCCGGAAATAATTTTAACCGAGTATGTAAAAGATCTGTACTGAGAATATTATAAGATACTGAAGAAAGAAACTGTAGTAGATACAATCAAGTGCAAGCATATACTATGTTCATAGATAGGAAGCAAAAATGTCATTAAAATGTCCATACTACTCAAACAGTTGATGGATTCAATGCAATTCCTATCAACATACCATTGGCATATTTCACAGGACTAGAACAAATGTTCCAAATATTTATATAGAAATACAAAAGACTCCAAATAGCCACAGCAATATTGAGAGGGAAGAAAAAAGTTGGGAGAATCACACTACCTGATATCGAAAGGCCATTTTAATCAAAACAGCATGGTACTGGGATATAAACAGTTATATAGATCAATGAAAGAGAATAGAGAGGCCGGAAATAAACCACGCCTTTATGGTCAGTTAATACTTGACAAAGGAAGCAAGAATATACAATGGGATAAAGACAGCCTATTTAATAAATGGTGTTGGGAAAATTGGACAGGTACATGCAAAAAATGAAACTAAACCACCTTTTACACCTTGCAAAAGAACAAATTCAAATGGATTATAAACTTAATATAAGATACAAAACCATAAAAATTCTAGAGGGAAACACAGGCAGCATAATCTTGGAAATAACCCTCAGCAATATTTTTTCTGACATACGTCTTGGGGAAAGGGGGACAAAATAAAAGTAAACAAATGATACTACATTAGACTATAAAGTGTTTGCACAACAAAGGAAACCATGAGCAAAATGAAAAGACAATCTACTGAATGGGAGAACATATTCACCAATAATACATCTGATACAAGGTAAATCTCCAGAATTTATAAAGAACTCAGACACATCCAAATCAAGAAAACAAGTTATCCAGCTAATAAATGGGCAAATGATCAGAATAGATACTTATCAAGAAAATACCTACAAGTGGCCAATAGACATATGAAAAGATGCTCAACATTACATATTATCAGAGAAATTGAAATTAAAGACAAAATGACATATCATATCACACCTGTCAGAATGGATATTATCAATAAATCAACAAACAACAAGTGTTGGTGAGAATGTGCAAAAAAGGGTTACCCCCGTGCATTGTTGGTGGGAATGCAGATTGATGCAGCCACTATAAAAAGAATGGAGATTCCTGAAAATTTTAAAACAGAACTGCTGTATGACCCAGAGATTTCACTTCTGGGAATATATCCAAAGAAATCCAAACACTAATTCAAAAGAATAAATGCACCCATATGTTCATTGCAGTGTATTTTACAATATTCAAGATTTGGAAGAAGCACAAGTATCCATTAGTAGTTGCATGGATAAAAAAAGCTGTGGTACATTTACACAATGGAAAACTACTCAACCATAAAAAAGAAAGAAATCTTACCTTTTGCAACAGCATGGATAGACCTGGCGAGTATTATGTTAAGTGAAATAAGCCAGTCAATGAAAGACCAATACCATATTTTATTTCACTTATATGTGGAATCTAATAAACAAAATAAACTAACAAAATAGAAACAGACTCATAAAAACATAGAACAGATTGACATCAGAGGGGAGGGGGTTTTGGGGGCTGTATGAAAATGATGAAGGGATTAAGCAAGAAAAAACTTATAGACACCAACAACAAAATCTTAGGAAAGGAGGGTGAGAAGAGGTAGAAGAGGGTGAAGGGGGGGATAAATGGTGACATATAGAGACCTCATTTGGGGTGGTGAGCACACAATACAATATCCATGCGAGTAAAATATTTTTGTTTTTTAAATCATTACTGTAGAATATGTTTATTGATTTTTTTTTTTTTTAGAGAGAGGGAAAGGGAGAGCGAGATAGAGAAACATCAATCAGTTGCTTCCCATACACACCCTGACAGAGGATTGAACCCGCAACTTAGGTATGTTCCTTAATTTGAAATCAAACCCACAACCTTTCAGTGTACAAGAGGATGCTTCAACCAACTGAGCCACATCTTCCAGGGCTGAGTAATATCTTTTTGGATACATTCCATTGATCAAGGGCAACAAAGCCAGAAATAAACAAATAGGATTACATCAAAATAAAAGCATCTGCACAGGGAAGGAAATCATCAACAAAAGAAAAAGGCAACCCACTGAATGAGAGAATATATTTGCAAGTGATATATTTGATAAGGGATTGATATCCAAAATGTATAAAAAAACTCATAGAAGTCAATAACAAAAAATAAACCATAAGATCGAGAAATGGTCAAAAGACAGCAAAAAAAATTTCTCCAAAGAGGACATACAGATGATCAACAGCCATATGAAAAGGTGATCAACACCACTGACCATCAGGGAAATACAAATCAAATCCACAATGTGGTACTACCTCACACATGTTAGAATGGCTATTTCCAAAAATCAACAAACAAGTGTTGGCAAGGATGTGGAGAAAATGGAACTCTTGTTCACTGTTTGCTGGTCTACAGACTCATGCAGCCACTATAGAAAACAGTATGGTGATTCCTCAAAAAACTAAAACTGGATATACCATACGATCTAGCATGTCCACTTCTGGGTATTTATGCAAAGAAAACAAAAACACTAATTCAAAAAGATGTATGCACTCCTATTTTCATTGCAGCATTATATATATATATATATATATATATATACAGTAGTCAAAAGAAATGAAATCTTGCTACTTGTGATAACATGGATGGATCTAGAAGGTATTACACTAAGTGAAATAAGTCAGGCAGAGAAAAACAAATATTCTGTTGTTTCACTTACATGTGGAATCTAAAAACAAAACAAAAACATACTCATAGAAACAGAGATCAAAGGGATAGTTACCAGAAGGGATGGGGTGGGGGATGGGTGAAAATGGAAGGAAATTATAGCCAAAAATATTGTGATAAGTTTACATGGTGACACATAATTATTTTAATTAATGTGAACACATTGTAAAGAATAAAACTGTAGAATCACTGTATTGTACACTTGAAACTAATATATATTTTTAAATTTATCTTTGTTGCTGAGAGTATTACAAATGTCCCTCTTTTTTTCTCCATTTACCCCCTCCACCTCACCCTCAACCCCCCAGGCCTTCATTGCACTATTGTCTGTGTCCATGGGTTATGCATATAAGCATATAAGTTCTTTGGTTAATCTCTTCCCACTCCCCCACTCCCCCCCCTCTGAGATTTGTCACTAATATATAATATAAAATTGTATACTAACTATACTTAAATAAAAATAAATTTTAAAATAACACATATCTTCTTCAAATGAGGAACTATTACTAATAAGAGTAGACAGTGCTATTTTATTATGGCCTATGAAGAAAAAAACACCACACCATTCAGAAACTATGAGAGGTATTTGGAAATACAGTCAAAGGCAGTATTAATTCTTCATATGGGTCAAGTATAGAAATGCTAGTTCAAACTCTTTCACTTATCCCCAAGCAGTGAGGAGTTAGAGACAAGGAAGGACAAAATGGAAGGAAGCTCCAGGCACTGTTGTATCCTCTACCTCAGAACAGGGAGATGGGCTAAAAATGAAGCATCTTTCCATCTATTTCTCTTGATTTATATCAGGTTATATCACAAGTTCCCAAACATTCTTGTTTGCTGATACCCTTAACATCTCATTTTTCCCCACAGTGTTTCCTAACCAAAATAAATAAGAGTTCATTTATTAAGTATTTAAAATCAAACAACTCAATAAGTATGTATGCCCTAAAAACTTAGTAGCTACTTAAACTTTAATAAACCTAAATTGAGAGTAATATTAATATACATTAAATATTATTAGATTTCATTTTGAATAGCCACATTTTGGGCAAAGCACATCTCAATTTTTGAATCAGATTTGAAATCACCACCCCTATTTCCTGTTCCATGTGAATTTTCATATAGTACTTTATTTTTATCATGGCAGCCATCAAAAGAATATAGCACATCTAATGTTGAAATTGTCAACCACCTCAATCTAGTCTCTTGTGGAATGCCTGACAGATGTCAAGTATTGTTTCACTCAAAAAAGAAACAAATATGCCACAGTGTCTCTGTGAGTTCACTATGACACCCTGAAGAACGTCAGCTAACAATTTAGGAAACCAAGGGCTACAATATCCTGGCCTTTCTTAGTCATGACTTCCTCCCTTTCCTTCCACTGGCTTAAATGTCTTTCTTTAGTTCTATTTCCCCCATCACATCCTTTTTAGTTACAACAATCTGAAATAAGATGAAGAGCATGTATACATCATCCATAAAATTGCTATTGAAGAGGCGTTCTACTCACTCCTTCCAATGCATGCTTCACATTGCATCTGGGGACAACTTTTTAAAAGTGCATACCTGAAAAGCCCATCATATTGGAAAACATTTAGAAGCCTGAAAACAGCAAGTGGTGGTGAGAATGCAGAATAACGGAAGCTCTCATATATTGCTGGTGGCAGTATAAATCGGTACAACCACTTTGTGAAGATGTTTTAAATTATTTACTAAAGATGGACATATGGATAACCTAAGACACACATGTTCCACAACAGGTGGTATAATCTAAAAACTAATGTATCCATGTATCATGATGCATATACCAGAATGGCCATAATAGTATTGTTCATAATAGCACCATTTTTTTAAGCATCTAAATGTTGATGTAGAGTATAATGGACAGAAAGTAATGCATTTGTACAATGGAATACTATATGGTAATGTAAACAAAAACTATATTTATATGCAACTACATGTATTGATCTCACAAGAATAATTTTGAGCAAAAGACACCAAAGAAAAATATACACTATAAGATTCCATTAATATAATTAGTCAAAAGGCAAATCTAGCTATATTTTAATAGTTGTATTTGCAGATGGTAAAAACATATTTAAGACTCCACTAAAAACTATTAGATTTAATAAATGAATTCAGCAAAGTAGTAGGATACAAAATTAACACCCAGAAATTTATAGCATTTTCATATACCAATAATGAACTCTCAGAAAGAAAAACTAAAAAACAAAAAACAAAAACAATACCATTTACCATTGCAACTAAAAAAATAAGATACCTAGGAGTAAACTTAACCAAAGATATAAAAGACGTGTACTCAGAAAATTACAAGACACTGAAAAAGAAATAGAGGAAAATATAAACAAATGGGAAAATATACCATGTTCATGGATTGAAAGAATCAACATAATTAAAATGTCCGTACTATCCAAAGCAATCTGTAAATTCAATGCAATCCCTATTAAAATACCAACAGCATATTTCACAGAGCTAGAACAAACACTTTGAAAATTTATATGGAGCCAAAAAAGACCCCAAACAGCCACCACAATCTTGAGGAAGAAGAACAAAGTTGGAGGGATCACAATACCAGATATCAAGTTATACTATAAAGCCACTGTGATCAAAACAGTCTGATACTGGCACAAAAACAGATATATAGATCAGTGAAACAGAAAAGAACCCAGAAATTGACCCACGCCATTATGGCCAATTAATATTTGACAAAGGAGGCAAGATCATACAATGGAGTAAAGACAGTCTCTTCAATAAATGGTTTTGGGGAAATTGGACAGGTACACGCAAAAAAAAAAGAAAAAGAAAAGAAACTAAACCACCAACTTACACCATACATAAAATTAAATTCAAAATGGATAAAAGACTTAAATGTAAGACATGAAACCATAAAAATCTTAGAGGAAAATACAGGCAGCAAAATCTCAGACATCTCTCCTAGCAATATGTTTGCTGTTACATCTCCTAGGGCAAGAGAAACTAAGGAGAAAATGAACAAATGAGACTACATCAAAATAAAAACTTCTGCACAGCAAAAGAAGCCATCAACAAAATGAAAAACGAAAAGGGAGCTCACTGTATGGGAGAACATATCTGCCAACGACACATCTGATAAAGGGTTAATATCCAAAATATATAAAGAACTCATACAATTTAACAAAAGGAAGAAAAACAATCCAATTAAAAAATGGGCAAAGGACCTAAATAGACACTTCTCCAAAGAGGACATACAGATGACCAAGAGACATGAAAAAATGCTCAACATTGTTAATCATCAGAGAGATGCAAATTAAAACCACGATGAGCTATCACTTCACACCTGCCAGATTGGCTACCATCAAAAAATCAACAAATGACAAGTGCAAAGCAGAAATAGGTGGAACTCCTGTCCCCTCCTCCCACCCCCTCTTGTGTCAGCAGTTCTAGTGGAAACTGAATTTCCATCTCCACCATGCAGCAACAGAGCAATTTTAATTAGCTCTCCATGAGGGTTTACCTCACTCAGAGACAACAATATGGTGCCCTGATTTCAAGTATTAAGGGAGAAGGGGCGTTAGATTTCTACCCTCATGATCTACAGTGAAGCAGTGTGAGTCAGTATAATAATTTTGCAGAGTTGGAGTCAGCAGGACTCAGTGAGAAGCTGAACATACACACCCACCTATTCCTTATATTACACCTTAATAGGGGGACTACATTTTTTTTTAAAAAAGGAGATAAAATAATATATTTAAATATGACTTGGAATATCATTATATAATGTCCAAAATACCCAGAATTTAATAAAATATCACACATCATATCAAAGAAGAAAATCACAACTTGAATGAGAAAAAAGAATCAGATGACACCAATATGCAAATGTACATTTCTTTTTCCACCACCAAACCAACAAAATGTCCACAGACATTGCATGTCAGTGTCTCAAAAATACATTCTCATCACATTCCCAAGGTTTACCCTTCTCTTGTTTCCCTCTTTAAAAACAAAACAAACAAACAAACAAGAACTTGTTTCACTCTTCTGGTCCTTCAGATTCCTCTCTATGTTGACTAATTTTGGCATTTCAACTCAACTCTCTAGAGTATTTGCAGTCCCCTCCCACCACCATCACTTTTCTATCTTTCTTAATGTGCAGCTACAAGTTCTTCACAACCATGCTTTCCCAGTTCACATTTCTCCTGTATATATTTTTACTTAATTTTTATTTATTTTATTTTTTTGACAAACTTTGTGTATGGGCAGTTTTATTTTTTTAATATATCCTTATTACAGAAATTATTACAGATGTTCCTTTTTTCCCCCCATTGGTCCCCGCCACCCAACATTTGCCCCATCCTCAGGCTTTCCTATATTATTGTCTGTGTCCATGGGTTATGCATTTATGCATATAAATTATTTGATTAATTTCTCCTCACCAAATTCCCCATCCTTGAGATTAACCACACTGAGATTCCTCGGTGTGTTCCATGCTTTTATGTCTCTGTATCTATTTCATTCATCAGATTATTTTGTTCATTATCTTCCAACATGAGTGAGATCATGTGATACTTGTCTTTCCCTGACTGGCTTATTACATTTAGCATAATACTCTCCAGTTCCATTCATGCCATTCCAAAGTGTAAGAGATCCTTCTTTTTTACAACTGCATAGTATTCCACGGTGTAAATATACCACAGCTTTTTTATCCACTCATCTATTGATGGGTACTTGGCCTGTTTCCAGATCGTAGAATTGTTAAATTGCCCTGCTATGAACATAGGGGTGCATATATTCTTTCTTATTGGTCTTTCAGGTTTCTTAGGATATATTCCTAGAAGTGGGATCACTGGGTCACATGGTAGTACAGTTTTTAATTATTTGAGGGACCTCCATACAGTTTTGCCATAGTGGCTATACCAGTCTGCATTCCCACCAGCAGCATACTAGGGGTCCCTTTTCTACACTTCCTCACAGCACTTATCATTTGTTGATTTGTTGACTGTAGCCATTCTGACAGATATGAGGCAATATCTCACTGTGGTTTTAATTTGCATCTCTCTGATGATTATTGACTTTGAGCATTTTTTATATGTTTCTTGACCATCTGTATGTCTGTTTGGAAAAGTTTCTATTTAAGCCCTTTCCCCATTTTTTTTTTTTAAATTGGATTATTTGTCTTCCTCTTGTTAAAGTGTATGAGTTCCTTATATATTTTGGATATTAACCCTTTATCAGATGTGTCATTGGCAATAAGCTTTCCCATACAATGGGCTTCTTTTTCATTTTGTTGATGGTTTCTTTTTCTGTGAGGAAGATTTTTATTTTGATGTAGTCTCATTTGTTTATCTTTTCCTTTGTTACTCTTGCCATAAGAGATGTATCAGCAAATATATTGCTACAAGAGATGTCTGAGATTTTGCTGCCTGTTTTCTTTTATAATTTTTATGGTTTCAAGTATTACATTTAAGTCTTTTATCCATTTTGATAAAATGGATAAAATATTTTTATTTTATGTGTATGGAGTAACTTGTTGGTCTAGTTGTATTTTTTTGTTTTTACTTGTCCATTTTACCAACACCATTTATTGAAGAGACTGTCTTTACTCCATTGTATGCTCTTGCTTCCTTCGTCAAATATTAATTGAGCATAAAGGCTTGGGTCGATTTCTGGGTTCTCTTTTCTGTTCCAATGATCTATATGTTTGTTCTTATGTCAGTTCCAGGTTGTTTCAGTTACACTGGGTTTGTAGTATAACTTAATATCTGGTATTGTGATTCCCCCAAATTTGTTCTTCTTTCTCACAATTGCCATGGCTATTCCAGGGTTTTTGGGTTGCATATAAATTTTTGAAGTGTTTGTTCTAGATCTGTGCAATATGCTATTGGTATTTTAATAAGAATTGCATTGAATTTATAGATTGCTTTGGCTAGTGTGGACATTTTAATGATGTTAATTCTTCCAATCCATGAACATGATATATTTTTCCCTTTCTATCTTCCTCTATCTCTTTCTGCAACATCTTGTAGCCTTGTAGTTTTCCAAGTACATGTCTTTTACCTTTTACCTCCTTGGGTAAGTTTATTCCTAATTATCTTAATTTTTTGTTGCAAATGTAAATGGGATTGTTGTGGGGTTTTTTAGTTTCTTTTTCTGAGAATTCATTATTGGTGTATCCAGATGGCTTCACAGGGGCGTTTTACTAAACATTAAAAGAACTAACAGTTATCCTCCTCAAACTATGCCAAAAAAATCCAAAAGGATGGAGCATTTCCAAGCTCTATATACAAGGCCAGCATTAGCTTAATTCCAAAATCAGATAAAAACATTACAAAAAAGAGAATTACAAGTCAATGTCCCTGATGAACATAGATGCTATAATCTTCAAAAGAATATTAGCAAATTAGATCTAACAATATATTAAGAAGATCACACATCATGACCAAGTGGAATTTATTCCAGGGATGCAAGGTTGGTACAATATTTGCAAATCGATCATCGTGATACATCATACAAACAAATTGAAAGAGAAAAACCACATGATCATATCAATAGATGCAGAAAAAGCATACAACAAAATCCAACACTTATTTTTGATAAAACCTGTCAGTAAAGTGGGAAGAGAGGGATCATACATCAACATAGTAAAGGCTATATATGACAAACCTAGAGCCAACATCATACTCAATGGGCAAACACTAAAATTATTTCCCCTAAGAACAAGAACAAGACAGGGATGTCCACTTTCACTACTCTTATTCAGGACAGTACTGGAAGTCCTAGCCACAGCAATCAGACAAAAAGAAAACATAAAACTCATCCAAATTGGAAAGGAGGAAGTAAAATTGTCATTATTTACAGATGACATGATGTTGTACATAGAAAATCCTAAAAGACTCCATCAAAATACTCCTATATTTAACAAATGAATTCAGCAAGGTTAGCAGGATATAAAATTAACACCCAGAAATTGATGGCAATTTTATGCACCTTGTATATATTTGGTGGGGAGAGGAACTGGGGAGGGGGAGGGGACGGGGTGGAACAGGTCATTGGGGAGAAAAAGGGACATCTGTAATATTTTAAACAAAAATAAAATTAAAAACAAAAAGAATGAATATTAAAAAAAGAGTGAATATTTTTAAAAAAGGAAATTAAAAAAGTTATTTTCTTTAAAAAAAATTAAATATATTTTATTTTTTAATTACATTTAAGGTATAATATTTTATTAGTTTCAGGTGTACAACACAGGTGTACAAGACATTTATGTAACTTACAAAATGATCTCCTTGATAAGTGCAGTACTCATCTGAGAGCATGCATACTTATTACAATATTGTTGACTATATTCCCTATGTACTTTCCTTACCCATGATTCACTTTAAATAAAATGGTATCACTAAGTCAATGTGAAAATATAGAAAGGTATATCATGCAAATCTATGTTCATTTATTTACAATAGCCGAGATCTGGATACAGTCCAAGTGTTGATCAGCAGATAAATGGATAAAAAAAAATCTGTGGCATATTTACACAATGGAATACTACATGGCTGTAAAAAAAAAAAATATTTTCATTTGCAGCAGCATGAATGGACCTAGAGATTATTATGCCAAGTGAAATAAGCCAGTCAGAGAAAGACAAATATCATATTACACCACTTATATGTGGAATCTAATCAACAAAATAAACTGATAAACAAAATAGAAACAGAGGCATGAATGCATGGAAAAGACTAATAGCTGTCAGAATGTAGGGGTTAGAGGGACTGGATAAAAGAAGGTGAAAGTATTAGCCAAAAACATGCATATATAACACATAGACACAGACAACTTTGTCATGATATGCAGAGAGAAAGGGAGTTGGGGTAGTTTTAAAGGTGGACAAAGGGTGGTGGGAATGGGGACTCATCTTGGAATGATGAGTCCATGATGCAGTGTGCAGATGATGTTTTATTAAGTTGTACACTTAAAACCTGTGTGGTTTTCTGAACCAATGTTACCCTAATAAATTCAATTAAAAAATGAAAGTAGATTAGTAAAGAGCAGGAATAACCATATTAATATGTTAAAGTATACTTTGGACCAAAAAATTTACTAGAGACAAAACACATTACATAATGATAAAAGAATCAGTCCACCAAAAGTCATATATTTCTAAATGTGTGTGTATCAAAACACAAAATGCAAAACAAAACAAAATAAACAAAAAAAAACTGAAAGGATAAATAGACAAATCCACAAGTGTAGTAGAAAACTTCAACATCCTACTCTCAAAGATTGATAGAAGCAGTGGACAGAGAAAAAAAAACAATAAATTCAACTCAAATGATTATAAATGTACATATCTCTATATATCTATATAGATATATATATATGATCTGACAAGAAATTGTATGTATAAAGAACTCTCAAACATAAACAGTTAACAATCCAATTAGAAAATGGGTAAAAGACATGAAATGACATTTCACTGAAGAGGATATATAGGTGGCAAATAAGCACATGTAAATGTTCAACATAATTAGACAATGGGGAAATGCAAATTAAAACCACAATGAAACATTAATGCACATCTATCAGAATCACTAATCTGAACAGTGGTAATACCTAATACTGGTGAAGACACGACAAACTGGATAACTCTTGCATTTCTGGTGATACTAAAATGATACACTGGAAAACAGGCAATATCTTAGAAAATTAAACATGTACTTCTCATACAGCCCAGAAATTGCACTTGTGGGTATTTATGGCAAAGAAATTAAAACTATGTTCATACAAAAACCTGTACACTAATGTGTATAACATCTTTATTCTTAATAGCTCCAAAATGGAAACAACCCACATGTGCTTCAATGGGTGAATAGTTAAGCAAACTGTACTACACCTATTCCAAGGAATACAATAAAAAGGAACAGACTATTGAACAATCAACAATTTGAATGAATCACCATGGAATTATGCTGAGTGAAAATAGCCATTCCAAAAATATTACATACTATAAGATGCCATTACAACTTCTTGAAGTGAAAAAACATTAGAGAATTGGAGAACATAGAAAGCAGATGAGTAGTTGTCAGGGTTCATGTCAGGGGGACAAAGAGGTAAGTATGGCTACAAAAGTTCAACAGGAGGTGATCTTGGGGAGACAAAACTGTTCTGTACCTTGACTGTATCACTATCAATATCCTGGTTGTGATATTGTACTATAGTTTTTTTTTAAGTATATTTTTATTGGTTTTTAGAGGAAGAGGAAAAAAGAAGGAGAGAGATAAACATCGATCAGTTGCCTCCCATATGCTCCCTGATTAAGGATCAAGCCCACAACCTGTGTATGGGCCCTGACCAGGAATCAAACTGGTGACTATTTGGTGCAGGGGATAATGCTTCAACCAACTGATCCACACTGGCCACAGCTGTACTATAATTTTGCAAGTTGTGATTATTGAGGTTACTTGGTAAAAGGATCTCTCTAAATCATTTCTTACAACTACATACGTATGTACAATTAGCATAAAACAGAAAGTTTAATTAAAAAAAAAAAAAGATGTGTATCACTAAAGTCAGAATAGCTATTATCTCTGGGGGAAGGGAGAGGACTGGGATCAAGAAAGTTCAAATGAGGAGGATTAAAGATGGCAGGGGACTGAGCAGAAGCTACAGTGACATTCTCCTGGGACCAAACTGGAATTACAACTAAAATATAGAAAAAAACATCCTGAATGATCAACTGCAACTGAAGACAAGCTGGAGAGCACCTTTATAACCAAGGAGGAAATGTGGTGACCGCATAAAGACTGGTAGGAAGTGTAGAGGCCTGAGAAGGCTGACTGGGCTCCCACGGGCAGCAGCTGAAAGTCCAGAGGGATATCTCATCTGTGGGGGTTTCCCACTTAGAACTCTCAGGTCTAAACCCCAAGCTGGGATCCCAAGCCTAGAACACCAGAACTGAGAAAGGTGCCCACATAATATCTGGGTATGAAAAGCAGTGAAGTTTCTGTGGGACAGGGAGAAATGGCAGGAAATGCAGGCACCCTCTTAAAGAGCCAACAAAGAGAGCTTCGTGTGCAGCCACTCACCTTGGGCTCCAGCAGGGGGAGGGCAGAGCAGGTTGGAGCTGTGTGAGGAGAATCTGGGATTGTGGGCTCTGGAGATAGAGCTCATAGGGCATCCTTTTAAATTACTGTAAAGAGTCATTCCCCCATATAGCTGAGGACATCTTTCATAGGCAGGCATTTATCTTACAAGCACTTTTGCCTGGGGAGAAGCAATTTCTCCACCCTGCTAGAAAACCTCTTGCCCTGTCCCATGGAGTTTCAATAGCCTGAGGCTCATTAAGAGAATCAGATTAATCAGCCTGCAGGCAAAGGCAGACCTCAGAGTGCTTTGAGTCTGATCTGCTTCTGGACTCGGGTCTTGGAAAAGCAGACTTTAGCGTGCATATTGGTCCTGTCCAAATGCACCAATCCCCAGAAGAGGGGATTTGTTGACAGCTCCAAACAAGGTACACAAGGCCACTCAATAACAGCGTCTGACATTGGCTTGCACCAGAAACTTTCCAAAAGAGTCTGAGGAGGCCTATGTAATACATAGAAACAAACACAAATAGACAGCCAAAATGGAAAGGCAAAAAAGAAGCCCCAAATAAAAGAACAAGAGATGTCCCCAGAAAAAGAGCTAAATGAAATGAAGATAAGCAATCTCTCAGATATAGGGTTCAGAATACTGACTGTAAGGATGCTCAACAGCATGAGAAAAGAAGTGGAAATTATGAAGAAAATTAAGAATGACATAGTAGAAATGACACTGGAAGGAATAAACAGCAGATTAGGGGAAGCTGAGGATTGGATCAGTGAATTAGAAGATGGGTAGAAAAAATAAATCAGAGATCCAAAAAGAAAAAAACAATTAAAAAATAGAAGGACAGTCTAAGGGAGCTTAGACTGGAACAACATGAAATGTAACAATATTCGCATCATAGAAATGCCAGAAGAGGTTAAAAGTAAGAAAGGGTTAGAGAACATGTTTGAAGAATTAATGGCAGAAAACTTCCCTAACTGGTGAAAGAAAAAGTCACACAACTTCAGAGGGCACAACAAAGAGTCCAAAGCAAGAAGACTCCAAAGAGGTCCATGCCCAGACACATCAAAATTAAAATGCCAAAAAATTCAAGACAAAGAGAGAATCTTAAAGGTAGCAAGAGAAAAATAATCAGTTACCTACAAAGCAGCTCCCATAAGACCATCAGCTGACTTCACATCAGAAATTCTACAGGCGAAAAGGGAATGACATGAAGTATTCAAGATAATGCAAAACAAGGATCTGAAACCAAAACTGCTCTATCCAGCAAGGTTATCATTCCAAATAGATGGTGAAATAAGGAGCAGACCAGACATAAAAAGGCTAAAGGAATTTATCACCACCAAACCGGCATTGCAGGAAATGTTAAGCAGACTGCTGTAATTAGAAGTAGAAATAGAAAAATTGCAAGAAATGTTAAATAGACTGCTGTAATAATAAGTAGAGAGAGAAACATAGGCATAAAGATTTAAAATTACAATAAACAAGGACCTATCAATAATAACCTTAAGCACTTTAAGGGAGAGATCAACAGCAATACACTCATAGTTGTGGACTTTAACAGCCCAGTGACTTCACTGAATAGATCTTCCAGACAAAAAGTCAACACAGAAACAATGACTATAAATGGCACACTAGATCAGATGGATTCAATTGATATTCAAAGAACATTTCAACCCAAAGTTGCAGAATATGCATTCCTCTGAAGCGCACACAGGTCATGCTCAAAGATAGACCACATGTAAGGACACAAAACAAGTCTCTACAAGTTCAAGAAGACTGAAATCATATCAAGCATCTCAGATCACAATGGCATGAAATTAGAAATCAACTAGAGTAAAAACACTCAAAAACATTCAAACACATGGAGGCTAAATAGCCTATTAATAAACAATGAATGGTTAACCAATAAGATCAAGAAAAAAATCAAAAACTTCCTGGAAACAAATGGAAATGAACACACAACAACCCATAATCTATGGGACACAGTGAAAGCAGTCCTAAGAAGGAAGTTCATAGCACTACAGGCCTACCTCAAAAAGCAAGACGAATTTCTAGTAAACTATCTAACCCTACAACTTAAAGAATTAGAAAGCTCCCCCGTGAAGCTACCTGGACCAGGGCTTTTGTTTGCTTGGAGTTTTTTGTGGGTTTTTTATTGCTGCTTCAATTTCATCAATTGTTGTTAGCTTATTCATGTTTTCTGATTCTTTCTGATTCAGTTTTACATGATCCTACTCATATGTAGAATCTAATAAACAAAATTGACTGAGGAACTAAAGCAGGAAATCCCACAGGGGTGAGGACGACAGAGCCCGAAGCCCCTAGAACGCCTCCATGCACAACTCCTGAAACCAGGTTCAGTGACGCAGGTCTAATTTTATTGCGGAAGTTCAGCAGTATATAAAGGGTATTTGACCAACGGGATGGTGACACGTCCAGCTGGGCACCCAATGGAGTAAAGGGTCAGGGTACTGTGTATGCGGCCTCTTAGAGATGCCTCAGGTGGGTGTTGCCACTTCCTGGTGTGCCAAGGAAGTATGTTTGCTGGAGTGTGCTCACAGCATTGTATCCACCACTGCACCGAGGTATATCTCTTGGGCTCTACCTACAAGGAAAAAAATAGATCCAGAGACATAGAAGCATGGAACAGACTGATGAATCTCAATAGGAAGGTGAGGTTGTGGGAGTGGGTAGGGAGAGATTAATCAAAGAACTTATATACATATATGCATAACGCATGGACACAGAAAACAGTGTAGTGACGGCCTGGGTGGGGAGGATGGATGGGGAGTGGAGGTGATCAATGGGGAAAAAAGGGGGGATATCTATATTACTTTCAACAATAACGATAATTTTTTTAAAAAAAGTAAACATGACCTAAATATATGCTGTCTACAAGAGTCCCACCTCAGAACAGAAGATTCACACAGGCTGGAATAAACAAAAAACTTCTGAAGGACTTTAAAGGAGAGATTGACAGCAATAATACAATCATAGTAGGGGACTTTAACATCTCACTGACTTTACTGGACAGATCTTCCATACAAAATCTCAACAAGGAAACAATGATTCTAAATGACACACTAGATAAAATGGATTTAATTGACATTTACAGAACATTTCACCCCAAAGCTACAGAGTATACATTTTCCACAAGTGCACATGGGACTCTCTCAAAGATAGACCACACGTTCGGACACAAAACAAGTCTCCACAAGTTCAAGAAGACTGAAATCATATCAAGCATCTTCTTGGACGCTTACTTCATGGAATACTCTGCAGCTCTAAAAAAGAAGGTTCCCTTACCCTTTGAGGCAGCATGGTGAGACCTGGAGAGTATTATGCTAAACAAAATAAGCCACTCAGAGAAAAACAATTATCACATGACCTCACTCATATGTGGAATATAATGAACTAAATAAACCGATGAACAAAATAGATCCAGAGACATAGAAGCATGGGACAGACTGATTAATCTCAGAGGGAAGGCAGCAGTGGTTGAGGAAGTGGGTGGGGAGAGAATAACCTAAGAACTTATAGCATACCCCAGGGACACAGACAATAGTGTTTTGAAGGCCTGGAGGAGAGGGTGCAGTGTGGAGAGGATCAGCGGGGGGGGGGGGGGGGGCATTTGTAATACTTTCAACAATAAAAATAAATTAAAACAAAACAAACAAACAAAAAGAAATTTCACATGAATGTGTTTCTGTGGTCTTGGTAATATGTTGTTTATTGATTTTATAAATATTTATTGAATTGTACGAAGAAGTTTTATGCAGCTTATGCATACATGCCATATATCATAATGCCAAAATTATTTTTAAAATAAACATTGGATCATTTCATTCCTTTCTGTCAATTTCTCCAATGGCTTCCTTAGTTCATAAGATAAAATTCAAATTATTTTTAAATTAAATTTACTACAGTAACATTGATCAATAACATTTTATAAAATTTAGGTGTACAAATTATAATAAGATAACTATATACTCTATATTGTGTCTTACAGGGCCTTTGATTCCTACAGGGCCTTTTTCACCAATGATTACCCTCCTCATATTCTGTGCTACTAACGTATTGAGCTTTTTTCAGGCCTTCCCATCATAGAATTTTTGTACAAGCTTTTCCATTAGGTTGGAATGTTTTAGCACTCTCCTTACTGTCCTTCACCTACAGATTTAACTCATCCCTCCCAGACTACATTAAACCCCTTCAGTGATATGCTTTCTTAGCACCCTGTGTTTTCCCTTGTTATTTTCATAATTCACAATAACATATTTTAAGTAATAATTTGAGTATTGCCTGTGTCCTCCTTAACCCCTTGGCCTCCAGACCATAAACTTCATGCGTAAAAGAACCCTATCCACCTTTCTCCTTACAGTGCCTAGGACAGGGCCTGGCACATAGGACAGACCTAATATATATTTGTAGAATAAATTGAATGCAATTTTATTATGTCCTTCTGGGTTACTTTTGAAGGTAACAAGGTATGTTGGAAAGGTTCTTTAAAATTAAATTGATCAAATCTTGGTCAAATCTTGATTCTATCACTGACTAGCTATTCACCTTGGGTAGGATTCTTTACCTCTCTGATCCTTAATTTTATCATCTTCAAAATAAAATTTAATAATTCTTATTGAATTGTCACAAAGTTGAAAAAAGACAATTCATGTCAAGGTGCCTCATATAATGTTGAAATATAGGAAACATGCAAAAACTTTAACTGCATAAATACCTTTTCCATCTAATCCATGAGAAACTTTGATTCTCCTAAACAACTCATTTTCTTTAACAAAATACAGACATTATATAGTCCAGCATATTTCTCTTTTTCCACTAGCATAGAGAAAGCTCAAGCACTAAACTCCTCAGTGCAAGCGGTATAAGTGCCTCAGTTACACTAGATATATCTAAGGACCTTTTCAGGTCTATTTTTTTCTGGTTCCAGGATAGTGCTCAGTATAAGTAGAATAACATGCGCCAAATGAACCCCTATAGGTTGAATGAAGCTGTCAACCTCATGATTTTGCATACATGAAGCAGATAGTTGCTTATTTAGTATGATGTGATAGACCTAAGCAGGGTTGTAAATAGATATAATTTTTTTCCAATGCTTATCCATTGGCAGAGGATGATTTTGAGGAAATATCTAAGTTCTGTAGAGGAAAGTGGTATAATCAATTAGTGTCTTGTACACAGGTACAAAATGGGGGAATGTTGCCATTTTTACTCTATTAGTCCAGATCCTGTGTTATATCTCCCCATTGCCTGATCCAAAGCCTGAAATTACACTATTGGCGTTTTATACCTCTGGGAGGGACCAAGGGAAAAACTTGAGGCTAATAAGTAGGCCTCATAACAAGAACTGATTGACTTGATAGTAATGACACATAGGATAAGTCTGGCTGGGACTTGATAGTAATGGCACATAGGATAAGTCTGGCTGGTGAAAGTTCAGGGTATTGAAAAGGCATAAAGCTACTGATTCACAGGCTATATTCATTGTTTCTCTGGGCCTCCTGGGGTTCCTATACTCTTCAGAAGTCACTGTACAGAGGTGATGGAGCTGGAGCTGACTCTCACCTTGGCCCCCTAAATTAAGTTGTGTTCTAAGGCAGGTCATCTGATACCTGTGGGCTTCAAGAAATGAAAAGCTATAAAAGAGACTATATCAATAACCCAGTTCTATATACTAGCTAGGAAAATTTCCTCAAGTCTCTCCCTTATTCTTCCCTTCCCTCCTTTTTTTCCTCCCCCCCTTCCTCCTTTATCATCTCTTCCCTCCTTTCCCCACTTGTCTCCCTGGCCTTTTTTATAATGTTTCCTGCCAAATCCCAAGCTGTGTCTCCTCTGGACACTTATCAGGTGAGTGTCCAATCCACCTTCCCCACCTTGGCTTTTTTTAAGAAACTCTATTCAGGAACACTTATGGTTTACAGATGCCAAGTAATTATTCCCCACTTACCCCAGACTCAGGACAGGTTAGTGTGGCCTCCCTGCTCTTGCCAAAGTAGGAGCTCTGTGAGGAAAAGATAATATCTTGTTCACGTAAGGCCTGACATTAAGAAGGTGATTATTTAGTGATCATATTTGGACTGACTGAATGAGTAAGCTCAAAGAAATGTTAAGGGTCACCTAGTTGAAGTCTCTGGTCTATATTTTATTACATATTGTATTACAAATACGGAACTTGAGATCTGGAAAGGAGAAGGTTACACAGTGACTTAGGCAAAGAACTAGGGCTTAATTCTAAGACTATTTAGGTCCTTAGACAAGGGGTCTTTCTGCTACAGAGAACCAGGCTTTGGGAATTTAAGCCTTGGTTGTGCTGCATCTTAGCTGTGGTAACTTGGATCTCTGTTTGTGCCTCAGTTTATTCATATGTAAAATGAGGACAAGAATAGTACCTAACTCTTCCAAAAAATGTGAAGTTTAAATTAAATGAGATCATCCATGTTTAGCCCTTAAACTACTCATGGCCCATAGAAAAGTGTTTATACTGGCTATTATTATTCTCTTATTACACTGATTTCATTATATATAATATATTGTATTATTATGTTGCTATAATTCATCTTAAATGGAATTGCCTATCTCAGTTTGTTGTGATCACAGCTGATAAAAAAAGATCTATTTAGAGAAATTGGGATACCTTAAAAAGTGAAAAGTCAGGAAGGAGCTCTGCTCAAGAGTTCCTTCTGAGAACTCCCTTCCCATACTCCTTTTCAGGCATTTCTGTCTGCTCACTCACCTATAAGAAAACCTGTAAACCAGATCCTGAAATGCCCAGGGTATTGGTGGTAGAAACAGAAAAGCACTCCTGCTTCCTGGAAGACTGTATTTCATATAGTAGTCACTGGGCCAGACAGATCCATCCATAACCTCTGAGCTCATTCTACCACATGAAATCTGAGAATGACCTAGCTCTCTTGATGTATTTTACTTTTTGGATGGAGCCTCTTACAGAGAATTTCCATTTCACTCTAAAGTCCCACAAAAGCAATTATCAGTGTACCCTTCACTACCTATCTTTTGGGCCTTTCTGCCTCTCTAGCACGTGGCACAGATAGCTGACCTGCTCTACTCCAGGAGGCAGAGCTAGCACCAATGAGTGACAGCTATGAACAGGCCAATTTAGATTTAGTTTAAAGAATTGTCTAGTAATTTGTGTTGTCAGTCTAGCAGTAGACTGAATAGACTGCTTTGTAATGTGTGGACAGTCTCACTTTAGTGGTGTGGGAACAGGAGCTGGAAGAGATGTTGGAGAGGGGATTCTTGCCCCACACATTTCTGAGATTCAATTATTTGATAAGATTTTAAAAACCCTCAAAAAAAAAAAAAATCAGAGGATCCCACTGCCTACCTTAGTGTTTCTCAAAGTGTGGTTTATGAATCCTCTGCATTACTATCATGTGAGGCACCTGTTAAACATGATATTCATGGGCCCCACCTTATGCCTATTGAATCAGAATTATTGAAGAGTGGTAACCAGGAATCTGAATATTTAACAAGTTCCCTGCTACTCCAGATTGCTCCTACCCACTTGTTGGGTTCATTTGGTCCCCCAAATCTGCATCATTTGCCTGTCCAACCACTGACACCTTTCCTTCTTTTCTGTATTTCCATAGCTAAACCAAACCTGTTCATCTTCATTACTACTCCCTTCAACTTTTTCCTCCTTTTTATTAGTCTTCTAGCCTTGAACAAATTACTTAACTTCTCTAAGACTAAGAAGCCTAGCATACAATAGGTGCTCCTTAGATCTCAATTCCCTTCTGCTCTTTCCTTCCTTCTTTACTTTCTCTTCCATCTTGAACCCTTTGCTTTTAACTCTTTCTGTGATCACCAATACACTGACTCCCCACTCTCTTACTTGTATGATCATGTGTGTACACACATACATACGAAAAAAAAGAAATAAAAAATAGTAAAAAAATAAACTTCAATTAAGAATTATTTGAGTACTTACTACATGGCAGACCCCCTGATAGGCACTAGTGCTACAGAGATGAACATGACATGGTCCCTACTATCAAAGTTATAATTTTCCAGCAGAGGATTTCACATATAAGTGTTCAGCCTATACCCAGAGTATTAAAAGAGCTGAGAGATGGATTCTGAACTGCATGTGAGAAGGAACTAGAATTAGGGAAGGCAGTAAGGAGGTACAGGTCAGAGTTGTAAACAGAGCAATGTGGAGAAGAGTAGAAAGTGCATCTGGACAGGCAAGTAGAAATTGTCTAACATAGATGGGGACTATTGGCAGAAGAGGTGTTTTAAAAGTACCGTGAGTGTGAGATATCTGTATGTTCTAGAAGTGAAGATTATAAATAGATAATTGAATACCTGTCTGAAGTTAATGAGTAAAGTTCGGGCTGAAGAATTGGATTAAAGACAGATAAAAATACTTGGTAAGACTTAAAGCCTTGAAGTAGAGGATGCCAAATGTTTAAAGTGAGTGGCCAAAGAAGGCCTACTTAGTTCTTAGAGGCCTCTCTTTTTGGAATTCTGACCATCCTAGAGAGGTTTCTTGAATATTTCTTTCAAGAGGAGTTCTTAGGGTCTCCTCAGTGTTGCCCTAGCTTATACAGCATGAATTTGGGTGGAAGTTTCACTTTTGATGAGTGAAGTACTGTGATCAGCCATTTGTTCTTGGAGAAGGGAGATAGATGCTGGAATCTAGGTACGGTTCAATAAAAAAAGTCCAGGAAGCCATATTGTTTATAGCTGTTCCCATCAGTCCATTAGTCACCTCTTCCCTGCCTAAACCAGAGAGCTGGCTTGTGGGGCAGCTATGCATGCGGGCTGCATTCCTCTTCCTTGCCCTTCTCTTGGCTAATAGGAGCATGTAACCGGACACTGACTCTGAGGATAGAAGCTGTCAATAGCAGAGTAGGTCACTGCTCACAAGGCTTGTCAAAAAGTCTAGTGCTGATCCTTGTGTACAGAGTCCATCAGGAGGCTGATTAAATCTTGTTCATCAGACCATTCACCAAATGCTGGTGAGTACTTAGTGCCAGCTCTGGCCTATGGGGCTTGCTATACCTATGGGAATAAGCCCTGTGTTGCTACAATTCCTGTTGGAAGGAAGGAGTCCCAAACTATAAGTCACAGGTTCTAGTTCTGGCTTTGTCACACATTTGAAATACAGCCTTCAGCATGTCCTTTTCTTCTTTGTATCTCAGTTTCTCCATCTATAGCATGAATGATTTGAACCCCCTTAGTTCTATTACTTTGTAGCTTCCCAGTGACTCTAGCCTGGCCTATCCTTCTAGTGTCAGGCCTTAACTTCTGTCATTATTTATCTCAAGAAAAATTTCTGTATTTTAAGAAAGGCTTTCAAGAGATAACACCTTAAATCAGTGTTTTACAAACCATGGGTCACAACAAACTAATAAATTATGAAATCAATTCAGTGGGTAATAACTGGCACTTCTTAAAAATTAAATAAAATAAAATTTTCAAATCACAGTGATTGTACACACTCAGGGTATTGTTTAGTAAAACTTTTATATTTTGTTGAACAACATAAAATTGCCAATATTTAGCAATTTTTGACATATAAAAACTACAATTCATATGTACATGAAAATATATATGAACGCGCGCGCACACACACACACACTAGTGAAAGCATTTACTGGTTCATACTATAAAATGTATCCTTTACTGTGGAACAAAGTAACAATTAGTTAAAGCCACTGCCGTAAACAGAGGAATTGGCCAGAGGTAAGCTATAGGTAGATCACTGGAGGAAACAACTTTGGGCAGACATCTTTTGGGATTCTGCACTTGTCAAATAAATCCAGCAACTTTCTCTGTTATTTGTAGTATGTTCTCATTCTGTTTATACTGTAGTTCTGGTGCATTTTATATAGTCCTACCCTCACACCAAGAAAATAGTATGCATTCACGGTATTTTTTCTGAATAACCATACCTAGAAGGGGAAAAGAGCAACTAGGCTTTCTGGGACTGGTGGACTGAGGCTTCCATCTTTGGTCTTCAGTGTTTGCTGGGCTACTAGAAAACTCACTCACCCTGGTGTGTCCTCTACAAGTCATAATATACCAGGCTCAGCATTCCAACACTTCCTGTGTTTGCCTAGCTTTTAGAGCATGGATTCATTTTTTTATTGAGGAATAATTGACATAACATTATATTAATTTCAGGTATATAACAAATGATTCAATATTTCTATGTATTGTGATGTGAACACCAAAATAAATCTTTTTAACATCCATCATCATAGTCACAATTTTTTTCTTGTGATAAGGATTTTTAAGATCTACTAAATTAGCAACTTTTAAATATGCAATAAAGTATTATTAACTAGAGTCACCATGCTGTATATAACATTTTGATGACAATTATTCTATAATTATTCCATGATTAGAAGTTTGTACCTTTTGATCCCCTGCATCCATTTGCCTATCCCCTACCACTTGGCTCTGGCAACCACCAATTTATTCTCTGTATCTATGAGCTTAGTTTGTGTGTATTTTTTCAGATTCTGCATAAAATGAAATAATACAGTATTTATCTTTCTGTCTGACTTATTTCACTTAGCATGTTGTCTTCAAGGTCCATCCATGCTTTGTTTTGTTTTTGTTTTTTTTAAATATTTTTTTATTGATTTCATAGAGAAAAAAGGAGAGGGAGAGAGAGATAGAAACATCAACCATGAGAGAGAGTCATTGGTGGGCTGCCTCCTGCATGCTCCCTACTGAAGATTGAGCCTGCAACCCTGGGACGTGCCTTGACCAGGAATCAAACTGTGACCTCCTGATTCCTAGATTGACTCTCAATCACTGAGCCACATCAGCAGGGCTCCATTTATGTTTTCACAAACAGCAAGATTTCATTCATCTTAAGGCTGAATGACTATATAATGCAATAATGCTGCAATGAACAAGGAGATGCATATACCTTTATAAAGTAGTGTTTTCATTTTCCTCAAATAAATACACAGAAGTGGAATTGCTGAATCATAAGTAGTTATATTTTTAATTTTTTGAGGAACCTCCATATTGTATTCTATAGTGTCTGTGCCAGTTTACATTTCTACCAGCAGTGCACAGGCATTCCCTTCTCCTCACATCTTCTCCAACACTTATTATTTCTTGTGTCTTTGATACTAGCCTTTCTAACAGGTGTGAGGTGATATCTCGTGGTTTTAATGTGAATTTTCCTAATAATTAGTGATGTTGAGCATCTTTTCATGTACCTGTTGGCCATCTGTATGCCATCTTTGGAAAAATGTCTATTCAGATCTTCTGCCTATTTTTTAAATCAGATTGTTTGATTTTTAACTATTGAGTTGTATGAGTTCTTTATATATTTTGAATATTAGCCCATTGTCACATATCTCATTTGCAAATACTATCTTCCATTCAGTACATTGACTTTTCATTTTGTTCATGATTTCCTTTGCTGTGGAAAACTTTTTAGTTTGATATAGTTCTACTTGTTTATTTTTACTTTTTGTTGCCTTTGCTTTTGGAGGCAGATTCAAAAAGTTATTTTCAAGGCTGATGTCAAGAAACATACTACCTATGTTTCTTTCTAGGAGTTTTATGGTTTCATGTCTTACATTGAAATATTTAATCCATTTTGACTTAATTTTTGTGTATGCTTGTAAGAGAGTTGCCCAGTTTCATTATTTTGCATGCAACTGTCCAGTTTTTTCAACACCAGTCACTAAAGAGACTGTTCTTACCCCATTGAATATTCTCATCTCTTTTGTTGTATATTAATTGACCTAATAAGCATGGGTTTGCTTCTGGACTGTCAACTCTGTTCCATTTATCTATGTGTCTATTTTTATGCCAGTACCATACTGTCTTGATTAATATAGCTTTGTAATGTAGTTTAAAGTCAGGGAGCATGATTCTTCCAGTTTTGTTCTTCTTTTTCAAGAATGCTTTAACTATTCAAGTTCTTTTGTTGTTTCATACAAAAATTTTAAAATTCCTTTTCTATTTCTGTGAAAAAATGCCATTGGAAGTTTGATGAGGATTGCATTGAGTCCATAGAACACTTTGGATAGTATGGACATTTTAACAATATTAATTATTCCAGTTCATGAGCACAAAACACGTTTTCATTTATTTGTATCTTCTTCAACTTATTTCATCAATGTCTTATAGTTCTCAGTGTAAAAGTCTTTCATAAATTATTTTTTGTACGGGAAGAGAAGATCTTACAGTTCAAGGAAAAGATAAAGCATCAACTCTCTCCACAGGATTATATGCAATGGGATTGTAATCAGCTCCTCTACAGGTTGAGGGGTGCCAGGGGCATGGTTAGAAAGTAAAATTAAGAATATTCTAGAATGCAAAGCTATCCTAAATAAAGTGAGTGAAGTGGTCAGCCAGTTGTTGCAGTTCTTAATCCTCTCAAGACCCAATTCACTGGCAGCTATTTTCTCCTACTTGGCTTTTCCAGATAGAAAGGTCATTGGCCAGTGTTAGGAGGACAGGGCCTTTCTGGCACTGGGACTGCCACTGTTTCTAACTACCAAAATGGATCTCCTCAAGAAAATAAAACTAATCAAATCCTAGATGCCTGAAATGTAATGTTAACCCAGAGAAAGAAAGTGGCCAATGAGCTCTCATTCCTGTCAGGCTCTGAATGACTTTACTTCTTTCTAATCACAGTAGAAAAGGGGAAGCAACATCTAGGAGAGGAATCATGGGACATTCATGTAAAGAAAACTTTTTTTTTTAAATATTAGAATGTACATTCAATATTATTTTGTATTAGTTTCAGGTGTACAGCACAGAGGTTAGACAATTATATACTTTACAAAATGTTTCCCCTGATATTCTCAGTACCCACTTGTGTCCCATAGTTATCACAATATTATTGACTATATTCCCTATGCTGTACTTTACTCTCCCATGACTATTTTGTGACTACCAATTTGTACTTATTAATTCCTTCATAATTTTCAACGAGCCCCCCAACACCCCTCCCCTCTTACAACCATCAGTCTGTTCTCTGTATCAATGAGTCTGCTTCTTTTTTGTTTATTTTGTTTTATAGATTCCACATATAAGTGAAATCTACAGGTATTTATCATTTATAAATCATATGGTATTTATCTTTCTCTGACTCAGCATCATACCTTTTAAGTCCATCTATTTTGTTGCAAATGATAACATTTCACCCTTTTTTCTAGTGGAATAATATTCCATTGTATATATGTCTATTGATGGGAACTTGTGTTGCTTCCATATCTTGGTTATTGTAAAAAATGATGCAATGAAGTTAGGAATGCATATACTTTTTTCAATTAGTACTTTGTGTTTCTTCAAATATATGCCCAGAAGTGGAATTGCTGGGTCAAATGGCAGTTCCATTTTTAATTTTTTGAGGATCCTCCATACTGCTTTCCACAGTGGCTGCACCCATCTGCATTCCCACCAACAGTACACAAGGGTTTATGTAAGGAAATCTTAATGTCTAGATATCTTCATTTCTTGCCTCCAAGGTTCCAGACTTTTCTCTTGGTCTACCTTGTGTTTAAATTCTTTGAGACCCACTTAGCTGCTACCTCTTTTGATAAAATTTTCTTCCCTCATCCAGAATTGACATCACCATTTTCTATCATGCTATAGTACTTTATCTGCCTTATGATTCTTATCACTCTGACTCATATGTAAGCTATATGTATCCATGTCATAACCATCAGAGTCAGACAAAGCTGATTTCAAATCCAAGGACCAATACTTACTGAATTATTTTGGACCAATTTTTAATATCTCTAAGCCTCAATTGTTTAATCTGGAAAATTGGCACAGCAATAATATCCATCTCATAAAGTTTCTTGTAACTGTAAGAAGGAAATAATCTTTTCTGTCAAAGGGATTAGAATAGAACAAACTGAATAAACATCCACCTCAGCATGTTCCATTTTTCCTAGCAGCCTCCATTTTGTACTCAGTATATGTGTAAGCAATTGCCCAACCCAAGGGTCTACTCCGAGCACACGTTTTCCAAATTAGCCAATCAGTTTAGATTGTGAAGCTTCACCCTAAGGCATTCACATTAGGGAAAAAAGCCAAATGGACTTCCAGTTAGGTGTGCTTGCTTGCCTGATTTGGGTAGCTCCACAGCTTTCTGAAGAAGTAGAGTTTGCCCTTACCAAGTTACTTTTGACTTGTTGTGTCTTTATTTGCAGCACTGTTGAAACTTATTCCCAAAAATTTTGGGGCTCATCTGGGATCTCAAGTCATTCAGGTGAGTGCCCTGAACTCCTCACACAGGGGAAAAGCATCCTACTGCTCCATTGTGGTAACCTCCAAGTGTTTGGGGAACTCGGCAACTCCCTAACTGGCAGAGACCTGGTGATGAAGGTCTCTCAGCAACGAGGGCAAGGGCCCAAGTAAGCACTGCAGTGATCAGGTAACTCTGTGCATGGACCAAGGTAAGAAATGCCACAGAGGATGGCAAAGTATTACCTTGGTGGTCGGGTCATTCTGGAGACTGCAAGAGTGTGAATAAGACATGTCTGGGACAAGAAGCAAATGTGGAGTTCCAATCCACAGTTCTGTTAATATCTTGATGACTTCATAAGGCTTAAGACAGTCCTTTAAGACCTAGTCATGGGCTTATACCAACCTGCAAATTGCTAAGAAGCACTGGGCTAGAGATATAATCCCGCGAGAGAAATGGTCGGAGACGGACAAAGCAAGTCAGGAGAGTGCAAGAAACCTCCAATAGCGGGGTGTTGAGCCTTGACAGCACTCAGGGCCAAGGATCCAGAATGGGAAACAGAGTAGGAGAAATTCTGACTATAAAAAGAAAAATGAGGGTAAGATCCCCTCACACAGTCCCCTAAGTAGAATGCTTAATTATTGGAATGATAATTCTCAAACTGAGGGTAAAGAGAAGTAGAAAATGGTTAAATATTATTGTTTTATCTGGACTCAAGGACCCATCTTAAGGCTAGCTGTATTCTGGCCCAAATTCAGGTCAGATGAAAACTGGGTCTGCCAGTTGTTAATTGAAAACGTCAATGATAAGAGTCCAGTTAGTCGGGAAGAAATTGATTATGCTTTATGCTGGAGAAAGGGAGCAGTTGTATTGTTCTGTTTGAAGACAGGAGTTTGGGAGAAAAAGGAAAGGGAGGAGGAAGACAAACACTGCAACTCCCTCACTTGCTTACTTCCTCCTTATAACTCAGGAAGAGTCCCTCCAGGCCTGCCTCAGGAATTTAAGGAGGGAGAAAGAGAAGTGGGAACAGAAGAAAAAGAGTTCCGGTTGGCTGCAGGGGCCTCAGCACCTCCCCCACCACTTTATCCCTCCCTTTCCTGACTATGGAGAAAAGTAGAACAATGCAAGAAAGATATTCAAAATTTGCTTTCCCTCCCAAAAAAAGGGAAACCCCGAACTCTCTACCCTCTTTGGAAGGTTCCTTTAGGACAAGGGAGCATTGGATTTCTAAATGCCCCCTTCCCTAGTTCTGAGGTTTGGAACTTAAAGAAGGAACTCAAACCTCTCTTAGAGGACCCTCATGGAGTAGCGAACCAACTAGACCAATTTTTAGGCCCTCAACTCTACACTTTAGAGGAATTGATGTCTATTCTAAGTATTCTCTTCTCCAGGGAAGAAAGGGCAATGATTAAGAGAGCAGCTATGGCTGCCTGGGAGCAGGAACACCCAGCAGGTCAGGGTGTAACTTCTTCGGAGATGAAGTTCCCTAGTTAAGAACCTCAATGGGACAATCAAAATGAAGTTCATAGGGGTCACATGAGATATCTATGAGTTTTAGTTATCAAGGAAATAAAGGAATCAGTACCCCTCTCCCAAAACATAGGTAACGCCTTTGATGTACAACAAGGAAAAGAGGAAGGTCCTGCTGAGTTTCTCAGCCAGCTTAAGGATCAAATGAGAAAATATTCTGGGCTAAATCTAGATGATCAACTAGACCAAGGAATGCTGAAACTCCATTTTATTACAAACAGTTAGCCAGACAGCCAAGAAGCTACAAAAACTACAAAACTGGAAGGGCAGGAGTTTAAAGGAGCTGTTGAAGGAGGCTCAGAAACTCTATGTAACGAGGGATGAGGAGAGCAAAAGCAAAAAGCCAAGATAATGCTCTCCACAATTGAACAGGCAAATAGAGAGAGGGTTGGGGAGGGAGGCCCAAGACCTAAAGGGCAGCCAAAAGGGGCAAGGCCTTAAGGTAATCCCAAGGGAAGAAACAAGTCTTACAACTGTGGCTGGGAAGACCGTTTCAAGAGAGAGTGTCTTGAGCTAAGAAAGGAAGAAAAAGTAATACCTCTTATGACCTTTGAGGAGGACTAGGGAGGTCAAGGCCTCTTTTACAGACAGGAGTCCTACCAAGAGCCCTTGATAAATTTAGAAGTAAGATCCAATAGAGAAGAATTCATTTTTTTAGTTGATTCAGGGGTGGCCTGTTCCTCTCTCTCTCTACACCCATCTGCCTTGAACTTACCTGAAACCCACCTAGTAGTGTCAGGGGTAAACGGGGAGGGATTTACAGTGCCAATTTTTAAAGGAACTTGGGTCAGTTATCAGAATAGACAGACCCAGGTAGAATTTCTATTTGTCCCTGAGACAGGGACTAATCTCCTTGGCCTAGACCTAAGGTCTAAACTGAGAATAGGACTTAACATCATACAGGAGCAAATTCAAGTTTATCTCAACTTGTTATCCACAAAGGATGAGGAAAGGATACTCCCTGAAGTCTGGAAGAGGGAAGGTAACAGAGGCTGGTTAAAAATTTCCCCCATCAGGACTGAAATCAAAAATAAAGGGGAAACAGAAGGAAGTGAAATCCCATACCCCTAGAAGGAAGGTTAAGATTAAAACCAATCATAAAGATGGCCCCCTTGAACCCTGTATGTCCCCCTTTAACACCCCAATCCTACCAGTAAAGAAGCCTGATGGATCTTACTACCTTGTCCAAGATTTGAGGACAGTAAATCAGATAGTTCTAAGCAAACCCTTACACTGTCCTCAGTAAAATTCCACCATAGCATAAATGGTTTAGTGTAGTAAATTTAAAGGACGCCTTTTGGTCTTGTCCTTTAGCTGAGGAAAGCAGGGACCTATTTGCTTTTGAATGGGAAGACCCTCTTACAGACAGAAAACAGCAATATCTGTGGACTGTCCTTCCCCAAGAGTCACCAAACTTATTTGGACAAGTATTAGAACAGGTACTAGAGAAGTTTACATTACCTCCAAAAAATCAAGCTTATCCAATATGTAGATGATTTGCTACTCTCAGGGAGTCAGAAGAAGGAAATGGTAGATATAACCATAAACTTACTAAATTTCTTTTGTCAACAGGGCCTGCGAGTCTCCAAAAACAACTTACAATTTGTAGAGAAAGAGGTTAAGTACTTGGGACACTTAATAAGTGAAGGAAAGTGAAGGTTAGGCCCTGAATGAATCAACACACCCTTACCAAGCACGAAGAGAGAACTTCAGAAACTCTTAAGGCTAATTGGATACTGTAGGTTGTGTATAGACTTGTATGCCTTCTAGATCAAGTTTTATACCTCAAACTATTAGACAAGGAGCCTGACCCCCTCCTATGGAAACCTAGAGAAAAAGAATTAGTAGAAGTCCTCAAACAAGCACTTATCAGTGCCGCTGCACTAGTGCTACCATCATTATTAGAAAAGCCCTTCCATCTATTTGTTAATATTGACAAAGGGTTCTAACTCAGGAGCAAGGGGGTCAAAGGCAGCCAGTAGCCTACCTATCTAAGCTCCTTAACCTGGTAACAAGGGAATGGCCAGAGTACGTCCAGTCAGTAGCTAGCTGAGGAAAGTAGAAAAATAACCTTTGGGGGGCAATTGATTATTAGCAGCCTCCATCAGGTCAGGGCAATTCTCCATCAGAAAGTAGGAAGATGGCTAACAGATTCTAGAATTTTCAAATATGAAGCCATCTTGTTAGAAAGGGATGACTTCACTCTAACTACAGACAGTTGCCTGAATCCGGCTACTTTTTTAACTAGAAGTAAACCCTCGGACTTGGTTAAACATTGTTGCATGGACATCATAGACTATCAGACCAAAGTCCGGCCTGACCTTAGTGAAACTCCCCTTCTAATGGGGTTAAAAGTCTTTATAGATGGTTCTTCTCAAGTACTTGAACCAAAAAGACATAATGGGTACTCTGTTGTAGATGGAGAGTCATCCACTATTATTGAATCAGGAAGGTTACTTAATAGATGGTCAGCCCAGACATGCAAATTGTTCATACTAAATCAGGTCAGGCCTTAAAAATTCTAAAAGGAAAAGAAGGAACTAACTAGACAGATTCCAAATATGCCTTTGGGGTAGTACACACATTTGGAAAAATTTGGACTGAATGGGGCCTTATTAACAGTAAAGGCCAAGAGTTAATACATAAAGAATGAATTACTCAGGTCTTCAAAAACCTCAAGTTGCCTGAAGAAATAGCTATAGTACACATACAGGGCACCAGAAGGGCTATTCTATAGAAACCCAAGGGAATAGTCTGTCTGATGAAGTTGCTAAGGTAGTGGCACTCCAACAAGAAGCTCCAGTTTCCCATCTTAATCCTATCCTATCCTTTCCAGTTATTACTCCAGTCTTTACCCCTCAGAAGGAAGCTCAATTAACCAAGAGAGAAGTTGTCAAAAATTCTGAAGGAAGGTGGTTATTGCCAGACGGAAGAGAAATTCTCTCTAAGCCGATTATGAGGGAACGGATAGCTCAATTACATCAAGGGAGCCATTGCGGTCCACAAGCTATGTGTGATGCAGTCTTAAGAAACTATGGGAGGCCCGGCAGGGTGTGGCTCAGCGGCTGAGTGTAGACCTATGATCCAGGTGATCAAGGTTTGATTCCCGGTCAGGGCACATACTCAGGTTGCAGGCTCGATCCCCAGTCGGGGGCATGCAGAGGGCAGTGAGTCAGTGACTCTCATCATTGGTGTTTCTATCTCTCCCTCTCCTTTCTTCTCTCCGAAATCAATAAAAGATATATTTAATAAAATAAAATAAAAAACCTATGGGAGTATAAGAATATATACTACAGCTAAACAGGTAACGGAATGCTGTCTCAGTTGTCAAAGGGTAAATAAACAGACCCTCAAGAAACAACCCCAAGGGGGACAGAACCCAGGTTTAAGACCCTTCCAGGGTACTCAAGTAGACTACACTGAAATGCCTAAGGTAAGATGCCTCAAATATCTCTTAGTAATAGTAGATCATCTGACCAACTGGGTTGAAACTATTCCACTATCAAGTGCCACTGCTAATAACATAACCAAGGTATTATAAGAAGTTATCATTCCCTGATTAAGAATAGTTGAGAACACAGACTCAGACAATGGAAGCCACTTTACCACAAACATTATTAGGGAACTAAGGAAGATCCTAGGAATAAAATGAGAATATTACACTCCGTGGCACCCTCCCTCCTCTGGTAAGGTAGAGAGAATGAACCAGACATTAAAAGGACATTTGACTAAGTTAATACTAGAAACCAGATTTCCCTGGACAAAATGACTTTTGATTGCACTCCTCAAGATTCAAATAGCACCCCGTAGAGATATTGGGCTGTCCCCATATGAGCTACTATATGGGATACCATACTTAGGTAGGACTACAGATCTACCCACCTTTGAAACTAAAGACCAATTTCTTAGAAATTAGATACTTGGTCTGTCCTCTATTCTGTCTTCCCTTAGGCAATGGGGCTTATTAGCCAAGACTCCACCTCTTGAGTTCCTGGTACATCCATATGGACTTGGAGACCACGTGCTAATCAAATTCTGGAAATAGGACAAGCTAGAACCAACCTGGGAGAGACCATACCAAGTACTTCTAACAACCGAGACTGCAGTACACACCGCTGAAAGAGGTTGGACCCACTACACTAGGATTAAGAGCAGCCCTGCACTGCTGCCATGTACACCATGGACTGTAGTCCCAGGTCCCAATCCTACCAAATTAACCCTAAAATGAACATAATAAGGATCATTTTCTTAGTACAGACTACAACCAGTATATTAGTTATTAATATCACTGAAAGCTGATCACCAATAACCATTAGATTTGATGCCTGTTTAGTCCTCCCCTGTGGGAATCTACTCTCCCAACGTCAGCTCCAGTCGGCAGACATATATGTGTCCTAACCCAAACCCTGACCTAATACCTGCACATCCACCAGTGTAGGGCCATGTCCCTCTTCAACAGCATCAGGAGAGGTCTTGTAGGTCATGTAGGTTATAGTTGGGATGATGTATGGTGGACCACTCAGTTTAAAAGATGGATATCTAACTCCTCATCTTGGAAGTCCTCTTGGAAGTTAAAGAACAAGATCCAGTTATTTAGGGGAAGTACTTCCCCAAGCTGTCTGGAGTTCCAGTGCAATTCTTTACTATTAGTCATTGACAATCCCCAAACCATGACCCAGAGTCCCTCAGTAATAAGATATTATAGATTAGGTGCAGATGTCTCTGGTCGGGACCCTCGAGGAAGATTCACTTTAAGGCTAGTAGAGAATATATCAGCCACCACTACCCCAAGTACTGGAACCCCTAGCTCGGGCCTTATCCCAAACACCCCATTGACACCCATTAACGATCTTACCAAGGTCACAGTTGTAAAAGTTAAGGACCTACACCAGACCATAGTTATTGAGACTGGATAGGGGAAATGACTGCCTGGTTAGAATGAATCAAATATTCTGACCGCACCTTAAATAAAAGTGATTGTTACGCCTATGCAGCAGGCAGGCCAGAGTCTCAACTGGTACCCTTTCCCCAAGGATGGATCTCGGACTCTGCAGGCATGGGGTGTATGATAGCTCTCTTTCAGGACATGGCATGGGATAACCAGTCTTATAAGAACCTGTCACTACTCTTCCCAGCTGTGAAGGATTCCAGACAAAAAACCCCGAGGACTGTCAGGCCCCCGCCCCTTGAAGCTAATTACACCTCGTTCCTCTCTCAGTGGGAGGAGCAATTAGAATTCTTGGGAAATGTGTTGAGGTGCAGTGAAAGCCGGTCCTCTAAAGAGATGAGCAATCAATCTACTTTAGCAGTAGCCTATGCTGATGTCTGGTGGTACTGTGGGAGGCTACTACTAGAGACCCTACAGGCCAATTGGAGTGGCACCTGTACTTTGGTCTAATTGGCTATCCCTTTCATTCTGGCATATCAGCACCCTGAACCAACTCATGAAGGAGACCAACACCGAGCTAGGAGGGCAGCCGCCCATCCCTGGTGGCTCATTTGACTCTCACATTTACATTGACTCCATTGGGGTCCCAAGGGGAGTTCCTAATAAATTCAAGGCCAGGAATCAGATAGCAGTGGGTTTGAATCAGTATTATTTTGGCCGTCCACCATTAACAAGAATGTAGATTGGATAAACTATATTTACTACAACAAACAAAGGTTTGTTAATTATACCAGGGAAGCCATGAAAGGAATAGCTGAACAACTAGATGCCACCAGCAGAATGGCATGGGAAAACAGGTTAGCCTTAGTTATGATTTTAGCAGAAAAAGGAGGGGTATGAGTTATGAAAAGGGGGCAATGGTGTACTTTCATCTTGAATAATACCACCTCAGATGGAATCATAACTAAGGCCTTACAGGGTGTAATTACCTTAGCTAATGAACTAGTTGAAAATTCAAGATGACCCTTTCAACAATCTAAAGGAACAATAGTTCAGGAAGTAGAAAGGAATAATGACCTCAGTCCTGACCTTTCTTATCATTGTTTTCAGAGTAATGACTAGTAAGGTGATGTATAATTCCCTGTATAAGGGGGCTAGTTTAACAGTTTATAGAAGCAGTTATTACTAAACAATCCCCAGTCACATGCCAGAATAATCTCTTATTGTTAGAAACCTCTGACCATGAAAGTCAACGTATGCTAACCAAGTTTGAAGAAAAGAGTGAAAATGCATAGTAAAAGAGGAGGGAATTGTAAGAAGGAAATAATCTTTTCTGTCAAAGGGATTAGAATAGAACAAACTGAATAAATATCCACCTCAGCATCCTCCATTTTTCTGCAGCAGCCTCCATTTTGTGCTCAGTATATGTGTAAGCAATTGTCCAACCCAAGGTTCCACTCCGCAAGCACGTTTTCCAAATTAGCCAATAGGGTATGGCACAGTGGCATTCGTGTTAGGGACAAAAGCTAAATGGACTTCCCCTCTGGTGTGCTTTCTTGTTTGATTTGGGTAGCTCCGCACCCTTCTGCAGAAGTAAAGTTTGCCTTGTTGAGTTTCTTTTGATTTCTTGTGTCTTTATTTGCCTCACAGTCAAAACTTATTCCCAACATATGGACTAAAAAAGCATACTTAAAATACTTTCCCTGACTTCCATTTTTAGATCCATCACTCCAATCCTAGCAACAAGGAAAAAACTGAACAAACTAAGTATCAATTAATTTTCTTGGACCCATCAAAGCATTGACATTGCAGGGCAAACCACTATACCAAAATCTGAAGAAATAAGTGAATCCACAGAATCACAACCTAGAACTAAGACAGAAGTAAATTGAGTGATAGACTGGTAAAACAAATGGTAATTTTCACAAATTGTTGGAAGCAGAGAATGTATTAGTATGGGTTGAGTCATAGTGCAGGGCCCACGATTTTATGAAGTTTATCTCCAGGAATCCTGTTTTTTCTTATGGGGAAGAGCTAATGAAAATCCCCCAGTGACTCTGGCAAGGTAGAGAAAAAAGAACTTTTAAATGCACATAGAGCATTTTGCATAAAAAAAGGCTTACTCTCCAGTATATAAGACTTTACCAGAGTCTTATCCCATTTAAGAAGGGTATTAACTTACATTTAATTCCCTCAACCCTTCTTGTTTCAGATAAGGGGTAAAAAAAAGCTAAAAATCCACTTGTGAAGGTCATAGCCCAGTAACCAGGCCCACTAAAAGACAGAAATTTAATCATAAGACTATAGAACACTTCCCCTTATCCAGTATAATAACAGTAGTTTACAGCAGAAAGAGCTGCAAATCACAGAGCCTATTTAAGGAGGTCTTAGGTAAAATTAAAGATAACAGAAGAAGGATAAACAGGGACAAGAGGAATTTGAAGTATCTGGCGCTTATTTCTACAGCAAACATTAAACACACACCAACTCCTCCACAGATAAATGAAACCTCACACCAAAGGCCTATTTACCTCAGTTTCTACTATCTGATAAAGTTTTCAACAAAATATTACATGGTGCACTAATAACAAACAGGCAAAAACACAGTCTGAAATGATAAAGCAAGTATCAGAACTGGTATCTACGATTAATATATAAAAGACTAATAAAAAGTAGATAACATTAATGAACAGATCACTATTGAAAGTAGAAAGATGGAAACTCTAAGAAACAATCAAAAGGAAATCCTAGAAGTAAAACACACTATAACAGGAATTAAAAATCAATAGAATGGACACAGTCAAGGATAAAATCAATAAACTTGAAAATGTATCAATAGAAACTTCCCAGATAAAAATGAAAAAAGAATATCTCTATAGCCCACAACTCTAGATCATATGTGGAATATAATAAACAAAATGAACTGATAAAAAAAAAAAAAGAGATCCAGAGACATAGAAGCATGAAAGGATCAATGGGGGGGAAAGGAGACATCTGTAATACTTTCAACAATAAAGATAAATTTTAAAAAAATGAAAAGAGAAAAAGGAAAACAATATGCTATAACTATAAGGCAATATCAAAATGTGTAAGATATGCTCACTTAGAATACCAGAAGGAGAAGAAAAAAAGCATGGGGAAGAAGAAATATTTGAAATATTAATTGCTAAGAACTTTCCAAACAGCAAACCACAGATCCAGAAAACAGAGAGATCTTATCAAACCAGAATAATTAGCTACCAAAATATACACCTAGAAATATTATATTATAAATGTAGAAAAACCAAAGAAAAGAAAAAATCTTCAAAGGAGCAGGGTTGAGGATGGTGGGATGTGATAGGGAGGACACCTTATTTATAGAACAAGGATAAGAACAAATTTCTCATCAGAAACCATGTAACCAGAAAAGAGCATAGTGAATAATTTACAGTACTGAGAAAGAAAAAAAAATCCATGAACCTAGAATTGTATATCCAGCAAAATCATTCTTTAAAATAAATGGAAATATAAATACTTTGTCAGACAAACAAAAACTGAGGAAATTCATTCCTAGCAAAACTGCTCTGAAAAAAATTTTGTAAGAAATTAAAATAATATGTCAAAAATATGAATGCACATTGAGAAAAGGCATTGTAGAAGGAATAAATGGTTAAAAAAATTTTATTACCCTTAATTGATTTAAAACTGCTAGTTTAGGATGATACTAGTAACCATGTATTGCAATAATAGCATATAGATAAATGACACAAATGATAGTAATTGTATAAGGGACCTGAAGGAGGAATTGGGAATACTCTAAGGTACCTTCACTATACATGCAAGTGGTATGGTGCTGTTTGAAAGTAGACATAGATTAGTTGGAAAAGCCATGCCAGATATAGACTAACAGTTGTAAATTAATTCAATTTAGATCAGTTACAAATGAATTTAGATTGAGAGAGACGAGAAAACTAAATCATGTAAAATGCTCAATTGAAAACAAAAAATGCATAAACGAGGGGAAGAAAAAAGAAAACACAGAACAAATACAACAAATAGAAAAGTTATAAGCATTATAGATATTAATAAAATTACATCTATAATCACTTTCTATGCAAAAGCCTAAGTACACCAATTAATTATGACAGAAATTTTCAGAATAGATTTATTTTTATTTATTATTTATTTATTTATTTATTTATTTATTATTTATTTATTTTTAATCCTCAACTGAGGATATGTTTTTTAGTTGCATTTAGAGAGAGTAGAAAGAAGACAAGGAGAGAGAGAGAGACATCAATGCGATACAGAAACATCTATCGGCTGTCTCTATTTCGTGCCCTAATAAGGGAATGAACCCACAAACCAGGTATGTGCCCTGGTGGAAATCAAACCATCAACACTTCAGTGCATGGGACAATGGTCCAACCCACTGAGCCACACTGACCAGGGCAGTTCAGAATGGATTTTTAAAAAACACCAAAACATCACCTTAAGTATAAAAACTCTTGATAAAACTATAGGATTGAGTAAAAAGTAAAAGGCTGGAGAAAGATATACAAAAATATAATGATAAAGTGCTTTCAGAACATGGTAGAAGATTAGGTGGAAGCTACACTGACCTTCTCCCAGGCCCCAACTGGAATTAGCCAGTCCTAAATAACCAACTGAAGACTAGCTGGAGAAAAGCCTTATAACCAAGGACTTAAAGAGGAGGCCACATCAAGAGTGGTAGGAAGTGTGGAGGCAAGAGAGGGCTGGATGAGCTCCTAAAGGTAGCAGCTGAAGTTCCAGAAGGATATCTCAGTTGCAGGGGGTTCCCCCTGAGAAGTCTGATGTCTAAACACCAAACTGAGCTCACAGTCCAGAGCACTAAAACTGGGAAAGGTGCCCATATAACATCTGGCTGTGAAAAGCAGTGGGGTTTCTGTCTGCCAATGAGAGAGAGCTATAAATGCAGGCACCCTCTTAAAGAGTTAACACACAAAATTTCATTTGAAGCCACTCACCTTGGGCTCTAGCAGAGGGAGGGTAAAGTTGACTACAGCTGTGTGAGCCAAGTCTAGGATGGTGGGTCTGGGGAGAGAGATGGAAGAACAGCTGCCTGTACCCCTGAGCTGAGTCATTCTCTCATACTGAAGAAGTCATATTTCTCAAGCAGGCCTTTACCATCCAGGTGGCATTAGACTGGGAGGAAACAGTAATCATACACGTTGGAATCCCTTTAGCCCCACTATGTAGAGTTTAAGCACAACAGGAAGAGGAGGACATCTGGGTACTTTGAGTCTATGTCTGACTTGCTCCTGGGCCAGGGCTAGTAAAAGCAGACCTTAGTGCATAACTTGGTCCTTTCCATATGAACACAGGCCCAGCAGAGAAAGCCACAAGCTGTGGATTGCTGATCATTTCAAACAGGTTGCTCAGGGTAAAGCACAGACAGTGTCTGACACTGGCCTGCACCAGAGTTACTCTGAAGAGGCCCAGACAAGTACAACTTATAGCCAGCTTCAGACAACAGAATAGGATACAGTAAGTCCACAAGCAGCATATCCACAGGCAGATATTGGCAAGCAATATCTGAGGTGAATTTCTCTTCATGTGGTCAGCACCTGCACAGAACCTTGCATGATCTGTTGGTAGCTGAGTCTCATTGTCAGCCAGCTTGAGGATCAAACTCATGCATAAATTGGCCAATGGCAATCAAGACTCAATTATAACAGGAAGACGAACACAACAGGCACAAGGGACATATTTAGAGCACCCAGTTCTGGTAATCAGGGAGACTACATCACTGGGTCCCACAGGTCAGCTAGGACACAAAGCCACCCTACCAAGACTGGGAGTCAAAGCAGATCAACTTAATATATAGACACAAACACAAACAAGCAGCAAAAGTGGGGAAACAAACAAACAAAAAAGACCCAAAATGAAAGAACAAGAGAATTCTCCAGAAGAAAAGCTTAATGAAATGGAGATAAGTAATTTATCAAATATACAGTTCAGAGTAATGATTATAAAGATGCTCAAAAGCATGAAAAAAGATATAGAAACCTTAAAAAAAAGACCAGTCAGAAATTTTAAATGTTATATTGGAAATAAAGAACATACTGGAAGGAATAAACAGCAGGATAAATTAAGCAGAGGATGGGATCAGTAATTTAGAAGACAAGGTAGAAAAACACTCAATCAGAGCAGCACAAAGAAAAAAAAATTAAAAATGAGGATAGTTGAAGGGACTTTGGGACAAATGAAATGTAACAACATCCACTTGATACGGAAACCAGAAGGAGAAAAGAAAGAACACAGGATCAAGAGCCTATATGAAGAAATAATCTCTGAAAACTTCCCTAATCAGATGAAGAAAAAAGACATACAAGTGCAGGAAGCTCAGAGAGTCTCAAACAAGATGCACACAAGAGGCCCACACAAAGACACATTATAATTGAAATGGCAAAAGTTAAACACAAAGAAAGGATCTTAAAAGCCACAAGAGAAAGGCAGCCAGTTACCTACAAGGGAGCTCCTTAAGACTGTCAGCTGATTTCTAAATGGAAACATTTCAGGCCAGAAGGGATTGGCATGAAATATTCAAAGTGATGAAAAACAAGGACCTACAACAAAGACTACTGTACACAGCAAGAATATCATTTAAAATTGAAGGAGGAAATAAATAGCTTACCAGACAAGAAAAAGCTAAAGGAGCTTGTTACCAAGTGGCCAGCATTACAAGAAATATTAAAGACCTTGCTTTAAGAAGCAGAAGAAACAAAACAAAACAAAGCAAAACAAAAAACAGAGGAACACAGTTAAAAATATAATGGCAAGATTCCAAGATGGTGTGAGATTAAGTGGAAGCTACACTGACACTCTTCCAAGATCAAATTGGAATTACAACTATAATACAGAAAAACCATCCTGAATGATCAACTGAAGACTAGCTGGAGAGCACCCTCATAACCAAGGGCGAAAAATGGAGACCACATAGAGACTGGTAGGAAATCCAGAGGCATGAGAGGATTGGCTGGGTTCCCACAGGCAGCAGCAGAAGGTCAGGATGGATATCTCAGCTGTAGGGGGTTCCCACTAAGAACTGTGAGGTCTAAACCCTAAGCTTGGCTCCCCAGCCAAGAGCACTAGGCTAAGAAAGGTTCCCAAATGACAACCAGGTGTGAAAAACAGTGAATTTTCTGTATGCCAGGGAGAGATGGCTGGAAATGCAGGCACTATCTTAAAGGGCCAACATGCAAAAATTTTGTGTGCAGCCAGTGACCTTGGGCTCCAGCAGACGGTAGGGAGGGCAGAATGGAATACAGCTGTGTAAGGTAAATCCAAGGGTTCTGGCCCTGAGGAGAGAGCTTAGAGTAAAACCATCTGGATTCTTATGCTGAGTCATTCTTCAATAATAAAGAGGATATATTTCTCAGGCAGGCCTTTACCATCCAGGCAGCTTTTGCCTGAAGGGGAAGCAATTGCCTCACCCAGTTGGAAAACCTTTCACCCCACCTATGGAGTTCAAGGCTTGCTGTGGTACACAGCCTAAAGCCATCAAGTGACTGAAAGAAACAATCAGCCTGCAGGCAAAAGCAGATGTCAGGATGCTTTGAGTCTTTGCTTGATCTGCTTCTTAACCCAGGACTAAAAAAATCAGACACTGGTGGACACCTTGGTCTTTTCCTAATGCACCCAGCACCAGCATAAGGAGCCACAACTTTCAGAGTGCTGATAGCTCCAAACGAGGTACTCAGTGCCAGTTGTGAACAACATCTGACATTGTGCTGCACCAGAGACCTTCCAAAAAGATTGGGAGTCATACCAGATCTACCTAATACATAGAAACAAACCAAGAGGAAGCGAAAATGTAGAAACAAACAAACAAAAAAACAAGCCCCAAATGAAAGAACAAGAGAATTCTCAAGAAAAAGAGATAAAAGAAATGGAGATAAGCAATCTATCAGACATAGAGTTCAGAATAATAATTGTAAGAGTGCTCAACAGCATGAGAAAAGGTGAAAACTATGAAGAAAATTTAGAATGACATAGCAGATATAAAAACACATTGGAATGAATAAACAACAGATTAGGGGAAACAGAGGATCAGATACAGTGAAGGAGAGAACAAGGTAGAAAAAAATCACTGGGAGAACCCCTCTCCCCCACCCCCCAAAAAACAATTAAAAACCAGGAGGACAGTTTATAGGAGCTTTGGGACAATGTGAAACAGGACAATATTTGCACCATAGGAGAACCAGAAGGAGAAGAAAGTAATCAAAGGTTAGAGACCTGTTTGAAGAAATAATGACAGAAAACTTAACCTAGTGAAGGAAAGAGTCACAAAAGTTCAGCAGGTATAGAGAGTCCCAAGCAAGAAGAATCCAAAGAGGCCCATGCACAGACACATCATAATTAAAATGCCAAGAATTCAAGAGAAAGAAAGAATATTAAAGGAAGCTAAAGAAAATCAATCTCTTACCTACAAAGGAGCTCCCATAAGGCAGTGAGCTGACTTCTCATCAGAAACTCTGCAAGCCAGAAAGGAATGACATGAAGTATTCAAGGTAATGCAAAACAAGGATCTGAAACCAAGACTCTCTATCCAGCAAGTTTATTATTCAAGATAGATGGTGAAATAAAGAGCTTTCCAGTCAAAAAAAAAAAAAAAAAAAAGGCTGAAGGAGTTTATCACCACCAAACCAGCATTGCAGGAAATGTTAAAAAAAAATGTTGTAATTAGAAGTAGAAATAGAAAGAGAAACATAGCCATAAAGAATTAAAATGGCAATAAATAAGTATCTAGCAACAATAACCTTAAATGTAAATGGAGTAGATGTTCCAATAAAAAGACGTAGGATGCCTGAATGGATAAGAAATATGACCCAAATATATGTTGTCTACAAGAAACCCACCTCAAAACATAAAACTCACAAAGGATGACAGTGAAGAGATGGAAAAAAATTTTCCATGCAAATGGAAATGAAAAGAAAAAAATAAGCTCATATTGGACAAAATAGACTTGAAAATGAAGACCGTAATGAGAGACAAAAAAGGTCACTACATAATACTAAAGGGATTGATCCAACAAGAGGATATAACCCTGATAAACATATATGCACCCAATATAGGAGCACCTAAAGTCATAAAAATCTTTTAGAGGACTTTAAGAGAGAGATTGACAGCAAGACAGTTATAGTAGGGAACTTTAACACCCCAGTGATTTCACTGGATAGGTCTTCCAGTCAAAAAATCAACAAGGAAACAGTGACCCTAAATTACACATTAAATCAGATGGATTTAATTGACATTTACAGAACATTCCACCCAAAAGCTGTAGAATATACATTCTTCTCAAGTTCACATCAGTAGATGAGTGGATAAAAATCTGTGGTTCATTTATACCAGGGAATACTATGCAGCTGTAAAAAAGAAGTATCTCTTATCCTTCTGGACAGCATGGAGGAAACTAGAGAGTATTATGCTTAACAAAATAAGCCACCCAGAGAAAGACAAGTACCATGTCAGCTCACTGATATGTAGAATGTAATAAACAAAATAAACTGATGAACAAAATAGGTTCAGAGACATAGAAGCATAGAACAAACCGAGGGATTCTCAGAGGGAAGGTGGGGGTGGGAAAGTGTGTGGGGAGAGATTAATCAAAGAATTTATATGTCTGTAAGCATAACCCATGGACACAGACATTGTTAAGGGGAAGGCCTGGGATTGGGGTGGATGCCTAGTGGAGCGGATCAATGGGGGGAAAAGGGAGACATTTGTAATACTTTCAACAATGAAGATAAATTTTAAAAAATAATAAGAGAGATCATCAACAATACAGTCATAGTAGGAGACTTTAACACCCCACTGACTTCACTGGATAGATCTTCCTGACAAAAGAATCAGCAAGGAAACAGTGAGTCTACATGACACATTAGATCAGTTGGATTTAAATGACATTTACAGAACATTTCACCCCAAGGCTGAAGAATATACATTCTTCTCAAGCACATATGGGTCATTCTCAAAGACAGACCACATGTTAGGACAAAAACAAGTCTTTGCAAGTTATGTGGTGAAAAGTGAACCTCAGTACACTGCCGGTGGGAAGGTAAACTGGTGCAGTCACTATGAAAAACAATATGGAGTTTCCTCAAAAAATTGAATAAGGGACTGCCATTTGACCCAGTGATCCCACTTCTAGAAATATATCCTAAGAAACCCGAAACACCAATCAGAAAAAATACATATGACCCTATTTTCATAGCAGCTCAGTTTACAATAGCTAAGATCTAGATACAGTCCAAGTGTCCATCAGTAGATGAGTGAATAAAAAAGCTGTGGTGCCTCTAAACCATGGAATAATATGCAACTGTAAAAATGGATCACTTACTCTTTAAGACAGATGGAAGGACATGGAGAGTATTACGCAAAGCAAAGTAAACCAGTCAGAGAAAGGCAAGTATCACATGATGTCATTCATAGGTGGAATCTGAAAAACAAAATAAACTGATGAACAGAATTGATCCAGAGACATACAAGCATAGAATAGACTGAGGAATCTCAGAGGGAAAGCAGGGGGTCAGTGGGTAGGAAGAAATTAACCAAAAAACTTTCATGCATATTTGCATAACAGGTGGAAACAGACAATAGTGTGCAGAAGGCCGAGGGGGCTGTAAGGGTAAAGTAAAAGGGGTCAATGGGGGAAAATTAAACATCTGTAATACTTTCAAAGATAAAGCTAAAATTTGCCAGGCCTGGCATGGCTCAGCAGTTGAGCGTCGACCTAGGATCCAGGCGATCGGGGTTCAATTCCCAGTCAGGGCACATGCCTAGGTTGCGGGCTCGATCAATGATTCTCTCATCATTGATGTTTCTATCTCTCTCTCCCTCTCCTTTCCTCTCTCTGAAATCAATAAAGATATATTTAAAAAAAAAAAAAAAGATAAAGCTAAAAGTTTTAAAAATAAATAAAAAGCATTAAATGCTTGCCTATCAATAGTCACTTTAAATGTAAATGGCTTAAATACTCCAATCAAAGGACATAAGGTAGCTGAATGGATAAGAAAACAAGACCCATTTATATGCTGTCTTCAAGAGTCTCACCTCAGAACAAAAGTTACACACAGTCTAAAAATAAAGGGATGGAAAAAGATATTTCATGCAAATGGAAAGGGGGGAAAAAAGCTGAGGTAACAATACTTATATCTGATCAAATAGACTTTAAAACAAAGACTATAGTAAAAGACAAGGATGAACACTGCAGAATTGTAAAGGGATCAATCCACACAACACAGGAGCACCTAAATATGCAAATCAAATCTTGATGGACATAAAGGGAGAGATTGACAGCAATACAGATATATTAGGGGATTTTAACACCCCATTGACATCAATGGATAGATCTTTCAGACAAAAAATGAATAAGGAGATGGCAGTTTTAAATGACACAATAAATCAAATGGATTTAATCCATATCTTAAAAGCATTCCATCCCAAGGCAGCAGAATATACAGTCTTTTCAAGTGTTCATGAATGTTTTCTAGGATAGATCACGTAGTAGAACACACAACAAGCTCAATAAATTTAAGAAGATTTAAATCATATCAAGCATCTTCTTGGACCATAATACTGTGAAACCTGAAATCAACCACAAGAAAAAACACACACACACACACAAAAGTGGACGGTAATAACATGCTACTAAACAATGAATGGGTCAAGAATGAGATCAAAAAAGAAATCAAAAGATACCTTGTAATGAATTAATATCAGAACACAATCCCAAATAGGAGGGACACAAGGAAAGCAGTCCTAAGAGGGATATTCATAGCATTACAGGGCTCTGAAGAAAAAAGATAAATCTCAAATAAACAATCTAACGTTTCTCTTAAAGGAACTAAAAAAAGGCTCTGGCAAGCATGATCAGTGGTTAGAGCACAGCCTCCTACACTGATGTATCAGGGGTTCAATTCCTCTTTAAGGGAATGTACTTGAGTTCCAGGTTCATTCCCCATACTCAATTGGGCGGGTGCAGGAGGCAACAAGTCGATCAGTTGATGTGTCTCTCTCACATTGCAGTTTCTCTCCCCCCCTTTTCCTTTCTCTCCCTCTCCCTCTCCATCCGTAACTTCCATTCTCTCTGAAAAGCAATGGAAAAAATATCATCAGGTGAGGATTAACAAAAATATAGGAACTATAAAAAGAACAACAGACAAAGCAGAGAGGGAGTAGAAGCAGAAAAAAAAAAAAAAAAAGATCAGAGCAGAAATCAGTGAAAGAGCATTTAAAAGAGAAATAGAAAAATCAATTAAACCAAGAGCTGGTTCTTTGAGAATATAAAAAAGATTTGACAAACCTATAACCAGACTCATCAAGGAAAAAAAAAAGAGAGAGGACCCAAATAAATAAAATCAAAAATGAAAGAGACGCCCAGCGAGGCTTGGCTCAGCTGTTGAGCATCGACCTAGGATTCAGGAGATAGTGGTTTGATTCCCGGTCAGGGCACATGCCTGGGTTGTAGGCTTGATCCACAGTTGGGGGCATTCAGGAGGCAGCCAATCAATGATTATTCTCTCATCATTGATATTTCTATCTTCCTCTCTCCCTCTCCCTTCCTCCCTCTGAAATCAATAAAAATATGTTAAAAAATAAATAAATGAAAGAGAACGGAGAGCAAAAAAATACAAAAAAAATTATAAGAAAATACTACAAACAACTATATGGCCACAAATTGGCCAATTATGAAAAAATAGATAAAATCCTAAAAATATACATCCTTTCAAAACTAAATAAAGAAGAATAAGAGAATCTGAATAGATTACAATTAGTGACATTGAAGCAGTAATTAAAAAACTCCCAACAAAGAAATGCCTTCGTCTTGTTGGCTTTTCAGGTAAATTATACCAAACATTCAAAGAAGAACTAACACTTATTCTTCTCAAATTATTCCAAAAAATTCAAGAGGAGGGAAGACTCCCAAGTTCATTTTGCAAGTCCAACATTATCCTAATTCTAAAACCAGATAAACACATGACAAAGAAAGAAAATTATACACCAATATTCTGATGAACATAGATCCTAAAATCTTCAAACAAATATTAACAAACTGAATTCAGAAATACATTAAAAAATCATACACCATGATCAAGTGGAACTTATTTTCGGGATGCAAGGTTGGTTGGTATGACATCTGCAAAACAATAAACGTGACACACCACATGAAATAATTGAAGGATAAAAACAACATGTCATATCAATAGATATGTAAAAAGCATTTGATAAAATCCAGAACCCAGTACTCATTTATGATAAAACAAAAACAAAAAAAAAACCTCTCAGCAAAGAGGGAATAGAGGGAACATACCTCAATTTACAAAAGTCATATATAACAAACCTACAGCCAACATCATATTCAATGGGCAAAAATTACAAGTATACCCCTTAATATTTTGAAAAAGACTAGGATTTCCCTTTTCACCACTATTATTCATCATGGTACTGGAAGTCCTTGCCACAGTAATCAGACAAAAAGAAACAAAAGGCATCCAAATTGGAAAGGCAGAACTAAAACTCTCATTATTTGCAGATGACATGATATTTTATATAGAGGACCCTAAAGATTCCACCAAAAAACTGCTAAATAAATTTAGTAAAGTAGCAGGATCCAAAATAAATATCCAGAAATCAGTTTCATTTTTATATACCAGTAATGAATTATCAGAAAGGGAAACTGAAAAAACTATGCCTTTCACAATTGCTTCAAAACGAATAAATACCTAGGATTAAATTTAACCTTAAATGTAAAAGGCTGTACTCAGAAAATTATAAGACATGAGGAAAGAAATTGAGAAAGATACAAATAAGTGGAAGCATATACTGTGTTCATGGAAGAATTAATATCATAAAAATGTGCATACTACCCAAATCAGTCTTCATATTCAGCGCAATTCCTACCAAATTACCAATGGCACATTTCACAGAACTAGGATGAATATTCCAAAAATTTGCATGGAACTACAAAAGACCCTGAACAGCAACAATGATCTTGAGAAAGAAGAACACAGTTGAATGAATCACCTGCCCTGATGTCAAATTATTCTACAAGGCCATAGTAATCCAAACAGCATGGTGCTGGCATAAAAACAGAAGAATAGATCAACAAAACAGATTAGAGAGCCCAGGAATATATCCATGTCTTTATAGTCAATTAATATTCGACAAATGAAGCAACAGTATATAATGGAAAAAAAGAGAGTCTATTCAATAAATGGTGATGGGAAAATCAGACAGACACGTGAAAGAAAATGAAAGTAGACCACCTTACACCACACACAAGAAAAAAAACTCAAAATGGATTAAGACTTAAACGTTAGACGCAAAACCATAAAAATATTAGAAGAAAACATAAGCAGTAAAATCTCGGACATTTCTCATAGCAATATTTTTTCTGATATATCTCCGTGGGAAAGAGAAACAAAAGAAAAAATGAAACAAATGGGACAACATGTACCTGAAGAGTACTTGCACAGCAAAGGAAACCATCAACAAAATGAAAAGACAAACCCCTGAATGGGAGAACATATTCATCAGTGATACATATGATAAAGGGTTAATGTGCAAAATTTATAAAGAACTTATAAAACTCAACACTAAAATAAGTCCTTAGACCAATAGAACAGAATAGAGATCCAAAATTTAAACCCTGCCTGTATGGACAATATTCAACAAGGGAATCAAGGACACCCAATGGGGAAAATATATTCTCTTCAACAAATGGTGCAGGAAAAACTGGATTACTATATGCAGAACAATGAAATTCTACCCTTATCTTACACTACTCACAAAAAATAATTTGAAATGGATCAAAGATTTAAACACAAGATCTGATATGATAAAACTCCTAGAAAGAAATGTAGGGAAATCTTGCCAATGATTTTCTGGAAATGAGATGAAAAACCACAAACAAAAGCAAACATCAACGAATAGTACTGAATTCAAACTTAAAAACTTCTGTGCTGCAATGGAAACAATTAACTAAATACAAACACAACCAACAGAATGGGAAAAATTTCAAACCAAATATTGGATAAAGGCTATTATTTAAAAAAATTAAGAACTCTTAAAACTAAATAACAGAAAAACACACAACTTGATTAATAAATAGGCAGAGGAACCAAATAGACATTTTTGCAAAGAAGACATCCAAAGGGTAAACAAGTACATGAAACGGTGTTCAATATCACTAACCATCAGGGAAGTGCAAATCAAAACCACAATGAAATATCACCTCATGCATGTTAGAATGGCTATCATCAAGAAGACAACAAATAACAAGTGTTCACAAGGATATGGGGAAAAAGGAGCCCTTTTACAGTGTTGGTGAGAATGTAAACTGATTCAGCCATTACAGAAAAAATATAGAGGTTCATCAAAAAATTAAAAATAAATCTGCCATATGATCCAGAAATCTCACTTCTGGGTATATACCAAAGGAAATAAAGACAGAATATCAAAGAGGTATATGCACTCCCATGTTTATTGTAGCATTATTCACAATAGCCAAGAAATGCAAATAACTGAAGTGCCCATAATGGATCAATCAATAAAGAAGATGGCATATATATACATAAATAAAATTTTACATATATAAATAAAATTTTATATATATTATATATATATATATAATATATATAAAATTCAGCCTTGAGAAAGAAGGACAGCCTGCCATTTGCAAAAACATGTGTGGATAGTGAGTACATAAAGCTAAGTAAAGTAAGTCAAAGTATTGTGTGATATCACTTACATGTGAAATCTAAAAATGTCAATTAATCCTGGTACAACAACAGGCATATAGATCAATGGAACAGAACAGAGATCCCAGAAATAGACCCACAAAATTATGGTCAGTTAATATATGACAAAAGAGGCAAGAGCATACAATGGAGTAAATACAATCTCTTCAATAAATGGTGCTGGGAAAATTGGACAGCTACAAGCAAAAAACTGAAACTAGACCACTAACTTACACCATACACAAAAATAAAATAAAAATGGATAAAAGACTTAAATGTAAGTCATGAAACCATAAAAATCCTGGAAGAAAACAGGCAGTAAAGTCACAGACATCCCATGTAGTGGAATTCTTATTGATACATCTCCTAAAGCAAGAGAAACAAACAATAAAATAAACAAATGAGACTTCATCAAACTAAAAAGCTTCTGTGCAGCCAAAGAAATGAGTTTCAAAATAAAAAGGAACCCCACGGTATGGGAAAACATATTTGCCAAGGATGTATCTGATAAGGGGTTAATTTCCAAAGTGTCCAAAGAACTCATAAAACTCAACAAGAGGAAGGCAAATAATCCAGTTAAAAAATGAGCAAAAGACCTGAATAGACACCTCTCCAAAGAGGACATATAGATGGCTAAGACACATATGAAAAATTACTCAACATCGCTAATCATCAGAGAGATGCAAGTTAAAACCACTATGAGGTATCACGTCACACCTGTCAGAATGGCTACTATCAACAAATCAAGAAAAGACAGGTGCTGGCGAGGATGTGGAGAAAAGAGAACCCTGGTACACTGCTGGTGGGAATGCAGACTGGTGCAGTCACTATGGAAAACAGTATGGAACTTCCTCCAAAATTTAAAAATGGAACTGCTTTTTGACCCAGTGATGCCACTTCTCGCAATATATCCTAAGAATCCTGAAACACTAATCAGAAAAAATATATTCACCCCTATGTTCATAGTAGCGCAATTCACAATAGCTAAGATCTGGAAACAGCCCAAGTGCCCACCAGTAGATGAGTGGATTAAAAAGTTGTGAGACATTTACACCGTGGAACACTATGCCACTGTAAAGAAGGGCCTTTTACTCTTTGGAACAGTATGGATGGACCTGGAAAGTATTATGCTAAGCGAAATAAGCCAGGTAGAGAAAGACAAACATCACATGACCTCACTTATATGTGGATTCTAAAACACTTAATAAACTGACGAACAGAATAGATTCAATAACATGGAAGCATAGATCAGACTGATGAATCTCAGAGGAAAGGAGGGGAGTTTGGGGGGGGGGAAGATTAACCAAAGAATTTATATGCATATTTTCATAACCCAAGGACACAGACAATGGTGTGGTGAGAGACTGAGGAGGAGGGGAGGGTGGGGTGGAAGGAGTCAATGGGGAGAAAAAGGGACATCTGTAATATTTTGAACAATAAAAATAAACAAAAAAAATAAGAAAAAAACTAAAAAATTTTAAAAAATTAAAATTAAAAAGTTAATTCATAAAAACAGAATAAAATGCTGGTTACCAGGGTATTGGAGTGGGGGACAAATTTGCAACAAGTAGTAAATAAGTCCTAGAGTTCTAATGCACAGTGTAGTGAATATAGATAATAGTAATGTATTATAATCATCAAACTTGCTAAGAAACTAGAACTTAATTATTCCAACCATTGGAAAGAAATAATAGTTATATAATGTGACAGAAGTGCAATCAAATTATAATATATAAGTTAAAATTAATATATAAATTTACACAATGTTATATTTCAAATAGTTCAAAAATTCAAAATAAAATAAAGTGGTGATACAATATCCCTTGCTGCCTTCACAATTTTATCTAATAGCGTAATACATAAAGATGGTTTTGAAGAGAAATAAAACAAGCTGAGTGCTCAGGGCCATGCATGGAGTTAGGCTTAGCACTTCTCAGATAGAGACGTGATCCAAGACATAGCTAACTGGAGAGTCATTGGATCTGACATATCCTGACATTAGAAGAGTAATGTTGGTGTTGCCTGGCCTGACATCCCAGAGCATGATCCCTGGAACCCAACTGGAAATCTTACTCTATCCACTGCTGAATGATCAGGCTAATGTATGGGCTTCTCTTTGACAGAGACACAGTTAAGCTGAGAAAGAGGTTGCATTGAAGGTGATTTCTCAGCTAAGGTTATGCTTGTGCTCACTGATCAAGGTCATTTTTACATCACAGGCCTTGAGTACCACCTCTTGGAGCCTGGAGAAGGTGCCCTTCATGCTCCTAAAAGAATGAATGAGGTACTGCGTGTCTCAACAAAATTGCAAAACAGTCTTACATAGAGAGAAGAGAGGAGATTACTGTTAAAATTTGAAAGCTGTAAAAAAGCAGGGGTATATTTCATGCAAAAGAATTAGGTTCTAAAAATATATCAACAGGCTAAAAAAGTGATTGAACCTGAGGATATGGTTGATAGTTATACATGGAGAGTCCTGAACTTGGGTGCAGAAAACCAACTGGCTATAAACAGGATGGAAGAGACTGTCCAGGACACATTTTACAGGGCAGACTTGAGACTGTATAAGTATCACCATTGGGATGATGAGGCCAAGATATCTAATGGAAATTTAAGTTGAATTGCTATAATTATAGTATCCAGATAGAGAGAAGTAACAATCCCTTTCCACTCAGAAGATTCTGTCAGATACTCCACAGCTTTTCCTCTGGGAGTTCACAAGCTTATGTGCTGACTTATCTACTGACAAAGATGCTTTGCCATTCATAATTATAAAAAGTATCCTTTACAACCTTTCTTTTTTTTACCTTTTAATTGAATTTATTGGAGTGACATTAATTAATAAAATTATATGGGTTTCAGGTGCACAATTCTATAATATGTCATCTGTATATTGTATTTTGTGTTCACCACTCCCATTTTTTTATTCCTCCCTTTCCCTTCTTCTACCTCCACTCACCCCCCTTTCCCTCTGGTAATCATCATACTGGTGTCTGTGTCTATGAAGGGGTTATTTTGACTTAATCCTTTCACCTTTTTCACCAGTCTCCCAACATCCTTCCCCTCTGACAGCTGTCAGCCTCTTCTTTGTATCTATGTGTCTGTTTCTATTTTGCTTGCTAGTTTACTTTGCTCATTAGATTCCACATATAAGTGAAATCATATGGTACTTGTCTTTCTCTGACTAGCTTATTTCACTTAGCATAATACTCCCCAGGTCCATCCATGCTGGGTGGAATATTGCAGCCAAGTAATATTCCATTCTGTAAATTCACCATAGCTTTTTTATACACTTATCTACTGATGGATACTTTAGCTGCTTCCAAATCTTAACTATTTTAAATAGTGCTGCAATGAACATAAAGGTGCATATTTTCTTTTGAATCAGTGTTTTGGATTTCTTCAGGTATATTCCCAGAAGTGGAATTTCTGTGTCATAAGACAGTTCCATTTTTAATTTTTTGAGGTAACTCCATACAGCTTTCCACAGTGGCTTCACCAATTTGCATTCCTACCAACAGTGCACAAGGGTTATCTTTCTCCATGTCTTCATCAACAGTTGCTTGTTGATTTATTGATAATAGCCATTCTGACAGGTGTGAGGTGATATCTCATTGTGGTTTTAATTTTAATTTATCTGATGATGTGTGACAAGCAACTTTTCATGTTTATTGGCCATCTGTATGTCCTCTTTGGAGAAGCATCTATTCAAGCCCTTTGCCCATTTTTTAAAAAAGATTTTTTTCTTTGGTGTTGAGTTATATAAGTTCTTTATAAATTTTAAATATTAACCCCTTATCAGATGTATCATTGGTAAATATGTTTTCCCATTCCTTGGGGTTGTCTTTTCATTTTGTTGATGGTTTCCTTTGCTGTGTAAATATTTTTAATTTAATGTAGTCTCATTTGTTTATTTTTTCTTTGGTTTCTCTTTCCTGAGGCAATATTTCAGAAAAAAAATATTGTGATGAGAAATGTGCAAGTTTTTATTGCCTATGTTTTCTTCTAGGAGTTTTATAAGGCTCACATTGAAGTCTTTAATCTATTTTGAGTTTATTCTTCTGTATGTTGTAAGGTGATCTAGTTTTTGTTTGTTTGTTTGTTGTTGCCTGTAGCTGTCCAATTTCTTAAACACCATTTATTGAATAAACTATCTTTACTCCATTCTATGTTTTGCCACCTTTTTCAAATATTAATTGACCATAAGTGTGTGGTTTTATTTCTGGGTTCTTTTTCTGATTCACTGAACTATGTCTGTTTTTATGCCAGTACCATGCTGTTTTGATTACTCTGGCCTTGTAGTATAGTTTGATATCAGGTAGAGTGATTTCTCCAACTTTGTTCTTCTTTCTCAATATTGCTGTGGCTATTCAGGGTCTTTTACAGTTCCACATTAATTTTTGGAATATTTGTTCTAGTTCTGCAAAATATGCCATTGGTGTCTTGAGAGGAATTGTATTGAATCTATAGGTTGCTTTGGGTAGTATGGACATTTTAGTTATGCTAAGTCTTCCTATCCATGGACACAGTATATGCTTCCTCTTATTTGTATGTTCAATTTCTTTCTTCAGTGTCTTACAGGTCACCAAGTACAGATCTTTTACATCCTTGTTAAATTTATTCCTAAGTATTTTATTTTGATAGTTGTAATTAGACTGTTTTCTTAGTTTCTCTTTCTGATAGTTCATTAATGGGGTATAAAAATGCAACTGATTTATGGTTATTTATTTTGTGTCTTGCTACTTTACTGAAATCGTTTATCAGTCCCAGTAGTTTTTGGGTAGAATCTCTAAGGTTCTCTATATACTGATTCATGTCATCTGCAAATGATGATAGTTTTATTTCTTCCTTTCCAATTTGGATACAATTTATTTCTTCTAATTGTCTGATTGTTGTGACTATGGCCTCCAGTACTACATTGAATAAGAGTGGTGAAAGTTGACGTCCTTGTCTTTCCAGATCTTAAGGAAAACACTTTTAGTTTTTCCTCATTGAGTATGATGTTGGCTGTGGGTTTTCCATTTATGACCTTTATTACATTGAACTATCTTCCCTCTATTCCCATTTTGCTGAGAGATTTTATCATAAATAGGTGATGGGTTTTTCTGTATCTATTGATATAATCCTGTAGTTTTTATCCTTCATTTTGTTTACGTGATGTATTACATATATTGATTTGTGGTTGATGTAGCAACTTCATGTCTCTGGAATAAATCCCACTTAATCACAGTGTATGGTCTTTTCAATGTATTCCTGGAACCAGTTTTATCTTTTTTTAAGGATTTTAGTATGTATGTTCATCAGGAATATTGGCTTATAATTTTCCTTCTTTGTAGTATCTTTATCTGGTTTGGGAATTAAGATAATCCTGGTCTTATAAAATGAGTTTGAGAATCTTCCTTCCTCTTGAATTTTTTGGGTTAGTTCTTCTTTGAATGTTTGTTTAAATTTGCCTGTGAAGCCATGCAGTCCAGCACTTTTGTTTGCTGGTGTTATTGTAAGCAGGCATCAGTTAAAGTGCTGGCCTGGTTGGCCACTTTTGAGGCATGGGCTATACAGAGGTTACACAGAGGATGCAACACACTGGGATTAAAGGGTTACCAGCATACTCCAACCAGTTTCCCCACATGTGTGAGTGATGTGACCAGCATCAGGAGGTTAGCTGAAGGCTGTGGCATCTTCAGGGTTCCTGATAGCTGGTCCTGCAACTCCTTTCTCCTCACTACCATCAACAGTCAGTAAACACTGGAGAGTCTTCCCCCTTGTCCAAGATGGCACAGGAGGAGGTTTTTACACTGAGCATGCCAAAAGCTATAAAGATGAATGAACAGGGCTTAAGTGTAGCAAAGGCCAGCAAGAAAATTGGATAGGAAAAAAGCCCTCTTTTCCATATCCTTGTAAGGACTGCAGATTTGAGCAGAAAGGAGGGATTGTCTTTGAAATGGGAGTCCACCACTCTCTCAGGTCGTAGCACTTGAATAAAAACTCTTTCCTTTTGCACCAGCACATATCTCCGAAGTTTGGCTTTTGGTGCTGCAGACAACAGAACCTACATTTGTGGTTACAGTTTTTGGCAACCATGAAGGGATAGTATGGACCTCGGTAAGCTTTGGAGGGCCTTGGCTGGGGTTCCTGCTTCTTGTGGTAGGCAAACCCTGGAGTGGGACTGTGGGGATTTCCCAGCAGCTACCAAAAACTTGTCTCTGGAATTTTTCTCTATTCCTTCTAATAGCATCAGCCACATGAAATGCTCAACTGGTGAAAGAAAATGGGTTTCTGGGGAGCAGATGGACTGCAAGACTATGTATGCCAAACTGGCAAGCACACCAGGGGGGCACTATCCCTGTCACTTGAGCTTAGTGTCACTTGGGCTTTGTGCCACTTGTGTCTGGTTAGGACTATTTGCAGTACCAGTTAGTAAGCTATACTAGGCTATCCTGCCCCTTCGGCTTCATGCCACTTGGGCTTTGTGCCATTTGGGTCCAGTTAGGACCATTTGTGTACAGATTGGTAGACTATCTCTTCTGTTTGACCTTTGTGTCACTTGGGCTTCATGCCATTTGAGTCTGATCAGGACTGCTTGCGGTATCCATTGGCAGGAGATAAAATGCTAGGACTTGCTTATGAACACTCATTTGGACAGATGAAATTATGGATTCAAGTTTTGTTCATATGTTTCCACTTTTTCTGCTATCTTTGAATGGTTATGGCTTTAGGTTTATACTTCTGTGCCTTCAGGGGTTTTTCTGCTTCAACTCCTGAAAGGAGCTCACAGGGCCTCAATTTTAGTAAATTGGTCCACATACAGCTATGATCCACTGACTAAGAAGGAACTGATTTTCTACTGTAACACTGCTTGGCCTATGTATATTTTAGACTATGGGGGAAATGGTCACTAAATGGTTCCCTAAATTACTACACCATCAATCAATTGAAATTGTTTTGCCAACAGTCAAGGAAATGGGGAAAAAAAATCCCTTATGTCCAAATATTTATGTCTTTACACAGTAAGGATTGTGCAAAGAAAGAAAACTAATGAAACAGGGGAGGGAATTGGCTTCAAAACTCTTCCTTGATAGTAAGACACAGGAAAAAAAATAAGGAAAATGAAGAGATGAGTCTCTTTAATGCCTTGAACCTGTGGGACCCAGGATTAACAACAGGAAGATTTTCCACATGATCACCCCACAGGGCTCAGAAAATATTATGGTAAACATGACTTTTGTTGAGCAAAGTGTCCCAGATATTAGAAAGAAGCACCAATGTTTAGATGGGGGCATTTGGAATAAAACCTTCCTAGCTGCTAGACATAGCCATGCCTAGGAAACAAGAAAATTAAAGCAGGCCACCATCTTTCTTAAAAAGAGTGTGGGAAAATTAAAAAGACAGGAGGACACAAAAGCAAAAGGAAAGGACCCACTAGGTGCCAATCAATGTGCCTATTGCAAAGGAGAGGACCATTGGAGAAAGGACTGCCCCAAAACACAAAAATAAAATAAAAGTTCTTGCAGAGACATTTTAAAAAGGAATGACAGATCTTATGATAAATGAGGAGGGCCAGAGGCTCCCATAGACACATCCTGACCCCTGACCTATTACTATGTCCCCACAGGAGCCCCAGGTACAACTGACAATGAAAAACAAGGTAATTGACTTCCTTGTAGATATGGAAGCTACATACTCAGTGCTAAATACAAAACTAACCAGCTGCAGTATTTGTTATTGCAGTGACTGGACAATTACAAAAATAAGTGTTCCTTCAATCTCTAAAATGATAGCTTGGGGATCAAAAACTGAAGCATAGTTTTTCTCCTTCCAGACTGCCCTATTGCATGTTTGGGCCAAGATTTACTTTGTAAATTGCATGCACAAATAACTTTTCCCCCTTAGAAGAAGCAATTATGTTCAGAAGTCCTGCTGGAACATGTTTTCTGGCTCCAGATGCTCCTGACTTTCTTGGAAGGACCCAGAGGTGAAGTGTTTCCACCCTAGATCTGCAAGCAGGTTGATCGAACCTTTTGGGTGAAGGGAACTCCAGGTTGGGTGGTTAATACCCAACCCATAAAAATTAACCTAAAAGAAGGGGTGTGAATCCCATGGAAGAAATAATACTACCTTAAAAATGAAGCTTTAGAAGGAATTCAACCAGTATTGCTGAAATTCTTAAAATCAGGATTAATTTGGCCATGCCAGTCTCCCTATAACACCCCATTTTGCCAGTCAAAAAACCTCAAGCTAATGAATATAGATTTGTACAGGGTCTTAGGGCCATAAACTATGTTGACCAGGACATTTATCCTATTGTGCCCAACCCTGACACTTTGTTGACTACAGTGCATGGGATAGCAAATGGTTTTCTGTCCTAGGCTTAAAGAACTTTATTTTCTGCATCCCAATAGATGAACAGGTTCAACTATTATTTGCCTTTGAATGGCAAGACCCAAAAACTAAAGCCACACTCCAGTACTGTTGGACTGTGTTGCCAAAAGGATTTAAGAATTCCTTGACTCTATTTGGATAAATATTAGCAAAAAATTTAAGGGATAGTCAGTTGAAGTTGGGAATTCTTCTACAATATGTAGATGACTTACTAATAGCTAGCAATACTTATGAAGACTGTTTTCTCAACACCATCACAGGTCTGAATCATTTGGCAAAAAGAGGATACAAAATATCACCTCATAATGCCCAGATTTACAAACAGGAGGTGGCATACTTAAGATTCCAACTGAAAGAGGGCACTAGGAGCTTGATGGATGATTGAAAACAAGTCATCAACATAATAAACATTCCAGAAAATCAGTGGCAGCTTTGTGGATTCTTAGGGATTACAGGTTTTCCAGAATTTGAATTCCAAACTTTGGCCTTATAGTGGATCCATTGCATAATTCTTTGAAAGGACTAGATTCTGAACATTTTGAATGCACCAGAGACTGTCAGGCAGTATTTGACACTTTGAAGGAAAAACTAGTTTTGGTCCCCACACTAGGATCCCAATTTACAATAATCTTTCAAATTATACATTCATGAAAGGTAAAGAATTGGACTTGGGATAGTAACTCAGACCCTGGGAAATACCCCTCAATTTATAGCCTATCTCTCAAAGAATCTAGATCACATGACAAAAGGATGGCCACGATGCCTCCGGGAAATAACAGCTACTGGTGACATCTTACAGAAAGCTGAGAAATTCATTCTAAGGTAACTTACCATTGTATTTGTACTTCACCAGGTCCTAACCCTATTAGAACAGAAAAGAGGGTATTGGCTGATGGTAGGACACATAAGAATATATCTGGCCATTTTATTAGATAACTAAAATATTACCTTACAAACCACCACTACCTTGAACCTGGCCACCCTACTCCTAGACTCAGGCCTTCAACATGATTGCTTAGAAATCATTGACATAGTTTATTCCAGCAAAGCAGATCTACTGGACCAGCCACCAACAGAACCTGACTAGGAATTATATACAGATGGAAGAAGCTTCATGGGGAATTGTCAACGACAAGCTAAGTGCATGGTAGTCACCATAGACAAGGTATAGAGGCCCAGACCCTTGCTGTAGGAACCTCAGCACAAAAGGCTGAACTGATAACCCTAACTAGAGCTTTAGAATGATGCCCGGGAAAGAATGTGAACATCTACACTTACTCAAAATATGCCTTCAGGGTACTCCATGACCATGGGGCAATTTGGAAAGAAAGGGTTCTCTTAACTTCTGGGAATAAGAATATCTAATATGCAAGGGAATATTAAAATTGCTACAGGTAGTAAATATACCAAACAAGGTTTCTATAATGCACTGCCCAGGACACAAGAAGGAAAGTTCCCAAACAAGCCAAAGAAACCAAATGGCCAATAAAGCAGCAAAATAACTGCCTAAGGGACACCACATCTTGGGGCTTTAATTCTCCACCTAGACTAGTCAGAATTTAAACCCCATTACACAGAATGAGATGAGGAACAGGTCCATGATTGGGGATTCTCTAACACTGATCCTAATCCAAATGGAATATCAACGTTCATGGTATGGATATAATCTTACTTACTGAAGCTCTAGTATATCCCATCCTCAAACACCTACACGAAGGGGCCCATTACGGAAGTGATGCTTTAATGGGCCTCATTAGATTACATTTGAAGGGCCCTCATTTACAAAGGATCATTCAGAAGATTATCCAAAACTGTCAGTTATGCATTAAAAACATTCCTAAGAATGTGCCCAACAGGAAAGGGAGTACAATATAAAGGGATATGCCCATTTGGGGACTGGCAAATTGACTACTCCGATACTTGAAATCATAGGAAACTTTACATTTTTATTAGTTTTTGTAGACACATTTTTTGGATGAGTAGAGGCATATACCCCACTAGAACTGAGAAGGCAACTGAGGTAGCAAAATTTCTACTGAAAAAACTAATCCCTAGGTTTGGACTTCCTTACAGCATTCAAAGTGACAATGGACCATCATTCACTTCAGAAATCTCCCAGAAGATAACATAAGCACTACAAATTCAACGGAAATTACATGGATCTTGGGGGCCTCAATCTACTGGAAAGACTGAGAAAATGAAACACACAATAAAGAAGATCTTGTTGAAAATATGCCAGGAAACTAATTTGAAATGGGACAAGGCATTCCCTTGATTGGGTTTAGAGTAGTGTCCCAAAATGTGTTTAAATTAAGCTCTTTTGAAATAATTTATGGGGGACCCTTGCAAGTTTCTGTTTTAAGAACACTCTTTTAGATTTTAAATATGAATCAAAAGAATATTATGCTAAGCGAAATAAGCCAGGTAGAGAAAGACAAACATCACATGACCTCACTTATATGTGGAATCTAAAGAACTTAATAAACTGATGAACAGAATAGATTCAATGACATGGAAGCATGGATCAGACTGACAAATCTCAGAGGGACAGAGGAGGGTGGGTGGATGGAGGGGGAGAGATTAACCAAAGAGTTCATACGCATATATGCACAACCCAAGGACACAGACAATGGTGTGTAGGGCGACTGGGGAGGGGGATGGGAAGGGCTGGAATGGGTCATAGGGGAGAAAAAGGGACATCTGTAATATTTTAAACAAAAATAAATACACACACACACACACAAAAGTTAAACAATATGTGCAACATTGAGGACAAACACTAACAACTTCCCACAAGTTTTCTCATTGCAGGTCTATCTAACTGTCTGATGAGCCCTTACACCTTCCAGCCGAAAGACTGAGTCTTACTAAAGACCTGGAAGACTCAAGGTCTTTAAAAGCAGTTAGCCAAACAATGGACTGGTCCCTATGACATCCTACTGACAACACACTCTTCCCTAAAGCACACAGAAACCAAGCCTTAGATCCACCAAACACAGATACAGTGGGCACCTCCTGAGGAGGACTCAGATCTTACTGCTGCTGTTGATATTGCAAGGGAAAGCTGGACCTGTACCCCTGAAAGAGATTTAAATTTTCTCTTGAGGAAAAGTACAGCACCTCCCAAAGCTAAGTGAAAATATTACTATTTTATTATTTTTTGACAATTGCTATACTGTATAACCATGCTTGGATTATAACACCTTTGTCAGCATTTCCTAGAGTGTGGCTTCCTCAGCAAAATTATCCTACTGTTGGGTGTGCCACCCAAATCCTTGCTGAAGATTAGATCATGGGGACCCTTTAAACTCTCCAGTTTCTGATTTCATTACAATTACCCCTGCACACCCTAGCCAGTTTGTCTCTGTGGTTAGAGCATTGGCCTGTGAACTGAAGGGTCCCAGGTTCAACTCTGGCAAAGGGCATGTATCTCACTTGCAGGCTCAAGCCCTGGTCCTGGTAGGGGTATTTGTGGGAAGCAGCCAATCGATGTGTCTCTCTCACATTCATGTTTCTCTCTCTCTCCCTTCCACTCTGTCTGAAAAGCAATGGAAAAAAGAAATATATATTTTTAAAAAATTACCACACTATATATTTGATTGCTTGTCAGTCTCACTTTGCAAGCCCATCTGCAACACTACCCCTTGAAAAATTAAGCAGTCTACCAGGTTCACTTGTTCAACGGTGTGATCCTCTAGACATTATGTATGCCCCCTTCCAAAGAGAGGAGTCATTATCCCCCATGTAAAAACTTCCCTCCATTCTTGAACCCCTTCTTCCTTTAGTAGAGAGAAAGACTTTCTGGTTGCTACCTCCATCATTTTACCTTTGGACCCAGAGCTGAAAAAGGAGAGTTGTTACCACAAGCAGACATCAGTCAGAGTGTGGGCCTGGCTGGCCACTTCGTAGGGGGAAGCTACATAAGGCTGCACAGATGATGTGGGTGTGCTGGATCCATGGGTTCCCCAAAAGTTCCAACCAGCTCCCCTGTATGTGTGAGCACCATGTCCAGCATTGGGAGGTGGAGTGAGGGCTGCAGCACCACCCTTCCCACTACTATACACACTCAAGGAGCAACAAGGAGTCTCCTGCATTGGCCAAGATAGCACAGGAGGTGGTTCTTACGCCCAGTGTGCCAAAAGCTAGAAAGATGAATGGACAAGGCATGAACATGCCAAAAGCTAGCATAACTGGGAAGGAAGAAAGCCCTACCCTCCCTATCCCTATAAGAACTGCAGCCTTGACCAGAAAGTGGAGATGGTCTTTGAGACAAGAGTCCACCATTCTCCCAGGTCATGGCACCTAAATAACCTCTTTACTTTTTCACCAGCACCAGTCTCACAAGTTTGGCTTTAGTTGTGGCAGGCAGTCAAACCTACATTTTTGGTAACACTGAGTTTCACTAGTTGTAATCTGTCCACATTCTCTGATTTTTTCCTGATTCAGTTTTAGAAGATTGTATGTTTCTAGGAATTTAGCCATTTCATCCAGATTGTCCATTTTATTGCCAAATCGTTGTTCATAGTATTTTCTTATAATTTTTTTGTATTTCTGTGGTATCAGTTGTTACATCTCTTTAATTTCTAATTTTATTTACTTGGATCTTCTCTCTTTATTTGTGACATGTTTGGTTAAAAGTTTTTCAATCTTGTTTATCTTTTCAAAGAACCAGATCTTGGTTTTATATTGTTTTTTTTAGACTTTATTTCATTTATTTCTGCTCTGATCTTTATTATTTCCTTTCTTCTACTCACTTTGGACTTTGTTGTTCTTTTGTTTAGTTACTTTAAGTGTAAAGTTAGATTGTTTATTTGAGATTATTTCTGTTTCTTGAACTAGGCCTGTAATGTTATGAATTTCCCTCTTAGGACTGCTTTCACAGTATCCCATAGGCTTTGGGTTATTGCATCCTCATTTTCATTTCTTTCAAGGTATCTTTTGATTTTTCCTTGATCTCATTGTTAATCCATTTATTGTTTAGTAACACGTTATTTGAACATCAAGTCTTTGTGTGTTTTTCAATTTTTTTCTTGTGATTGATTTCTAGTTGTATACAATTATGGTAAGAAAAGATGCTTGACATGATTTCAATCTTCTTAAATTTATTGAAACTTTATTTGTGTCCTAATATGTGGTCTATCATAGAAAATTTTCATGTGCACTTGAAAAGAATGTATATTCTGCTGCTTTGTGGTGAAATCCTCTGAAGATATCAATTAAACCCATCTGATCTGGTGTGTCATTTAAGGCTGCTGTTTCCTTAAACTTTCTGTCTGGAAGACATATCCTTTGATGTCAGTTGTGTGTAAAATTTCCCTACTATGGCCCTAGCTAATTTGGCTTAGTGGTTAGAGTATTGGCCCATGGACTAAAAGGTCTAGGGTTTGATTCTTGGTCAAGGGCATGTATCTTGGTTGCAGGCTTGATCCCCGGCCCCAGTCAGGACATGTGGGGAAGGAAACTAATCGATGTGTCTCTCTCACATTGATGTTTCTCTCTCTCTGTCTCTCCCCCTCCCTTCCATTCTCTCTAAAACAAAATCAATGGAAAAAATACCCTTGGGTGAAGAAGGACAAAAAAATAAAAATAAAAAATCCCCTACTATGACTGTATTACTGTCAGTCTCTCTTTTATGTCCATCAAGATTTGCTTTACATATTTAGGTGCTCTTATGTTGAGTGCATAAATGCTTATAAGGGATATATCCTCTTCTTGAATTGCTCCCTTTATCATTCCGCAGTACCCTTCTTTGTCTCTTACTATAGCCTTTGTTTTAAAGTCTATTTTGTCAGATATATGTATTGCTACCCCAGCTTTTTTTTCCATTTGCATGAGATATCTTTTTTCATCCTTTCACTTTTAGTTTGTGTTTATCTTTCATTCTGTGGTGGATCTCTTGAAGAAAACATGTACATGAGTCTTGTTTTCTCATCCATTCAGATACCCTATGTCTTTTGATTAAAACATTTAATCAATTTACATTTAAAGTGATTATTGATAGATAAGAATTTGTTGCAGGCAGTCAAATCTTTATTCTTTTAACTCTGTTCCTCCTCCTCCTTCTCCTTTTCCTCCTCCTTTATCTACTGGAAGGGCCTTTAATAGTCTTGTAATATTGTTTTCTTCATAACAAACTCCTTCACCTTTTTCTTGTCTAGTAAGCACTTTAGTTCTCTTTCAATTTTAAATGATGCATGGCTAAGAACAGTAGTCTTGGTTGTAGGGCTTTGCTTTCTCTCATTTTGGTTAAATCATGCCAATCCTTCTGGTCTTGATTTATGTTGATAAATCCTCTGTGAACCTAATGGGAGCTCCCGTGTAGGTAACTGTCTTTCCCTTGCTGCTTTTAAGATTATCTCCTTGTCTTTAAATTGTGCCATTTTTATTATGATGTGCCTTGGTGTTGGCCTCTTGAGTTCATATTATTTGGGACTCTCTGTGCTTCCTGGATTTGTGTGTCTTTTACTTTCACTAGGGAAAGTTTCATTCATTATTTCTTCAAATAGGTTCTCAAGCCTTTGCCCTCTCTCTTCTCTTTCTGGTACCCCTATGATGCAGGTGTTGTTAGGCATCATGTTTTCCCATAGGTCCCTTAAATTATTCTCATTTTTTAATTTAATTTTTCTTTTTGCTGTTTTGCTTGGGTGTTTTTTGTACTCTGCCTTCCAGATCACTCATCAGACCTGATGCTTCATCCAATATACTGTTTACTTCTTCTAGTGTGTTCTTCATTTCCAATATTGTATTCTTCATTTTTGATTGGTTCTGTTTTATGCTTTCTATGTTTATTTTCATGCTGTTGAGTATCCTTTCGACCAATGCTTTGAACTCTATATCTGATAAATTTCTTGCCTCCATTTTATTTAGCCCTTTTTCTGGATATTACTCCTATTCTTTAATTTAGGGCATGTTTCTTTGTCTCCCCTTTTTAATGCCTCTTTATTTTTGTTTCTATGTATTATATAGGACTATGATTTCCAGTCTTTGTGGGGTAGCTTTATATAGTGGGTGTCTTGTGGGTCCATTGGTGCATTGTCCATGATTACCTGAGCTGCATGCTTCAGGAATGTCCTTTGTGTGGTTTAATGTGGGTCCTCCTGTTGTAATTGAGTCTTTATTGCTATTTGGCTTCTTTGTACATGGGAAAAATCTTCAGACTGGCTAACTGTGAGGCTCAACTCTGACCACAGCATGTGAGCTGTTGTGCAGGTGCTGACCACACACTCAGAAGAATTTGGTTCCTCCTGAGATCTCCCTTTGGATATGTTGCTAACAAAGGTTATTGGATCTTGCTCTTAAGTTGTCTGAAGCTGGCCACTGTGTGTTGGTTCTGGATCTTATTGTGAGAGACTCTTTTGAATGCCAATATCAAGTACTGCCTAGAACTGGCCAGAGGCAACCTATTTGCAGCTACAAGTGATCCACAGTTTTTGGCTGCCTCATCTGGACCTGGGTGAGTGCAGGAAGAACCAACCTTCACACCAAGTCCAGGGGCAGGTCTACAAAATTTTCAAGGCACCCTGAGATTTGTCTCTGCCTTCCTTCCCCCGCTGGCTACCTGTTAAGCTCAGTCACTGAAAGAGCCTCTGGTGGTGCTCAAGTTGCATGAGGTAGGTTCTTAGTGAGTCACATAGGGACATATAGTATTCACCAGATTGGTATGAGTTCAAACTTATGCCAGTGCTGGGTCTGAGGCGACTCAGCAAATTTTCCCAAGTATATCAAGCTTAGCTGCAATGTGCTAGGTTCTCCCACACCTCTTTGTGTTGGGACAGGATTTAAGGCCATCATCAGGATGATGTCAACAGAGTTTATCAGGCCCCAAAAGACCAAGATTTGGCCATGTGAATGAAGGGTTCTGTTCTGGTCTGGTGCATAATGAAAAAATAGCCCTTGTCTTAGAGCCACATAACTCAGTCTGTCCAAGATTCTGCCTAGAAGAGATGGAGCTCTGGAGGGTAGGGCCACCAGGAGTTGGGAAGATGAGCCTAGTGTATTCTTGAGTAGGAAGTGCCAGACAGGCTTGGGGGAAGGTGGGAAGTGTGGACCTGACTCAGAACCACACAACTCAGTCTGCCTCAGATTTTTCCCCTACATCAGCAGTGTAGAGTCACTAGGAGTCAGGCAGGTGGATCTGTCAGATTCCTGGAGAGTGGTTCTAGTGGATATACCCTGAGAATGAAGCACAAGTAAATTTCACAGGAAAGTGGGGGAAATAGCCCTGTCCTAAAGCCATGCAACTGTCACTGACACCCCCTGAGTCTGCCCATATATTAACATCCTGACAAAAGCATCTGAAACTTAAACAGGGCATGAACTCTGCAAGGTGGAGCCAGAGGGAATCCAGAGGGTGGGGTTATTGCTTTTTCCCAGGCTGATGCTGCACAAAGGGGAGTGTTCCAACTGAGAAAGATGGCATCTATGGTATGGAAGAATGATTCAGCACAAGGATCACAAGACTCTAGCTCACACTGCTCTCCCTCCACCAGAGCCCAGGGTGAGTGGCTGCAAATGAAATTTTGTGAGTTGACTCTTTAAGAAAATGCTTGTATCTCTAATGGACTTCTCTCTCTCCCTGATAAAAAAAAAACAAAAACAAAAAAAAAAACAACAACAACAACAACAAAAAACAAACCTACTTCTTGTCACAATCAGATGTTATGTGGGTGCCTCTTCCCAGCTCTGGTGTTCTAGCTTGAAGTTGAGACTCTATGCTTTTTAGGGGGAACACTCTGCAGCTGAGATATTTCTCTGGAGACTCAGATGCTGCCAGTAAGTGCAAGGCCAGCACTTTTTGCATCTCCACCTTTCTTTGCAGTCTCGTGGCTTTTTCTGTAAATTTTTGGTTATGATTTCTCTTCAATTAATCTTCAGTTGGTTATTTAGAATAATTTAGTTATAATTCCAGTTTGATTCTGGGATGATATGAGTGTAGCTTCCACATACTTCGCCATCACCTTAAAAATGTTTCTTTTTTAACACTATATTAAACTTATTAGGGTGAAAAAGTTAATATGAAATATAGGCTTCAGGTGTAGGTTTCTAAGTTAGAAGATCTGTATATTGCTCTATGTGCCCACCACTCAAAGTCATATCTCCTCCCATCACCATATATTAAGACTCCCTTAACCTCCACTCCACAAACCTCTTCCTTCTGGCAACAACCATACAGTTGTTTGTGTCCACAAGTTTCAGATTTATATCTCGCATATAAATAAAATTATATGGTTTTTAGCTTTTTCTGATTGGCTTATTTCAGTTAGCATAATATTATCAAGGTCCATCCATGTTGTTACAAATGGCAGTATTTCATCCTTTCTTATGACTGAGTAGTATTCCATTCTGTACATGTACCACATCTTCCATTTCCAGTCCTCTATTGCAGGACACTTTGGTTGATTCCATGTCTTGGCTACCATGAATAATAGTGCCATGAACATAAGGGTGCATATATCTTTGTGAATACATGTTTTTTAGTTTTTCAGGTAGATACCCAGGAGAAAGATTGGTGGGTCATATGGTAACTCTATTCTTAACTTTTTAAGAAATTGCCAGAACGTTTTCCATAGTGGTTGTACCAATCTACATTCCAACCAGAAGTGAATGAGAGCTCACTTTTCTCTACAATTTCTCCAACACTTGTTATCACTTGTCTTGTATATAATAGCGACTCTAACAAGCAGCATATGGTTGGGTGTGTTTGTTTTTTTAATATATATTTATTGATTTCAGAGAGAAGAAGGGGAGAGAGAGAGAGAGAGAGATAGAAACATCAATGATAAGAAAGGTGTCATTGATTGGCTGCCTCCTGCACACCCCTGACTGGGGATCAAGTCCACAATCCAGCATGTGTCCTAACCTGGAATTGAACCATGATCTCCTGGATTCTAGGTCAATACTCAACCCCTGAGCCATGCCTGGCCAGGCAGGTTTTGTTTTTTGATCCACTCTGCTACTCTGTGCCTCTTTATTGGTGAATTCAGACCACTTACATTTAGGGTAATCATTGACGTATAAGGATTTCCTATAGCCATTTTATCTTTTGTTTTTTGGTAGCTCTGTGCCTCTATTGGCTCTTTTCCTTTGTACTTCAGTCTGTTGTTTTTGTTTGGTGGTATTTCAAACTTCTTTCCTCTGTGTCGTCTTTTTTTAAGCTATGTGTCCTGGTTTGGGGATTTTTGTGTGTGGTTACTATTAGGTTTATAAAAAAGAAAGTTGCATATATACAATAGGTTTTTGGTGTGTTTTTTTCCTTTTAGTGCATCTGATGTTCATCCTCCTTTGCCAACTCAGACCATTACCTCCTCCCCCTTTATGTTTTGATTGTCACAAATTACCCCTGCTATGCTGTAAGTTTTTTGGTGATATTACTCATACTCTTTTGACCTTTTGCTCTTTGTTTCAGGTAGAATAACTTTCTTGAGTATTTCCTGCAATGGAGGTTTTCTGGTGATAAAATTTCTCAGCTTTTGTTTGTCTGGGAATGTCTTTATTTCTCCTCCAAATTTAAAGTATAATTTTGCTGAATATATTATTCATGTTTGGTACTTTCTCTTTCAGATGTTTGAATATTAGGTTCCACTCTCTTCTGGCTTGTAGAGTTTCTGTTGAGAAGTCAGATAAAATTATGATGGGTTTTCCTTTGTAGGTCACTTCTTTTTTCCCCCTAACTGCTTTGAGAATTTTTTCTTTGTCATTAATATTTGACAGTTTTAATACTATGTGCCTTGGAGAAGGCCTCTTTGGATTGAGATAACTAGGTGTTCTGTTTGCTTCTTGGATTTGAGGATTTAGTTCTTTCCATAGGTTTTGGAAATTCTCATCCACTATTTGTTTGAATACATTCTCTATTCCCTTCTTTATCTCTTTTCCTTCTAGAATACCTATTATTTGAATAATACTCTTTGTGATGGAGTCAGATAGCTCTCTTAGAGTTCTTTCATTTTTCTTTATGCTCAGGTCTCTCTCTTCTTCCCTGACTTATTTTTAGATTCCTACCTTTGATATTACTAACTCTTTCCTCCAACTGGTTGGCTCTGTGATCTCTAGCATAAATCAAAAGATTTTTTTTTTAACTCTGTTGTCTCCCAGGCATGACCTGCAAGGGTTTTTGTAAGACAGTACAGCTTCACTGCTTGAGGTTGAGGTTTGTTTTGTCCTCACTGTAATGATGACCCTGGACTTTAGTGGGGTCCAGCTCCCAGTAACAAAACTGGGGATCAGTCTTGAAGGAAACAGTGGTTGCACTGCAATAGCTCTTGGTTTACAGACAAAATATTCTTCAACCCGACACCAAAGGAAATGAGAGGTGAGTTTTGGAGGTACAAGGGGTGGCAGGGCTCTGTAGTTCTGTTTCTTTGTCAGAAACACCTCCGCCCAACAGTGGACAACCACATGGAGAAATCCACTCTCTGTCAAGCATCTGCTTGCTCAGTCACTTTTCTTTTTGCTCACCCTGCTTCACTGCTCCCCAGAGCTCTCTATTCCTCCAGGTGGAAGAAAGTGCCTGCTACTGCTGGCTTCCTCTGCTCTCCCAGCTGTACTGTGAGATCCTGGCTCTAGGGCTTTGTCTGAGGGCCTTCTGAGATTTCCTCCTTTCTCACCTCCTTGCTTATTACCGGGTTCCCACCTTTAGACATTTTGATGCATGGATCTCTCAGGTGTGCCTCTGTATTGAATAAGGAATTCTTTATTGAATTATAATTGGCTAACTTGTTGAAATTTCAAGGGGAGAGGCCAAGGTAATCTCTCATGCCACCATTCCTCTAGTGTCTGGAACCAACCTGTTTCTTAAGATGTGGATTGAGAACCAGAGAGTGACACTGAGAAAAATATAGGCATATGTTTTGATCAGGTCACTGAGAAAGATCAGGCTCAGGGAAGACACATGAGGTAGTGTGGGAGACAGGAAGACAGACAGACAAGAAACACACAACTCACAAGAGGATAAGGCAAATGAGGAGAGGGGTAGGAAGTGAACAGAGAAAGCCAAGTTGCTTAAATTGTACATTCATTGGACTCTCATTATAATGACAAAGCTCTCACCATCCTGTGTTTAGCAGTTAACATCTGGATATCTGAGACCTTCATAAGTATCAATTACTTCTGAATTCATTCTATCAAAAAGGGGTCAATTTCTATTAAATATGCCACTTATGCTAATTGGGGATTGGGTGTTTATTTTACACAAGGAAAGAGCAGAACAACCTCTACCTCCACCCATGCAAGGACCTCACCATCCACGGAAGGCAGATACAAGTCTAGACTGACACATTGTACTGAACTCCTGACAAGCTTGCAGGCTTCCCATTGGACATGGTCACAAACCTTGCAGCTAGGACTGTCACAAACTCACCTTAGCATGGGGTAGAGTGGATGGACAACAGCTGTGAAGATAAGCCAAAGAGAAGAATACATATTGACTATGCCCAATATTTGCCCAGCTCAGCATATAAAAAGACAATGAGAATACTCAAGATTATAATTTCCTATAAACAAGGAACTCCCATTTGTTCTTTTATTTAATCTTCATTCATTCATTTAACAGCTTCTATTGAAATCACACTATATATTAAGCACTATCCTAGGTTCTGGACATACTGAAGTGAATGAAGCAGCAAAAAATATCTGCCCTCATGGAGTCAACATTTCACTGGGAAGTTTGGAAAACAATAATCAAAGGAATTATAAAATATGCAAGAAAGTGGGAAATAGTTTGAAAAAAATGTAAAGCTGGAGAAAGAGAATTAAGAGTGCCCAATGAGCTAGTTCCATTCAAGATGACAAAATAAACTGTGCTTGCTTCCTCCCATAACTACCTCAAAATTACAACTTGATCATAGAAAAACCATCACTGAGAACGACTTGATGATTAACTGAATGGAATTCCTATAATAAACCGTATAAAGAAGAAACCATGTTGAAACTGGTAGGAAGAGCAGAGATGCAGAAATGGGTGGTCCCAAGTACACAGTTTTGCATATAAAATCTGGATAAACATCTCGGGTGTGGAAGTCTCCCCAGGAGGAACAAAGGGTCCCAGGACCACATTAGGCTACCCAACCTAGGGGACCAGTGCTGGGAAGTGGAATCTCCATAACATATGACAGTGAAAAACAGCAGGGATTTCTTCTGAGAAAGACTAAGAGCTCCTACAAGTCTTAGAAAGAATAAGGGCTGCTACAGGGACAATACAGAGATTCACTCACTTTAAGCTCCACTGCAGGGACAGTCACTCAAAAACTTCTAAGGACCTATGAAGAGGGACTAAATTGAATAATTTCAGGGCTAGTAATGGAAGAGCAGGGGTTGGAATAACTCATTCTTGGGATGGGAGCACAAACAGGCACCATAGTCCTTTTGTTGAATTCCCTTCCAACCCAACCATCCTGCCCAGCAGGTACCAAATTGGTGCTCTTCCTTAACTTGGCTAAAACTGTTTGCTCCACCCTTGTGTTTTCCTGAGACCTGGAGCAAACCAACATAACCACATGGACCTAGCTTATTCTAGCAGCTCTTCTACACAAACCTTGGCTCATGCTGCAGATTTCACCAAAATATCTCAAAGGTCCAGAAAACCAAAACAAGTAATGTCCCATCTCAGCATGTCTCATAGCTCTTGCTAAGCAGCCCAAAGTTCTGCACAAGGGGTCACCAGACTCAACTTTCATTATAAATCCCATCAGTTGTCCCCAAGCGTGGTATAAGTGGTGGCCAGTCTTGACTTCCAGGTCAAGAATGTAACTTCAACTAAGCAGCCACACATTAGGCACTAGGAACAGCTGACCTTAGCTCCAATCATGGTGCTCTCCAAAGGATATGAAACCAGGCACAAGTGGCAGCTAGCCTTGCTTCACAACATAGCTACTCCCAAGAGCTTACAAAAACAGTGCAAGCAGCAACAAGGCACATATCACTTTGTATCTCTTACCAAGAATCTCCAAGTCTGACACAAGTGGCAATTGATGTTAACTTACAATAAAGCACCTCCCAAGAGGTTCCAGAAGATGAAGACCAAAAGATTAGCTTCAGAATCCAGTAGAATGTCACCCAACTAGCTCCATAAATGAAACACCTGTAAGGGAAACATGACTAGCACCAGAGCCATGCTAAAGCTATTCCCATTGTGAGGTTACACTCAACACAAAAGCTCATCGGCTGTAGTCATGAAAAGCCTTCACAGCCAGTTCACCTGAGGGTCAATCCCACCAATTTTCATGCCAAAGCTATTGAGGTTCACCTACAACATAAGAGCACACACAATCCACACATGAGACACCCCTGCAACACCAATCTGAGGTTACCAGGTAGACAGCAACTAGATCCCAAAGGACACTTCCTACATAAAGCCACACTGTCAAGATTGGGACATGTAGCAGATCTATTTAATAAATAGAAACACTTAAAAGTCAGCAAAAATGTGGAGATAAAGAAACATGCTCAAGTAAAAGAAGAGAACAAAACTTCAGAAAAGAGAGAAAACTCAATGAAATGGAGACACACAATCTACCAGATACAGACTTTACAACACTGGTTATAAGAATGTTTAATGAAATTAGGGAAAGGGTGATAACTTAGTGATAACTTCAACAGATAAATATGAAATATAAAAGATGACATATAAACCATAAAAAAGAACCAGTCATAAATGAAGAATACAATAGAGAGTATGAATATCAGATTAGATGAACCAGAGAATTAAATCAGCAATCTTGGAAAATAGGTAGTAGATAACACCAAATCAGAACAGAAAACAAAAAATAAAATAAAAAATAGAGTTTATGAGACCTCTGAAACAACATCAAGCATACCAATGTTCATGTCATAAGGGTATTTAGAAGAAGAGAGAGAGCAAGGGGTTGAGAACCTATTTGAAAAAACAGTGACTGAAAACTTCCTTAACCTGGCAAAAGAAATGGGCATACAAGTCCAGGAAACAAAACAAGTGTGAAAAAAGATTATCCTAAAGGGTCACATAATTAAAATGCCAAAGGTTAAAGATAAAGAGAAAATCTTAAAGTCAACAAGAAAAAAACAATTAGTTACCTACAAGAGAGATCCCATTAGACTGTCAATTGATTTCTCAACAGAAACTTTGAAAACCAGAAGGGATTGGCATAAAATATCCAGGGATGCAAAGTAAAGATCTGCAAACAAGATTGCTCTACTGAGAATGTGCATCATTTAGAATCATAAGAGGCATAAAGTTTTCCAAACATAAAAAAGTTAAGGAGTTAGTTACCACTAAATAAATATTACAAGAAATGTTTAAAGGATTTTTTAAAGACAATAAAATATTAAATATATGTATAAAAAAATATAGGAGATGAAAGAATTCTCACTGACAAAGGCAAACTTGATAAAAGCAGTGAATCAATCAACTATAAAACTAGTCCAAAAGTTAAAAGACAAAAGTAGAAAGATCATGTGTAATTGCCACAATAATTTAAGAGATACACACAAACAAACACATACACAAAAGAAGTAAAATAAATGACAAAATCATAAACCTGAATGAGGTGAGTAAAACTAGTAGGCATTTTTGAATGTGTTCAAATGTAAGTAACCATCAACTTAAAGTAGACTGATATAAAAGTAGCTTAATATATAGGAAACTCATGGTATAAACACTAAAAAGCTACAAAATTATATATATATAAATTAAAGAGAAAGAAACTCAAACTTTGCACAACAGACAGTCATTAAGATATGAGAGAAGTAAGCAAGAAAATAAGAAAGAAACAGAGAATAACTACAAAACACTCTGAAAACAATTAATAAAATGGCAGTAACTATAAACCTGTCAATGATTATTTAAAATATAAATGGAGCCCGGTCAGTGTGGCTCAGCGGTTGAGCATCAACCTATGATCCAGAAAAGCACAGTTCTATTCCCAGTCAGTGCACATGCTCGCTTTTCAGGCTCTATCCCCAGCAGGATTATGCAAAAAGCAGCCAATCACTGGCTCTCTCTCATTATTGATGCTTCTATCTCTCTCTCCCTCTCCTTTCCTCTCTCTGAAATCAATATAAATATAAATAATAATAGTAAGAAATAATAATAAAATAAATGAATAAATAAAATGTAAATGGACTAAATTCTTCAATCAATTGGCACAATGTGTCTGAATGGATAATAAAACAAGACCTATTCATATGCTGCCTAAAAGACAGCCACTTTAGATAAAACACACACAGACTGAAAGTAAAGGAATGGAAATTATATTTCATACAATGAAATTATTTTAAAAAATATATAGTTATTGATCTTAGACAGAGGAAGGGAGAGGGAGAGATAGAAACATCAATGATGAGAGAGTCGTTATTGATCACCTGCCTCCTGCATGTTCCCAACTGGGGATCAAGCCCACAACCCAGGCATGTGCCCTGACCGGGAATTGAACCTCAATCTCCTGGATCCTAGGTCGATGCTCAACAGCTGAGCCATGCCCAGCCAAGCCATACAATGAAATTTTAAATAGTTGAGGTAGCAATACTTACATGAGACAAAAAAACCTTGAAACAAAGGTTGCAGCAAGAGACAAAGGGCATTCCCTAATGATAAATGGATCAATCCAACAAGAGGATACAACACTTGTAAAATCTACTCACCCAATGTAGAAACACATAAATATATAAAACAAATATTGATGGAGATAATGGAAGAGATTGACAGTAATACAGTAATCATAGTGGATTTCAATGTATCATTGGCATCAATGGATAGATCATCCAGACAGAAAATAAACAAGAAACAGTGGCTTTAAATTACACACTAGACCAGGTGCATGTAATTGTTAATTTTAGAACATTTCACCTCAAAAACAGAAGAATGTACATTCTTTTGAAATGCACATGAAACATTTCCCAAGATAAAGCAAATATTAGGCTGCAAAACAAGGCTCAATAAACTTAAGAAGATTGAAATAATATCAAGCATCTCTTTTTAAATCTTAGAAAACAATTGCAAGAAGAAAGCTGAAAAACAAACAAAAATGTAGAAGCTAAATAACATACTACTAAACAATGACTGAGTTAAGAACAAGATCAAAGGGAAAATATCGAAGGATATTTTGAGACAAATAAAAATGAAAACACTATGAGACAGTACTGTTTTGAGTTCCCACAAGCAATGAATGACAGTTCCTGTTGCTCCACATCCTCACCAGCATTTGGTGTTGTCAGTGTTTCAAATTTTGGCCATCTAATAACACCATTTGTCTCAACAGCAATTTTCAACCTTTTCCTTTTCATGGCACACATAGTTATTAAAATCCTGCAGCAAGACAGATTTGAAGATGGTGGCAGATTAAATGAAAATTACACTGACACTCTTCCAGGACCAAACTGGAGTTACAACTAAAATATAGAAAAACTGTCATGAATAATAAACTGAAGACTAGCTGGAGAGTACCTTCATAACCCAGGACATAAAGCAGAGACCGAATAGAGACTGGTAGGAAGTGCAGAGGTGTAAGAAGGTTGGCTGGGCTTCCCTAGGCAGCAGCTAGAGGTCTGGATGTATATCTCAAATATGGGGGGTTCCCATTGAGAACTCTGGGGTATAAACCCCAAGCTGGGCTCCCCAGTTCAAAGCACCAGAACTGAGAAAGGTGTCCACATAACATCAGGCTGTGAAAAGCAGCAGGGTTTCTGTCTGCCAGAGAGAGATGACTGGAAATGCAGGAACCCTCTTAAAAGGTCAAAACACAAAGTTTCATATGCAGCCATTCAGCTTGGGCTCCAGCAGAAGAAGGGCAGAATGGACTAGAGCTGTGTGAGGAGAATTCAGGGTTGTGGACTCTGGAGATGGAGCTCAGAGGGCAGCCATCTGGATTCCTGTGCTGAATTACTCCCCCATACTGCAGAGGACATCTTTCTCAGCAGACTTTTGCCAGCCAGGCATCTTTTGCCAGGAGGGAAAGTAATAGCCCCACCCACTGGAAAATCTCTCATCCTACATTGTACAGTTTAAGCCTTTCTGTGGTCTACAACTTGAGGCTCATTAAGATAATCAAATTAATCAGTATGCAGGCAGAGGTGAATTTCACAGTGCTTTGAGTCTTTGCCTGATCTGCTTTTGGACTTGACCCTTGGAAAAGAAAACTTTGGTGTGCAATTTGATCCTTTGCAATTGGGCAAGATAGTAGGATATAAAATTAACGCCCAGAAATCGATGAGATTTTTATCCACCAATAATGTATTCTTAAAAAGAGAAAATAAAGAAACAGTTCCATTTACCACTGCAAAAAAAAAAAAAAAAATAGGATATTTAGGAATAAACCTGACCAAATAGGTAAAAGAGCTGTACCCAGAAAACTACATGACATTACAAAAAGGGATAGAGGAAGATATAAACAGGTGGAAGAATACACCGTGTTCATGGATTAGAAGAATTAGCATCATTTAAATGACCATACTACCTAAAGCCATCTATAAATTCAATGCAATATTTATTAACATACCAATGGCATATTTCACATATGTAGAACAAACACTTCAAAATTTATTTGGAACCAAAATAGACTTCAGATAGCCATGGCAATCTTGAGAAAGAACAAATTTGGTAGGATCACAATACCAGATATCAAGTTATACTACAAAGTCAGTGTAATCAAAATAGCCAGGTACTGGCACAAGAACAGGCATATAGATCAGTGGAACAGATCAGAGAACCCAGAAATCGACCCAAGCCATTATACTCAATATCTGAAAAAGGAGGCAGGAACATACAATGGAGTAAAGATAGTCTCTTCAACACATGGTGTAGGAAAAATTGAACAGGTACATGCAAAAAAATGAAACTAGACCACCAACTTATACCATACACAAGAATAAACTTAAAATGGATAAATGACTTAAATGTATGTCATGAAACCATAAAAATCTTAGATGAAATCATAGTCAGCAAAATCTCAGACATCTCTTACAGCAATACATTTGCTGATACATCTCCTAGGGCAAGAGAAACAAAGGAGAAAATAAACAAATGGGACTACATCAAAATAAAAGCTTCTGCACAGAAAAAGAAACCATCAATAAAACAAAAAGAGAGCTCACTGTACTGGGCTCTGCAAATGATACATCTTATTAAGTATTAATATCCAAAATATATAAGGAATTCATACAACTTAACAAAAAGAAGATGAACAATCCAATTATAAAATGGGAGAAAAGCCTAAATAGACACTTCTCCAAAGAGGACATACCAGAGCCAAGAGACATAAAAATGCTTAAAGTCACTAATCATCAGAAAGATGCAAATTAAAAAACCACAATGATATATCACTTCACACCTGTCAGAATGACTACCATCAACAATTCAACAAATGACAAGTGCTGGTGAAGATGTGGAGAAAAAAGAATCCTAGTGCACTACTGGTGGGAATGCAGACTGGTGCAGCCACTATGGAAATCACTGTGAAGTTTCCTCAAAAAATTAAAACTTGAACTGCCGTTTGACCCAGTGATCCCACTTCTAGGAATATATTCTAAGAAACCTGAAACAGCATTCAGAAAACACTTATGCTCCCCTATGTACATAACACCTTAATTTTCAGTAGGTATGATCTAGAAACAGCCCAAGTGCTTATCAGTAGATAAGTGGATAAAAAAAGAACAAAACTGTGGTACATTTATACCATGGAATACAATGCAGCTGTACAAAAGAAGGATCCCCTGCCCTTTGGGACAGCATGGGTGGAACAGGAGATTATTATGTTAAGCAAAATAAGCCAGTCAGAGAAAGACAAGTATAACATGTGGAACATAATGAACAAAATAATCTGGTAAACAAAATAGATCCAGAGACATAGAAGCATGGAACAGGCTGAGGGATCTCAGAGTGAAAGTGGGTGTGAGGGAGTTGGTGGGGAGGGATTAATCAAAGAATAAATGCATAACACATGGACACAGATAATAGTCTGGGGAAGGCCTAAGTTTGGGACAGATATGGGGTGGAGAGCATTAATGGGAGGGGAAAACAGACATCTGTAATACTTTCAACAATAAAGATAAATTTAAAAAAATAAACACTCTGAGCCAAAATCTAGAACAGGTAGAGAAAGTCACATATAATAATGTGCAGTAGCTTAAGGTATTATTGTTTGTTTTGTTTTGTTTTGTTTTGTTTTGTTTTGTTTTAAATATATATTTTATTGATTTCAGAGAGAGGAAAAGAGAGGGAGAGAGAGAGAAACATCAATAATGAGAGAGTCATTGATTGTCTGCCTCCTGACTGGGGATTGAGCCCGCAGCCCCAGCATGTGCCTGCCCTGATCGGAAATCGAACCCCGATCACCTGGATCCCAGGTCAATGCTCAACTGCTGAGTCACGCCCAGCAGGGAAAGGTATTATTGTAAGGTCACCCAAGCAGTTGTCTTGTTCACAGTCTCCTTCCTCCCTCCAAGGATTTTATTTCTTGATATCTGTGTGAGTTACCTAGGGGTTTTAAACTTGTAAAAATTCAGGGAGATGTGCACTTAAGATAAGTAAAACTTTGTAAATACATATTATGCTTTAATAAAAAGCTGAAAGTACATTTTTTAAAAATCTGAGACACAGCAAAAGCAGTTCCAAGAAGGACATTCTTAGCAATACAGGCATAACTCTGTAAACAAGAAAAATATCAAATAAAAATCTAACTTCACACCTAAAAATTAGAAAAAGAACAACATACAAAACCCAAAGTGTGTAGAAGGGAAGATATATTAAAGATCAGAAAGGAAATAAACAAAATGGAATCTGGAAGAACAATAGAAAATGTTAATGAAACTAATATCTGGTTCTTTTTAAAGATAAACTTAATTGATAAACATTTATCCAGATTTATAAATAAAAAAGAAAGAGGACCCAAATAAATGAACTCAGAAAAGAAAGATGAAGTGACAGCCATCACCACAGAAATATATAAGACTATAAGAAAACACAATGAATGATTATATGCCAACAAACTGGATGACCTGTAAAAAAGGATAAATTCCTAGAAACATAAAATCTTCCTCAACTGAATCAGGAAGAAGCAGTAAACTGAACAGAAAAATATATACCAAGAAGTTTGACAGTCATCAAAAAATACTCCCAAAAAACAAGTCCTGACTAGATGTCTTCACAGGTGAATTTTACCAAACATTCAAAGGAAAATTAAAGCCATACTTCCCAAACTAATTGAAAAATTTGGAAAGGAAGGAAAGCTCCCAAGTTCATTGAACAAGGCCAAAATTACCTTAATATGAAAACTAGACAAAGACAACACCAAAGACAATTATAGGCCAATATTCCTTATGAACACAGGTGCAAAAATCTCCAACAAAATATTACCAAACATAATCAGCAATACAATGAAAAAATCATACATCATGATAAGGTGGGATTTATTATCTGGGATGCAAGAATGGTTCAGTATCTGTAAATCATTTAAAGTGATAGACCACATAAGCACAATGATGGATAAAATTATATGATCATATCAATAGACACAAGAGAAAGCTTTTCACAAAATCTAACATCCATTTATAATAAAATCTCTCAGCAAGTGAAGGGAATATTTTGCAACATAAAAAGGCCATAAATGATAAACCCACAGCTAACATTCTACTCAATGGTAAAAAAACTATAACTTTTTCTTTAATATTAAGAACAAAACACGGATGTGCACTTTTACCATTTTTGTTCAACATAATATTGGTAGTTTTAGCCACAGCAATTAGACAAGAAAGCGAAATAAAAGAAATTCAGACTGGATAAGAGTAAGTAAAAATGTCATTTGTAGATGACATGATACTGTATAGAGAACACAAAACATTAAACAAAAAAGTATTAGAACTAATAAAAGAATTAGGAAAATAGCAGGATGCAAACTTAATGTTGAAAAATCAGTTGCATTTTTATACACCAATACAAACTATCAGAAAACAATCCCATTTACAATTGCATCAAAAGAGTAAAATATCTAGGAATAAATTTAACCAAGGAGGTAAAAGACCCATATTCATAAAACTATCAGAAATTGAAGAAAGAAACTGAAGAAGACACAAATAAATCGAAGGTTATACCATGTTCATGGATAGGAAATATTAACATGGTTAAAATGTCCATGCTACCCATAGCAATCTACAGATTCAATGCAATCCCTATCAAAATACCAATGGAATTTTTCACAGAGCTAGAACAAATAATCCCAAAATTTATATGGAATCACAAAATACCATGGATAGCAAAGTGATATTTGGGGAGGAGAACAATGTTTGAGGTATCATGCTACCTGATATCAAACTATACTACAAGGACATAGTAATCAAAACAGCATGATACTGGCATTAAAACAGACACACAGATCAATGGATGAGAATAGAGAGGCCAGAAATAAACCCATGCCTATATGTTAAATTTATATTTGAAAAGGAAGGAAGAATATACAATGAGGTAACAATGTTCTCTTCAATAAATGGTGTTTGGAAAACTGGACAGATACATGTAAAAATGAAACTACACTACTTTCTTACACCATATGCAAGAATCAACTCAAAATAGACTTAAGTGTAAGACCCCAAACAAGTAAAACTCATAGAAGAAATCATAGGCAGTAAACTCTTTGATATCACTCTTAGCAATATTTTTTTTGGATATGTCACCCAGGGCAAGGGAAATGAATGAAAAAATAAACAAAAGGGGCTACATAAAACTAAAACATTTTCACAGTGATGAAAACCATCAACAAAATGAAAAGACAACCTACTAAATGTGAGAAGGTAATAACCAATAATATATCTGATAAAAGGTTAATGTCTAAAATATATAAAAAATTTATACAGCTTCACAACAAGAAAACAAACAATGCAATTAAAAATTGGGCAAAGGTCCTGAAGAAAGATTCTTTTAAAGAGGACATACAGATAGCCAATAGACATATGAAAAGATACTCAACATCACTAATCATCAGAGAAATGTATATTAAAACCACAGTGTGTTATCACTTCACCTCTGTCAGAATGACTGTCATTAATAAACCAACAAACAGGTGAGGATCTAGAGAAAAGGGAATCCTCGTGCACTTTGGTGGGATTGTAAATTGGTACAGCCACTATGTAAAGGAGTATGGAGGTTCCTCAAAAAAGTAAAGATAAAACTACCAGAAATTTCACTTCTGGGTATTTATTTGAAGAAATCCAAAATAACAATTTGAAAAGACAGATCCACCCCTATGTTTATTGCAGCATTATTTACAATAGCCAAGAAATAAAAGCCACCTAAGTGCTTATTAATCTACAAATGGTAAGGTAGATGTGTTACAAATATACAATGGAATATTAGTCATAAAAAGATTAAATCTTGGCATTTGTGACAGCTTGGAGAGGCCTACAAGGTATTATGTAAGGGCAGTCAGACAGAGAAAGAAAAATACCATATGATTTCTTTTATATGTGAAACCTAAGAAACAACCAACAAAACAGAAACATTCATAGATACAAAAAACAAATTGATGGTTGCCAGAGGGGAGGTGGTTTGGGGGCCTAGGTGAAAAAAGGGAAGGAATTTAGAAGTACAAATTGGTAGTTATAGAGGAATGTAAAATACAGCATAGGAAATATAGTCAATAACATTGTAATAACTATGCATGATATCAGATGGCCGCTAGATTTATTGGAGTGAGCACTTTTAAGGTATATAAATGTTTAATCCCTGTGTTGTACACGTGCAACTAATATTGTATGTCCACTTTAATTTAAAAATATTTTTAAAAAATATTCAGTGAAGTACTGTCCTAATTTTACAGATAAATTACCAGAGCTTTGATGAGCAAAGTGACTTCCCTAAGGTCACCAAGCTGGCAAGTGTTTTATCTGTTATAGAAACCCAATCTGTGGGACTCTTTCCATTTGTCATACTCTCTCCAAGGAAACATATCTAAGGAGGTGATAGCCAGAGTGTTTACCTGGTGGCAGAAGTGAGAATGGGCTCTATTAGGGCATAAGATTAGGAACAAGAGTGGTGGGGCCTAAGAAACCACCAGGTTCATCCATGCTGTCTGCAAAGTGAAATAAGCTAGTCAGAGAAAGACAAGTACCATATGATTTCACTCATATGTGGAATCTAATGAACAAAATAAACTAACAAACAAAATAAAAACAGACTCATAAATAGAGAGCAGGCTAATAGGTGTTGGGGAGGGTTTGGGTGGGTACAGGGCTATAGCAAAAAGAAATATAAAGAGAAAAAACTCATGGACAGAGAGTGATGATTACTGGGAAGTGGGGGAAGTGGAGGATGTTATAGGGGGGATAAATGGTGATTGATGGAGACTTGGTGGTGAACACATAATACAGTATACCGATGATGTATAGTAGAATTGTGCACCTCCTGCATACTTTTGTTAACCAGTGCCACCCCAATAAATTAAATAAAAAAGAAAAATTATATTTAAACAAACAAAAGAAAGAAACCACCAGGTTAAAAGTTTTTCCTGCTGGCCAGGGCTTCAAAATGAGATTTTCAACACCATCCCACAAAGGGCAAAAGATAGTCAGGAAATGTTTAGCGTGCTAGAGAGATCTAGGATTCACATATATATTTGAGGTACAGTTTCAGCTCCTTAATTCTTGTGATGGCAGGATCATCTCTTTGACTCTCCTGTAATCAAGGAATTAGACTTAAACTTTCTAAGACCTTCTGACTTTCTATGAGTCTTTGAGGTTAGTAACAGAACTCAGCCAGTTACTCAGAAAATTCTGTAAGATTCTATATTTATTGTGGTTTTCCCATGGTCCAGAAGGAGTAGTACTAACATACAAAGCTCCTGGGTGCTCACTTTGGGGGATGGTGGAAAAAGGAAGAAGCTGAGAAGATTTCATTCCAATCCACAGTTAAACTGCAACTGGGTAGATGGGAGTAGATCCCAAGGAAAATGAGTCAGTGATAATGTGAGAAGAAAGCATATACAATCCTGGAGCAAGAGGTAAGGAGGAAGGGGAGGCCTCAGCGAGACATGGATAAGGCACTCTGGTAACTTCCCAGCAGATTTCTGGATTCACTAACCATATTCTACTCTCCAGTCTGTACTATGACCTAAAAATACAGTCTGCATTGCACTTGCTGTCCAACTCTAGCTTACTACTATCATTACCTTCTTTTCTTCCTCTATGAGCCCATGGAACAACAGTTTGAAAAATTTAATAGATTATTGCATTGTACAAAGGGTGTATGCTTTTGTTTCAGAGGTTTGAGTTTTAGTCCAATTTCTGCTCCTGAGTAACTCTGTGGCTTTGAAAGTCCCAGCCCCTCCTGCCTCTTCTCAGGGACTCATCTGTAACTTAAAGGGATTGGAATGCTTCTTAACCTTTTTTGGATCACAGACTTCTGAGAATCTGATGAAATTTCTGAATTCAGATGCCACAATTTTGCATATAATTTCAGGAGACTCATAGATCCCTAAGCTAGGAATTCCTGCATGATAGCTAATGGCTCTTTCAGGTCTGAGTCTGTGGTTCTGTAATCTGGGCATGAAGCCAAGGCATGCCTGCCCCTTCCAGAGGAAGAGGAGGAAGGAACATCCTTCCAGATATATCCCTTAGCCTGTCCTTCCAGCTGCTTTTGGCTTTAACCCATGACACTCTAGGGTATGGGGAGTTTTTGTTTCCACCAGAGGGCCTGAAACTGAGTAAAAGAGACAAAGGCAAGGTGCTAGAGTTCCCTTCAAAACTGAGTGCCTCTAAGCTCCCTCCCTAGGGCCTTTTGGTCCCAGAAGAAAATTAAAGGCAATAGTAAGAGGGCCTCTGGTCTATGCAATAAATGACTCCAGGAAGACCGGCTTGCATTGCCGGCTGGTGAGGCTTGTTCCAGACTGCACTGTCCTCTGATGGCTGTTAATATGTAAGGGACCTTAGCTAGAGGCCTCAAACTTTAATGGTAGTATAGGGACAGGGACCAACGAGTAAATCCAAGGGAAATCCTACAAGGTGCTTGAATTTTGTCCAGAGCTACTGCTATAAAACAAGCTCAAAATGTGGCCTGTGGGGAGTGAGGAATGGGGAATCGTACTACTAGCACATTCTGATGTCAGCCTGCACAAGTACCAACACAGCCTTGAAGTTATCATCACTGATTCTAGTGAGCCCCATTTTTAGCTCCTTCCTATTCTTTCCCTGTGACCCTGTAGAGCTCCCCTATTATGACTCTGTCAAAATATTAAGCTAAAGAAAGGAAGGGGTGGTCACAATGGATAGCCAAGCCTCCATTTACAATGAAGGCCAGGGCTCCTTCCCCACTCTCAAGACAATCTCAGGTCTTCTTTTGGAATGAAACCCATTTAGCCAACAGCATGTGGGATTCACAAAACTAGATGTGTCGCAGACTGTTTTCCAAACTTAACATATCAAAATTTAGCTCATCACTTTCTTTTCCAAGCCAGTTTGTATGATTTGGGGGGGTAGGTGCAAGTTACAGAAATTTAAATAAAATAGATTGAATTATGATAAAATGTATAAACATTTATTGTCTTTAACAAATAATCTGGAGATGTTCAGTTAGGATGTTGTTCAATTCAGTGGCTCAGTAACATCAAGGGCCCAGGCTTTTTTTAAAAACAGGATTCTGAACTTTTTAAAATATGTTTTTATTAGATTCAGAGAGAGGAAGGGAGAGGGAGAGAGATAGAAACATCAATGATGAGAGTCATTGATCAGCTGCCTCCCACAACCCTGGCATGTGCTCTGACCAAGAATCAAATCTTGACCTCTTGGTTTATAGGTTGAGACTTCACCAGTGAGTCACTGCGGCTAGGCAATACATGTTCTATTTATCTGCCTCAGCATACATGCTACACCTCTTAATTTATTTTTAATATTTTATTTTTATTGTTCACACTAATACTTCTTTTTTAAATTAATCTTTATTGCTGAAAGTATTACAGATGTTCCATTTTTTCCCCATTGTCCCTTCTACCATGCCCCTCCCCTGCCCCAGGCCTTCACCACACTATTGTCTGTGTCCATGGGTTATACATATGTGTATATAAGTTCTTAGGCTGATCCTTCCCCTCCCACCCACCAATCCAGCCTACATTCAAAGATTCATCAGTCTGTTCCATGCTTCTATGTCACTGGATCTATTTTGTTCATCAGATTATTTTGTTCTTTAGATTCCACACATGAGTGAGATCATGCGATACCTCTCTTTCTCTCACTGGCCTATTTCACTTAGCATGATACTCTCCAGGTCCCTCCATGCTGTCTCAAAGGGTAAAAGTTCCCTCTTTTTTACATCTGCATATTATTCCATGGTGTAAATGTCCCTCAGCTTTTTTATCCACTCATCTACTGGTGGGCATTTGGGCTGTTTCCAGATATTAGCTATTGCAAATTGTGCTGCTTTGAATATAGGGGTGCATAAATTCTTTCTGATTGGGGTTTGGGGTTTCTTAGGATATATTCATAAGGGAGGATCACTGGGTCAAATGGCAGTTTGAGTTTTAATTTTTTGAGGAACCTCCACACTGTTTTCCAAAGTGGCTGCATCAGTCTGCATTCCCACCAGCAGTGTACTAGAGCTCCCTTTTCTCCACACCCTCACCAGCACTTGTCATTTGTTGAATTGATGGTAGCCATTTTGACAGGTGTGAAGTGATATTGCACTATGTTTTTAATTTGCATCTCTCTGATGACTAGTGATGTTGAGCATTTTTTCATATATCTCTTGGTCATCTCTATGTCCACTGTGGAGGAGTGTCTATTCAGGTCTTTGCCCATTTTTAATTGAATTGTCTCCCTTTTGTTAAGTTGTATGAATTCCTTATATATTTTGGATATTAACCCTTTATTAGATGTATCATTTGCAAATATATTCTACCATAAAGGGGGCTCTTTTTCCATTTTGTTTTTTTTTTTCCGTGCAGAAGCTTTTATTTTTATTTAGTACCATTTGTTTATTTTCTCTTTTGTTTCTCTTGCCCTAGGAGATGTATTGGCAAACATATTGCTACAAGACATGTCTGAGGTTTTGTTGCCTATGATTTCTTCTAGGATTTTTATGGTTTCATGACTTACATTTAAGACTTTTATCCATTTTTGAGTTTATTCTTGTGTATGGTTTAAGTTGGTCTAGTTTCATTTTTTTGCATGTACCTGTTCAATTATCCAACGCCATTTATTGAAGAGACTGTCATTACTCCATTGTATGCAGTTATCTCCTTTGTCAAATATTAATCGAGTGTAATGGCTTGGGTTGATTTCTGGTTTCTCTGTTCTGTTTCATTGATCTTTATACTTGTTCTTGTGCCAGTACCAGGTTGTTTTGATTACAGTGGATTTTTAGTGTAACTTGATATCTGGAATTGTGATCCATCTAACTTTGTTCTTCTTTCTCAAGATTGTTTTGGCTATTCAGGGTCTTTTTTGGTTCTATATAAATTTTTGGATTATTTGTTCTAGATCTGTGAAATATGCCATTGGTATTTTAATAAGCATTGCATTGAATCTATAGATTGCTTTGGGGAGTATGGATATTTTAATGGTGTTAATTCTACGAATTCATGAACACAGTTTGTTCTTCCAGTTGTTTATATCTTCCTCTATCTCACTTTTCAATGTCCAGTCATTTTCCAAGTACAGGTCCTGTACCACCTTGGTTAAGCTTATTTTTAAGTATCTTAATATTTTTTGTTGCAATGGTATTGTTTTTTTAGTTTCTCTTTCTGACAGTTCATTATTGGTTGTAAAAATGCTATCAATTTCTGAATATTAATTCTATATCCTGCTAGATTGTTGAATTCATTTATTAAACTTAGTAGTTTTTTGGTGAGGTCTTTATGGTTTTCTCTGTACAATATAGTGAAATATGCAAATAATGACAGTTTTACATTCTCCTTTCTAATTTGAATGACTTTTATTTTTTCTTCTTGTTTCATCACTGTGGCTAGGACTTCCAGTACTATTTTCAGTAAGAGTGGTGGGAGCAGACATGTCTGTCTTATTCCTGTTCTAAGGGGAAATGGCTTTAGTTTTAGCCCATTGAATATGATGTTGGCTATAGGTTTGTGATGTATGGCCTTTATTATATTAAGGTATGATCCTCCTTCTCCCACCTACCTAGGAGTTTTTATCAAAAATCAAGCTTGGGGCCTAGCTGCTTTAGCTCAGTGATTAGAGTGTAAACCCAAGGACTGAAGAGTCCTAGGTTCTTTTCCAGCCAAGGGCATGTACCTCAGTTACAGGCTCTATAACTGGCCCTGGTTGGGAGTCATGCAGGAGGCAATGTCTCCCTCACATCCATGATTCATTCTCTCTCTCTCTCTCTCTCTCCCTCCGCCCCCCTTCCACTATCTCTGAATAGTCATAGAAGAAATATCTGCAGGAGAAGATTAAAATAAAAAATGTGTGTTGGATTTTGTGGAATGCTTTTTCTGCATCTATTGATATGATCATATGATTTTTGTATATTTCAATTTGTTTATGTCACGTATCACATTTACTGATATGTGAATATTGTACCAGCCTTGCTTCCCTGGAATAAATCACACTTGGCCATCGTCAATGACCTTTTAAATATATTTCAGGGTCTGATTTGCTAATGTTTTGTTGAGGATTTTAGCATCTATGTTCATCAGAGATATTGTCCTGTAATTCTCTTTCTTAGTAGTGTCTTTTCTTGCTGTTCTTGTTCTAGTTCTCTTAGTTGTTGTGTTACACGGTTTATTAGAGCTCTTTCTTATTTCTTGAGATATGCTTGTACTGCTATGAACTTTCCTCTCAGGACTCCTTTTGCTGTGTCCAATAGATTTTCGGTTGTTTGTTCATTTTTGTTACTTTCATGAAGTGTTTGATTTCTTCCTAGCTCTCATTGGTAACCCATTCATTGTTTAATAACATGCTATTTAGCCTCCATGAGTTTGAATATTTTTGAGATTTTTTTATAGTGGTTGATTTCTAGTTTCATGGCATTGTGATCAGAGAAGATGCTTGATATGATTTCAATATTCTTGTATTTGTAGAGACTTGCCTTGTGCCCTAATATGTGGTCTATTTTTGAGAATGTTCCATGTGCACTTGAGAAAAATGTGTATTCTGCTGTTTGGGGTGAAATGTCCTATAAATGTCAATTATATCCATTAGGTCTAGTGAGTCGTTTAAGGTCTATGTTTCCTTGTTGAGTTTTGTCTTGATGATCTGTCCAATGCTGACAGTGGGGTGTTAAAGTCCCCCGCTATGATTGTGTTACTGTCAATCTCCCCCTTAAAGTCCACCAAGAAATTTTTTATATATTTAGGTGCTCCTATATTGGGTGCATAAGTGTTTATAAGGGTTATTTCCTCCTGTTGGATTGATCCCTTTAGTATTATGTAGTGAATATCTTTGTCTGTTGTTATGGTCTTTATTTTGAAGTCTCTTTTGTCAGAAATAAGTATTGCTACTCCAGCTTTCTTTTTCTTTCCATTTGCATGGAATAATTTATTCCATCCCTTCACTTTTAGCCTGTGTGAGTCTTTTGCTCTCAGATGGGCCTCTTGTAGACAACATATATTTGGGTCCTGTTTTCTTATCCATTCTGCTGATTGGACCATTCATTCCATTTACATTAAGGTTACTATGGATATAAAATTATTTAATGCTATTTTTCCTCTTAATGCTGATGTACCTTTCTCTCACTATTCCCCCTTTTTCTTAGAGCAGTCCTTTTAACATTTCTTGCAATGCTGGTTTGTGGAACTGAACTCCTTTAGGCTTTTTTTTTTTTTTTTTGTCTGGGAAGCTCTTTATTTCACGTTCAACTTTTAATTATAACCTTGGTGGATAAAGCAATCTTGGTTGCATGTCCTTGCTTTTCATTTCTTTGAGAACTTCATACCACTCCCTTCTGGCCTGAAGTTTCTGTTGAAAAATCAGCTGTCAGCCTCATGGGGGTTCCCTTGTAGGTCACTGCTTGTCTCTCTCTTGCAGCCCTGAATATTTTCTCTTTGATCTTGACATTTGCCATTTTAATTATGATGTGCCTTGGAGTGGGTCTCTTTGGGTCCCTCTTGTTTGGAACCCTCTGTACTTCTTGAACTTGGGTAGCTTTCTCCTTCTCCAGCATCTTTGCGGATCTCAATGTGATTATTATCTCCAACAAGTTCTCTATCCCTTGCTCTCTTTCTTCCCCCTCCGGTACTCCTACAATGCAAATGTTGTTTCACTTTACGTTGTCTCAAAGCTCCCTTAGACTGTCCTCATGCTTTTTAAGTATTTTTTCTTTTTGCTGCTCTGATTGAGTGACTTTTTCTACCTTGTTTTTTAAGTCACTTATTCTATCCTCTGCTTCATTGAGCCTGCTTTTAATTCCTTCCAGTGCATTCTTGATATCAGATACAGCATTCTTTATCTCTCTCTGAGTTTTATTTATGGTATGTATCTCTTTTTTCATTTTTTCACTAAGGTCCTTGATCTTATCATCTAGTGTCTACTTAAGTTCCTTGAACATCTTCATCATCCATACTCTGAACTTCATTTCTGATAACTTGCTTCACTTTATCTCATCAAAGTCTTTTTCTGGCGATTTTTCCTTTTCTTTAATTTGGGGGTTGTTTCTTTGTCTCTCCATTTTGGTAAGTCTTATTGTTTGTATCTATATATTAGATGTATTTGCTGTCTCCCTGTCTTCTGTGTTAGGATTTTGTATTGTAAGTTTAGTGGATCTCAGAGGTGTGTTTTCCTTATACCTCTGAGTTTTTTGCTCTAGGTGTGTCCCTTTTGTGACTGTCTCTTTTGTGGGTTCTTTGGGTTCTCCTGTTATGGTTGAGTCTAGATTGTTGTTCACCAGTCTTTGGGAGCACTCTCCTCTCAGGTTAGCATACTGTGTGTCTCAGTTCCAACCTTATCATGTAAGCTGTTGTATGGGTGCTGGCAAAGCAAGACAATACACAACTAACCTTTCAGGAAACAAGGGGTATCTTACATAATATCTTAACAGTCTAAATGAAAACCACCCAAGTGAAAATAGAACTAGGAAAGTGAAGAGAGAACACTCACACACACACACACACACACACATACACACACACACACACACACAAAAGCTTAAAAAAAAAGAAAGAGAAAAAGAAAAGTAAAGCTTAGAGAGCGAGAAGTATATTGTTAATAGTGATGAAAATTTAGAAAATAATAATAATAAACTAAAAGGTAAAATATAGAGAAGCTACTGTGAGATAACAGAGGCAGAGAAAAGATTCTGAAAGAAGGGCCAGCAAAAAATTAAGAGAGAGAATAGGAACAGGATTATAGTTGAAAATGAAAAAATTAAAATGCAATAAAAAAATAAGAGAAATTAACAATTGAACAAAAAAACAGGAAGACAGAAAGGAGGATAACAAAAGAAAGAAAGAAAAGAAGAAGAAGAAGAAGAAGAAGAAGAAGAAGAAGAAGAAGAAGAAGAAGAAGAAGAAGAAGAAAAGTTATGCTAATGTATGGAGAGGAGAGAGAGATAAAGCCCTAGCAGGGAAGGAGTCCAATAAGAGATATGGGGGAAACTATAGAGGAAAGCAATAAACTTCTTGGTTATAATGATAAAGTCCCAGCAATTAAGCAGGGAATATCAAGGAAGTGTTGATAGTAGAAGCAAGGACAAAACAAAACAAAGCAAATAAAACAAAACAGAGAAACAAACAAACAAACAAAAAAAAACACAAAAAAACAAGCTAAGCAATACAAAATTCTTTTATAAAATAAGAAAAAAAATAGTTAAAAATGTTTTTAAAAAATTATTATAAAATTTGAAAAGGAGAAAAAACAAATAATTTTTCTTTTTTTCTTCTTCCTAAAAGAAAAAGAGAAAAAACAAACAAACACACAAACAAAAACAGAAAACAAAAAAAGAAAAGAAAAAAAACAGCCGGAAAAAAAAGACAGATAAGTTTCTTCTGGGCAGCTTATGTTGTCTGCAGCTCACCATTTTGTATGCTGATTTCCGTTTTCCTGGGAGGTGCTTGTGTATCAGCCAATGTGAGGAGCTGTCTAGGTTTGGCTCTGGTGTCCTTAGGTAGATGGTTGATGTGAAGCTCTCTGTGGATCACCTCTTCTTATTAGCTATTTTGCAACCTTGTATTTACTGGTTTTACTCCAGAGTCTTCTGTAGAGTCTTTAAAGTGCAGGTTAGTGTAGCTCAGAGTATCACTTGACTCAGAGGTTTTGCTCTCAGGCACTCACTGTGAGGGAGTTAGTCTCTGCTCCATATCCAGTTTCTCTGTCTCTACCTGTCCTCTGATTTTAGTTCCCCATGCACTGGCCTGATGCAGTCTCAGATTGATTTCAGCCTGTTACTTTTTCTGTATGGGCCATTTCAGCAGTCTGGGCTCAGTGGGTTCTATTATAAAACATTCTGGTGTGCCCTTTGCCTGCCTACCCCCCAACAGGGGTTTTCAGCTTTTCTTTCAGTTCCCAAACAACAATCCCTGGGAGTCTTATTCTTGTAATGTCCTCCTGTGAGCTGTTCTCCCCTCCCCCTTAGGACTGTGCCCTGTGTGTGTGTGTGTAGGGGGTGGGTCTCAATGAGCTGGAGCAGCCACTTTCCTGTTGGGAGTGGTGCTCCTTGGCTGCAGAAGAGACAGGTGTGCTCCACTCCTCCCTTCCCAGATCTGGTTGGCTAGTCGCACTAGGCCCACCCCTCAAACAGTCTATTGTGTAGACACCAATCCCAGACTCTGTTGGCCCAGTGCATGCTGGGAAGGCAGGAGCCAATTCAGAGATCAGAATTCAAAAATGCACAAAGCAACACATAGGCAGAGAGTCAGCCTTACAAGAGCCTGCCACCCAGCCACCAAGGCACCCAGGGAGAGGAGACTCAAAATCAGCTCCCTGAAGCTCCCTGCACCACTGATCTCAGCAAAGCTGGGGTGGCTCCAAGTGCCACCATGGCACCCCTCAGGGCTGGTCATAAATCCTAGACTCTCCACACCCGGGTGGGGGGAGGGCTCTCCCCCCCTTCCCTGTTCCATGCAGATTCAATGCTTTCTGAGGCTCAACACAATGCCTTACAGGGAGGCAGAAGGTCCCTGTGTGTGGCTGCTCAGTGCAGACCTCTGGTTCCATACTACTTGGGTGGCACACGCTTTGGGACAGCCTTTCCTGTGGTCAGCACCCTGAGTATTAGATGCCAGTTGAGTCCACCATTAGAAGCTTTGTTTCATTAGGAGTGCGCCGTCCCCTCCTCATGGGCACACTGCTTCCCTGGAATCCTCTGCCTTCCGCTCTGGACACTCCTCCACTCTGGGTGTAAGATCCTTGCTTTTGGATTTTGGTGCACACTCCTGAGGGCAGGGAACTTTGCATCCTCCAAGCCTCAGTGTTTGGCGTGTAGCACAGGTTTCAGGTGGGACTCCCCCTTTCTACACCCCCACTCTCTTATCGGACTCTATGATGTCTCTTCAGCGCTCTCTACTCACACTATGTCCACTCAGGCATGTTTCTCTGGTTTTTCCAAGCTGGCTATGCAGTTTTTTAGGAGTAAATCAAGTCTGTGGCTGGGAGCGCGGACACTCTGCTGCTTCTCACAGTGCCACCATCTTCCCTCTTCTTAGTAGTGTCCTGGTCTGGTTTTGGAATTAGGATAATGCTGGCCTCATAGAAAGAGTTTATTAGTGTTCCTTCCTCCTAGGTTTTTTGGAATAGTTTGAGGAGGATAGGTGTTAGTTCGTCTTTGAATGTTGGGTAAAACTTTCCTGTGAAGCTGTTCAGACATGAGATTTTTCTTGCAGGGAGTTTTTGATTACTGCTTCAACTTCATCAGTTGTTATTTCCCTATTCAGGTTTCTTAATTCTTCATGATTCAGTTTGAAAGATTGTATTTTTCCAGGAATTTGTCAATTCCATCCACATTGTCTAGTTTATTGGCATATAGTTGTTCATACTGTTTTCCTGCAGTCCTTTATTTCTCTGGTGTCAGTTGTTACTTCATCTCTATCATTTCTGATTCTATTTATTGGGGTCCTCTCTCTTTGTTACTTGATGTATCTGGCTAAAGGTTCATCAATCTTGTTTATCTTTTCAAAGAACCAGCTCTTTGTTTCATCGATATTTTGTATTGTTTTTTAGCCTCTATGTCATTTATTTCCTCTCTGTTCTTTATTATTTCCTTCCTTCTACTTACTCAGGGTTTTCTTGTTGTTTTCTTTCTGATTATTTAAATTATAGGGTTAGGTCATTTATTTAAAATTTTTCTTGCTGTTTGAGGTAGGCCTGTAATTCTAAGAACTTCCCTCTCAGAATTCCTTTCACTGTGTCCCAAAGATTTGAGTTGTTGTCAGTTCATTTTCATTTGTTTCCAGGAATTTTTTTAAATTTCTTTCCTGATGTTATTGATAACCCATTCATTGCTTAATATCATGTTATTTAGCCTCCATGTATTTGAATGTTTTTGAGTGTTTTCACTGTTGTTAATTTCTAATTTCATGCCATTGTGATCAGAGATGTTTGATAGGACTTCAATCTTCTTAAAATTGAATAAACTTGTTTTGTGTCCTAACATATGGTCTATCTTTGAGAATGACCCTTGTGCACTTGAGAAGAATGTATATTCTGCAGCTTTAGAGTGAAATATTTTATAAATGTCAACTAAATCTATCTTATCTAGTAAATTATTTAGAGTTACTGTTTCTTCTTTGATGTTTTGTCTGGAAGATCTAGCTAGTGAAGTCAGTGGGGTGTTAAATTCCCCTACTATGACTGTATTTATGTTGATCTCAACACTTAATGACCTCCTGAAGTTTTTAATTATTTCAGTGCTCCTATATTGGATGCATATATGTTTACCTGGGTTATATCTTCTCCTTGGATTGTGCCTTACTTATTATTTAGTGACCGTTTTTGTCTCTCGTTATGGCCTTAATTTTTAAGTCTATTTTGTCATTATGAATATTGCTATCCCAGCTTTTTCTTTTTTCCATTTGCATGAAAAAAATTTTTCTATTTGAATGGAAATTTTTTTTCCATCCCTTCACTTTAATCCTATGTGTCTTTTGGTTTGAGGTGGATCTCTGTAAACAGTGTGTATATGGATCACTTTTTCTCATCCATTCAACTACCTTATATCTTTTGATTGGTGCATTTAATCCATTTACATTTAAGGTTATTATTCATTAGTACTTATTTATTGCAATTTTAATTCTTTTTTAAATTTGTCTACATTTTTGAAAGAAATACAGAAGTCCCCCTTTTTTTCCCATTGACACTTTCTACCCCACACATACCCTGAGCCCCAGGCCTTCATCACACTGTTGTCTGTGTCCATGGGTTATGCATTTATGCATATAAATACTTTGCTTAATCTCTCTCCCTATCATTGACCCACCCCTGCATTCCTTCTTAGATTCACCAGTCTGTTCCATGCTTCGATGTCACTGGAAATATTTTATGTTTATTTTGTTCTTTAGATTCCACATATAAGTAAGAACATGTGATATTTGTGTGTCTCTGTCTTAATTCCTCTTAGCATAATTTTCCTCATTCTATCCATGGTGTCCCAAAGGGTAAAAGATCCTCCTTCTTTACAGCTGCATAGTATTCTATGGAATAAATGTACCACAGCTTTTTTATCCACTCATCTACTAATGGACACTTAGTCTGCTTCCATATCTTAGCTATTATAAATTGTGCTGTTATGAACATAAGGGTGCATAAGTTATTTCTGATAAGTGTTCTGGGTATCTTAGGATTCTTAGAAGTGAGATCACTGGGTCAAAAAGCAGTTCCTTTTTTAATTTTTTGAGGAATCTCCATACTGTTTTCCACAGTGGCTGCACCAGTCTGTATTCCAACCAGCAGTGTACCAAGGTTCCCCTTTCTCCACATCCTCATCAACACTTTTTATTTGTTGATGGTAGCCATTCTGACAGGTGTGAAGTGATATTTCATTGTGGTTTTAATTTGCATCTCTCTGGTGATTAGTGACGTTCAGCATTTTTTCATGTCTCTTGGCCATCTGTATGGCCTCTTCAGAGAAATGTCTGTTCAGGTCCTTTGCCTATTTTTTAATTGGATTGTTTTTCTTCCTCTTGTTGAGTTTTATGAATTTTTCGTATAATTTGGAAGTTAAACCCCTTATCAGATGAATCTTTGGTAAATATGTTCTCCCATACCATGGGGTTCCTTTGCCTTTTGAGGATGATTTCTTTTGCTGTGCAAAAGTTTATAGTTTGATATAGTCCCATTTGTTTATATTTTCTTTTGTTTATCTTGCCCTAGGAGATGCATTATTGAAAATTCCACTATGTGAGATGTCTCTGACTTTACTGTCTACGTTTTATCCCAAGATTTTATTGTTTTTGAAATTTACATTTAAGTCTTTTGTCCATTTTAAATTTATGCTTCTGGCCCGGCCTGGAGTGGCTCAGCAGTTGAGCGTCGACCTAAGATCCAGGCTATTGGGGTTCAATTCCCGGTCAGGGCACATGCCCGCGTTGCGGGTTTGATCAATGACTCTCTCATCATCGATGTCTCTCTCTCTTGCTCTCTCTCTTTTCCTCTCTCTGAAATCAATAAAAATATATTTTTTAAAAAATTATTATTGTGTGTGAAGTAACTTCATGATCTAGTGTAATTTTTTTGCATGTACTTGTCCAATTTTCCAAACACCATTTATTGAAGAGACTGTCTTTACTTCATTCTATGCTCTTTCCTCCTTTGCCAAATATTAATTGACATAAAGGTGTGGGTCAGTTTCTGGGGTCTCTGTACTGTTCCATTGATCTATATGTCTGGTTTTGTACCAGGATCAGGCTGTTTTGATTACAGTGGCTTTGTAGTATAGTTTGATACCTGGTAAAGTAATCCTTCCAACTATGTTCTTCTTTCTCAGGATTGCTGTGGCTATTAGGGGTTCTTTTTTGTTGTTGTTCCATATTAATTTTTGTGATATTTCATCTAGTTCTATGATATATGCTATTGGTATTTTAATAGGTATTGCATTGAATCTATAGATTACTTTTGGAAGTATGGACATTTTAATGATGTTAATTCAATCAATGAACACGGTATATTTTTCCATTTGTTTATATCTTTCTCTATTTCTTTTTTCAGTGTCTTGCAGTTTTTGGTGTACAAGTCGTTTACATCTTTGATTAAGCATATTCCTAGCAAAGGGATTAAAGATGGCTGTAGACTGAGTGGAAACTCACTGACACTCTTCTGGGACCAAACTGGAATTACATCTAAAGTATCAAAAAACCATCTTGAAAAATCCACTGCAACTGAAGATGAGGTGTCGAGCACCCTCATAACGAAAGATCTAAAGCAGAGACTGCATAGAGACTGGTAGGAATTGAAGAGGTGTGAGAGGGCAGACTGGGCTTTCACAGGCAACAGGAGTTCAGGAGATATATCTCAGCTGTGGGAGGTTCCCACTGAGGATTATGGGTCTTAAACCTCAAACTGCACTTCCCAGCCTAGAGCACTAGAACTGAGAAATATGCTCACATAACAAATGGCTGTAAAAAGCAGCCAGGTTTCTGTCAGTGAGGAAGAGATGGCTGGAAATTCAGGCAACCTCTAAAAGAGCCAACATGTGCAGCCACCCACCTTGGACTCCAGAAGAGGAAGGGCAGAGTAGAATGGAGCTGTGTGAGGAGAATCTAAGGTTGTGGGCTCTGGAGATAGAGATCAGAAGGCATCCTTCTAAATTCTTGTGCTGAATCATTCCCCCATGCTACAGAGGACATCTTTCTCAAGCAGACATTTTACTGCTTTTGCCTGGAGGGGAAGCAATTGCCCTGCCCTGCTATAAAACCTCTCACCCTACCAAGAGAGGTTACTACAGCCTGAAGTTCATTAAGAGAATGAGATTAATCAGATTTATGGCAGAGGCAAACCTCAGAGTGCTTTGAGTCTTTGCGTGATCTGCTTGTGGACCCAGGACTTGGAATGTCAGGCTTTACTGTGCATATTTGTTTTGTCCAACTGCACCCATCCCCAGCAGAGGAGCCCTCAAGCCAAGGGTTCTTGAAAGCTCTAAAAAGGATACTCAGAGCCCATCACAAACTGCATCTGGCATTGGCCTGCACCAGAGACCCTCCAAAAGGACTGAGAGTTCCAGAAGATCTACCTAATACATAGAAACAAACCCAAATAGGCAGCCAAAATGGAAAGACAAAAAAAAAAAAAAAAAACCCAAATAATAGAACGAGAGAAGTCTCCAGAAGAAGGGCTAAATGAAATGGAGATAAGCAATCTAACAGATATAGAATTCACAATACTGATTGTAAGAATGCTCTACAGCATGAAAAAAGATGGAAACTATGAGGGAAATGAAGAATGACATAGCAGAAATAAAGAATACATTGGAAGGAATAAACAGCAGATTATAGGAAGGTGAGGATCACATCAGTGAATTAGAAGACAGGATAGAAATAATCACTCAGTCAGAGAACCAAAAAGAAAAAAAGAGAAAAAACAGGAGGACAGTTTAAGGGAGCTGTGGGACAACATGCAATGTGACAAAATTTGCATTATAGGAATGCCAGAAGAGGAAGAAAATAAGCAAGTAATAGAGAATTTGTTTGAAGAAATAATGGCAGAAAACGTCCCTAACCTGGTAAACAAGAAAGTCACACAAGTTCAGGTGGCACTGAGAGTCCAAAGCAATAAGAATCCCAAGTGTCCCATGACCAGAGACATCATAATTAAAATGCCAATAATTCAAGAGAGAGAATATTAAAGGAAGCTAGAGATAAGCAATCTGTTACCTACAAAGAAGCCCTAATAAGGCTGTGAGCTGACATCTTATCAGAAAGTCTATAGGCCAGAAGAGAATGGCATGAAGTATTCAATGTAATGCCAAACAAGGGTCTGAAACCAAGACTACTTTATCCAGCAAGGCTATCATTCAAGGGATATGGTGAAATAAAGAGCTTCCCAGACAAAAAAAAAAGTTTAAAGTGTTTAACACTACCAAACCAGCTTTGGAGAAAATGTTAAAGGAATTGCTGTAATTAGAAGCAGAAATAGAAAGAAAGAGAAACATAGTCATAAAGATTTAAAATATCTATAGATAAGAATCTATCAAAAATAACCTTAAATGTAAATGGAATAAATGCGCCAATTAAAAGACATAGAGTGGCTGAATGGATAAAAAAACATGACCAAAATATGTGCTGTCTACAAGAAACTCACCTCAAAACAAAAGACACACAGAATGAGACTGAAGGGATGAAAAAAAGTTTCCAAGCAAATGAAATTTTAAAAAAGGTGGGATATCAATACTCATATCAGACAAAATAGACTTCAAAATTAAAACCATAATGAGAATCAAGAAAAGTCATTACATAATACTAAAGGGGATATAACCCTGGTATACATATAGGCAGCCCTTATAGAAACTTCTAAATTTATAAAAAACAAAAACAAAACAAAACAAAAAAACCTTCTAGAAGACTTTAAGGAAGAGATTGACAGCAATACAGTCATACTAGGGAACTTTAACACCCCAGTGGCTTCACTGGATAGGCCTTCCAGACAAAAAATCAACAAAGAAACAGTTACCCTAAATGACAGTAAATCAGATGGATTTAATTTACATTTACAGAACATTCCACCTCAAAGCTGCAGAGTATATATTCTTCTCAAGTTCACATCAGTAGATGAGTGGATACAAAAGCTGTAGTACACTTACCCCATGGAATACTATGCAGCTATAAAAAAGAAGGATCTCTTATACTTTGGGGCAGCATATAGGGACCTGGGGAGTATTATGCTTAGTGAAATAAGGCACTCAGAAAAAGAAAAGTACCACATGATCTCATTCATATGTGGAATGTAATAAGGAAAATAAAATGATGAACAAAATAAATCCATAGACATCGAACCACGGAACAGACTGAAGGATCTCAGAGGGAAGGTGGTAGTGGGGCAGTGGGTGAGGAGACATTAATCAAAGAACTTATATGTTTATAAGCATAACCCATGGCCACAGACATTGATATGTGGAAGGCATGAAGGTGGGTGAATGTGAGGTGGAGGGGATCAAAAGGGTAAAAACGGGACATTTGTAATATTTTCAACAATAAAGATAAATTTTTATAAATGTCTATTACTAGATATCTTTTTTTTTAAGTTGCAAAGGTAAATGGTATTGTTTTTTCTGTGTCTCTTTCTGAAAGTTCATTATTAGTGTATAAAAATGTCATTAATTTTGTATGATGTTTCTTGCCAAATTCTTTCATTAAATGTAGTAGTACTTTGGTGGAGTTTTTAGGGGTTTCTATGTACAATATCATGTCATCTGCGAATAATGACCATTTTAATTTCTCCCTTCCAATTTGGATGCCTATTATTTTTTCTTATTCTCTGATCACTGTGGCTTGAACTTTAAGTACTTTGTTGAATAAGAGTGGCTATAGCGGACAACCCCGTCTTGTTCCTGTTTTTAAGGGAAATGGTTTTAGTTTTTGCCCATTGAGTATGATGTTGGCTATAGTTTGGTCATACATGGCATTTACTATGTTGAGGTATGATCCCATTATTCCTACTTTGCTGAGAGTTTTTATTAAAAATAGGTGCCTGATTTTGTTGAATGTTTTTTCTGCATGTATTGATATGATCATATGATTTTTGTCTTCATTTTGTTTATGTGGTGTATCATGTATCATATTTATTGATTTGCAAATATTATATCAGCCTCGAATCCCTGGAATCAATTCCACTTGGTAATGTTCTATGATCTTTGTAATGCATTGCTGGATCCAATTTGCTAATATTTTGTTGAGGATTTTAGCACCTATGTTCCTCAGGTATATTGGTCTCTAAATTGCTTTCTTTGTAGTGTCTTCATCTGGTTTTGGGATTACGATAATACTGACCTCATAAAAAGAGCTTGGGAGTTTTCCCTCTTCTTGAATTTTCTGGAATAGTTTGAGGAGGAGGATAGGTGTTAATTCTTCATTGAATGTTTGGTAAAACTCCCCTGTAAGTCCATCTGGACTCAGTCTTTTGTTTGCTGAGAGTTTTTTGATTACTGCTTCAATTTCATCAGTTGTTATTGGCTTAATCAGGTTTTCTGATTATTCCTGACTAAGTTTTGGAAAATTATATGTTTCTAGGAATTTGTCCATTTAAACCAGATTGTCCAGATCGTTGACACATAGTAGCTCATCATATTCTCTTACAATTCTTTGTATTTCTGTGGTGTCAGTTGTTATATCACCACTTTCATTTCTGATTTTCTTTATTTGGGTCCGCTCTCATTCTTTCTTGGTGAGTATGGCTAAAGTTTCAACAATCTTATTTATCTTTTCAAAGAACCAGATCTTGGTTTCATTGATGTATTGCTTTTTTTTTTTTTTTTTTTTTAGGTTCTGTCATTAATTTCTGCTCTGATCTTTATTATTTCCTTCCTTATACTTCCTTTGGTGTTTTTCTTGCTGTTTGCTTTTTAATTATTTTAGCTGTTGTGTTAGATAATTTTTTAGAGCTTTTTCTTCTTTCTTGAGATATGCCTGTAATGCTATGAACATTCCTCTCGGGACTACTTTCACTGTGTACCAAAGAATTTGATAGTTGTTTATTCATTTTTGTTTGTTTCCAGAAAGGTTTTTTTTATTTTTTGCTATTACTTTGAGAGGAAAATGATTTTTTTATATATTTTTTTGTTTAAAATATTACACATGTCCCTTTTTCTCCAAAATGACCCGTTCCACCCCGACCCATCCCTCTCCCCATTCCTTCTCCCCACCATTGTCCATGTCCTTGGGTTGTGCATATATGCATATAAATTATTTACTTACACTCCTCCCCTCCACCCACCCGCCCTCCTCCATCCCTCTGACATTTGTCACTCTCATCTATGCTTCCATGTCATTGAATCTATTCTATTCATCAGTTTATTAAATTCTTTAGATTCCACATATAAGTGAGATCATGTGATGTTTGTCTTTCACTGCCTGGCTTATTTCACTTAGCATAATTTTCTCCAGGTCCATCCATACTGTCCTAAAGGGTAAGAGATTCTTCTTCTTTACAGCTGCATAGTATTCCATGGTGTAAATGTATCACCGCTTTTTTATCCACTCATCTACTGATGGGCACTTGGGCTGTTTCCAGATCTTAGCTATTGTAAACTGTGCTGCTATGAACATCGGGGTACATATATTCTTTCTGATGAATGTTTCAGGATTCTTAAGATACATTCCTAGGAGTGGAATCACTGGGTGAAAAGGGAGCTCCATTTCCATTTTTTAAGGAACCTCCATACTGTTTTCCACAGTGGTTGCACCAGTCTACATTCCCACCAGTGTACCAGGGTTCCCCTTTCTCCACACCCTCGCCAGCATATGGCATTTGTTGATTTGTTGATGGTAGCCATTCTGAGAGGTGTGAAGTGATACCTCATTGTGGTTTTAATTTGCATCTCGCTGATGATTAGCGACATTGAGCATTTTCTCATGTGTCTCTTGGCCATACCTATGTCCTCTTTGGAGAAGTGTCTGTTCAAGTCCTTTGGCCATTTCTTAATTGGGTTGTTTGTCTTCCTCTTGCTGAGTATTATGAGTTCTTAGTACACTTTGGAAATTAACCCCGTATCAGATACATCCTTGGAAAATATGTTTTCCCAGACAGTGGTGCTCCTTTGTATTTTGAGGGTGTTCTCTTTTGCTGTGCACAAGCTTTTTAGTTTGATGTAGTACTATTTGTTTATTTTTTCTTTTGTTTCTCTTTCCCTAGAAGATGTATCAGTTAAAATTCCACTACTTGGGATGTCTGTGACTTTACTGCCTATGTTTTCTTCCAGGATTTTTATGGTTTCGTGACTTACACTTAAGTCTTTTATCCATTTTTAGTTTATTTTTGTGTATGGTGAAAGTTGGTGGTCTAGTTTCATTCTTTTGCATGTATCTGTCCAATTTTCCCAGCACCACTTATTGAAGAGACTGTCTTTACTCCATTGTAAGCTCTTGCCTCCTTTGTCAAATATTAACTGACCATAATTGTGTGGGTCTATTTCTGGGGTCTCTGTTCTGTTCCATTGATCTATATGCCTGTTGTTGCACCAATACCAGGCAGTTTTGATTACAGTGGCTTTGTAATACAGTTTGAAGTCTGGTAATGTGATCCCTCCCACTCTATTCTTTTTTCTCAAGATGGCTGCAGCTAATCGGGGTCTTTTTTGGTTCCATATAAATTTTCAAAATATTTGTTCTAGGTCTGTGAAATATGCTGTTGGTATTTTAAAAGGAATTGCATTAAACCTATAAATTGCTTTGGGTAGTATGGACATTTTAGTGATATTAATTCATCCATTCCATGAGCATGGTATATTCATCCACTTGTTTAAATCTTCCATTTCTTTTTTCAGTGTCACATAGTTTTCCAAGTACAGGTCTTTTACATCCTTGGACAAGTTTATTCCTAGGTATCTTATTTTTTTAGTTGCAATGGTAAATGGTACTGCTTTTTTAGTTTCTCTCTCTGAAAGTTCGTTGTTGATTTATAAGAATGCAATTGATTTCCAGATGTTGATTTTGTATCCAGCTACCTTGCCAAATTCGTTTATCAAATCTAGTAGAACTTTGATGGAGTCTTTAGGGTTTTCTATGTACAATATTATGTCATCTGCAAAGAATGACAGTTTTACTTTCCATTTTGGATACCTTTTATGTTTTCTTCCTGTCTGATGGATATGGTGAGGACTTCCAATACTATCTTGAATAAGAGTGGTGAATGTGGACAACCCTGTCTTGTTCCTATTTTTAAGGAAATTGGTTTTAGTTTTTGTCCATTGAGTATGATGTTGGCTATAGGGCTGTAATATGTGGCCTTTATTATGTTGAGGTATGATCCCTCTATTGCCACGTTGCTGAGAGTTCTTATCAGAAATGGGTGCTGGATTTTGTCGAATGCTTTTTCTGTTGAATAAGAATGGTGAAAGTCGACATCCCTGTCTTGTTCCTGTTTTTAATAGAAATGGTTTTAGTGTTTGCCCATTGAGTATGATGTTGCCTGTAGGTCTGTCATATATGTCCTCAGTTATGTTGAAATACGATCCCTCTATTCCAACTTGGCTGAGAGTTTTTATCAGAAATGGGTGCTGGATTTTGTTGAATGCTTTTTGTGCATCTATTGATATGATCATATGATTTTTGCCCTTCATTTTGTTTAAGTGATGTATCACATTTATTGATTTGCGGATGTTGTTCCAGCCTTGCATCCCCAGAATAAATCCCACTTGGTCATGATGTATGACCTTTTTAATGTATTGCTGGAACCGGTTTGCTAGCATTTTAGTGAGGATTTTAGCATCTATATTCATCAGGGATATTGGCCTGTAATTTTCTTTCTTTGTAGAATCTTTATCTGGTTTTGGGATTGGGATGATGCTGGCCTCATAAAAATAGTTTGGGAGTTTTCCCTCCTCTTGAATTTTATGGAACAGTTGGCATAGAATAGGGGTTAATTCTTCTTTGAATGTTTGGTAAAACTCGCCTATAAATCCATCTGGTCCAGGACTTTTGTTTGCTGGGAGTTTTTTTATTACTGCTTCAATTTCATTAGTTGTTATTGGCCTCTTTAGGTTTTCTGCCTCTTCTTGATTCAGCTTTGGAAGGTTGTATGCTTCTAGGAATTTGTAGATTTCCCCCATGTTTTCCAGTTTGTTGGCATATTGTTGCTCAGAATATTTTCTTACAATCCTTTGTATTTCTGTTGGGTCAGTTGTGATCTCGCCTTTTTCATTTCTGATTTTTCTTATTTAGGTCCTCTCTCTTTGTTTCTTAGTGAGTCTGGGTAAAGGTGCATCAATCTTATTTACCTTTTCAAAGAACCAGCTGTTGGTTTCATTGATTTTTTGTATTGTTTTTTTAGTCGCTATGTCATTAATTTCTGCTCTGATCTTTATTATTTCCTTCCTCTACTTCCTCGGGGTTTTCTTGCTGTTCTCATTCTAGTTGATTTACTTGTTGTGTTAGGTGGTTTATTAGATCTTTTTCTTATTTGTTGAGATAGGCCTGTAATGCTATGAGTTTTCCTCTCAGGACTGCTTTTGCCGTGTCCCATAGGTTTGGGGTTGTTGTCTGTTCATTTCCTTTACTTTCCATGAAGTGTTTGATTTCTTCCTTGATCTCATTGGTAACCCATTCATCCTTTAATAACATGCTATTTCGACTCCACGTGTTTGAATATTTTTCAGTTTATTTTATCATGGTTGATTTCTAGTCTCATGGCATTGTGATTGGAGAAGACGCTTGATATGATTTCAATATTCTTATATTTGTAGAGACTTGCCTTGTGCCCTAATATGTGGTCTATTTTTGAGAATGTTCCATGTGCACTTGAGAAAAATGTGTATTCTGCTGCTATGGAGTGAAATGTTCTGTAAATGTCATTTAAATCCATTATGTCTAGTGATTCATTTAAGGTCTGTCGTTTCCCTGTTGATTTTTTGTCTTGATAATCAGTCCAATGCTCATAGCGGGGTGTTAAAGTCCCCCACTATGATTGTGTTACTGTCAATCGCCCCTTTAAAGTCCCCCAACAAATTTTTTATATATTCAGGTGCTCCTATATTGGGTCCATAAATGTTTATAATAGTTATTTCCTCCTTTCGGGTTGACACCTTTAGTAATATGTAGTGACCATCTTTGTCTCTCGTTATGGTCTTTATTTTGAAGTCTGTTTTGTCAGAAATAAGTATTGCTACTCCAGCTTTCTTTTTCTTTCCATTTGCATGGAATAGTTTACTCCATCGCTCCACTTTTAGCCTGTGTGAGTCTTTTGCTCTCAGGTGGGTCTCTTGTAGACAGCATATATTTGGGTTCTGTTTTCTTATCCTTTCAGCTACCATTTGTCATTTGATTGGACTATTTATTCCATTTACATTTAAGGTTACTATTGATATCAACTTATTTAATGTCATTTTTCCCTTTATGCTGATGTACTTTTCTCTCACTATTACTTCTTTTTCTTAAAGCAGTCCTTTTAGCATTTCTTGCAATGCTGGTTTAGTGGTACTGAACTCCTTTAGCCCTTTTTTTTTTTTGGTCTGGGAAGCTCTTTATTTCAATTTCAATTTTAAATGATAGCCTTGCTGTATAAAGCAATCTTGGTTGCATGTTCTTGCTTTTCCTTTCTTTGAAAACTTCATGCCACTCCCTTCTATCCTGAAGAGTCCCTGTTGAAAAATGAGCTGTCAGCCTTATGTGCGTTCCTTTGTAGGCCACTGCCTGTTTCTCTCTTGCAGCCCTGAATATTTTCTCTTTATCCTTGACTTTTACCATTTTAATTTTTATGTGCCTTGGAGTGGGTCTCTTTGGGTCCCTCTTGTTTAGAACCCTCTGTGCTTCCTGAACTTGTGTGGCTTTCTACTTCGCCAGCCTAGGGAAGTTTTATATCATTATTTTCTCCACCAAGTTCTCTATCCTTTGCTCTCTTTCCTCCCCCCTGGTACTCCTATAATGCGAATGTTGTTTTGCTTCATGTTGTCCCAAAGCTCCCTTAGACTGTCCTAATGCTTTTTAAGTGTTTTTTTTCTTTTTGCTGCTCTAATTGTGTGATTTTTTTCTACCTTTTCTTCTTAGTCACTTATTCTATCGTCTGCTTCATTGAGCCTGCTTTTAATTCCTTCCAGTGCATTCTTGATATCAGATACAGCATTCTTTATCTCTCTCCGAGTTTTATTTATGGTATGTATCTCTTTTTTCATTTTTTCACTAAGGTCCTTGATCTTATCATCTAGTGTCTTCTTAAGTTCCTTGAACATCTTCATCATCCATACTCTGAACTTCGTTTCTGATAACTTGCTTCACTTCATCTCATCAAAGTCTTTTTCTGGCGATGTTTCCTTTTCTTTAATTTGGGGGTTGTTTCTTTGTCTCCCCATTTTGGTAGGTCTTAGTGTTTGTATCTATATATTAGATATATTTGCTGTCTCCCAGTCTTGTGGGATGGGATTTTTGTCGTGCGGGTCCAGTGGAGCCCAGAGATGTATTTTCCTTATACTTCTGAGCTCTTTGTTCTATGCATGTCCCTCTTATGGGTGTCCCTTTTGTGGTTTCTTTATGTTCTCCTGTTGTGGTTGGGTCTAGATTGTCATTGGTCAGTCCTTGGGAGGACCCCCCTTTCAGGTTGGCTAACTGTGTCTCAGCCCCACCTCGTCATGTAAGCTGTTGTATGGGTGTTGGCAAGGCAGGACAATACATAACTAAACTTACAGGAAACAAGAGGTATCTTACAAAATATTTTGACAGTCACAATGAAAACAACTCACGTGAAAATAGAACTGGGAGAGTGAAGGGAGAACACACAAACTAAAAAAAATGCTTATAAAAAAGAGAGAAAGAAAAGTAATGCTTAGAGAGAGAGAGATGTATATTGTTGTTAATACTCGTGAAAATTTGGAAAATAATAATCAACTAAAAGGTAAAAAATAGAGAAGCTACTGGGAAATCACTGAAGTAGAGAAAACATTCTGAAAGAAGGTCCTGCAAAAAATTAAGGGAGAGAATAGGAATAGGATAATAGTTGAAAATGAGAAAACCAAAATACAATAAAGACAATAAAAGAAACTAACAATCGAACAAAAAGACATGAAGACAGAAGGGAGGATAACGAATGAATGAAATAAAAGTAGAAAAAGAAAAAAGAAAAAGAAAAAAATTATGCCAATGGATTGAGAGGAGAGAGAGATATAAAGCCCAGGCAGGGAGGGAGTCCATAAGAGATCTGGGGGAAACTATAGAGGAAAGCAGTAAACTTGGTTATAATGATAAAGTCCCAGTCATTAAGCATGGATATCAAGAAAGTCTTTATATTAGAAGCAAGGATAAAACAAAACAAAGCAAATAACCAAAACAAAACTAAAAACAAGCTAAGCAAGACAAAATTCTTTTATAAAAAAAGAGGAAAAAAATAGTTATAAAACATTTTTAAAAAATTATTATAAAATTTAGAAAAGAAAAAACAAAAAACAAACTTTCTCCCCTTTCTCTCTTCCTAAGGGAAAAAGGGAAAAAATAAACAAACCTACAAACAAAAAATTAAAAAAAAAAAACCCAAAACCAAAAAAAAAAAAAAAAAAACAAAGAAAACAAAAAAACAGTAGAAAAAAAATAGTCAATCAGGTGAGTTACCTCTTGGAAACTTATGTTGTCTGAGAGTCACTGCTTTATGTGCTGATTTCAGTTCTCCTTGGAGCTACTTGTGTATCAGCCAATGTGAGGAGCTGTCTAGGTTTGGCTCTGGTGTCCTTAGGTAGATGGTTGATCTGAGGCTCTCCATGGACCACTCCCTCTTGTCAACTATTTTGCAACCTTGTAGTTGCCTGGTCTTACTCCAGAGTCTTCTGTCAAGTCTTTAGGGTGCAGGGTGGCTATTATAGCTCGGGGTATAACTCCCCTTAGAGGTGTCACTGTCAGGATCTCCCTCTGAGAGAGTTAGTCTCTGCTCCAAAGCCAGTTACTCAGTCCCTACCTTGTCCACTGATTCTAGTTCCCCATGCACTGGCCTGCTGCAGTTTCAGATTGATTTCAGCCTGTTGCCTTTTCTATATGGGACTTTTCAGCAGCCTGGGCTCAGTGGGTTCAATTAAAAACACATTCTGGTGAGCCCTTTGCCTGCCCAGCCCCCAGCAGGGGTTTTCAGCATTTCCTCCAGTTCCCAAACTGTCCCTGAGAGTCTTATTCTTGTAATGTCCTCCTGTGAGCTTCTCTCCCTTCCCCCTCAGGACTGTGCCCTGCGGGGATGTCTGGGGCTTCAGTGAGAGGGACCCACCCCTTTCTTGTTGGGGGCTGTGCTCCTGGCTGCAGAAGAGGCTGGCAGGCTCCTCCCTTTCCTGTTCAGCCCTGGTTGGCTGATCGCACCAGGCCGGACCCTCAGACAGTCTACTGTGCGGACACCAATCCGAGCCTCCACTGATCTGTCAGTGCAGTGCAAGCCAAGAAGGTGGGAGCCAGTTCCGCAATCAAACTTGCAAATGCACAAAGCAACACAGGCAGAAAGTCCGCCCTGCAAGGTCCCACTGCCTGCACACCAAGGAACCCAGCTGGAGGGGACCCAAAGTCAGCTCCACGCAGCTCCCCGCACCGCTGGTCTCAGCAAAGCCGGAGCGGCTTCACATGCCACCACAGTGCCCTTCAGGGCTGGTCACAGATACCAGCCTTTCCTCACCTGGAGCTCAGGAAGGGGAGGAAACCCTCAGAGCTGGTCACAGATCCCAGCCTCTAGGCACCAGGAGCTCAGGGTGGAGAGGGATCCTCCCCTCCCCACGGCATACAGATTCAGTGCTTTCTGGGGCTCAACACAATGCCCCACAGGGAGCCAGAGGGTCCCCATGTGCAGCTGCTCAGCTCAGTCCTCTCGTCCCTTACCACTTAGGTGCCACAGAACTTGGGACAGCCTTCCATATTGTAGGCACCCAGAGCACTAAGCACCGATCGTAGCAGCCACTAGCAGCTTTGTTTCGCTAGGATGCGCCGTCCACCATTAGAGGCTTTGTTTCATAGAAAGGTGCAGAACCTTCCGGGATTCACTGCTTCCCTGGGCCCCTCTGCCCTGTTTGCAGGTATCTCCTTCCCTTCTCGTCTCTCCGGGTGTGGGATCCCCACTTTTGGATGCTGTCTGCACTCCCAAGGGGAGGGAGCTTTGCAGCCTCCAAGCCTCTGGGCTTGGAGCCCAGCACAGGCTTCAGGGGGGACTCCCCGTTCCTATGCCCCTGCTCTCTTACTGGACTCCATGATGTTTCTTCAGTGCTACCCATTCGCATTCTGTCCACTCAGGTACATTTATATGTTTTTTTCAAGCTGGCTACATAAAATTTTAGGAGTAAATAGAGTCCGCGGCGGGGAGCTGGGGCGCTCTGCTGCTTCTCACAGTTCCGCCATCTTCCCTCTCCCCAGAAAGTTTTTTATTTCTTCTTTGATCTCATTGGTGACCCACTCATTATTTAATAACATGCTATTTAGCTTCCATGTGTTTGAATACTTTTGAGGGTGTTTTTTATTTATTCTGGTTAATTTCTAGTTTTATTCCACTGTGGTTTGAGAAGATGGTTGATATGATTTCAGTCTTTTGGGACTTGTTTTGTGCTGTAACTTGTGATCTATTTTTGAGAATGTTCCATGTGCACTTGAGAAGAATGTATATTCTGCTGATTCGGGATGAAATATTCTGTAAATGTAAATTAAATCCATTAGATCTAGTTTTTCATTTAAGGTCTCTGTTCTTTTGTTGATTTTTTGCCTATATGATCTAGCCATTGATGACAGTGAGGTGTTTAAGTCCCCCACTCTGATTGTGTTGCTGTCAATCTCTCCCTTATAGTCCACTAAGATTTTTTTTATATATTTAGGTGCTCCTATATTGGGTGCATATATTTTTATAAGGGTTATATCCTCCTGTTGGATTGATCCCTTTAATATTGTGTAGTGACTTTCTTTGTCTCTTGCTATGGTCTTTATTTCAATATCTATTTTGTCACAAATAAGTATTGCCACCCCAGCTTTTTTTTATTAAAGCTTTTTATTTCATCATGTATTTTGAATGATAGCCTTGCTGGATAGAGTAGTCTTGGTTTCAGATCCTTGCTTTTCTTTATTTTGGAAACTTCATTTTTTCTGGCCCATAAAATTTCTGTTGTGAAATCAGCTGACAGGTTTATGGGAACTCGGTAACAGATTGCTTTTCTCTTGTTGCCTTTACTATTGTCTCTTTGTATTGACTTTTTGGCATATTGTGATGTGTCTGGGTGTGGGCCTCATTGGGTTCTTGCTTGGGACTCCCTGTGCCTCCTGAACTTTTGTGACTTTTTCATTTACCTGCTTAGAAAAGTGTTCTGCCATTATTTTTTGAAACAGGTTCTCTAGTCCTTGTTCACTTTCTTCATTTTCTGACACTCCTATAATGTGAATATTGCATGTTTCATGTTGTCCCACAACTTCGTTAAGCTGTCCTTCTGTTTTTTAATTGTTTTCTTTGTGTTTCTCTGATTGAGTGATTTTTTTCTACCCTGTCTTCTAGTTCCCTGATCCAATTCTTGGCTTCCTCTAATCTGCTGTGTATTCCTTCCAATGTGTTTTTTATTGCTGCTCTGTCATTCTTCATTTTTGCCTGGTATTTTTCATAGTTTCTATATCATTTCTCAAGTTGTTGATCATTCTTATAATCATTACTGTGAATTGTATATCTGATAGATTCTTTATCTCCATTTGACTTATCTCTTCTTTTGGATTGTTCTCTTTTCCTTTCATTTGGGTCTTGTTTTTTTGTCTCCCTATTTTGGCTTTCTCTTTTGGTTTGTTTCTATATATTAGGTAGATATGCTATAACTCTTAGTATTTTGGTGGTTCTTTCTGGCAGACCAGTATCAGATGCAGCTTGTGACTGACCCTGAATACCTTGTAGCTCCTTCTGCTGGGCCTGGGAGCATCTGGAAAAGACCAAGATGTACACCAAGGTCTGCTTTTCCTAGCTCTTGGTCAAGAAACAGATCAGGCAAAGACTCAAAGCATTCAAATACCTGACTCTTCCTGCAGGCTGATTGTTATTCTCAGTCTCTTAATAATCCTCAGGCTGTAGACCACCACAAGGTGAAAACTCCATAGGGTTGAAAGAGAAGTTTTCCAGCAGGGTGGGGCAATTACTTCACCCCCCCCCAGACAAAATCTGCCTGGATGGTAAAGGTCTACCTGAAATAGATGTCCTCTGCAGTATGGGTGAATTACTCAGCACAGAAATTTGATCTCTATCCCTTGCACCAGCACCTCTCGATTCTCCTCACACAGCTCTTGTCCACTCTGCCCTTTGTCTGCTGGAACACAAGCTGAGTGGCTACACACATTCTGTGTGTTGGCCCTTTAAGAGGGTGCCTGCATTTACAGCTGTCTCTCCATGACACACAAAAATCCCCACTGCTTTTCACAACCAGATGTTATTTGGGCAACTTTCTCAGTTCTGGGTCCTTGAGCTGGGGACCCTAGCTTGAGGTTTAGACTTCAGAGTTCTCAGTGGGAACCCCTCACATCTGAGACATTCCTCTGGAACTTCAGCTGTTGTCTAGAGATCCTGGCCAGCCCTTTCCTGCCTCCACAGTTCCTACCAGTTTCTATCCAGTCTCCACTTTACATCCTTGGTTATGAGGGTTCTCTAAAGCTAGTCTTCACTTGATTATTCAGGATGGTTTTTCTATACTTTAGTTGTAATCCCAGTTTGGTCCTGGGAGAGTGTCAGTGTAGTTTCCACTTAATCCACCATCATATTTGAATCCTCTCCATGCTACATCTCTTGATCACTGCTGCAATGCACAGTGTCAAGTTCTCATACCATAATGTCCAAAGGCTGAAAGACAGCACAGTCTTCTCTTTTCACCCTTTGTAAAGAGGAGGCATCTTTCAAAGGAGCTCCACAACAGACTTCTCATATGTCATTGATAAGAACCGCAACATATACTATATACTTTAGAAGTTAGAATTAGATTAAGCCGCAACAAAGTAGAAATACAAACAAACAAAACAAAAAAGAATGATCTTACTATGATAAAATTGTATTTCTGTATTGAACATAGACAAGCATTCCATATCTGATATGATAGCCTCATGAAGTCATCAGAGATCCACATATTTTTTCAGTCTTCTGTTTTGTCATCTTTAGGGAATTTTCCATATCTATGTGGTCCCATATAGCTGTTGAACATCTAGTCATCATATTTATATTCAAGAAGGAAGATGGAATAAATAACTGAGATGATACATTTTCTCCCTTTTCAAAGTGTTTCTAGAAGTCCTATATAATGCTTCCACTTAAATATCATTGGCCAAAACTTAGTGTCATTGCTACACCCAGCTGTAAGAAAATCTGGCAGTAATGGCCCAGCCCAGCTAAAACTGGAACTCTATTGCAAAGTAAGAAGTAGAGAATGGATATTGTTGCTCCATCAGACCTCTGAAAAACATTCCACTTCCTAATCAATCACTAGCAAATAAAATTAAATTGCCATGGTTTGTTCAGACCAGTGGTTCTCAACCAGCAGCATTTTGCCCCCAGGCAACAATTGACAATGTCTGGAGACACCTTTAGGTACAACTTGGGGAAGCTTTTGTTACTGGTACCTAGTGAATAGAGGCTCAGGGTGCTGCTAAACATTTTACAATGCACAACAAGGATTATCTAGCCTAAAATATGAACAATGCCAGGGGATCAAAATTTGTCTTATACTTATCAAGTGCCACCATGTACCTACCTTTGGGCTGAAAAAGGGCCCAGGATCCTCTGTTTACCTATTTCAGTGAGTGGTACCACAATCTATCCAGTCTCTCAGACTAATATTCTGGGTATTGTCCTTTCTCTGTTTTAAACTCTACAGTGGCTTCTCCTTGCTCTCAGGATAAAGATGAAAACCCTTAATGTATCCTGAGAAAAACTACATGGTTCTCTATACCCTACCAGTCTTATATCACACCACTCTCTTCTCTCATTCTCTGTGGTCCATTCATACTAGCCTTTTGTTTTAGTTTTTCAAACATGCTGTGTTATTAACAATCTCTCTTCCTTCACTTTATCTTTCAAATCCAATGACAGTTGATTGATATCATTAATTGTCTCAATTAATCATCCTTCACTCTATGCATACCCATTGGCATGTAACATTATAGTGTCCTTCCATTCTGACTCTAGGCCTGGCTATATGATTTGCTTCAACCAATGGAAGGTTAGCATAAATAACAGCATGCCAATTTTGTAGCTAGGCTTTATGAAGCATCTCGTACCTGTAACCAATCCAAAACAAGCCAAGACTAAATAAAACCCCAGATGACTTGCAGACATTTGAATGAGAAATAAATTATTATTGTTAGAGAGCACTGAGGTTCTATGATTGTTAGGCAGCATTAGTATGGTGGAAGCTCACTGATAAACACCTCAATCCAATATTACCCAGATTCCATTCATTCTACTGCTTAAATATATTTCTTATCTATTCCATTGACTCAGTTCTGACTTAAAAAATGTTCTACCTGGTCTCTGCATTTCTAAGCCTCTCTTCTTCCAGTCAATCCTCCATTATGCTTCCATAATTATCATCCAAAACAAAATAAAACAATGATCATATTAGTCCCCTGTTTAAGATTTATTAATGTATATTAATTGCCTCCAGGGTAAAATCCAAACCCCTTAGTCTTGCATTACAGGCATTCTTTTTATGGCACTTCTACCTTTAAACCTTCATGTACCTTGTTCTTGGCATACTACAACCACAATACTCAAACATGCTCTGTACTATCAAGCTTCTAGACTTTGTTCTTCCCTTTGTTCTTTTCCCTCCACTCATTCGAATAAAAATTTTTTCAGCATTCTAACTGTAACTCAAATACCAGCTCTGCAGTGCAGGTCTCCCTGATTCTTTTCACTTCGGCCCAAATGGAAGATATCATGCCCTTTCTTTGTGCTTCAATGAGGAGCTGTTTAGCTCATACTTCCTTTAGCTTTAGGTTATAATTAGTTCTTTTTTTGCACTGTTAACAATCTTTTATTTTATATAACTTTGTTTCTCAATGCAATATATATTATACTCAGAGTTGATTTTTATCATTCTTTTATTTTTAATAATTATAACAATTACAAATTACAGAGAATAACTTCCTTATTCTTTGTGAGCATCCTTGTGTTATTTTTTCCAGACCCCTTCTTCACTCACACTCCTTCACCATACTTAGCACAGAACCTGGAATAAAATAAGCACTCAGTAATGTGTTGCAGAAAAAGAGTTCTCTAATTTTAAGTCTGTAATGGTAGATCTATAAGGTGTTGTTATATTAAAAGCAGTTATACTCTCCCAATTATCTTCCCTTCTGCCTTCACATTTTGAACCATTATCATCCATCAATAAGAAAGTAATTGGGCATAATGAGATCTCCCTTTTAAAGTAATATAAGACCAGGAAAGGGGAAGAATTTCATTAATGTGTAGTCTAGGTCTTCACTCTCACACATCTACTTGTGTTAAGGTAATAAGCATTTTGTTGTAGATACAAGTGGAGCAAGGATGCTGCATAGAATTGAACAGTGCCACTCAGAGAGGCTAAGGGTGGATTAAGATGGCATGGGAGCTAAGCATAATGATTCTGATAAAAGGGAACAGGGACGACAGAGACCAGAGTGTACTAAAGAGACCAAGAGATGAGAGAAGAAATAGAGAGAGATAAGAAGACAGGAGATATGAAAACCACGAGATGGAGGCTGTAGCAATTTTTCCACGTGCCGTGAGTCCAAGAGCATTTATTCTGCAGCTATCTTAGGACATGGAGACCACGATCCAGGATTAAGATTTCTTTAGAGAGTAAACATACAGTATATGGGTGGTCTGCATACTAAGCCCCTGGTGCCAAATATCCTCCACTTTTGCTTTCATCCCCAACTTTATGCTTCAAGAAGTTGCCAAATACCTCCTACTCTGTGACTCAATTCCCTACCTCATCACTGACTCCCTGTGTGACCTTAGGTTGATCCTTTCTACCCTATAGGCTACTGGACCCCCATTTATAGCATGAGGGAGGTTTGATAAGATGTTTTACAACAGCTTGGAGGTACTGTATCTATGATTCCAAAACTGCAAGGTATGTTTGTGAGTGTGAGTGTGTATGTATGCATATGCATTTGGACATGTCTTTGCCCCTTGGGCTCCAGTTAACTTTTAAAATGGGGATATTTGATCCAGACAATTTCTTAAGTCCTTTCTAGTTTTTAAAGGTCATAATTCCACAATTCTACAGTCCAGATAACTCCAAGTCAGAACCTAAGGATCCTCCTTATTTTTTTTTTTTTTAACATCTTCTTAATCATTTTCTCTGTAGCCCAAGGATACTTCCCCTATTGTAACTCCCAGAAAGAAACAAAGATTTCCAGGCCTTGCCCTAGAGCTTGGGAGCCAAGTTACTTTCTGGCCACACCACTGTCAGCTCCAAAGAACTAAAAAAATGCCAGCTGCTTGGAACTATGTATCTTACAACTTAGGGTTTTATAACAGTTGTCCTGAGAAACTAGTTATTCTCCAAACAAACTCCATTTAGGTATATAATGAATGTGATTTAATTAAGAAAATTATCACCCTCTCAGGCTGATAAAACCAGTCCAATCTCTCCAAGGAAGAAATGCCTTCATTAACCAGAAAATCCTGGAAAATTAAAGAATCTTACCCTGGTGGTGGAACTCCAAGAAATACAAAGACTGAGGGACTAAACTGAGTTTACAATTAGCCCCAGCACTTCTGGATGACACAGACATTCAGAGCCCATTGAGCCCTCAAGGGGATGATCCTACAAAGCAACCTGATCTCACATTGAGCTGCTTCTCTTACAAACCAGACAAATGAGATTTCTCTTTTTGTAAAGGTCTTTGTATATCTCATTCTACTATTTATGCTATAATTTAAATAACTTTATGGATTTTTAAAGATGATTAGATCTAACTACCTTGTTGAAGACATGAGGAGACTGAAGCCTAGAGAATAAAAGGATTCACCCAAGGTTACAGAGTGAGTCAGTGGTAAAACTAGCATCTTCCCAGCCTGTGAAAGAACAGCAACCACATTGTAGTTTAATTTTGCAAATTCTCCCTCCCTCATTCTTTGCCCTTTATAACCCAGTGCTCTAGTCTAAGTTATTCTTGTCAGTTTTGGTTTTGGATACAAGGAAAACTATCAGAGAGAGGGACCTACCACTTCCTTCAGTCTGGTTAAAATCACTTACCAGCCACAGTTAACTCTGCTTGAAACCTTGCTTACCTGACAGCAAAAGCTTATTACAAGCTCCTGGTATTTTTTTATGATTTCTCCGAGTTAGCATCCATAAGTAGGGATAGCTGCCCCATTTTTTCCATAGACAAAGCTCCACCCCACCCCTAAGAGCATGCCTCATGGGAAAAGAATAAAATGAAATCTGTTCATTGTGGAGATCTTGGTGACTTAGCCTTCTTCCACCCCAACTTCTGTCTTCTCCCCCATCCACCCTCACCACCAGTTCCCTTTGCTGACAGCTAGCCCAGTGCATTTGAGCAGAATACATTGTCTTACACAAAACAGGAGTCCTGGAGATGCATTTTAGGACAACATGAAAGAGATTTATCAACTTTGTCATTGGGAAGTTTAGGGTACAGGTATAATATGATGTCTATTGCTGCATTCCTTATTCATTTATTCATTTATTCATCCATTTCTGAACAATCATCAAGTGTCTATTGTGGGTCAGGTCCTGTGCCAGATGCTAAGGATAAAGATATTAGGCATAGACTGTTGCCCTCAAGGAGTTCATAGATTAGCAGAAACAGATGTCATAATATTATAATATACAGTAATTACTGTCAGATCAGGGTTTTGCACAAAGTATTGAGTAAACATATTTAAAGCAACACAAGGAGATATTTTTTAAGTGATTTTGGAAGGACAGTGGGAGTTTACCAACAAAAGTGAAAAACGGTGCTCCCAGCAGAGGGACTGCCATGTGAAAGGCCCATTGTTGAATTATAACAGCAAACAGTTATTGAGAACCTACTATGTGTCAGGTGTTTTATACACTAACTCATTTAATCCTGACAATAGTCCTATGAAGCAGATAATATTATTACCCCTTTTACAGAAGGGTGACTGAGGTACAGAGGTAAAGTGACTTGCCCAAAGCTATTTTAACTAGATAAAAGGAAAAGCAGTTGGACTTCAGGGATCGAGCTCTTAGCTACAACATTATATTGCCTCTTTCAGATGCCAGTAAAGAGCATCTTGACTGGCATGTAAGGTTGAAAGGAATGAGACACAGAGAGTGAAAATGGCAAGAAGAAGGTTGGAGAGATCATAATCAAAAGGCCATATGAAGAAACAATAAGAAGCCATTAGAATGGAGTAAGAATTTGCATTAGGTATGATAGTCAGATACAAATTCAGATCTATTTGGAATACCCTGTTTGCTTAGCTCTATGTATGACATTATTGACAACTCCCAAATTGGCACCAAAATCCAGAAGTATTTCGCAGTGTTCAGAAAAATGGGGCAGAGGGCAGAAGTGAGCCTAGCTTTAAAAAAAAAAAAAAAAAAAATTTACAAAACTAAAAATAATACTACACCTCTCGTCTTCTTTTGCCTCTCAAATGGATGGAGAGATGACTTAGTTCAATGGGGGTAGTCACAGTGGAGCAGTGGGCACATAATTTTTGCCTTTTCCTGTCTTTTCTTCCCTCAATGCAGATATGATGCATGGTGTTACAGGAACTATCTATCTATCTTGTAGATAGATTCTTATACCCTTAAGATGATACTGCAGATAAGAATGGTAGAGCAAAAAGACACAGGGGCCTGGATATACAGTGGGCTTTGACTCTAACTCCCAATTTCTTGTTATACACAAAAAATAAACCCCTTACTTGTTTAAATCTTGGGTTTGTTTGCTTTTATTATTTGTGGTCAAATGCAATCCCACATTGTTATAGTTTACATATGTTCTTGAGCTGGAGTTTGAAGAGTGGTGGGGCATGGAGGAAGAGGTGATTCTGAGGGGTAAGCTATGGGCAGCCACTCCTTAGCTCCTGCAGGCCTTTCTCCACAAGCTCCTCTTTGTCCAAACGTGGAAATTTCTTTGTTCTGATTATATCAGGAAGGCTGTTCCCTTACAAGGGGTAACAGTGTACACCAGAGCCTTCGAGGGAAAGCAAAAATTCAGTAGATAAAATATGGGCATTTGATACAAGCTGTACCTTCTTTCCTACATCTCTGTCTTTTGGAACTTTTCTCTGACAAAACCTAAGATTTTCCCTGTTCTGTTCTGTTTTGTTTGTTTGTTTGTTTGTTTTAGATTACACAAATGTGATGATTTAAAGACTATAAATAAGATGGAGTGATAGAATTTTGCTTCTTTTACATTGCTGAAAATGTTATGTTTATAATTTTTCCATACAAACTTGAAACAATTCACATTGAATAAAGAACTTGACAAATAACTTGTAGGTGATGAACACTCACACAGTTTGATCAAAGCAGAACATAAATTTAAAATAGTTGGAGTTATTCATATTTTCAATTTATGTTTGCTCTATTTAAAAATTAATACCTGTAAAAGATGACAAAAATGTTTATATATTCAGATTTTACAGAGAAGATATAGCCCATTGTTTATAACTGATAAAATAACTCAAATTAGAAAATACTGCTATGCCACATATTAAAACAAAAAACAAAAACATGATGATTTATTTTAAAAATTAAACATTTTTAAAAAAAAAATTACTTCAGAACAACAGTTATTAGTGTATATTTTAAAAGAATAACAAAGAAAATAGAAACAGACTCATAGATACAGAAAACAGACTGATGGTTTCCAGAAGGGAGAGTGGTTCTGGGGTTTGGTTAAAAGACGAAGAGATTAAGAATACTCAGGGATATTTTGAGTAAGGAGCATTAAAGAAACATCATGAAGTTTGGTAAGGAGGGGGGGGCATAGAAAAAGGGATTCTCCCCTGAAGCCAGTGTTTGGCTGCTAGGCCTGAGGGTTAGAGGCTGCAAAGTTCCCTCCCTTTGGAAGTGTGAACTGGCATCCAAAAGCTGGGATCGCAGACTCAGAATGGAAGAGAATGGAAGGAGAGTTAGTGCAAGGTGGGCAGAGGGAGCTAAGGGTGCAGTGAGCCTGAGAGGAAGGGGCCATGCCTTCCCAGTGAAACAAAGTGCCTAATGGCAGAAACACTGGCAGGAGAAATTCACTCCAGGTGTTGACCACAAGAGAGGCTATCCTGCAGTGTGTGACTTTTGAATAGAAAGTGGCCAGAGAAGTGTACTCATCAGTGACCTAAAGGGACTCATTGCTTTCCTGTAAAGCACTGTGTAGAACCCCAGAAAGCATTTGAACTGTATGGCACAAGGAAGGGGACGAGAACCCCCTCTCACCCAGGGAGGGGGACCAGTGCTGCTGGTGTGGCAAATCTAGGATTTTTTAACTCCATTGAAGAGAGCCAGGAGAGTGAACACAGAGCTACTTCAACTTTTCTGAGATCAGTTGTGCAGGAGACCTGCATGGGGTTGACTTGGTAAGCCCTCCTTCTTGTATCTGAGGTGCAAGGGAACCAGACACTCTCAAAGTAAGTTCTCTGCCTGTTAGTTGCTTTGTGAGTTTTTGATTTCTGAATGGACATCCACATTCCTGCCTTGCATTGGGGAGACAGAACAACAAAAGCTGGGATTTGTGCCTGCACCGTGAAGAGTTTGAACAGAGAGCCCTGTGAAATCAGTTAACCAGAACTGGGAAAGGAGGGTGGAGCATGCCTACCTCTCCTGCTGGGTTGGAGCACCACCTCCAACAAGAAAGGGGCTGCTTCTGCTCACTGAAGCCCCAGATATTCCCTGCAGGGCACAGTTCCAAAGAAGGGAGAACGGCTCACAGGATGACCAGAGAAGAGTAAGACTCTCAATGACTATTGTTTGTGAACTGGAAGAAAAGCTTAAAACCCCTTCTGGGGGCTGGGCAGGCAACATGCTCACAGGAGTCTCTTTTGATCAAACCCACTGAGCCCAGGCCAGCTGCAACTGCCTATGCAGAAAAGGCAACAGACTGAATTCAACCTGTACCTGCAGCAGGCCATTGTATGAGGGATTAGAATTGGTGGATTTTGTAGAAATAGAGGCATTAGCTTTGAAGCAGAGATCAACTTCCTCGCAGGGAGTGCCTGACAGCAAAGTTTCTAAGAAAGGGGAGCAATATCCTGAGTTACACTAGCTAGACTGCACCCTAAAGACTGCCTTCACATGACTCTGGAGAAAGAACAGGCAAGCACAAGGGGGAGGGAAAATAGGTGACAAGAGGAGGTGGTCCACAGAAAGCCTCAGACCAACCAGCTACATAAAGACACCAGAACCAAACCTGGAGAGCTCCTGACATTGCCTGAAAAACAGGTACCTCCCAGGGAACCTGAAATCAGCATACAAAACAGTGAGGCTCAGAAACATGAACTGCCCAGACAAAACTCACCTGGTTGACTTTTTAATTTCTTCTTTCTTGCTTGCTTTCTTGCTTTCTTGTTTTCTCTCTCTCTTTCCTTCTTTCTTGTCTTTTTGAAAAAAGAGGAAAATTTTTTTAAACTTTTTAATTAATTAATTTTATTTTTGTGATTTTTTTTAATTATTTTTTTTAGGATTGGTTTTGTTCTTGCTTTGCTTCTTTTTTTGTTTGTTTTGTTTTGTTTTTTTGGTCTATTAAGAATTTCTTAATATTGTCTGTTTTATTACTGGGATATTATCATTATAATCAATAAGTTTATTGCTTTTCTCTATTGTTCCTCCATATATCTTATTGGTCTCCATCTCTGCCCAAGCTGTACCTCTTTCTCTCATCTTATTCCATTAGCATAACTTTTTTTTCCTTTTCTCACCCTTTTAACCTCTTTTCCTTTTTGATTGTTTGTTTGTGTTTTTCTTTTTTTCATTTTTCAATAATTTTCTTAATTCTACTCTCTACCCTTATTTTTTACTTGCCCTTCTTTCTTTTCAGAATGTTTTTTCTGCTCTTTTTATCTCCTAGTAGCTTTTCTATTTTTAAAATTTTAATTCAATTTAATTTAATTTTTATTAGTAATAATAATATCCTTTTATCTTTCTTTTTGTTTTAGTATTTGTGTTCTCACTTCATTCTCCCAATTTACCTTCTCTTGGATAGTTTTCATTGGGATTGTCAGGATATTTTGTAAGTTCCTGTTTGCTTCCTGGCACTTTGGTTGTGTTTTGTTTTGACTTGTCAGCACCTATAAAAGAGCTCAAATGACATCATTGTGGCTGAGCCTCACAGTTATCCAAACTGAGGAGAGGGTCCACCCATGAATGGGTCAACAACAATCTAGATCCAATCACAACACAAGAGCCCAAGAAATTCTCAAAATGGATACACACAAAAGAGACATGCCTATAGCATGTAAGGGGGATGTATAAGAAAAACATACCTCTGCGTCTCACTGGAAATACACTATAAAAATATCACCCTACTAGGCTGGGAGGCAACAAATATATTTAATATACAGATTTAAACACTAAGAGTCACTAAAATGGGGAAACAAAGAAAAAATCCTCAAACTAAAGAAAAAGAAAAAATGGCAGAAAAAGGCCTTGATGAGATGGAGATAAGCAAGTTATCAGAAATAGAGTCCAAAGTAATGGTTATAAAGATGCTCAAGGAAATTAATGAGAACCACAGAACACTTAATGGGAAAGTCCAGGAACTTAGTGAAAGCTTCATCAGAATGAAAAAAGGTGTAAATGTGATAAATAAGAACCAGGCAGAAATGAAGATTACTATATCTGATATCAAGAATATGCTGGAAAAAAATTAAAAGCAAGTTCAATGAAACAGAGGATAAAATAAGTGATTTAGAATGGAAGATAGAAAAAACACTCAATTAGAGCAGCAAAAGGAAAAGAACACTTAAAAAGCAAGAGGATAGATTAAGGGAAATTTGGTATAACATGTAGCACAACATTTGCATCACAGGTGTGCCAGAGAGGGAGGATAGTGAGCAAGAAAGAGAGAACCAGGTAGAAGAAATAATGACAGAAAACTGCCCTAAGCTTGGGAAGGAGAAAGTCACACAAGTTCAGGAAGCACAGAGGTTTCCAAACAAGAGGAACGCAAGAGACCTACTCCAAGACACATCATAATTAAAATGGCAAAAGTTAAGGACAAAGAGAGAATATTAAGGTCTACAAGAGAGAGACAAGCAATGACTTACAAGGAAGCCCCCATGAGGCTGACAGCAGATTTATCAACAGAAACACTTCAAGCCAGGAGAGAGTGGCATAAGTTCTCAAAATTGTGAAATCAATAGCCTGCAGCCAACACTGCTTTAATCACAAAGGCTATCATTTAAAATTGAAAGTTGCCTGGCCAGGCATGGCTCAGAGGTTGAGCGTTGACCCAGGATCCAGGTGATCGGGGTTCGATTCCCAGTGAGGGCACATTCCCGGGTTGCAGGCTCTATCCCCAGTTGGGGGTGTGCAGGAGGCAGCCGATCACTGACTATCTCATCATTGATGTTTCTATCTCTCTGTCCCTCTTCTTTCCTCTCTATGAAATCAATAAAGATATATTTTTTAAAATAAATAAATAAATACATACATACATAAAAATAAAATTGGAAGTTAAATAAAGAGCTTCCTTGACAACAGAAGGCTAAAGGAGTTCAGTACCACAAAACCAGCACTGAAAGAAATGCTAAAGGGACTTCTTTAAGGTGAAGAAATATTGAGAGAAAGGTACATCAGCATAAAGGGAAAAAATGACATTAAATAAGGTATATATCAATAATAACCTTAAATGTAAATGGATTAAATACTCCAGTAAAAAGACATGGGGTAGTTGAATGGATAAGAAAACATGACCCATATATATGCTGTCTATATGCTGAGAGCAAAAGATTCACACAAGGCTGAAAGTGAAGGGATGGAAAAAAATATTCCATGCAAAAGGAAATGAAAAAAATGTGGAGTAGCAATACTTATTTTTGACAAAATAGACTTCAAAAAAAAGAGATAACAAGAGACAAAGAAAGTCGCTACATAATACTATAGAGATTGATCCTACAGGAAGAAATAATCCTTATGCATATATATGCTCCCAATATAAGAGTACCTAAATATATAAAAAATTCTTGGTGGACTTTAAGTGGGAGATGGACAGAAACACAATTACAACTGGGGACTTTAACACCTCACTGTCAATATTGGAAAGATCATCAAGACAAAAATCAACAGATAAACAGAGACTTTAAATTACACACTAGCTCTAATGAATTTGACATTTACAGAACATTTTATCCCAAAGCAGCAGAATACACATTCTTCTCAAGTGCATATGGAACATTCACAAAAATAAAACACATGTTAGGGCACAAATCAAATCTCTACAAACTCAAGTTTGAAATCATATCAAGCACCTTTTCAGATCACAAATGCATGAAAATAGTAATCAACCACTATAAAAAAACAAAAATATTCAAACACATGGAGGCTAAATAGCATGTTATTAAACAATGAATGGGTTACAAATGAGATCAAGGAAGAAATCAAACATTTCCTGAAAAAAATTGAAAATGACCCAGTCAGGGTGGCTCAGTAGTTGAGCATTGACCTATGACCCAGGAGATTCCAATTCAGTTCCCAGTCAGAGCACATGCACAGGATTCAGGCTCGATCCCCAGGGGGTGGAGTGCAAGAAGCAACAGATCAATGACCCTCTCCTCATTGATGTTTCTATCTCTCCCTCTCCTTTCCTCTCTCTTAAATCAATAAAAATATTTAAAAAAATAGACACCAACCCAAAATCTATGGGACACAGTGAAGACCATCCTGAGAGGTAAGTTCACAGCATTACAGGCATATCTCAAGAAATAAGAAAAAGCTCTTATAAACCATCTAACACAACTAGAAGAACTAGAAATAGAAGAGCAAGAAAAGCCCAGAAGAAGTAGAATGAAGAAAATAATAAAGATAAGAGCAGAAATTAATGACATAGAGACTAAAAAAAACAATAAAAAAATCAATGAAACCAAGAACTGGTTCTTTGAAAAGATAAACAGGATTGATGACCACTTAGTGAAACTCACCAAGAAATAAGAGAGAGGCCCCAAATAAATAAAATCAGAAAGGAGAGGCAATATAACAACTGACCCAACAGAAATACAAAGGATGGGAAGAAAATAAATACTAGGAGCAACTTTATACCAACAAATTGGACAACCTGGGGGAAATGGACAAATTCCTAGAAACATACAATATCTTCCAAAACTCAATCATGAAGAGGCAGAAAACCTGAACAGGCTAATAACAACTAATGAAGTTGAAGAAGTAATCAAAAAACTCCCAGCAAACAACAGTCCAGGACGAGATGGACTTACAGGTAAGTTTTACCAAACATTCAAAGAAGAATTAACACGTATCATCCTCAAACTATTCCAAAAATTCAAGAGGAAGGAAAACTCCCAAACTCTTTTTATGAGGCAGCATCATCTTAATCCCAAAACCAGATAAAAAATCTACACAGAATGAAAATTACAGGCCAATATCCCTGATGAACATAGACTCTGAAATTCTCAACAAAATACTAGCAAACTGGATCCAGCAATACATTAAAAAGTTCATACACCACAACCAAGTGGGATTTATTCCAGGATGCAAGGCTGGTATAATATTCTCAAATCAATAAATGTGATACATCACATAAACAAAATGAAGGACAAAAATCATATGATCATATGAGTAGGTGTAGGAAAATTGTTCAACAAAAAAATCCAAGAAACATTTTTGATAAAAACTCTCAGCAAAGTTGGAATAGAGGGAGCATACTACAACATAATAAAGACCGTATACTACAAACCTACAGCCAGCATCGTACTCAATGGTCAAAAACAAAAACCATTTCCCTTAAAAACAGGAACTAGTCAGGGTTTTCCGCTTTCACCACTCTTATTCAATATTGTACTGGAAGTCCTACCACACCTATCATACAGGAAGAAAACACAAAAGTTATCCAAATCAGAAAGGAGAAAGTAAAACTGTCATTATTTGCAGGTGACATGATATTGTACATGGAAAACCCTAAATACTCCACCAAAGTGTTACTAGAGTTAATAAATGAATTCAACAAGATAGCTGGTTACAAAATTAGCATAGAAAATGGGCAGCATTTTTATACACAAACAATGAACTCTGAGAAAGAGAAGCTAAAAGAACATTTACCATTGCAACTAAAAGTATAAGATACCTTGAAATAAACTTAAAGAAGTATGTAAAAGATCTGTACTTGGAAAACTACAGGACTCTGAAAAAAGAAATAGAGGAAGATATAAACAAGAGAAAGGATACACCATGTTCATGGATTGAAAAAATTAATATCATTAAAATGTCCATACTACCCAAAGCAATCTATAGAGTGAATGCAATTCCTATTAAAATATCGACAGCATAGCTAGAACATATATTCCAAAAAATTATATGAAACCAAAAAATATTCTGAATAGACAGAGCAATCTTGAGAAAGAACACAGTTGGAGGGTTAACTTTACAAAATATCAAACTTTATTACAAACCAGCCTAGTATTGGTACAACAGACATATTGATCAATGTAAAAGAAGAGAGACCCCAGAAATATACCCAAGCCATTATGGTCAGTTGATATTTCACAAAGGAGGCAAAAGCATACAATGGAATAAAGATAGTCTTCAACAAATGATGTCGAGAAAATTGGACAGCTACATGCAAAATAATGACGCTAGATCACCAACTTACTCCATACACAATAATCAATTCAAAATGGATTAAAAACTTAAATGTAATTCATGAAACCATAAAAATCCTGGAAGAAAATATAGGCAGTAAAGTCAGATATCTTAAGTAGTGGAATTTTCACTGATACATCTCCTAGAACAAGAGAAACAAAAGAAAAAATAAACATATGGGACTAAATCAAACTAAAAAACTTCTGCAGAGCAAAAGAAATCAGCCTCAAAATACAAAGAAACCCCAAGGGATGGGAGAACATATTTACCAAGAATAGATCTGATAAGGAACTAATTTCCAAAGTCTACAAAGAACTCATACAACTCAACAAGAGGAAGACAAAGAATCCAATTAAAAAATCACAAAGGACCTAGAAAGGCACTTCTTCAAAGAGTATGTACAGACGGTGAAGAGACATATGGAAAAAATGCTCAATGTCACTAATCATCAGAGTGATGCAAATTAAAACCACAATAAATAAATAAAGAAAAAATAAAAATAAAACCATAATGAAGCATCACTTCCCACCTTTTAGAATGTCTACCATCAACAAAACAATAAATGACATGAACTGGCAAAAGATGTTTAGAATGGGGAACCCTGCTACACTGCTGGTGGAAATGCAGACTTCTGCAGCCACTATTAAAAAAACAGTATGGAGGTTCCTCAAAATATTAAAAATGGAGCTGCCTTTTGGCCCAGTAATCCCACATCTAGGAATATATACTAAGAATCCTTAAACACTAATCAGAAAGAATATATGCACCCCTGTGTTCATAGTAGCACAATTTACAATAGCTGAGATCTGAAAACAGCCCAAGTGCCCATCAGAAGATGAATGGATAAAAAAGCTGTGGGACATATACACCACGGACTACTATGCAGCTGAAAAGAAGATGGTTCTCATACCCTTTGGGACAGTATAGGTGGACCTGAAGAAAATTATGCTAAGCAAAATAGCCAGGCAGAAAAAGAGAACTATCATATCATCTCACTTTTATGTGGAATCTAAACACAATAATCTAATGACCAAAATAGATTCAGTGACATTGAAACATGGCACAGACTGATGAATCTCAGAGGGAAGTTGGGGGTGGGTGGGTGGGGAGAGATTAACCAAACCATTTATATGCTTATATATGCATAACCCATGGGCATAGACAATAGTGTGGTGAAGGCCTGTGATGGAGAGTGAGTGTTGGTGGAAGGGGTCACTGGGGAAAAAAAGGGATATCTGTAATATTGTGTACTAGAATAAATAATAAATCAATAAATAATAAATAAATAAAAACAGTTTTGCAGTGGGGGAAAAAAGGATACATAGGAAAAAATTTCCTCAATGTGGAACTTGGCAATGAGGTTTTTTTGAGGGGTAAGGGAGGGTGTGACACCTAAAGCAAGAGCAGCAAAAAACAGAAATAAAGAAGTGGAAATATATCAATTAAAAAACTTGTGCACAGCAAAAGAAATAATTAACAAAATGAAAAGGTAATCTAAAAAATGGTAAAATTATTTGCAAATTCTATCTGACAATGGAATGATATCCAAAATTCATATATAACTCATACAACTCAATAGCAAAAGAAACCAAAAATCCAATTAAATAATGGACAAAAGACCAGAAAATGCATTTTCCAAAGAAGATATACTAGTTCCCATCAGGTAAATGAAAAGATGTTCAACATCACTAGTCATTAGGAATATGCAAATCAAAACCACAATGATTTTTCACTTCATGCCTGTTAGAATGGCTATCCACAAAAAAGGAAGAAACAACCAGTGTTGGTGGTGATGTAGAGAAAATAGCACTAATCTGCTCTGTTGGTGGGAACATAAATTGGTACAGGCACTATGAAAAACAGTATGGCGCCCGGCCAGGCGTGGTTCAGCAGTTGAGCACAGACCTAGGATCCAGGAGATTGGGGTTCTATTCCCAGTCAGGGCACATGCCCAGGTTACGGGCTAGGCAGCTGATCAATGACTCTCTTATCATTGATGTTTCTATCTCTCTCTCTCCCCCTATTTTCCTCTCTCTGAAATCAATAAAGATATATTTTTTAAAAAAACAAAACAGTATGGAGGTTTCTCAAAAAATTTTAAATAAAACTACGATATGATGTAGCAATTCCACTTCTGGGTATTTATCTGAACAAAATGAAAAAAGTACCTGCACCCCATTTATTGAAGCATTATTTACAATAGCCAAAAACAGTATTCATCAATGGATAAATGGATTAAAAAGTTGTGGTATATATATAAAATTAAATATTATTCAGCCTCAAAAAGAAGAAAATCTTGCCATTGTTGACATGATTGGACCTTGTGGGCATTATGCTAAATGAAGTAAGTCAAACAGATAAAGACTCTATGATTTCACTTATTGTGGATTCTTTAAAAAATTTAGAAATGGAGGTTATATTTGTTGTTATCAGAGGTGGGCATTGGGTTGCAGTATTAAATGAAGTTGGTCAAAAGGCATGAACTTCCAATTATAAGATAAATAAGTACTAAAGATGTAATTTGCAGCATGATGACTATAGGTAACACTGCTTAGAACTAACAAGTAAAATAGTGACACACTCATAGATAGAGAGCAGGTTGACAGCTTGAGGGGGGTTGGAGTGGAGTGGAGTGGAGGGACTGAGTGAAACAAAAAAACTCATGGACACTGACAACAGTGTGTTGATTGCTGATGGGAACGAGTGTGGAAGGAGGTGGAGGATAGTGTAGTTGGATAAATGGTGATGAATGGAGACTTGACTTGGGGTGGTGAGCACTCAATACAGTGTACAGATGATGTGGTATAATTTTGCACGTTTATTAACCACGGTCACCCCAATAAATTCAATGAAAAAGGAAAATAAAGAAAAAAACACTGCTGCAAGGTGTATTTGAAAGTTACTAAGAGAGTAAATCCTATAAGTCCTCACTACAAGGAAAAAACATTTTATTCTTTTTTTCTTAATATCTATTTGTAGTGATGGATGCTAAATAAACTCATTGTGGTCATCAGTTCAAAATAAATGAGAGTCAAGTAATTATGCTGTATACTTTAAATTATAAAGTATTTTGTGTCAGTTATATCTCAGTAAAACTCAGAAGAAAAACTACTGATTTGTCCATGTTGATTTTGTTTCCTGACATTTTACTAAACTCACTGATTAGCTCTAACAGTTTTTTAGTGGTTTTTTTTTTAGGGTTTCCTATAAATAAAAGTATGACATCTGCAAATAAAGTCAATTTTACTTCTTTTCTAATTCTAATGCATTTTATTTCTTTTTCTTGCCTAATGGCTCTGGCTAAGACTTCCAGTACTATGTTGAATAAGAGTGATGACAATGGACAACCCTGTCATGTTCCTGACATTGGGGGGAAACTTTAAACTGTCAGCATTGAGTATGATTTTATCTTATGGGCGTGTCAAATCTGGCCTTTATTATGTTGAGGTACTCTCCTTCTATAATGTGTTAAGAGTACCTTCCTTCTATAATGTGTAATGTGTTAAGAATTTTTATTATAAATCAATGCTGAATTTTGTCAAATGCTTTTTCTGCGTATATTAAGATGATCATATGATATTTATCTTTCATGCTCTTAACCTGATGCTTCACATTTTTTAATATATATATGTTCAACCATCTTAGCATCCCAGAGATAATTCCCACTTGATCATGGTTTATGATCCTTTTAATGTGCTACTGAATTTGGTTTGATAGCATTTTATTTAAATATATCATCTGTATTCATCAGGGGTATCAGACTGTACTTTTCATTTAGTGTTCTTTTTTTTTCAATTACAGTTTATATTCAATACAATTTTCATAAATATTGAACACTTTATGAACTTGTATGTTATCATTTTACAGGGGCCATGCTAAACTCTATATTGTTCCAGTTTTAGTATATGTGTTCCTGAAGCAAGAACTCCTGCTAAATTTGAGCTCAATTTGTTCTCTTTATTTCTAGTTGTTTGATATAGAGATTGTTTATTTGAGATCTTCCTACTTTTTTTGGTGCTGTGCATTTATAACTATAAGCTTCCCTCTCAGAACTGCTTTTCCTGCATCCCACAGGTATGTGCTGTGTTTTCATTTTGTTACTCTCAAGACACTTTTTAAATTTTTCTTTAAATTTCTTCTTTGATCCATTTGTTAAAGCAAGTGGTATTCCATTTCCTTGTATATATAAATTTTCCAGTGTTTGTCCTGTTATTCATTTCTAGTTTCATATCAGTGTTGTCAGAGACAATACATGGTATGATTTTAATCTTTTTGAATTTGCGATAACTTGTTTTATGCCCTAATATATAATTTATCCTAGAAATGGTGCATGGAAGAATGTGTATTCTGCTGCTGTCTGATAGAATGCACCATATATGTCTGTTATATCCATTTGGACTGTGGTGTTCAAATACAGTGTTTATGTATTGATTGTCAGTCTGGATTACCTACCCTTAGTGGAAAGTGGGGTATTTAAGTTCCAAACTATTATTGCATTACTACTTATTTGTTAGTATTTCCTTTATATATATTTTGTGCTGATATCAAGTGCATAAATATTTACAAGTATATTTTCTTGATGAATTGACCCCTTTATTATTTTATAAATATGGTCTTTGTCGATTGTACCATTTTTATCTTGAAGTCTATTTTGTTTCATACTCTTGCTTTTTTTAGTTACCATTTACTTGAAATATCATTTTCCATCCTTTCATTCTCTGTGTGTCTTTAAAGCTAAAGTGAGCTTTTTATACAGAGTATATCCATGGATCTTGTTTTTTATTCATACAGCAATTGTATGTCTTTTGATTGAAGAATTTAATTCATTCCCCTTTAAAGTAATTACTGATAGGTAATGACTTGTTATTGCCATTTTGTTCATTGTTTTCTAGCTGTTTTGTAAATTAATTTTTCCTGCTTCTTATCTCACTGTCTTCTTTTGTGATTTCATGATCTTTTCTATCAGTATGCATTGGTTTTTTTTTTTAAGCAAAAAAAAATGATAATTTATTTGTTCATATACCTGGGAAGTCCAGCAGTAGTTTTAACTCTCAGGTATGGTTAGGTTAGATACAGAGGTTTAAATGTTTCCTTTTTCCCTCCCTTCTTTCGTTCCTATCATTTATCATTTTTATGTTTCCCTCTATATTTCTTTTTTTTTATTAAATTTATTAAGATGGCAATAGTTAATAAAATTATATAGGTTTCAAGTGTACATTTCTATGATACATGATCTGTATATTTCATGTGCCTAACACCCAAAGTCAAATCATCTTCCATCACCATATATTTAACCCCCTTAACCCTTTAGTACCTCCACCCCACTTACCTCTGATAATGACCATACTGTTGTGTATTCACTTCTTTATTGTGATCTTTTGTGTAACTACTATGGGGTTTCCTCTCTGTTAACCATGAAGCTTACATAAAATATCTTGAAATTATAACACCTTATTTTAATCTGATATCAACTTCAATAGCATTTCTAAATTTTACACTTTTACTCTCTCCCTCACATTTAGAATATTAATGTTACAATTTAATATATTTATATTTTGAATCAAATAACATTATTTTATTTATGATCATTTTAAATGTATTTCTTTTTTAGCTTTTATACTAGAGCCATAAATAAATTATGCACACCATTACCATATTACAGATTGTCTTTGACTATATAGTTACCAGTGAGTGTTACACTGCCTTCATATTTTTCTATGATGTTGTTTAGTGTTCCTTTATTTCCACATGAAGAATGCCCTTTAGTATTTCTTGTAAGACAGATCTGGTGGTGATGAACTCCCTCAGCTTTTGTTTGTTTGATGGTCTTTATCTCTCATTTCTGAAGGATAGCTTTACCAAGGTGTAGTATTCTTGGTTGACAGATTTTTTTAGCCATTATTTTGAATATATCATCCCATTCTCTACTTCTTTGAAAACTTTTTGTTGAGAAATCTGTTGATGGTGAGAGACATTGACCATGATCTCTGCTCAAGTGCCACTGTAAGTGAGAATGTAGGGTGGGTTTTCCAGCTTAAAATGTACTGTGAGTAGGTTCCCTTATTAGGCAGGTAGAAGACTGTTTCTAGCAGTGGGTGAGGCTACAAAGTAGTTTTCCTGCCCATGTGTAGCCACCGTATAACCCCCAAGGTCAACAAGGCTCTTATGTGGGAACTATGCACCAAGTTTACTGCCCTGATGAAACTGCCCAGATTTTGCAGATGGACAGGGCTGATGGTTGGGCTCTCTACTGAAGTGCCACTATATTCAGTGTTGTAGAATGTTCTACACAGGTTTCTGGAGGTATGGAAATGTTTCCTGGTCAGGCAATACTACTGCCTATATTTAGCAGTGGGCAAGACTATAGATTAGTTTACCTGCTTTAAAGAAAAGGTATCAAGGCTGGCAAGTTTCTCATTTGGGGACTAAATCAAACAGAACTGTGCACCAAGCTTCCTTGCCAGACAAGGCTATTGATTTTGCTCTGAACAAAGTCACTGGTTGTGATGTCTGATTAAGTGTTGTAGGGCTAAGCAGCTTTCTAGGTGCTCTGGCAAGGCTTCCAGGTCAGACAGGACTGAGAGTTACACTCAGCAGTAGGCAGGCATTAATTCATTTTCCTGCCCCACAAGGCCATCAAGATTTATTGTTTTGGGTCCTTAATCAAGCAACCCTGCACCCTGTTGAGCTCCCTGGTAAGACTGGGACATCATCTTGACTCTACAGATGAGTAATGTTGCTTGTAAGTACTTCTACTTGGGCACTGTTGCAAGTAGAAAGTCTGTTTGATAATATTTGAGAACTGGTTGCTGAAAGCCTTATCCTTTTTCTTTGTCACTACCTGATCACATTAAATGAGCCCCACAGATTCTCACACAATCCTATTAATCTAGACAAGAGTGGGCCTTCTGAAAAGCAACCCGAAACACTGGAGCACCTGGATGTCCATCTTAGACTCTTTTTTCCACTGGAGAAATTGTAGGCTCATGGTGACACTCTCAGTGAGTTGTAAAGTCACCCTGGTAAAGGGTCAATATGGTCAGAGTGTAGCCACACCTATTACCCTTCTAATGTGATCAATCTTGATTTTTGTCATGCAATAGGCAACCTTACTTATCCCTATGTTATATGACTTACTCAGTAGTGACTTGTTCATGGATAGTTGTTAGTTGGCCTTTTAGTGAAGGGTACTGAAGTTGGGCTCATCTTAGGTCATCATTTTGATGATGTCACCCTAGGAAACTATATATTTTATTTTATTTTTTCAATTTTTAAAAAAAATTATTTTTCAATTACAATTTACATTCAATATTATTCTGTACTACTTTCTAGTGTACAGAATAGTGATTAGATACTCATATATTTTACAAAGAGGCCACCACCCCAATGTTTCAAGTACCCATCTAGCATCATATATATTTTTTGCAATATTATTGACTATATAGCCTATGCTGTACTTTACATCTCAAGTACTATTTTATGACTACCAATTTATAGTTCTTAATCCCTTCAACTTTTTCACCTAGGCCTCCAAACTCTCTCCACTATGACAACGACTGTTCTGTTCTTTTTATTTATTAGTGTGTTTCTATTTTGCTTCTTATTTATTTTGCTCTTTACAATTCACATGAAAGTAAAATCACATGGTATTTGTCTTTCCCTGGATGACTGATTTCACTATCATAATATCCTCTAGGTCTATTCATGCTGTCACAACTGGTAAAAAATCATTAATTTTTATGTCCAGGTATTATTTCATTGTACATATGTACTGTTAACATAAGAAACATTCAACCCTGTGAAGAATTTTTTGTGAGTTTATTTGAACCAAACTGTCAATATATACAAGGGAGCCAAAATCTCAATGAGTTGAAATAGACCTCTGGAGAATGGCTGCTTTGTATCTTGCCTTATAAATTATAATCAAAGGAAAATACACAAGTAGGTTACATAAAATCCATTGGTGATAGATTAGGGAGGTGAGAGAAAGCAATTCGGGGAAAGCTCTGGGATTGGATACAAAGTAAAATGATATACATATACTTCTTTTACATGAGTGGGTACAAGATAGTCAACAGTTAACAAGATAACAATAACAATGAGAGGATTAGTGGTCTCTGCCTTGGTGCATTGTGGGTCCAGAAAAGGGGGAAATTACTTATGTTTTGCAAAGGCATGTTATGTTTGCAAAGGCATGTTATGTTTGCAAAGACATGTTATGTCAGGTATGTTAGCTCAGATGCAAAAGACAACCAACAGACTCAGTTAAGGTGAAAATTAATCATTATTAGGAAAAAATACTGCCTCAGGACATGGTTCTCAACCATAAAATGCTTATGTTTAAAAATTTTTAATTTGAGATCCATTCTTGGTGGTTATTTTAGGTCTCTGAGTTAACAAAGCTGCAAAGCAGGACTGCCCTAAACTTTTCAGGTTTAGTATGTGGCACCTTTTCATCAACAGTACCATGGATTTTTTTTATCTGGTTGTTTATTAATGAACACTTGGGTTACTTCTATATCTTGGCTATATTAAATAATGCTGTAATAAATATAAGGGTGCATCTATTCTTTTGAATCATTATTTTGGATTTCTCCTGATATTGGATTTCTTTTTCAATTTTTGAGGAAACTCCATACTGTTATCCAAAGAAGCTGCACCAACATGTATTTCCACCAACAATGCATGAGGGTTCCCTTTTCTCAACATCTTCACCAGCACTTGTCATTTGATGATTTGTTAATGGTAGTCATTATAGCAGCTGTGAGGTGATACTTCATTGTGGTTTTAATTTGCATCTCACTGATGATTAGTGACATTGAGCATTTTTTCATATCTCTCTTGGAAACCTGTATATCTACTTTGGAGAAGTGTCCATTTAGGTCCCTTCCCCATTTTTTAGTTGGATTTTTTGTCTTCTTATTGTTAAGTTGTATGAGTTCCTTATATATATTTGGATATTAACTCCTTATCAGATGTATCTTTGGCAAATATAGTCTCTAGTATGGTGAGTTCCCTTTTCATTCTGTTGCTGTTTGTTTTCTTAGGCTCCATTCCTAGAGATGGACCTTTTCAGTCAAGATTGCTTCCCAGAAAGAATGCAGCAATTCACACTCTACCCAACAGAAGGAAAAATGTAATAGGAAATAAAAATGTAAGAGTGGAAATAAATGCTATAGGGACTAAAAAATAATACAAAATATCAATGAAACCAAGAACTGGTTTTCTGAAAAGATATACAATATTGATGAGCCTTTAGCCAGACTCATCAAGAAACAAAGAGAGAGGACCCAAATGAATAAAATCAGAAATGAAAGAGGTGAAGTAACAAGTGACCTTTCAGAAATACAAAGGATTGTAAGAAAATACTTTGAACAATTGTATGCCAATAAACTGGACAAACTGGATAAAATTCACAAATTCCTAGAAACATATAACCTACAAAAGCTCAATCAGAAATAATCTGAAAACCTGAATAGGCCAATAACAACTAATGAAATTAAAGCACTAATCAAAAAACTCCCAACAGCCTGGCTGGGCATGGCTCAGCAGTTGAGCATCAACCTAGGATCCAAGAGACCATGGTTCATTCCCTGGTCAAGGCACATGCTCAGGTTGCGGGATTGATCCCCAGTTGAGGACATGTAGGAGGCAGCAGATCAATGACTCTCTCTCATCATTGGTGTTTCTATCTGTCTCTCACCCTCTCCCTTCATCTCTTTCTGAAATCAATAAAGATTTATTAAAAAACAAAAAACAGCTCCCAACAAACAAAAGCCCTGGACCAGATGTCTACACAAGTGAGTTTTACCAAACTTTCAAAGAAGAATTAACACCAATCCACCTCAAAAATTCCAATAAATTAAAAAGGAAGGTAGACTTCCAAGTTCTTTTTATGTGGCCAGTATTATCTTTACTCCAAAACCAGATAAAGACACTACAAAGAAACAAATTATAAGCCAATATCCCTGATGAACATAGATGATAAAATATTTAAGAAATATTTGTAAATTGGATCCAGCAATACATTAAAAAGATCATACACTATGACCAAATGGGATTTATTCTGGGGATGTAAGGATGGTTCAATATTTGCAAATCAATAAACATAGTACACCACATGAAGAAAATGAAGGATTAAAATCATATGATCATATCAATAGGTGCAGAAAAAGCATTAAAAAATTATGCACCCATTTATTATAAAAACTCTCAGCAAAGTGGGACTAGAGGTATCACACCTCACCATAATAAAGGCCATATATTACAAACCTTCTGCCAACATTATACTCAATGGGCAAAAATTTAAAACATTTCACTTAAGACCAGGAACAAGACATGTATGTTTGCTTTCACCACTCTTATTAAACATAGTACTAGAAGTCCTAGCCAAAATGATCAGACAAGAAGAAGAAATAAAATTGGAAAAGAAGTAAAACTGTCATTTTTTTTACAGATGACTTGACATCCTACATAGGAAACCCTAAGGACTCTACCAAAAAACTACTATATCTAATAAATGAATTAGGCAAAGTTACAGGATACAAAATCAACATCCAGAAATTGATGGCATTTTTATACACCAATAATTATCTATCCAAAAGAGAAACTAAGAAAACAACACTATTTACCATTGCAACAAAAAGAAAAGGATACCTAAGAATAAATTTAACCAAAGAAGTAAAAAACCTGTACTTGGAAGATTATCAGACATTTAAAAAGAAAATAGAAGAATATACAAACAAGTGGAAGCATATACCTATTCATGAATTGGAAGAATTAACATAATTAAAATATCCATACTATACAAAGCAATTTTAAGTTCCAATGCAATCTTTATTAAAATGCCAACATTGTATTTCAATGATGTAGAATAAATATTCCAAAAATTTATATAGAACCAAACAAGACGCCAAATAGCCTCAACAAGCTTCAGAAAGAAGGACAAAGTTGGAGGGATAACAATATCAGATATCAAGTTACACTACAAAGCCATCATAGTAAAAACACCCAGGTACTGGCTCAAGTACAAGCATATATACCAAAGGAACTGAACAGAGACCCCAGAAATCAACCTACACCAATATGAACAATTAATATTTACAAAGGAGTAAATAACATACAATTGAATAAAGATAGTCTCTTCAATAAATGGTAATGGGAAAATTGGACAAGTACATGCAAAAATGTGAAACTACATCACCAACTTACACCATACACAAGAATTAATCCAAAATGGATTTATTCATAACAGAGAAATTCAAAAGAGCCAAATTTAAGTTATGAAATAATAAAAGTCCTAGATGAAAACATAGGCAGTAAAATCTCAGACATCTCATGTAGCAACATTTTCACTGATACATCCCCTAGAGGGCAAGGGAAACAAAGGAAAAAATAAATAAACAAATGGAACTACATCAAACAAGAAACTTCTGTACAGTAAAATAAACCATCAACAAAATGTAAAGGGAACCTACACTATGGGAGAACATATTCTCCAATGATACATCAACTAAAAGGGTAATTCCAAAGTATACAAAGAACTCATAGAACTCAACACCAGGAAGACAAACAATCCTGACCTGAATAGTCACTTCTCCAAAAAAGACATACAGATGGCCTTTAGACATACGAAAAAATGCTCAACATCTCTAATCATTAGTGAGATGCAAATTAAAACCACAATGAGGTATCACCTCACACCTGCCAGAATGGCTACCATCAATAAATCAACAAACAACAAGTACTTGCAAACCTACTCATGGGAATGCAGATGGATTCAGCCTCTGTGGCAAACTGTATGGAGTTTCCTCAAAAAACTAAAAATGAAACTGTTCTTTGATGCAGTGATCCCACTTCTAGGAATATATCCTATTAAACTGGAAACACCAATTGGAAAGTATATATGCACCACTATGTTCATAGCAGTGTTATTTACAGCAGTGTTATTCCAGCTAAGATCTGGAATCAGCCCAAGTGCCCATCAGTAGATGAGTGGATAAAAAAGCTGTGGCACATTTTTACACAAGAAGCTCTTACCCTTTCAGACAGCATGGATGGGTCTGGAGACTGTTATCCTAAGCAAAATAAGCTTATTCAAGAAAGACAAATATCACATGATCTGTTATATATGGAATCTAATGAACATAATAAACTGACAAAAGAAATAGGTATGGATGCATGGAACAGAGTAATAGTTCTCAGTGGGGAGGGGTGTAGATACAAGTGGGAGAAGAGATTAATCAAATGACATATATCCATAAATGCATAACCCATGGACAAGGACAATAGTATGGGGATGGTGTTGGGTGGAGGGGGACAAAAAAGGAGAAAATGAGAGACATTTATAATACTGTAAACAACAAAAAAGGCACTGAGTGGTACAATGGATAAAAAAACAAGAACCAAATGTATGTTGCCTATGAAAGATTTACTTTAGCTCTAAAGGCATGCATAGACTCAAAATGAAGGGATGGGATAGATATTTCATGCAAGTGGAAAACAAATGTGATTCCAGATACAGATAGTTTCAATGGTAAATGCTATGTAACATTTAAAGAAAAATTAATATTAATCCTTGGCAAACTTTTAGAAAAATTGAGTAAGGGAAACACATCTAACCTCCTCTTATGAGGCCAATATTAATCTAATACTAATATCAGATAAGAATACTAATATTATTATTAATATTAATATTATTAAGCCACAAAAGAGGAAAGATTGTCATTTGTGAAAAAATGAATGAATCTTAAGGACATTATACTACATGAATTCAGTCAAAAGTGAAAGTCAAATTCTGCATCATCTCACTTGTATGTGTAACTAAAAAAAGTGAACTCATGGAAAAAGAATACATTGTTGACCGCCAGTGTCAGGGGATGGAGGTGAGGGACATGAGTGAATGTGTAAAAAAAATAGAAACTTCCCATTGTAAAATTAAAAAGTTATGGAGATGTATTATACAGCATTTTGACTATAGTTAACAATATTGTTTTGTATTTTTCCAAGTTTCTAAGAGAGTACATTAAAACTTCTCATCACAACAAAAAAACCCTGTAACTATGTGAAGTTATTGATGTTAATCATTATTGTAATCATTTTGCAATATATCCATATATCAAATCAATATCTTGTGCACCTTAAACTTATACAGTGTTATATGCCAATTATATCTCAATAAAACTGGAACAAAAGAACATATTATAATTTAGTGTGATATTAAGGCAGTGTTATAAAATTTTATTTGAATTTATTGGGGTGAAGTGGATTAATAAAATTATATACATTTTAAGGTTACAATTTTATAACACATAATCTGTATATTGCATTGTGTGTTTACCACCCAAAGTCAAATCTCTTTCCATTACCATATATTTAACCCCCCCTTTACCCTTTGCTACCTCTCCTCCACCCCCTTTCCCTGTGATAACCACCATACTGTTTGTGTCTGTGGGTTTTTGGTTATCTCTTTGCTTTGTTTGTTCATTTGTTGCTTTCAGATTTATATCCCCCTTGAGTGAAATCAAGGTTCTTGACTTCTTCCATCTGACTTACTTCATTTAGCATATTTTCAAGATCCATCCGTGTTGTTGCGAATGGCAGTATTTCATCTTTTCTTATGGCTGAGTTGTATTCCATTGTATATATGTGCACATCTTCTTTATTCAGTCACCTATGGAAGGACACTTAGGCTGTTTCCATGTCTTGGCCACCATGAACATAGGGGTACATACAAATATTTTTAAATTACTCAAGTGGATGATCAAAAGAGGTGTTACTGGGTAATACGGTAACTCTATATTCTTAATTTTTGAGGAAGCTCCATACTGTTTTCCATAGTGACCATGCCAGCTTACATTCCCACCAGCAGTGAATGGGGGTTTCTTTTTCTCCACAACCTCTCCAACACTTATCACTTGTATTTTTGACAACAGCCATTCTAAGAGGTGTGAGGTGGTATCTCATTGTAGTTTTGATTTGCATTTCCATAAAAATTGAGGATTTTTTTTCTAATATCTGTTGGCCACTTGTATATCTTCCCAGGAGAAGTGTCTATTCAGGTCCTCTGCCCTTTTTATTTTGATTTTTGTTTCATTGCTGTTGAGATGTATGAGTTATTTAAATATTTTTTATATTAACCCCTTGTCTAAGCTGTTGTTTTCAAATATCTTCTCCCATTCAGTTGTTTGTCTTTTGGTTTTGTTGACAGTCTTGTTTGCTGTGCTGATGCTTTTTAGTTTGATATAGTTCCATTCATTTAATTTTCCTTTATTTACTTGCTTTTGAAGTAGAATTCATAACATCCTCTCTAATACCAAGATCAATAAGCTTAGTACCTAAGTTTATTTCTGTGTAATTGATTGTTTCAGGTCTTATATTTGGATCTTTGATCCATTTTGAATTATTTTTTCTGTGTATGATGACAAATAGCCATCTAGTTTCATTATTTTCCATGTGGATTTCCAGGTTTCTAGCACCATATATTGAAGAGGCATTCTTTTTTTTTTTTTTTTTTTTTTTTTTTGGCTTAAAATATTACAGATATCCCTTTTTCTCCCGAATGATCCATTCCACCACTTCCTATCCCCCTCCACAGTCCCTCTCCATGCCATTGTTTGTGTCCTTGGGTTGGGGATATATGCACAAAAATTCTTTAGTTAATCTCGTCCCCTCCATCCACCCTCCCTCCTCCATCCCTCTGACATTAGTCAGTTTGATCCATGTTTCCATGTCAATGAATCTATTCTGTTCATCAGTTTATTAAGTTCTTTAGATTCCACATAAAAGTGAGATCATGTGATGTTTGTCTTTGTCTGTCTGACTTATTTCACTTAGCGTAATATTCCCCAGGTCCATCCATACTGTCCCAAAAAGTACGAGATCCTTCTTCTTTACAGCTGTGTAGTATTCCACGGTATACATGTCCCACAGCTTTTCTATCCACTCATCTATTGATGGGCACTTGGGCTTTTTCCAGATCTTAGCTATTATAAACTGTGCTGCTATGAACATAGGGGTGCATATATGCTTTCTGATGAGTGTTTAGAATTCTTAGGATATATTCTTAGAAGTGGGATCACTGGGTCAAAAGGCAGCTCTAAATTTAATTTTTTGAGGAACCTCCATACTGTTTTCCATAGTGGTTGCACCATTCTGCATTACTACCACCAGTGTACTAGGATTCCCCTTTCTCCACATCCTCGACAGCCCATGTTGTCTGTTGATTTGTTGATGATAGCCATTCTTACCGGTGTGAAGTGATACCTCGATGTGGTTTTAATTTGCATCTTTCAGATGATTAGCAAAGATGAGCATTTTCTTATATATCTCTTGGCCATCTCTATATCCTCTTTGAAAAAGTGTCTATTCAGGTACTTTGCCCATTTTTTAACTGGGTTGTTTGTCTTCCTCTTGCTGAATAGTATGAGTTCTTTGTACATTTTGGAAATTAGCCCCTTATCAGATACATCCTTGGAAAATATGCTTTCCGAGACCATGGGGTTTCTTTGTACTTTGAAGTTGTTTTATTGTGCTATGCAGAAGCTTTTTAGTTTGATGTAGTCCCATATGTTCATCTTTTCTTTTATTTCTCTTGTTCTAGGAGATGTATCAGCGAAAATTTCACTACGTGGGATGTCTATGACCTTACTGCCTGTGTTTTCTTCCACGATTTATATGGTTTCATGACTTACATTTAAGTCTTTTATCCATTTTGAGTGTATTTTTGAATATGGTGAAAGTTGGTGGTTCAGTTTTATTTTTTTGCATTCATCTGTCCAATTTTCCCAGCACCACTTATTGAGGAGACTGTCTTTACTCCATTGGATGCTCTTGCCTCCTTTGTGAAATAGTAACTGACCATAATGGAGTGGGTCTATTTCTGGGATCTCTGTTCTGTTCCATTGATCTATATGACTGTTGTTGTACCAATACGGCGCTGTTTTGATTAAAATGGCTTTGTAGTACAGTGTGATGTCCAGTAAAGTGATCCCTCCCACTTTGTTCTTTTTTCTCAAGATGGCTGCAGCTATTTGGGGTCTTTTTTTGGTTCCACATAAATTTTTGAAATGTTTGTTCTAGGTCTGTGAAATATGCTGTTGATATTTTAATAGGAATATAATTGAATTTATAAATTGCTTTGGGTAGTATGGACATTTTCATGATATTAATTCTTCCAATCCATGAGCATGGTACATTCCTTTTTTCTTTTTTTATTTTTTTCTTTTTTTAATGCTCTAGGACTGTTCTCATATTTTTATTTTATTTCATTTTATTTTTGTTTAAAATATTACAGATGTCCCTTTTTCTCCCCAATGACCCATTCCACCCCAACCCTTCCCCCTCCCCAGTCCCTCTTCCCACCATTGTCTGTGTCCTTGGGTTGTGCATATATGCATATAAATCCTTTGGTTATTCTCTCACCCTCCACCCACCCGCCCTCCTCCATCCCTCTGACATTCGTCAGTCTCATCTATGCTTCCATGTCATTGAATCTATTCTGTTCATCAGTTTATTAAGTTCTTTAGATTCCACATATAAGAGATATCATGTGATATTTGACATTCTCTGCCTGGCAGATTTCACTTAGCATAATATTCCCCAGGTCCATCCATGCTGCCTCAAAGGGTACGAGATTCTTCTTCTTTACAGCTGCGTAGTATTCCATGGTGTAAGTGTCCCACAGCTTTTTTATCCACTCATCTACTGATGGGCACTTGGGTTGTTTATAGGTCTTAGCTATTGTAAACTGTGCTGCTATGAACATCGGGGTACATATATTCTTCCTGATTAATGTTTTAGGATACTTAGGATACATTCCTAGGAGTGGAATCACTGGGTCAAACGGCAGCTCCATTTTTAATTTTTTGAGGAACCTCCATACTGTTTTCCATAGCGGTTGCACCAGTCTGCATTCCCACCAGCAGTGTACTAGGGTTCCAATTTCTCCACACCCTCGCCAGCACATGTCGTTTGTTGATTTGTTGATGGCAGCAATTCTGACAGGTGTGAAGTGATACCTCATTGTGCTTTTAATTTGCATCTCGCTGATAATTAGCGACCTTGAGTATTTTCTCATGTGTCTCTTCCAATCCATGACCACGGTATTTTCTTCCACTTGTTTAAATCTTCCTCTATTTCTTTTTTCGGTGTCACGTAGTTTTCCGAGTACAGGTCTTTTACATCCTTCGATAAGTTTATTCCTAGGTATCTTATTTTTTAGTTGCAATGGTAAATGGTACTGCTTTTTTAGTTTCTCTCTCTGAAAGTTCATTGTTGGTGTGTAAGAATGCCATTGATTTCCGGATGTTGATTTTGTATCCAGCTAACTTGCGAAATTCATTTATCAAATCTAGTAGTACTTTGATGGAGTCTTTAGGGTTTTCTGTGTACAATATCATGTCATCTGAAAATAGTGACAGTTTTACTTCCTCCTTTTCAATTTGGATACCTTTTACGTTTTCTTCCTGTCTGATGGCTATGGCGAGGACTTCCAGTTCTACGTTGAATAAGAGTGGTGAAAATGGACATTCCTGTCCTGTTCCAGTTTTTAATGGAAATGGTTTTAGATTTTTCCCATTGGTTATGATGGTGGCTGTATGTCTGTCATATATAGCCTTTATTGTGTTGAGGTATGATCCCTCTATTCCCACTTTGCTGAGCATTTTTATCAGAAATGGGTGCTGGATTTTGTCAGATGCTTTTTCTGCATCTATTGATATGATCATAGGATTTTTGTCCATTTTGTTTATGTGTTGTATCACATTTATTGATTTGCCGATATTGTACCAGCCTTGCATCCCCGGACTAAATCCCACTTAGTCATGATGTATGATCTTTTTAATGTATTGCTGGATCCAGTTTGCTAGTATTATAGTGAGGATTTTAGTATCTATGTTCATCAGGGATATTGGCCTGCAATTTTCTTTCTTTGTAGTGTCTATATCTGGTTTTAGGATTAGGATGATGTTGGCCTCTTAAAAAAAAGTGTGGGAGTTTTCCCTCCTCTAGAATTTTCTGGAATAGTTTGAATAGAATAGGTGTTAATTCTTTGAATGTTTGGTAAAATTCGCCTATAAATCCATCTGGTCCAGGACTTTTGTTTGCTGGGAGTTTTTTGATTACTGCTTCAATTTCATTAGTTGTTATCGGCCTATTGAGGTTTTCTGCCTCTTCTTGATTCAGTTTTGGAAGGTTGTATGCTTCTAGGAATTTGTAGATTTCCCCCATGTTGTCCAGTTTGTTGGCGTATAGTTGCTCGTAATATTTTCTTACAATCTTTTGTATTTCTGTTGGGTCAGTTGTTATATCGCCTCTTTCATTTCTGATTTTATTTATTTGGGTCCTCTCTCTTTGTTTCTTAGTGAGTCTGGCTAAAGGTGTATCAATCTTATTCACTTTTTCAAATAACCAGCTCTTGGTTTCATTGAGTTTTTGTATTGTTTTTTTTTAGTTTCTATGTCATTAATTTCTGCTCTGATCTTTATTATTTCCTTCCTTCTACTTCCTTGCGACTTTTCTTGCTGTTCTCCTTCTAGTTCATTTAGTTGTTGTGTTAGATGGTTCATTAGATCTTTTTCTTGTTTCTTGAGATAGACCTGTAATGCTATGAATTTTCCTCTCAGGACTGCTTTCGCTGTGTCCCATAGGTTTTGGGCTGTTGTCTGTTCATTTTCGTTGCTTTCCATGAAGTGTTTGATTTCTTCCTTGATCTCCTCGGTAACCCATTCATTCTTTAATAACATGCTATTTAGCCTCCATGTGTTTGAATATTTTTGAGTGTTTTTTATAGTGGTTGATTGCTAGTCTCATGGCATTGTGATTAGAGATGATGCTTGATATGATTTCAATCTTCTTATATTTGTAGAGACTTGCCTTGTGCCCTAACATGTGGTCTATTTTTGAGAATGTTCCATGTGTACTTGAGAAGAATGTGTATTCTGCTGCTTTGGAATGAAATGTTCTATAAATGTCAATTAAATCCATTAGGCCTAGTGATTCATTTAAGGTCTGTGTTTCCCTGTTGATTTTTTGTCTTGATGATCTGGCCAATGCTGACAGTGGGGTGTTAAAGTCCCCCACTATGATTGTGTTGCTGTCAATCTCCCTTTTAAAGTCCTCCAAGAGTAGCCCAGCCGGGCATGGCTCAGCGGTTGAGCGTCGACCTAGGATCCAGGTGACCGGGGATCGATTCCCGTTCAGGGCACATGCTTGGATTGCAGGCTGCAGCCGATCAATGACTGTCTCATCATTGATGTTTCTATCTCTCTCTCTCTCTCTGAAATCAATAAAGATATATTTAAAAAAAAAAAAAAAACTCCTCCAAGAAATGTTTTATATATTTAGGTGCTCCTGTATTGGGTGCATAAATGTTTCTAAGGGTTATTTCCTCCTGTTGGATTGATCCCTTTAAAATTATGTAGTGACCATTTTTGTCTCTTGTTATGGTCTTTATTTTGAAGTCAGTTTTCTCTGAAATAAGAATTGCTACTCCAGTTTTCTTTTCTTTTCCATTTGCATGGAATATTTTACTCCAGCCCTTCACTTTTAGCCTGTGTGAGTCTTTTGCTCTCAGGTGGGTCTCTTGTAGACAGCATATATTTGGGTCCTCTTTTCTTATCCATTCAGCTACCCTATGTCTTTTGATTGGACCATTTATTCCGTTTACATTTACGGTTACTATTGATATCAACTTCTTTAATGCCATTTTTCCCCTTTATGCTGATGTTCCTTTCTCTCACTATTTCTTCTTTTTCTTAAAGTAGTCCTTTTAGCATTTCTTGAAATGCTGGTTCAGTGGAACTGAACTCCTTTAGCCTTTTTTTGTCTGGGGAGCTTTTTATTTCACCTTCAAATTTAAATGATAGCCTTGCTGGATAAAGCAATCTTGGTTGCATGTTCTTGCTTTTCATTACTTGCAGAAATTCATGCCATTCCTTCCTGGCCTGAAGAGTCTCTGTTGAGAAATCAGCTGTCACCTTATGGGGGTTCCCTTGTAGGTCACTGCTTGTCTCTCTCTTGCAGCCCTGAATATTTTCTCTTTGTCCTTTCCATTTGCCATTTTAATTATGATGTGTCTTGGAGTGGGTCTCTTTGAGTCCCCCTTGTTTGGAACCCTTTGTGCTTGCTGAACTTCTGTGGCTTTCTTTTTTGCCAGCCTAGGGAAGTTTTCTATCATTATTTTCTCCACCAAGTTCTCTATCCTTTGTTCTCTTTCTTCTCCCTCTGGCACTCCTATAATGCGAATGTTGTTTTACTTCATGTTGTCCCAAAGTTCCTTTAGACTGTCCTCATGCTTTTTAAGTGTTTTTTCTTTTTGTGGCTCTGACTGTGTGATATTTTCTACCTTATCTTCTAAGTCACTTATTCTATCCTCTGCTTCATTGAGCCTGCTTTTAATTTCTTCCAGTGCATTCTTGATATCAAATACAGCATTCTTTATCTCTGTCTGAGTTTTATTTATGGTATGTATCTCTTTTTACATGTTTTCATTAAGGTCCTCGATCTTAACATCTAGAGTCTACTTAAGTTCCTTGAACATCTTCATCATCCATACTCTGAACTACATATCTGATAACTTGCTTAACTCCATCTCATTCTGTCGATGTTTCCTTTTCTTTAATTTCGGGGTTTCTTTGTCTCCCCATTTTGGTAGGTTTTAGTGTTTGTATCTATATATTCAATATATTTGTTGTCCCACATTCTTGTGGGATGGGATTTTGTCTTGTGTCCAGTGGAGCCCAGAGGTGTGTTTTTTGAGGTCTTTGCTCTATGCGTGTCCTTGTGGGTGCCCCTTTTGTGGTTTCTTTATATTCTCCTGTTGTGGTTGGGTCTAGATTGTTGTTGATCAGACCTTGGGAGGACCCTCCTCTGAGGTTGGCTAACTGTGTCTCAGCCCCAACCTCAACGTGTAAGATATTGTACGGGTGCTAGCCAGGCAGGACAATACACAACTAAAATTCCAGGAAATAAGAGGTATCTTACAAAATATCTTGACAGTCACAATGAAAACAACCCACGCGAAAATAGAGCTGGGAGAGTGAAGGGAGAACACACACACACACACACAAAATGCTTAAAAAAAAAGAAAGAGAGAAAGAAAAGTAATGCTAAGGGAGAGAGAGACGTATATTTTTGTTAATACTGGCGAAAATTTAGAAAATAATAATCAACTAAAATGTAAAAAATAGAGAAGCTACTGGGAGATAACAGAAGCAGAGAAAAGATTTTGTAAGAAGGTCTAGCACAAAATTAAGGGAGAGTGTAGGAATAGGATAATAGTTGAAAATGAGAAAACCAAAATACAATAAATAGAAAAAGAGAAAGTAACAATCAGACCGGAAGACAGAAGGGGGCATAATGAAAGAATGAAAGAAAAGTAGAAAAACAAAAAAGAAAAAGAAAAAAAATGTTATGCCAATGGATTGAGAGGAGAGAGAGAGATAAAGCCGAGTCAGGGAGGGAGTCCAATAAGAGATTTGGGGGAAACTATAGAGGAAAGCAGTAAACTTGGTTATAATGATAAAGTCCCAGTCGTTAAGCTGGGATATAAAGAAAGTCTTGATATTAGAAGCAAGGATAAAACATAACAAAGCAAATAACCAAAAGTAAACTAAATACAAGTTAAGCAAGACAAAATTCTTTTATTAAAAAGAGGATGAAAAAAATTTAGTTAAAAAAAAACTTAAAAATAAAAAAAATCTTTTTAAATTATTATAAAATTTAAAAAAGAAGTAAAAACACATATTCTCTCCTTTCTCTTCTTCCTAAGGAAAAAAGGGAAAAAATAAACAAACCCACAATCAAAAAAAAACAAACAAAAACAACCAAAAACCAAAAAAACCAAACCAAAACAAAACAGAAAAACAGCAGAAAAAAAAAAGGTAGTCAATCCTGTGAGTTTTTTCTGGGTAACTTATGTTGTCTGAGGATCAGTGTTTTGTATGCTGATTTCAGTTCTCCTGTGAGGTGGTTGTGTATCAGCCAATGTGAGGAGCAGTCTAGGTTTGGCTCTGGTGTCCTTAGGTAGATGGTTGATCTGAGGCTCTCCATGGACCACCTCCTCTTGTCAGCTATTTTGCAACCTTGTAGTTGCCTGGTCTTACTCCAGAGTCTTCTGAAGAGTCTTTAAGGTGCAGGGTGGCTGGTGTAGCCCAGGGAATCACTCCTCTTAGAGTTGTCACTGTCAGGCGCTCACTCTGCGGGAATTAGTTTCTGCTCCATGGCCACCTCCTCAGTACCTACCCTGCCCTCTGATTCTAGTTCCCCAGGCTCTGTCCTGCTGCAGCTTCAGATTGATTTCAGCCTGTTGCCTTTTCTGTGTGGGCCGTTTTTGCAACCTGGGCTCAGTGGGTTCGATTAAAAACACATTCTGGTGAGCCCTTTGCCTGCCCAGCCCCCAGTAGGGGTTTCAGCAGTTCCTCCAGTTCCCATACAACAGTCCCTGAGAGTCTTTTTCTTGTAAAGTCCTCCTGTGAGCTGCTTTCCCTTCCTCCTCAGGGCTGTGCCCTGTGGGGGTGTCTGGGGCTTCAGTGAGAGGGACCTACCTCTTTCCTGTTGGGGGCGGGGCTCCTGGCTATGGGAGAAGCTGGCGGGCTCTGCCTCTTGCTGCTGGTCGCACCAGGCCCACCCCTCAGACCTTCTACTGCGAAGAGGTCAATCCCAGCCTCTGCTGGTTTGTCCATGCAGTGCCCGCCGGAAAGGTGGGAACCAGTTCCGTGATCAAACTCACAAGTGCACAAAGCGACACACAGGCCGAAAGTCTGCCTTGCAAGATTCCAGTGGGAGTGGACCCAAAGTCATCTCCACACAGCTCCCTGCACCACTGGTCCCAGCAAAGGTGGAGCGGCTTCACATGCCACCACAGCACCCCTCCCGGCTCTTCACAGATCCCAGCCTCTCCGCACCAGGAGCTCAGGGCAGGAGGGCTCCTCCCCTCCCCCACACCACACAGATTTAGTGCTTTCTGGGGCTCAACACAATGTACCACAGGGAGGCAGAGGGTCTTCGTGTGCGGCTGCTCAACGCAGTCCTCTGGTCCCTTACCACTTGGGTGCCACAGACTTTGGGACAGCCTTTCCTATGGTTGGCACCCTGAGCACCAGACGCTGGTCGCAGCCACGACTAGAAGCTTTGTTTCCCTAGGAAGGCGCCGTACCCTCCAGGACTCACCACTCCCCTGGGTCCCTCTGCCCTGTGCCCGGGGCACTCCTTCCCTTCTCGTCGCTCGGGGTGTGGCATCCCCTCATTTGGATGCCTTTGCAGCCTCCAAGCCTCCGGGTTCGGAGCCCAGCACAGGCTTCAGGGGTGACTCCCCCTTTCTATGCCCCCCTTCTCTTACCGGACTCCATGATGTTTCTTCAGTGCTCCCCACTCGCACTCTGTTCACTGAGGTATGTTTCTCTGTTTTTTTTTAAGCTGGTTACATAGGATTTTTGGAGTAAATCAAGTCCGTGGCTGGGGGCGGGAGTGTTCTGCTGTTTTTCACAGTGCTGCCATCTTCCCTTGACTACTTTTTTATATTCAATGTTTTTGGTTCCTTTCTTAAAAAATATTCGCCCATACACATCTGTGTTTATGTCTGGTATCTCAATTCAATTACACTGGTTTGTGTGTCTGTTTTTCTACCAATACCATCTGTTTTGATAATTTTTCCTTTGTAGTACAACTTGAAGTCAGGGATAATGATACCTCTGAAATTTTTCCTTTATCTCAGGATGGCTTTGGCTATTTGGGGTCTTTTGTGGTTTCATACAGATCTGGTGATTTTCTGTTTTATTTCTTTTAAAAAATGCCACTGGCATTTTGATGAGGATTGCATTAAAGCTGTATATTGCTTGGGTAATATGGCCATTTTAACTGTATTGATTTTTCCAATCCATGAACACATCATATCTTTTCAATTCTTTGTGTGTTCAATTTCTTTTAATAATGTACTGTGGTAGTCAGTGTATAGGTCCTTCACATTCTAAGTTTATTTCTAGGCATTTTATTCTTTTTGTTGCATTACAAAAATTTTGTTTTTCATTTCTTTCTCTGAAATGTTATTGTTAGTATGTAGGAATGCAAGAGATTTTTGTACATTGATATTGTGTCCTGCAAATATACTGTATTTATTTATTGTTTGTAACAGTTTTTGGAGTGTTTGGTGTTTTCTATATAAAGAATTACATGTTCTGTAAACAGTGACAATTTAATTTATTTTTTAAAAAAGATATTGTTATTGATTTCAGAGAGAGGACTGGAGAGGGAGATAGACTGATTGGCTGCCTCCTGCAAGTCCCCAACTTAGGATCAAGCCCGAAACCTGCCCTGTTGAGGAGTCAAACCTCAATCTCCTGGATCATAGCTTGATGCTCAACCACTGAGCCATGCCGGTTGGGCAACAATTTTATTTCTTTATTCTCAATTTGGATGCCTTTTATTTCTTTCTCTTGTCTGATCACTCTGGCTAAGACTATGTGCTGCTATGGTTAGGACTAGTGCTTGTACTCATTACTGTGTTGAATAGCAGTGGTGAGAGTATGCATTCGTGTCTTCTTCCTGATCTTAGAAGATAAGCTTTCTGTTTTTCACCATTAAGTATAATATTAACTGAAGTTTTGTCATATATGGCCTTTATCACATTGAGTAAATTTCCTTCTCTACCTATTTCATTGATTGTTTTAATAATAAATTAGTATTGCATCTTTTTAAATGCTTTTTTCTGCATTTAATGATATGATCATATGATTTTTACCCTTTATTTTGTTAATGTGTATTATATTTGTGTATGTTAAACCATACTTATGCCCCTCCAATGTACCCCACTTGATCGTGTTGTATTATTTTTAAATGTATTGCTGTATTTGATATGCTAGCATTTTGTTTAGAACTTTTACATTTGTATTCATCACAGATATTGGTCTGTAGTTTTGTTTTTTGTGTTATTCTTGCAGGCTTTGATATCAGGGTAACGTTGGTCTAGTAAAATGTATTAGGAAATATTGCCTCTTCTTTAATTTTGGAAGAGTTTGAGAAGAATAGGTTTTAAATCTTCTTTGCCCGTTTAGTAGAATTCATTGGTGAAGCCATCTGGCTCTGGACTTTTATTTTGTGGGAGGTTTTTGATAGTTATTTCAGTTTCCTCACTGATAGGTCTATATAGATTTCCCAGTTCTTCATGATTTAGTCTAGGAAGATTATAAATTTCTGGTAATTTATCCATTTCTTCTAAATTATTGAATTTGGTGATATGTCATCTTTCATAGTATTTTAGTATGATCTTTTGTATATCTATGATATTTGTGGTAACTTCTCCCCTTTCATTTCTGATTTTGTTTAAAAATTTTCTCCTTTTTTCTTAGTGAATCTAACCAGAAGTTTCTCAATTTTATTTATGTTTTCAAAGATCCAGCTCTCTGTTGCTTTAATTTTTTATGTATTGTCTTTCTCTTCTCTGTTTCTTTCAATTCCATTCTCTTATTTCCTTCTTCTGCTGACATTGGGCTGCATTTTTTTAAATCTTTTTCTAGTTCTTTAAGATGTAATGTTAGGCTTTTCTTTTGGGATTTTCTTGTATCTTGAGATCGGCTTGTAATGGTATAACTTTCCCTCTTATTACTGCTTTTCCTGCTTCCCAAAAGTTTTGATGTGTCATATTGTCATTCTCTTTTGTCTCTATGTATTTTTTGGTCCCTCTTTTTATTTCTTCTTCCATTCACTTGTTTTTTTAGTAGCATGCTGTTTAATCTTCATGTATTTGTGGTTTTACGTACTTTTTGTTGCAGTTGATTTACAATTTGAAAACTTTGTGGTTTGAGAAAATGCTTGGTATCATTTCACTCTTCTTAATTTTGGGTCTCAACTTATGGTCTATCCTTGAGAAATTTCATTTCCCCTAGAAAAGAAAGTGTAATCTAATGTTCTGGGATGAAAGTCTCTATAAATGTTAATTATGTCTATTTGATCTAGTGTGTCATTTAAGGCTGATTTGTGTGTGTGTGCTGTCCCTGTAGAACTGGTAAATGTTAAAGATAAAGAGAGAATATTAAATGCAGCAAGAGAGAGAGAGAGAGAGTTACCTATAAAAATGCTCCCATTAGACTGTTCACTGACTTCCCAGTACAGAGAATTTTATCTTTACTGATTTTTTGTTTGAATGATATATCTAGAGCTGTTAATGGAAATTTTTTTTTAATGTATCATTATTTTTGAAAATATTAAAATGTCCCCTTTTCCCCTCCTTTGATCCCCTCCACACAGCACCCCCTCCAAGCATTCAGCACACTGTTGTCTGTGTCCATGGGTTGTGCATATATGCATATAAGTTCTTAAGTTAATGTCTCCCCACCCACTCCTCCCTCTCTACCTTCCCTCTGAGATCCCTCAGTCTGTTACATGCTTCTATGTCTCTGGATTTATTTTGTTCATTGGTTTATTTTCTTCATTAGATTCAACATATGAGTAAGATCATTTGATATTTGACTTTCTATTACTGGCTTATTTCACTTAGCATAATTTTCTCCAGGTCTCATCATGCTGTCTCAAAGGGTAAGAGATTATTCTTCTTTACAGCTGCGTAGTATTTGAAGGTGTAAATGTCCCAGAGGATACTTGAGATTATTTCATTCTTTATGAACTTGTAGAGATTTGTTTTGTGGCCTAACATGAGGTCTAGTTTTGAGAATGTCCTATATACACTTGAGAATGTACATTCTGCAGGTTTGGGGTGAAATGTTCTGTAAATGTCAATTAAATCCATCTGATCTAGTGTGTCATGCAGCATCACTGTTTCCTTGTTGATTTTTGTCTGGAAGATCTATTCAGTGAAGTCAGTGGGGTGTTAAAGTCCCCTACTATGACTGTATTGCTGTACATCTCTCCTTTAAAGTCCTCCAGAAGCTTTCTTTCTTCAGCCTTTATATGTCTTTAGTTCTGAGGTGCGTCTCATATAGATAGCAATATTTGGGTCATGTTTTCTTATCCATTCAAGTATCCTATGTCTTTTGATTGGAGCATTTAATTTGTTTATATTAAGGTTATTGTTGATAGGTACTTATTTTTTGCCACCTTATTTCTTTATGCCTATGTTCCTCATTCTCTGTATTTCAACTTCTTATTACAGCAGTCCCTTTAAATTTTCCAGCAATGCTGGTTTTGTGGTGATAAACTCCTTTATCCTTTTTCCGTCAGGGAAGCTCTTTATTTCACCATCTCTTTTGAATGATAGCCTTTCTGGATAGAGTATCCTTTGTTTCAGATCCTTGTTTTGCATTACCTTGAATACTACATGCCATTCCCTTCTGGCCTGTAGAGTTTCTGATGAGAAATAAGCCATCAACCTTATGGGATCTCCTTTGTAAGTATCAGATTGCTTTTATTTTGCTGCCTTTAAAATTCTCTCTTTGGGTCCTGGCTAGTTTAGCTCAGTGGATAGAGCATTGGCCTGTGGACTGACTGAAGGGTCTTGAGTTAGATTCCAGCCAAGGGCATATACCCTGGTTGCAAATTTGAACCTCAGTCCTGGTCAGAGGCAACCAATCAATGTGTCTCTCTCACATAAATGTCTCGCTCTCGCTCTCTCCCCTTCCACTTTTTCTGAAAAGCAAGGGAAAAAACATCCTCAAGTGAAGATAAAATAAATTACCTTTGTCTTGAATTTTTGGCATTTTAATTACGATGTGTCTGGGTGTGAGCCTCTTTGGATTCTTCTTGCTTGGAGCACTCTGTGTCTCCTGAACTTGTGTGACCTTTACCTTCAACAGTTTAAGGATGTTTTCTGCCATTATGTCCGCAAATAGGTTCTCTCTACTTTGTTTATTTTCTACATCTTCTGGTACTCCTATGATGCAAATATTGTGACATTTCATGTTGTCCCACAGTTCGCTTAAACTTTCCTGTTTTTTAATTTTTTTTTTTTTTTAGTTCTCTGATTGAATGATTTTTCTGCCTTGTCTTCTAATGCACTGATCCAGTCCTCAGCTTCCCATAATTTTCTGTTTATTCTTTCCAATGATTTTTGTTTCTACTCTAATTCTTAATTTCCTTCATAGTTTCCATTTCTTTTCTCATGCTGCTGAGCATCCTTATGATCAGTATTCTGAATTTTATATACGACAGATTGCTTATCTCCATTTAATTTAGCTCTTATTCTGGAGAATTCTTTTATTCTTTCATTTAGGGCTTATTTTTATTTCCCCATTTTGGCTACCTGTTTGGATTTGTTTCTATGTATTAAGTAGATCTGCTAGGACCCCCAGTCTTTTGGATAGTCTTTGGTGCAAGGCAATGTCAGAAGCTGTTTGTGAATCACCTTGAGTACACTATTTGAAGTTTGCAGAACTCCACAGCTTGTGGTTTCCTCTGCTGAGGCTGGGTTCATTTGGAGAGGACCAAGATGCACACCAAGTTCTGCTTTTCCAAGCCCACTCAGAGTACTCAGAGGTTTATTCATATTCTGAGTCTCTTAATGAACCTCAGGCTATAGAAACTACACAAGGTGGGGCGGCTGATTGTTAGCAGTCTCTTAAGGAGACTCAGGCTGTAGAAACTCCACAGGGTGGGGTGAGAAGTTTTCCAATGTGTGGGACAATTGCTTCCCCCAGGCAAACTTGCTTGGAACATAAATGTGTGCCTTAGAAAATTGTCCTCTGCAGTATGGAGGAATGACTCAGTACAGGAATCCAGATGGCTGCTCTCTGAGCTGTATTGCCCAAGACAGCATCCCTATATTCTCTTCACACAGTAGTCTACTCTGTCCTCCCTCTGTTGGAGCCCAAGGTCAGTGTCTGTGCATGAAACTTTGTGTGTTGGCCCCTTAAGAGGATGCCTGCACTTTCCAGCTGTCTCTCCCTGGCAGAGAAAAACCTTGCTGCTTTTCACAGCCACATGTTATTGTGGGTACCTTTCTCATATCTGATGCTCTGGCCCGGTAGCCCAGCTTTGGGTTTAAGCTCCAGAGTTCTCAATGGGAACTCCTACAACTGATATATCCTTCTGGACCTTCAGCTGTTTCCTGTGGGAGCCCAGCCAGCCCTCTCCTGCTTTCACAATTTCTACCAGTCTGTGGTCTCCCCTTTTTATCCTTGGTTATAAGGGTGCTCCCCAACAAGTCTTTAGTTGTAATTGATCATTCAGAATGGTTCTCTATATTTTATTTATAATTCTAGTTTGGTTCTGGGAGAGTGTCAGTGTAACTTCCACTTAATCTATCCCATCTTGGAATTAAAAACAAAAATAAAAACAAAGCCCTCTTGGATTTTTTAAAAATACTTTGAGCAGGACACATTTCCGTTCTTTGAATATTTTGTATAACATTCTAGTGAAGCCAAATGAACTAGTCTTTTTGTTTGCCGCCATCTTGGAATCTCTCAATGGCACACTAAGGTCTCCAACTATGACTGTGTTTTAATCTGTTTTTCCCTTTAGTTTTTTGAGTAGTTGCTTTATATACCTCTGTGTTCCCTAATTGGGTGCATATATATTAAGAAGTGTTATACTTTTTGGATGTATTAAAACCTCTATCATTGTAAAATGTCCATTTTAGTCCATTGTTATCATTTTTATCTTAAAATATATTTTTTCAGCTAGAAGTACAACTACACACACTTTTCTTAGGATGCCATTTGCTTGGAAAATTATTTTCTACCTTTTTATTTTGACTCTATATTTGTCCTTAGAGATGAGATATGTCTCATGAAGACAGTATAGCATTGGGTCTTACTTTTTTATCCAATCTACTACTCTGCGCATATTAATGGCTTAGTTCAGTCCATTTACACTTAGGGTGGTTATTAATGTATAAGGTTTTTCTATAAACATTTTACTTTTTGTTTTTTTGGTAGCTCTGTGTCTCCATTGTTTTTTTCCCCTTGTGTTTCTGCTTGTTTCATTTTGTTGATATTCTGTGATTTTTTTCTTCTGTTTCAACATTTTTATGTTATGTGCCTCAGTTCTGGAGTTTTGTTGTGTGGTTAACATTAGGTTTATGCAAAAGAAAGTTTTACATACACAGTGCTCTTTTTTCTTCTTAATGTGTCTCACCTCCATTCCTCTTTGAAAATTCAACCCTTCAATCCATCCTGTATTATGTTTTTTGTCACAAATTATTCCTAATTATTCTGTGAGTTTATTTCTGAATTGCAGTAGCTATTGTCTTCTTTTTTTTATGTTTTTACCTCATTTAACCTTTCTGTTATATTTAAATGTATGATACCATATTCCAAAAAAGGGTTTTAATATAGTCTACTTTTATCTGTCTGTTAGTATCTTACACATAGTTTTGTATCCTTTTGTCTTTTGCTTTAGGTGGAATATCCCCCTTCAATATTTCCTGCAGTGGAGGTCTTGTGCTGGTAAATTCCCTCAGCTTCTCTATGTCTTGAAATTCTTATTTCTCCTTCATATTTAAATGATAACTTTGCCATATATATTATTTTGGGTTGGTAATTTCTCCCTTTGAACAGTTTGGATATTTGATTCCACCCTGTCCTAGCTTGTAGGGCTTCTGCTGAAAAATCTAAAATTAACAATAAGATTTCCTTCAGAACAGAGATACCAGAACTAGACCTATGAAATTATGGTCAGTTAATATTTGACAAAGGAGGCAAAATCATACACTGGAGTAAAAGAGTCTCTTCAATAAGTGGTGCTGGGAAAATCAGAAAGGTACAAGCAAAAAAATGAAACTAGATCACCAACTTACTCCATACACAAGAATAAATCAAAAATGGATAAAAGACTTAAATGTAAGTCATGAAACCATTAAAATACTGGAAGAAAACATAGGCAGTAAAGTCACAGACATCACTATAGTAGAATTTACACTGATACATCTCCTAGTGCAAGAGAAATAAAAGAAAAAATAAACAAATGAGACTCCATCAAACTAAAAAGCTTCTGCACACCCAAAGAAATCATCCTCCAAATACAAAGAAACCCCATTGTATGCTAGAACACATTTGCCAAAGATGTATCTGATAAAGAACTAATCTCGAAAGTGTACAAAGAACTCATACAACTCAACAAGAAGAAGGCAAACAATCCAATTAAAAAATGGGCAAAAGACTTGAATAGACACTTCTCCAAAGAGGACATACAGATGGCCAAGAGATGATTGAAAAAATGCTCAAGTTCTCTAATCATGAGAGAGATGCAAATTAAAATCACAATGAAGTATCACTTCACACCTCTCAGAATGGTAACCATCAACAAATTAACAGATAGCATGTGCTGGTGAGGATGTGGAGAAAGGGGAACCTTGGTACACTGCTGATGGGAATGAGGACTGGTTCAGTCATTATGGAAAAGAGTATGGAGGTTCCTCAAAATATTAAAAATTGACCTGCCATTTGACCCAGTGATCCCACTTCTAGGAATATATCTTAAGAATCCTGAAACACTAATCAGAAATAATATACGCACCCCTATGTTCATAGCAGCACAATTTACAGTAGCTGAGAATTGGAAACAGCCCAAATGCCCATCAGAAGATGAGTGGATTAAAAAGTTGTGAGACTTTTACAACATGAAATACTATGCAGCTCTAAAGAAGAAGAATATCTTACCTTTTTGGACAGTATGGATGGCCCTGGAGAAAATTATTTGTTAAGCAAAATAAGCCAGGTAGAGAATGACAACATGGCATGATCTCATTTACATGTGGAATCTAAAGAACTTAAACTGATGAACAAAATGATTCAGGGCCATGGAATCATGAATCAGACTGATGAATTTCAGAGGAAATGTTGGGGTGGGTGGGCGGGTAGGGAGAGATTAACTAAAGAATACATATGCATATATACGTAACCCAAGGACACAAACAATAGTGTGGTGAGGGACTGGGGAGGGGGTTGGGGGCAAGGTGGAAGGGGTTAATAGGGAGAAAAAGGGACATCTGTAATATTTTGAACAATAAAAAAAATTAATAATAATAATAGGATTTTCTTTACAAGTTATCGTCCTATCTTCCCTGGCTCCCTTGAGAACTTATTCTTTGTACAGCTTACCATTTTATCTTCCCTGGTTTCCTGGAGAATGTATTCTTTGTCATGAATTATTGACAGTTATAATATAGTGAACCTTTGCGAAGGCCTGTTTTTCATTTTTAACCAAAACAAAATATTATGGATATCATAGCTTATATAGAACACTACTATTTCTAGGGCTCAAATATAAGTGCTAAAATTAACCATAGTGGACATTATCCCTTGTAATTATTGAACTACATGCTCTGATAATGAGAAAAATATTAAGTCAAATCCCTGACCTTAAAGAGTCACTGACTTTAAAATCAGGGGCAGTCACATGCAAACTTAAAAGTCCAGTACATTGTGGTGGCTGTGAGACACACAGAAAGAGGTGGTGAGGAGGAGGACTCAGAAAAGATTTCCTAGTATTCCTGATTCTTAATTTAAGCAAATTTGAATTGAATTATAAAGAGGATGGTCCTGGAAAAATGAAAGCTGTGAATAAATCATGGAACAAGTTTGCATAATAAGAAATGCTAAATGTTTTTGTAAGCCAGAGCACATTGTTCAAGTTGAGAGGAACACTTGAGAGAATGGTGGGTGACCTCCAAGTCATGCAGGAGCCATGCATCCATCTGTAAAAACTTCAATTTTATCTTATTGTTGTGGCCTTTATCAGATTGTTTGATATTTGGTTCAGGATTTACTTTGTAAGAGTTGAATCAAAAAAATGAACAAGGTCACTCAAGTAGGAGCAGAAGGCCACAGTCAGATCCCCAGGGATACTGATATTTAGAATTGGAGAAGGTGTTTTTGGACTGAGATAGTTAGGTGTTTTATTTATTTCTTGGATTTGAAAGTCTAGCTCTTTCCAAAAGTTAGGAAAGTTCTCATCAACTATTTGAATTGCCTCTTTGTTTTCTTCTCCCTCTCTTCTCCTTCTGGCATACCCATTATTCTTATATTGCTCTAATGGAGTCAGTTTCCTACAGTTCTTTTGTTGTTGTTTTTTTACTCTCAATCTCTTCTTCCATCTGTCATTTCTAGATTTCTACCTTCAATATCACTAATTATTTCTTCTATTTGGTCAGCTCTATTTCCCAACTTGTTAGTTCATTATCCATATCTTGTGTTGAGTTATTCATCTCCATTATTTCTATTTTGGTTTCTTTTGTTTGCTGATTTTATTTCTGAATCTTTAAACTGCCTATCTGTGTTTTCTTGTATCTCATTGATTTTTTTCAGAAGTTCAATCTTGAATTCTCTGTCTTTTAAATTACATATTTCCATTTCTTTAAGTTTATTTTCTGGAGATTTTTTTTTTTTTTTTTGGTAAAATATGTCTTTATTGATTTCAGAGAGAGGAAGGGAAAGGAATAGTGAGATAGAAACATCAATGATGAAAGAGTCATTGATCAGTTGCCTCTTGAACGCTCCCAGCTGGGAATGAAACCTGCAACCTGAACATATTCTTTGACTGGGAATTGAACCTCGATCTCCTAGGCCATAGGTGAATGCTCAACCACTGAGCCACTCCAGCAAGGTATATTTCCTGGAAAATTTTAATTTTCTATCTGAATTGCTTCATTACCTTGGTTATTCATGATATTTGATAAATTCCTTCTCCATCTAAGAATCTATGGGAATGAAATTTGCTTTTACATTTTTTAAAGAGTTGCACTTTTCTATTTAGTATGTTGACAAGTTTTTATTTTCTTTTCCAGTAGATGGCCCTGAATCACATGTTTTTCTGTTTCTCTTGCACTGCTCTGGTTTGTGAGATCTCTGTGGGGTAAGGGGAAATGCCCTGTATTCTCTGGAGAGGGTGACGTCTCCTCTGTGACCAGGTCCCCTTGGTCTCAGGGAAGTACCTCGGGGAGAAATGTGGTGGGAGATTCAGTTCTGAGCTCAGAAAATCCAAGAACTGCACCTGCAATCAAACGATGCTGAAAGTGCAGCCATGATGAGTGGGGTTGAGGTGAGCTATAAGAGGCTAGCTGGTAGAGTTTGTGGCTTTTTTCTCCTTTCATTAATGGTAATTGTCAGACCTCAGCTGCCTCACCTCTGTATCCCCACCCTTGTCACTAGGATTAGCCACAGTGTTCACCTGCCACTCAGGGAAAAGTGCTTCTGTCTCTAGTTTTCAGGACAGCAGGTTATGTGCTCTGTAGCCCAACACTCACTGCTCACTTCTGGGTCTTGCTGCTACCTTTGGGAAGGTGTAAGGAAGTGAACTTTGGAAGGATGAGGAGAGGTGACTAGGCCCCATGGCTTTGTTTTTCTGCCTGGCAATGGCAGCCACCAGACAGCAGTGGTTGTACCTCTGTGCTTTGTCTCTGCCCAGGTCACTGGGTTATGTTGCAGAGCATACAGTCCTCTTCACCAGAAATGTTCACCTCATTGTATCTGCCTCCTCCTCTGGGCTACAATGAGTGCAGATGGTAAGCTGATTATTCTCTCCTAAGACCTGGGCTGCACTTTTTGGCACCATTCTCTGCTCTTTTCCCTTTACTCCTTCCCCACTTGTTCACTCACCCTCCTTTGTCTGTTTCAATGTGCAGATCTCTCAGACATGTTTCTGTGTTGAGCAGATAATCTTTGTTGAATTATAGCTGTTCACATTGTTATAACTTCAAGGGGAGAGACTATGGTGACCTCTCAAATAAGGTGGCTTTTCAAATCAATAGGAAAAGTATAGATTACTGAACACATGGTACTAAAAAAATTTATTCATTATTTGCATATGCAATGAGGATACTTTCTGAGAAATGCAATGTTAGGTGATTTTGTCATTGTGCGAACATCATAGAGTATACTTACACAAATCTAGATAATATAGCCTACTACACATGTAGGCTATATGGTATGCCATCATTGTATAAGCAGACTGCAACTTTGTTATACAGTGTACGGCTGTGTGTGTGTGTGTGTGTGTGTGTGTGTGTGTATACATATATATTATATGACTATAATTTGTTGAGTGTCTCTTATGTACTAATGATTTTACCTGTAATGTCTCCAATATTTGCAACAATCATGTTAGGTTGACATTTTGTCATTGTTAGGTAAGAAAAGTGAGTTTTATATAGTTCAGGTGTATTGATTGAAGTAAAGAACATGTCTCATGATCACTGCCATATCCACATTGTCTAGAACAGTGTCTGGCACATATAGCCCCTTCAAAATATTTTTTGAATGATTGATTCTTAAAATTATTGTGGAAAATGTATTTCATCTATGCATTATTCAACTTTTCCTTCTTAGTAACATAATTCTGATTTCTTTTGTTTGTGACAGTTTTTATCATTTTCAAAAAGAATATATTCCCAACTTTTTATGAAATTAGAAGTGGTAATATGACAAAGTTCAGGTCATTGAGATGTAAGTGGGAGTGTCTAAATAGGGTTTCCAGAACAGTTCTTTAAGTCAGGATGACTCATCTTGTGTATTTCCTTAGCTCTTTGCCCTTCCCCTTCTTCTTATCTAGCAAATGTATATGATACAGGAAGTAGAGTAACCAACTTGTTGTCTTAAAAAGGTATGACTGACCATAGCCAACCCATGTAGCTACTTCCAATCACAGCGTCCATTTCAGCTTTCACTTACCCCCTCACTGGACAATATTGGACTGTAAAAATCATCACAACTATTTGTGGAAGTTCTGGTTGAGCGGAAGACAAGAAGAAGCTTGAATTTCTCAAGGAATTACCTACCTCTGGACATACCATGTAGAAAAATAAAATCTTTAATAAAAACCACTGTATGAAGTTTTCTGTTATTCACAGGCAAATACAATGTTTAACATATATAACTATACACAAGGCTTTTGGGGGATGGCCATCATTGCCAAAATAAGGAGAAACCCACATGTTTTTGTTGACACTTGGTTAAAATGGATTTTCCTGAGGAATGTGAAGTGCTTATTTGAAAATTGGAAAGAGGAGCTGTCAGGCCTAAATATAAAAAAATTAAACTATATTCTTTATTTATCAGGAGTTTTTTTTCCTCTAAGATGACTAGCAAGAAAAAAGTATTGCTGAAATGCTGAGTTCTGATAATGACCCAACAGGTATTTCAACCTGGGTATGTAGACTGAAAATTTGTATAAGATGACAACATTGCATTCTCTTTATCTTATCAGTCTTGTCTTGACGCTGGAATGAACACAAACCATAAAATACATAACGGTTTTAACTTTTCTAACCTCTGCACCTTGCACTTTATCTCTGCTTTCCCAACATCTGCCTCCTGAACAGAAGCCCAAAGACCTAGTACTGGCTAGGTCATGGAGTCCTAATATCTTACTTAGAATTCAAGTACACTTTCTTACAGGCTGTCTTAAAGTGAGTGGGACAAGTAAAGCTTAAGGTGAGGGTTGGGATTATTCAAAGGTCAGTATTTCAAATATGTAAGCCGATATCAAAGACTAGCACACTCTCAAACCATTTATCCAAAAGATTCATCCCAGGCAAGAAATATTTAGACCACATTCTGCCACTCAACCTACACTCATTATATACAGTAGCACTCAGTCACCGTATTCTTTCCTATGAAGGCCAGCTAGAGCCACATAATTCTGTCCAACATGGTGCATAAAGCAATCACAACTAAGTAATTTGTCAGTACATGTGTTAATGTAAGAAACATTCAAACCACTGAAGAAATGTGTGTTTATTTGAACCAAACTGTTGACATGGTGCTGGGAAGCAGAATCTCAATGGATTGAGATAATGCTCTAGAGAATGGCAGTTTTTCACCTTGTTTTTATAGATTAAAATCAGATGGGGAGAAGTAAATGGGTTACATGAAATTTATTGGTGATAGACTGGGGAGATTGGAGAAAGCTAAGCGGGCAGACCTCTGGGGTTGAATAAAAAGTAAAATGTAGATATATACGTATTTTACGTTGGTCGGTACAAAATAGTTAACAGTTAACAGTTAACAAGATAACAACAGCAGTGAGAGGATTAGTGATCTCTGTCCTGGTGCATTGAGAGTCCGGAAAAAGGGGAAATTACTTTGTTTTGCAAAAACACGTGTTAGTCAGGTATCTTATATCAGATGCAAAAGACAATCTACAAGCTTAGTTTAAGGTGAAAATTAACCTTTGTGAAGGGAAAATACTGTCTTAGGACATGAATAACTACCATAGACTGCTTTTAGTTGAAGAGTTTTAATTTCAGACCAACTTCTGTGGTTACTTTAGGTCTCTGAGTTTTCAAGGTCACCATGCAGGCCTTCCCTGAGCTTGTCAGGTTTAGCATGTGACACCTTTTCATCCACACATGAAATATTACCTATGTGTCACTCTTAAATTGAGTAGAAAGGGAGAATCTGGACATGAGGCAGTCAAGTGATAAATAGGGATTAAGACAAAAGCAAAAAGATTAAAAATGGAGTGCAGAAGTATAGCCTCCAGAAATCAACTGAGTCAAAAGTGTAGGTACATAAGCTTTGTGGAAAGTAACTGAAAGCTTGGCACTGGTAAGAAGGAATAGGAGCACCTCAACAATGTTATGTCACAGGAATCGCTGGAGACAAGGCTCCTGGGAAATTCAAAGATGAAGGTCAAGTCAGAGAGCTGTGATATTGGGACTATGGAGAGGAAAAAGAAACTAATAGGTTTAGCATGTCTGGTCCAGTTTCTAGGAGTTTAAACATCTCATTCCTGCCTCTAGTCTAACTTCACTGGACTTTGGTCTATGACATAATTTTATTCTTATTTCCTTAAATCCTTTCAGAACTGCATCCTTCACTCTTGGACCCTTCTATAAGGCTGTTTTATATATCATTCCTTCAATTTCTTTGGAGACTGTTGATGTTGATTTATTCTGTTCAAGCTCTGAAGCTGATTCTGCAAAACATCATCTGTTCAACTGATCCTCAGAAGGGTGCCTTTCTAAAGGGACTCCAATTCTCAAGGCTAGCACTTGGAAAATGTCCCTCTTTATGAGATCACAATTATTTGGAGGCCCCCAAAAGCATCCATGTTTTTCAGAAATTTGTCAAAGGTAGCTCCTTAGAGACAGAGCACCATCCTTTGTTATGCCTCAAAACATCTTTCGCAAAATGTGTAACCTATGTTACTAATATTGAATACATGATTATTTGTTTTCTCTACTTCCTCAGTATGAGCATTCTACCCTACTGGAAGAATTGTTGCCCCTTTGCCTAAGTTCACTCATTCATTGTCCTCTGATTTTTCCCCAGAATCTAATGCTTATTATTATCAATTGCAAATTTACCTTCACTGTATTTCCCAGGAGGACTTGAACCCTGGTTTAACCAATTATCTTGATCTTAGACTTTGTTAGATCAAAATACCAAAGGTGGGTGTGTATATTAAGCCCTCTGCAACAATAATAATAACACATGTATAAACAGAGTAGTAAAGCTTTCAAAGCATGCATGCCCATGATTTATTTTAATCCTTCCTTGTCAAGTAAGTGAATTAGAGGTTATTATCTCTGTTTTCAAAAGGAAAACAGCTATGTTCCAGAGGGGTTATTGTGATAGGCAGTTAGACAGACATGAGCAGAGCAAGGGCGATGGTCCAGGTACAGAAGGTCTTCAGGATGGAAAACCTTATATGCCTAGTAAAGGACAATTGTAGGCTCAGACCTCACCCCAAGGTGGCCTTTCTTCCCCTAACATTTCACTGGTCATGTTGCTTGGACCCCTGACCTTTCTTCCCCAGAGATAATACCTAGGCCTCAGTTGTATTTCAATTCCAGGCCCAGAAAAGCAACAAAACCAGCCACAGTTGATCTCAGGACCAGCTGCTTAGAATGATACCCTTACCCACTGCAGTATGTGAATATGCAGTGGAAATCTGCTTTCCATTTGCAGTTTGCAGACTTAAAACCACAAAGTACTGGTTTGAAGCTCAAGAGGCATGAGAATGTTTGAGTGTGCCTACACTCCAAGAAAAGAACAGCATTTCCAGTACAGAGTCTTGGAAGAAGAGAGGAACATTTGTTTAAAACAGAAACTACTAAAGAGATGGAAGTAAGTGGAAAAGTGGTTATCAAAACACACTTTACACCACTGAGTCTCAGAAAAATGAAAGGATGTGATTGAGATCCTACTACAAATACTTGACAAGTGGTAGAATTTCAACTCAGTGGGTGTGCCCCCCAAACTGGTGCTCTCAACATTGTACTCCACCGCCATGGTAGGTGCCCTCTAATGAAAGTTTCCTATTGTGATTTGAATCCTTTCTTCCTTTGAATCAAGGCCTATGGTGCTCAACTTTCAAGTCCCCAAGAGAAACTTGGTGAGGTGGAATAAGGAGTAGTGGTGGATGATTTTGTCTTGCCCTGTATATATGATGAGAGAAGATGAGGTTTGCTCTTTCCAGCATGTTCAGAAATGAAGCAGTTTATTCTGGCTTACAGGCTAGCTTATTTTATCTCTTTTAAATTATTTAATAATTCATAGCAAGTGATTTATAATGTACCAGACATGCAAAAGAAAGATTTACAATGACTTAACTTTGTAAGTTAAATAAAGAATTTAGTATTGGCAAGTTCATACCTAAGTTTTAAACTAGATGGCCTCACATCTGCTTATAGCTAAATGTCTGGTGGAAGGTGTTCTCGCAGAGTTCAAGCCCTGAAGGGGCCTCCAACTTGCTTTGTGATATTTAGATAGTCATTTAAGTCTATGTTGCCTCTGAGGAGGAGGAGATACTGCCCACTCTTCAGGTGTGGGGTTATGAAAGATCACAATTTGTTCATATTTGATTTTGCAGTGCAACATAAATGTCTAGGCTATTCCTTGGAATTAGTGAATATAGTTTTCCAGGCAATTTCTGTCCTTTCCTGTCTAGCTTTACACTAGGTTGTTTGATTAAATGTGGTAGTAGGGAAGATTAGTAGGCTAGAAATCAGAACATCAAAATTCTAATCTTAACCATGATCTTTCTCTTCTTTGTGCCTTGGTTTCCACATCAGAACACAGAGAGGTAGATTAAGTAGTATCTATGGGCTTTTCTATTTATGATAGGCTCCTTTGGGCCTCCATTGTACTCTCACAGATTTAAGAATTTTTGAAACACTTTATTTTAATTAAAATATATTGTACAAGTATTACAAGTTCACTTGTATAACAATAAGAGAAAATGTAAACAACAAAACAGAATAATTTATTCAAATTTTACTCTTAGAGATAACTACTGTTAAAATTAAGCACTGTCTACCCTTCTAAACTTTTTTTATATGCCTACTTATTTATGCTTATAAATTGTGTTTTAATTTTATTTTAAAAACAGAATAAAAACATAAAGACTATTTTGTAATCTGCTCTTTTCTACTTCACAATGCATCATGAATATTGTGCAGAGGGAGAAAATTTATGCCACTCTACTCATGTTGCAGATTTAAAACAGAGGTGATCTCCATTCTCTCTCCCCATACAGGTTTATACTAGACAAACATTACATCTATTCTTTACAATTTCATTAACTCCTTTGATCCTTCTCATTAGTGTAGTTGTTAACTCTGAAAAATTTGTGGAGCCATATGTATTGATGAGCAAGACTGCAATACTTAAAATGAAGTATACTCTTTCCTTTCATTCCTTGTGCCTAGACACTTCTGGATTTCCTCCACATCCTGTTTCTATAAGGTAAGGAAACTACATAAAAAGACATAACCTGCCTTTTAGCTATCCTTTTAACTATTTTTCTTCTTCAGGCAATTAATATGTGGCAGTCTTTCATCCTCATCCACAGAACTTGTTGAGTAAAGTTACCCAAGCCCATTTTTCAGATTTAAGGGGCAGCAAAATGTAGCAACTCATCCTCAAACCTACATTATTATCTCTAAACCATAGCTTTACATTGCTGGTTATAACACTCTTGACCAATTGAATAAAATTAGCACTTGTTTCACATTTGGCTAGTGATCTCTGTGTATGCTTTACAATTCTCAGAAATCTGAAGAAACAAAAAAGATTAATAGTATTCTGATGTTTAAGAATGATGATATATGTCAATAACTACCTTTCTAAATTGTCATTTGAACTGGCTACAAGGTATCTCATTGTAAAAATGTTCTATATTTATTTAAACAATTCACAATTGTTAGACATTTAAACTTTTTTAACCCCAAGCTATAAGATCTATATGCTGAAAGTTACAAAATTCTGATAATAAAAATCAAAGAAGACAAAAATAAATGGAAATAAAAACCATGTTCATGAGTTAGGAGAATAAGTGTAGTTTAATACAATTCCTGTAAAAATTCCAGCAAAATATTTTGTGTATAGAGAAACAATTAATTTAAAATGTAGATTAAAAGACAAGAAAACTAGAATAGCTAAAACAGTTTTGAAAAGATATATAAAGTGGAGGGAATAACTTTATTAGACACAAAGACTTCCTATATAGTTAGTAATCAAGAGTGTGTAGATATGGCTGAGGGATAAACATATAGAACAGTGGAACAGAATAGAGAAACCAGAAATAGACTCACACAAATATGTTCAACATATTTTTGACAAAGTTGCAATAAATTCAAAAGAAGGTGGATAGGGTTTTCAACAAATGGTGCTGGAGCAATTGGATATTCATGGGTTAAAAAAAAAAAAAAAGAACTTTGATTTAAAACCATACCTTATACAAAAATGAACTCAAAATGTATCACAGACTTAAATGTAAAACATAAACTCTAAAACTTTTAGAAAAATATAGGAATTTTTTTTTAGAATCTAAGGCTAAGTAAAGAATTCTTAGATTTGACATGAAAGCCTGATCCATCAAAAGAAAATCTGATGAATTAGACCTCATCAAACTATAAAACTTTCATTCTGTGAAAGAACAAGTGAAAAGAATGAAAAATACTGCAGACTAGGAGAAAATATTTGCAAACCACATATCCAATGTGTGTGTGTGTGTGTGTGTGTGTGTGTGTGTTACATCATTGATAGGTTCTGTGATATTAAGTGAAACAATATATAATGAAACTAATTTTATCATAAGCTACTTGATTTTAATAAATGTCAAAAACCTGTGCCACCTTGTGAACATTATAATAAAATGGCATTAAATGAAACAACATTATTAAAGGACCTTTCCTCTATATTATCTCAAAATTCACCAGTAGAAAATTTGTTTTTGGTATGATAGTGTGAAGAGTTCCACTCCCTAGTGAAACTCATGAACATTATTTAAAAACAATCACTTAAAGACTCTGTAAATGGCCCCAAGAGCAAACAGCAAATGAAGCAACATCCATTCAGGGAGAAAAATATGAAAATGAAATAAGAATGTCAAGAATCTGTGATAATTGAACCAAGAACACTCCACCTCATCCTGCTCCCATTTTAATAAGGTGAAGACGCCATTCCAAATAGATGCAGCCAAGACAACAGGGCTCACTTTTCTTCTACCTACTAGTCAGAAGACATTCTTCCTTGGAAAAATAAGACATCAACATTTCTCATGTTTTCCCAAGATGCTTGTTCCTGAGGTTAAATACCAAGGCAGTTCCGCCTAGAGGTGGAGATTGCCTTCTTTTGCTTAACCTCCGCTTGCAGAATGCAGACTCTTTCTTGGGTCTGACACGTTGATAACTTTGAGACAACAATAATGTTTCCTGAACATGTGAGATGGTGATTCTACACTAGAAGGAGAAAGGTGAGAAGACCTGATGCTACTGTCCAGCTTTCCCACCACTACTGAGCACTCAGCTTCTAAAATAAGAGTGTCAGTCAGAGAAATGCTTGCCATTGTGCCCTGGTTTAAAACCCTAGTTCAAAGTTTTTGCTTCTTTGGAGAAGCAAGACCTAAAACAGTGAGCTCTTAATCTCTTCCCAAATGAGCTGGCTTCATTTGTAAGATGTTAAAAAAATCTAAACTAAGTGCTTTCAAAACAAGTGAGGGCCCAGCCGAGTGTGGCTCAGTGGTTGAGTATCGACCTAAGATCCAGGCCATTGGGGTTTGATTCCCGGCAGGGCCCATGCCCGGGGTTTTGGGCCCGATCCCCAAGAGGCAGCTGATCAATGACTCTCATCATTGATGTTTCTATCTCTCTCGCCCTCTCCCTTCCTCTCTCTGAAATCAATAATATATATTAAAAAAACAAAACATTAATAACAAAAAACAAACAGTGAGGTTGAGGTGAAGGGAATTGAGAGAAGATTTACATATCAAATGAAGATACAGCCTAAACTATAGAGTGGCAAGTTTTCAAGAGAGAACTAGGGAAGAAAGCAATTGTGCGGAGTTCTGTTGAGGTCAGAACAAATAGCAAACAATGACCATTGAACTGATTCTATAAAAGTAGTCACAATTTGATTACATTAGTTTCTAGATGAATTTTATGCTCCATTGCATTGCTGTAAACAATAAAGCATTAGGAAAGCATTTAGTGGAGCTTAACAGATTGGTGTGGTCAGAGAAAAAGTAGAAAAGAGCTTTAACATTACCACTGTCTACCCCTTGTGACTGTGGCCACACCCAAAATTTCACTTCCTCAAGGAAAAACAGCAGAGATTTAAAACTGTGAAGGATAGCCTGGCCAATGTTTCTCAGTGGTTGAGTGTTGACCCATGAACCAAGAGGTCCCCAGTTTGATTCCTGGTCAGGGCACATGCCCAGACTGCAGGCTCTATCCCCAGCGGGGGGTGTGCAGGAGGCAGTAGATCAATGTCTCTCTCATTGGTGTTTCTATCTTTCTGTACCTCTTCCTTCCTCTCTTCCTAAAATCAATAAAAACATATTTTAAAAATAAAAATTATTAAATTTTAAATTAAATTAAATTAAATTGTGGAAGGTAGAAGGGAAGCAGACTTCACTAAAACAATCCTATCATTTACTAAACAACTAAACAAGTCAATAATAATAGCAAATCCAAGGGGTTGCATGATCAGTAAACAGAACTGCTGCAATATATTATCTAAAATTTCACTTTCCCAACAAAAATATTACAAGAAATGCAAAGAAATGGGAAAGTATGACCCATACAACAGAAAAAGAAACATAAATTACCTGTAAAGGTGGCCAGATGCCAGATTTAAGAGAAAATTATTTCAGAGTACTCATTATAAATATGTTCACAGAACTAAAGAAAAATGACTACAAAGTAAAGGAAATTGTTATGAAAATGTTTATGAAAAATATAATAAATAGGGGTAAATTTTTTACAAGAAAGAAAATTTTTTAAAGAATGAAATGAAAATTCTACACTTGAAAATTATAACAGAAGTAAAATACTAAAGTGGCTCAATAATAAATTTGAATGGCAAACAAAGAAATAGCAAACTTAAACATAATTTGATAAAGATTGTGTGAGCTAAAGAATGGAGACAAAATAAAGAATGAAGACAAATTAACAGAGCTTCAGAGAAATGTGCGACACCATTGAGAACATCATAATGCACTTGATGGGAGTAACAAAAGGAGAAGAGCAAAAAAGTAGGAAAAAATGTTCAAAGAAATAATAGTAAAAAAAAAATCTATTTCATTTAAAAAATGATAACATACATATTCAGGAAGATAAAAATAGTCCAAGTAAGGGAAACTCAAAGAGACTCACAATTAGGTACATCATAGTATAAATGCTGAAAATCAAGGAAAAAACCTTGAAAGTACAAGAGAAAAATGTAAGATCAACAGCTGATGTATCAAGAGAAACAATGGAGGCCACAATGTGGTGGGATAACATATGCAAAGTACTCAAGGAAAAGCACTGTCAAGAATAATATATCCAGAAAATAAAATTACAAATTTAAAGCAAAAAAATAATAAATTTCCAGATGCAATAAAATTGAGAGAATTCATTACAAGCAGACCTACCTAATGAGAAACACACATAAAAATGTTTTCAAGCTGAAAGAAAGTGACCCCAGGTAATAATTTGATAATTTAAATCCAAAAAAACAAATATTGGTGCAGTAAATGGAAACTACACTCACCAGCTTTCAGGACCAAAGTGGAATTACAACTAAATTATAGAATAATCATCCTGACTAACCAACTGAAGACTTGCTGAAGAGAAGTCTTATAATCAAGGATTTACGGAAGAAGGCACATAAAAACTGGCAGGAAGTATGGACACACCAAAAAGGCTGACTCCACTCCCACAAGCCACATTTGAGGTTCTAGAGGGTTATCTCAGCTGTTAGAGTTCACCCTGTGAAGTGTGGGGTTCTAAACCCAAGCCAGAATCCTCAACCCAGAGCACCAGAGCCAGGAATAGGCACCTACATAAAATCTGGCTGTGAAAGGCAGTGAAGTTTCTGCCCATCAGGAAGAGACAAGAGTCTCCTAGATAAACAGACAACTTTTTAAAGGGCCAATGCACAAAACTTCATTCTCAGTCACTCACCCTGGCCCCTGGCAAAGAGAGGGCACAGTGGACTAGAGTCACTTTATTTATTTATTTATTTATTTTAATATATCTTTATTGATTTCAGAGAGAGGAAAGGAGAGGGAGAGAGAGACAGAAACATCAATGATGAGAAAGTCATTGATCAAGCCTGCAACCCGGGCATGTGCCCTGACCGGGAATCGAACCCCGATCACCTGGATCCTAGGTCGACGCTCAACAGCTGAGCCATGCCCGGCAGGGCAGGACTAGAGTCACTTTAAAAGACTGGAGTTTGTGGCTCTGGAGAGAGAACTGAAGGGAGAGTCACCAAGATTCCTGTGCTAAGTCATTCTCCTATACTGAAAACACCATCTTTGTTGGACGGATCACTTTTCTCTCAGTGGAATCAGCCAGGGGGAAAGCAATAGCCCCATCTGCTGGACTCCCTCTCACTCCACACTGACTTCCTTGTTGAGAAGTCAGCTGCCTTGGCTAATATGATGAGGTCTGGGCAGAATCAAAGGGTGTCAGTAACTCAGTTGTGTGGCTTTGGGTTAAAGCTATCCTCCTCCCACTTTTCCATGAACCTGATTGGTACTCCCATTACATGGAAGGTCTGCTAGAACCACCTTCAGAGCTTACTGCAGACCCACTTTCTGGGCTCCCACTCCGGCTCCAAGGACCAAACCCAACCAACACCTAATGGCTCCAACCTGCCTAAGTTGTGGGAAAATCTGGGACAGACTGAGTGGTGTGATTCTGTGTAAACGCCACTCTCCCACCTTTCCTGAAGCCTGACTGGCACTTCCCCTTCATGGGATATTTACAAGCCCAATCCTCCTGACTCCTGGCAGCTCCACTCTGCTGAACTCTGTCCACCCCCAGCAAAATCTAGGGCAGAACTGAGCTGTGTGGCTCTAGAACAGGGGTTGTTTATTCATCACAAGCCCAACCAGAGTAGAGAACTCCCTTCACATAGCCAAATCTTTCTCTGTTTGAATCTGATCAAATCTGCTAGCCTCACCCTGACAACTTTCTGAAACCCTGCCCCAGCACAAAAGGGTGTGAGCACCCAGTGGGTGGCTACTAGAGTTGGTATACCAAAGACTATTTGCTGAGTCACCTCAGACTCAGCACTGGTACCAAGTATGAACCTGTATCAATCTGGTAAACACCACACATCCCTAACTGGTGACTCACTCTGAACCTACCTCATGAAACTTGAGTAGAGACAGAGGCCCATCCAGTGACTGATCCTAACAAGCATCCAGCAGGTAGAGGCAGATAGAAGTTGATCTTGGGGTGCCTTGGGACCTTTGCTGACCTGTTCCCAATGCCAGTGTTAGTAAAAGTTGGTTTTTGTACACAACTTGGTCCTTCCTGCATGCACCCAGGTAGAGCAGAGGCACCCACAAACTGTGGATGGGTTGTAACTTCAAACAGGTTACCCAGGGCCATTCATAGGCAGTGTCTTACATTGTCCTGCACCTGAGTCCCTCCTAAGAATCCCAGAATGAACACACTCAGTAGACAGCCTCAGGTGTCATCATAGAAGGATCTAATAAACTTCACAAGCAGTTTACCCAAAGGGAGTCCTTGGCAGACACCAAAACCTGCAGAGGCTAATTTCCCTTTGTGTGGTTGGTACCTGCACAACAGCTTGCATGCCATGGTTGAAGTTGAGCCTCACAATCACCCAGCCTGATAGTTGATTCCACACACTAATAGGCAAATAGAAATCAAGACACAATTACAACAGGAGGGGCCATATAACACACAAAAGGGACATTCCAGGAGCACTAAGCTCAGGTGATAAAGGAGGCTGCATCACTAAACTCCACAAGACACCTAATACAAAAGGCCACCCCAAGAAGATTGGGAGTCATGGCAGATCTATCTAATACATAGAAACAAACACAAAGAGGCAGCCAAAATGGGAGGCAAATAAACATGTCCCAAACAAAAAAAACTCCAGATACTTCCAGAAAAAGAGCTCACTGAAATGGAGGCAAGCAATTTATCAGATATAGAGTTCAAATTAATGGTTAGAAGGATGCTCAACAGCATAAAAAAAAACAAAAAAACAAACCCAGGAACTCTAAAAAAGAACCAGTCAGAAATGAAGAATACAATATCTTAAACGAAGAACACACGGGAAGTAATAAACAGTATATTGGATGAAGTACAGAACTGAATCAGCAATTTGGAATGCAGGATATGAATAAAACACAGAGAGAAGCAAAAAGAAAAAAATAATGAGAATAGCCTTGGCCAGATCGCTCATCTGGTTAGAGTGTCCACTAAAACACAAAAAGGTTGTGAATTCAATTCCCTAACAGGGCACATACTGAGGTTGCAGGTTTAATATCTGGTCAGGGCATGAATGGGAGGCAACCAATCAAGGTTTCTCTCTCACATCAATGTATTTCATTCTCTCTCACTCTCTCTCCAAAAATCAATAAAAACATATTCTTGGGTGAGGATTAAAATAAAATGATGAAAATAGTTTAAGAAACTTTTGTAACAACATAAAATATAAGAACATTTGCATCACAAGGGTAACAGAAGGAGAAAAGAGAGAGCAAAGGATCAAGAACCTATTTGAAGAAATAATGAGAGAAAACTTTCCTAACATAGTGAAGAGAAATAACACACAACTACAGGAAGTGCAGAGTCCCAAACAAGATGTATCCAAAAATACCAACACCAAGATATATCATAACTAAAATGCCAAAGGTAAATTACCAAGAGAGAATCTGAAAATCTGCAAGAGAAATACAGTTAGTTACCTACAGGTGAGCTCCCATAAGACTGTCAACTGATTTCTCAACAGAAACATTTCAGACCAGAAGAAATTTGCTTGAAATATTTAAATTGATGAAAAGTAAGGACCTACAACCAATACTACTTTACCCAGCAAGGCTATCATTTACTACTGAAGAAGAAATAAAGAGCTCTCTAGATAAGAAAAAAATAAGGGAGTTCGTTACCACCAAATCAGCATTACAAGAAATGTTAAAGGGTCTTGGAGAAGAAGATAGAAGAGGAAGAAGAAGAAGAAGAGGAAGAGAAGGAAGAGGAAGCCTTACCTACCTAGTTTGGCTCAGTGGTTCGAGCATCAGCCTGGGGACTGAAAGGTCCCAGGTTCAATTCTGACCAAGGGCACATACTTCTGTTGGAGGCTCGATCCCTGGCCCTAGTTGGGGTGCATGCAGGAGGCAACCAGTCAATATGCCTCTTTCGCATCTATGTTTCCCTCTCTTTCTCTCTTTCTCTCTCTCTCTCCCTTCCAGTCTCTCTGAAAAAAAAAGGGGGGGGGGAGGAGGAGGAACAGAGGAATATAGTAAAAAGAATAAAATGTCAATAAATACAAACCTATCAAAAATCACTTTAAATTTAAATAGTTTAAATGGTCCAAACAAAGAACATAAGGTATCTGAATGGATAAGAAGAAAAACCCATATATATGCTGTCTACAAGAGACTCACCTCAGAATGAAATCTACACACAGACTAAAATTAAAGGGAGGTAAAAAGATATTTCATTGAAATGAAAAGGAAAAAGAAGCTTGTGTAGTATTATTTATATTTGACAAATTAGACTACAAAACAAAAGATATAGTAGGAGACAAAGAAGGGCACTACATAATGATAAAGGGAGCAATCAAACAACAGGATGTAACCCTTATAAACATTTATGCACCTAACAGGGGCACCTAAATATGTAAGCAAAATCTTGATGGACATAAAGGGAGAGATTGAGTCATAGTAGGGGATTTTATCACCCCATTGAGATCAATAGATTAACCTTCCAGACAGAAAATCAACAAGGAAACAGCAACCTTAAATGACACACTAGATCAGATGGCTTTAATTGATATCTTCAGATCATTTCACCCTAAACCAGCAGAATAAACATTCTTTTCACGTGCACATGGAATATTTTCTAAGATAGACCACATGTTAAGACACAAAAATCTAAGCAAATTTAAGGAGATTGAAATCATATCAAATAACTTCTCTATTATAATATGAAACTATAAATAAATCACAAGAAAACAACTGAAAAACACACAAAGACTTGGTGACTAAATATCATGTTACTAAACAATGAATGGGTTACCAACAAGATCAAGGAAGAGATACAAAATTACCTTTATATAAATGAATATGAGAATACAACAACCCAAAATCTACAGGAAGCAGTAAAAGCAGTCCTAAGAGGGAAATTCATAGCATTACAGTCCGACCTAAAGAAACAAAAAAAATCTTAAATAAACAATCTAACATTATACTTAAAGAAACTAGAAAAACAACAACAAACAAAGCCAAAAGTGAATCAAAGAAAGGAAGAAAATAAAGGTCAGAGCAGAAATAGAGTCCTTATAAAATGCAAAAAATCAATGAAACTAAGAAATGGTTCTTTGAAAATATAAACAAGATTGACAAAACTTTAACCATACCCATTAAGAAGAAAACATAGGGGAGTTAAATAAATAAAATCAGAAATGAAAGAGGAGAATTAACAGCTGACAGCACAGAAATGCAAAAGATTGTAAGAGAATATTGAAAAACAATTGTATGGCAACAAATTGAACAAACTGGGTAAAATGAATAAATTCATAGAAATGTACAAATTTTCAAAACTGAATCATGAAGAATCAGAAATATGGACAGATAGATTACAACTAATAAAAACGAAGGGAAAAAAAATATTTCCAACAAATAAAAGTCCCAATCTGAATGGCTTCACAGGCGAATTTTACCAAACATTCAAAGAATTAACACTTATCTTGCTCAAAATATTCCAAACAATTCAAGAGAAGAGGAGACACAGAAATTCATTTTATGAGGCCAACATTATCTTAATTCCAAAACTAGGCAAAGACACTACAAAGAAAGAAAATTATGGGCCAATATCCTTGATGGACATAGATGCTAAAATCTTCAACAAAATACTAGCAAATCACATCCAGCAATATATTAAAAAGGTCATACACCATGATCAATTGGGATATATTCTGGGAATCAAGGTTGGTACATTACACGCAAATCAATAAATGTGATATACCACTTAAACAAAAAACACATAATCATACCAATAGATACAGAAAAAAGACTTCATACAACCCAGCACCCATTTCTCAAAAAAGCTCTCAGCAAAGTGGTAATAAAGGAATCATACCTCAATACAATAAAAGCCATATATGACAAACCCACAACCAACATCATATTTAAAGGGCAAAAAATACAAGTATCCTTTTGATAAGGAACAAGACAGGATGTCTACTTTCACCGCTCTTATTCAACATAATACTGACTGTCTGAGCCACAACAAATATTCAATACAAAGAAATAAAAGGTATCAAATTTGTAAATGAAGATGTAAAACTGTCATCATTTACAGATGACATAATACTATATAGAGAGAACCTTAAAGATTCCACCAATATCTATTAAAACTGATCAATGAATTCAGTAAAGTACTAGGATACAAAATAGTTATTCAGAAATCAGTTGAATTTTTATGCACTGATAATGAAGAATCAGAAAGGGAAACAAAGAAAACAATCCCATTTACAATTTGTGGAGAAAGTGAAAACACTTAGACTTTCTCACTACCTTACCAAGGCTGAAGGCCCCAGTTATGTAAACATGATATACCACAGTCATAACAGATTCTGTACAGCTGACTAAGGCCTGACCCAGACCCATCCTTGGCTGAGAGACACTATTGTTCTCATGTCTTATAAGACAGGCCTGGGACTTTCAGAGTTTGTCCCCCAGGGTGAGATTTTGTCCCTTATGTATGCTGGACCAGCCACCAGCAAGAAAAGTGCAGTTTGTTTCTCTTGTTCAGATCTGCTGCAGGCTGAAATAAAGGCATGTCTCATCCTTCTTTGGCTCCCTAGGTTTTCTTCAGACTGTCTGGATCCAGTGTGAACCTCCCAGGCCTTTATCTTTGGCATTACACAATTGCATCAAAAAAATAAAATACCTAGGAATAAATTTAACCAAGGTTGTAAAATACCTGAACTTGGCAAATTATAAGACACTGAAGAAAGAAATTTAAGAAGATACAAATAAGTGGAAGCATATACTGATCAAGTATATACAAGATCAAGAAAGAAAGAAAAAAAATTATGGACAGGAAAAATTAACATCATTGAAATGTCCATACTACCCAAAACAAGATAGATTCAACAAACTTCCTCTCAAGATACCAATGGCTTATTTCACAGAACTAGAACAAATATAACAGAAATTTATATGGAAACTCAGAAGACCCCGAATAGCAAGAGCAATCTTGAGAAAGAAGGACAAAGTTGCAGGAATCATGTTACTTGATATCAAATTCTACCTCAAGGCCATAGTAGTCATACTAGCATAAAAACAGACATATAGATCAATGGAACAAAATAAAAAGACCAGAAATAAACCCATACTTTTATAGTCAATTAATATTTGACAAAGGAGGCAAAAACATAAAATGCACTCAAGATATCCTATTCATTACATGATGTTAGGAAATTTAGACAGAAACAAGCAAAAAATAAAGCTTGATGACCTTCTTACATCACACACAATAATGAATACAAAATGGATTAAAGCCTGAAATGTGAGACTCGAAACCTTAAAAATCTTAGAAGGAATCATAGGCAGTAGAATCTCTAATGATTCTCATAGCAATATTTTTTCCTACATTGCCTCGGAGAAGAAAAACAAAAAATAAACAGATGGAACTACATCAAACTAAAAATTTTTGCGTAACAAATAAGCCATCAACAAAATTAAAAGACAATCCAGTTTATGGGAGAACATATTCACCAATGACACATCTGATAAGGGGTTAATACCCAAAATTTATAAAAAACTTATACAACTCAACACCAAGAAGGCAAAAAAATCCAATTAAAAAATGAGCAAAAGTCCTGAATAGTTACTTCTCAATAAAACCAACACACAGGTGTCCAATACATGTATGAAAATATGTTCAACATCACTAATCATCGGAGAAATTAAAATTAAAACCACAATGAGATATCACTTCACACCTGTCAGAATGGTTATAATCAATAAATCAACAACAGAAAATGTTGGTGAGGATGTGGTAAAAGGGGAAACATGGTGCAGACTGGTGCAGCACCAGTGGAAAGCAGTATGGAATTACCACAAAAAAATTTAAAATGGAACTGCCTTATGACCCAGTGATTTCACTCCTGGTAATATATCCAAAGAAATACAGAACACTGATTCAAAGGAATATAAGCACCCCTATGTTCATTGCAGCATTACTTGCCAAATTTGGAAACAGCCCAAACATCCATCAGTAGATGAATGGATAAAAAAGCTGTGGTACATTTACCCAGGGGACTACAACTTGACTGTGAAAAAGAAAAATTTTTTTTTTACAAATATATTTTTATTGATTCCAGAGAGAGGAAAGGAAAGGGAGAAAGAGAGAGAGATAGAAACATCAATGATGAGAGATTCATTGATCGAGCCCACAACCCGGGCATGTGCCCTGACCAGGAATCGAACCCTGATCGCCTGGATCCCAGGTCGACGCTCAACAGCTGAGCCAAGCCCGGCTGGGCTGAAAAAGAAAATCTTACCCTTTGTGACAGCATAGATTGACTGGGAGAGCAGTAAGATAAGTGAAATATGCGAATCAGAGAAAGACAAGTACCATATGATTTCACTCATATGTGGAATTCTTTGAAAAAAGTGAACTAATAAGCAAAATGGAGACAGACTCATAGATAGAGCGCAAGCTTACAGCTATGACTGCGGAGATTGGAAGGCTCAGTAGTGGAGTGTGGAGGGATAGAGCAAAAAAAAGGGAGAGGAAAACTCATGGACATAACAACAGTGTGGACAATAGTGTGGTGATTGCCTGATGGGTGTAGAGAGCGTGACAGACAAAATTGGGGGGATAAATGGTTATGGAAGAAGGCTTAGCTTGGTGTGGTTAACACACAATACAATGTACAAATAATGTGTTGAGGAATTGTGGACCTGAACACATTAATTTGGTTAACCAGTATCACCCTAATAAATTCAATAAACAGGAAAAAAATCCAAACTGACAAATATCTTTTTATACTTATGTTAGTGTATTAGAGAGTACTAATGTATATATTATTTTTCTTTTCTTAACTCATTTAAACAAGAATTGTTTAAAATTATAAAAATTATATGTATATGCTAAACTTATATATCATAGTCTGAAGTTGTATATTATATATCATAAATTATAAAATTATGTATAAGTTATATGTATATATCTTTAAACAATTACAGTTTAAATGAGTTAAGAAAAGACAGTAGCAAAATATAAGAATAAATATATACAATTTACATTGTATATTAATGTATATAATATATATGATGTATGCCCAAGCCTGTAATATACAAAAAAATAACATAAGTGTAATATGTTTTCCAATAACAACACAAATTATGCGAGTGAGGCTAAGCTGTAGCATTCCAATTTCATTACTAATTTTTCTTTATATTTTAAAATTATTTTTAGTTCTTGCTCTTGGGCTTACCATGCTACATTAAGAAATGTTCACTTAATGCAAGTAAGACAGTAAAGAAAGAATAGAGAAATAAATATATGAAAATATAAGAACAAAATAAAGGCAGAAGTAAGTTGAACTATATCTATAATAACATTAAAGCTGATGGAATAAACAATCCAAATAAAAGATAGAGATTGTCAGGCTGGATTACAAAACATGATTCTACTCTATTTTATCTATATTAGAGAAACATTTGATTTAAAGACACATATAATAAAAGTAAATGGATTGAAAAAGATAAAAAATGAATACAATAACAAGAAAACTTAAGTGTAAATATTAATATCAGACAATGAACATTAAAACAAAGTTTTATGAAAGATTATACTAAATGATAGCAACCAGTCACAACAGTCCACATACTATGCGATTCCATTTATAAAAACTCTACAAGAAAGAAATCTATAGAGGCAGAAGGCAGGTTACTCATTGTTTAGGGCTGAGTGAAGGGGGTTACAAGTGAATAGAAAAGTAAATAAAGGAGAATAATTTAAAAATATGGATTTTTCACCCAAAATCTATGGATCACAGCAAAAGCAGTCTTGAAAGAGAATATTATAGGGTTACAGGCCTACCTCAAGAAGCAAGAAAAATCTCTAATAAATAATCTAACCTTCATGTGAAAGAATTGGAAAAAAGCAGCGGGGAAAGCCCAGAGTAAACAGAAGGAAGGAAATAGTAAAGATCAGAGCAGAAATAAATGACATAGAGACTAACAACCAATACAAAAAAGTCAATGAAACCAAAAGCTGGTTCTTTGAAAGGATATACAAGATTGATGAACTATTAACCAGACTCATCAAAAACCAAAGAGAGAGGAGCGAAATAAATATAATCAGAAATGAAAGACAGGAGGTAACAACGGATATCACAAAAATACAAATGACTGTAAGAAAATTTTGCAAACAACAAACTACAGGCCAACAAAATAGACAATTTTCTAGACAAATTTCTAGAACTTTCTAGACAAATGAACTAGATAAATTTCTAGAAATATATAATCTTCTAAAACTGAATCAGGAAGAATCAGAAAATCTGAATAGAGGAAAATAACTAATGAAATAGAAGGGGTAATAAAAAAAACTTCCAGCAGACAAAAGCTCTGGATCAGATGGCTTCAAAGATTAATTTTACCAAATATTCACAGAAGAACTAACATCTATCCTCCTTAAACTATTTTTAAAAATTCAAGAGGAGGGAAGATTTCCAAGTTCTTTTGTGAGGCCAAAATTATTCTAATACCAAAACTAGATAAAGACACAATAAAGAAAAGCAATTAGAGCCCAATATCCCTGATGAACTTAGATGCTAAAATCCTCAACAAAATATTAGCAAATTGGATACATTTTTAAAAATTATACACCATAATCAAGTGGGATTTATTCCAAATATACAAGGATGGTACAATTTTCACAAATCAATAAATATGATACATCATATAAACAAAATGAAAGGGAGCCCACAGTATGGGAGAAAATATTTGCAAATGATACATGTGACAAAGGGTTAATTTCCAAAATATAAAAGGAACTCATACAACTCAACAGTAAGACAAACAACCTAATTAAAAAATGGGCAAAGGATATGAATAAACACTTCTCCAAAGAGGACACACAGATGGCCAGGAGGCATATGAAAAATGCTCAATGTCATTAACAATCAGAGAGATGCAAATTAAAATCACAATGAGGTATCACTTTAAAACTGTCAGAATGGCAACCATCAACAAATCAACAAATGACTCCTGCTGGTGAGGATGTGGAGAAACCGGAACCATAGTACACTGTTGGTGGGAATGCAGACTTATGCAGCCACTATGGAAAACAGTTTGAAGTTCCTTCAAAATATCAAATATGAAACTGCCATTTGACCCAGTGATCCCACTTCTATGAATATACCCTAAGAAACACAAAACACCAATCTGAAAGAATTTATGCACATTTATATGTTAATAGCAGTGTAATTTACAATAGCTAAGATCTAGAAACAGCCCAAGGGCCCATCAGTAGATGAGTGGATTAAAAAGCTGTGGGACATTAACACCATGGAATACTATGCAGCTGTAAAAAAGAAGCATATCAGGGAGCTGGGAAGATGGTGGCACTGTGACAAGAAGCAGAGTGCTTTTACTCCAGCCACTGATTTGATTTACCGCTAAAATACTGCATAACCAGCTTGTCAAAAACAGAGAAAAATACCTGAGTGGAAATGTTTCAAGTAGGGAGCCCTGAAGAAACATCATAGAGTCTGGTAAGAGAGGGGTGGAATAGAAAGGGGCAGACCCCCTTGAAGTCTGTGCTGGGCTCAAAGCCCTGAGGATTAGAGGCTGCAATACTCCATCCTCTTGGTAGTGTGAACTGGCATCCAAAATCTGGGATCTCAAACCCAGAGCAGAGGAGAAGGGAAGGAATTACCGTGCACAGAGGGCAGAGGGACCCAGGGGAACAGTGTGCCTGCTAGGAGGGGACTGCACCTCCCAGTGAGACAATGCACTTAATGGCAGCCAACGGCTCAGAGCTCCTTCATCCCAGTTGCTGACTGTGGGAAAGGCTGTCCCACAGTGTGTGGCTCCTGAATAGAAAGGGTAGGAGGGCTGCACTGAGCAGCCACATACAGGGAGCCTCTGGGTTCCAGTGAAGCATTGTGTATAACACCAGAATGTGGGGAAGGGAACGAGAGCCCTCCTGCCACCAGAGAGGGTCCAGAGCCACCAGCTGCCAGAACTTCTGGGTTTTTTTGACCATTCTGTGGGGAGCCATGATAGAGTGCAAGGAGCTGTCCCAGCTTTACTGAGATCAGCTGTGCAGGGGAGATGCAGGAGGCTGATTTTGTGATCCCTACTTCTTGGTACCAAGGCATGGGGCAGACAGGAGTTCTCTGGGTGAGATCTCTGCCTCTGTATAGCTTTGTTTGCTTTTGGGTTTTGATTGCTGAATGGGCACCCACCTTGCTAGCTTGCATTGAGGAGACAGACCAGTGAAAACTGAGATTTGCGTCTGCATAAGAGACCGTTTGAAATAAGTGCCATGTGTTACCACCCAACCTGATCTGGGAAAGGAGCGGTGGAGCACGAATACCTCTCCTGCAGTCTAGGGAGCACCACCCCCAACAGGAAAGGGGCTGGTTCAGCTCACTGAAGTCCCAGATATTTCCCACAGGACACAGTCCTGAGGGGGCGGGGATAACAGCTCACAGGATGACAATACAAGAATAAGTCTCTCAGGGACTATAGTTTGGGAAATGGAGAAAAAACTTAAAACCCCTTCTGGGGGTTGGGTGGGCAAAGAGCTCACTAGAATTTTTTTTTTAATCAAAACAACTGAGCCAAGGCTACAAAAATTGCCCAAACAGAGAAGGCAACAGAATGAAGTCAAATTGAAACTATAGCAGGCCATTGTATGGGGAACTAGAATTGGAGGATAGGGTAGAGAAGGAGGAGCTGGCTTTGAAGCAGAGAATAACTTCCCAAAAGTGATTTCTTGATGGAGAACCCTCAAATTGAAGTGAGAAATATCCCAAGCTACACTAGCTGGACTGCACTCTAAAGACTCTTTCAAGAGACTCTGGAGTAAGATCAGGCAACAAGGGGGAGGCAAAATAGCTGACAAGTGGAGATCCAAAGAGATCTTCAGATCAATCAACTACCAAAGGACACCAGAGCTAAACCTAGAAAGCTCCTGGCATTAGCTGATACAAAATTACCTCCCAGGAGAACCAAAATCAGCATAGAAAACAGTGAGCCTCAGAAAACATAAGCAGCCCAGAAGAAACTCACCTATTTTTTTTTAGAAAAAAGAAAAAAATTTTCTTTTCAAATTTTTTAATATTTTTTTTAACTTTTAAACTTTTAAAATAATTTTTAAAAAATTGGCCCAACTGGGGTTGGCTCAGCAGTTGAGCACTGAACTAGGATCCAGACAATCAGGGTTTGATACCTGGTCAGGGCACATGCCCAAGTTGCAGGCTCAATCCCCAGTAGGGGACGTGCAGGAGGTAGCCTATCAATGACTCTCTCATTATTGATGTTTCTCTCTCTCTCTCCCTCTCCCTTCCTCTCTCTGAAATCAAAAAAGATATATTTAAAGAAAACATTTTGTTTAGCTTAGCATTTTTTTTTCTTTGTTTTGTTTTGTCTTTTGTTTCATTATCAAGATTTTATTGATATTCCCTGCTTAATTGGTGGGATATTAACATTATAACCAATAAGTTTACTGATTTTCTCTCTTGTTTCCCCTATATCTCTTATTGGACTCCCAAAGTGCCCTTGCTTTATCACTCTCTCTCTTCTTGTTCCATTGGCATAATTTTTTTTTCTTTATTTCTTCTTTCTTTTCTTTTTCTCCTTTCTGTCTTCCTATCTTTTTGTTTGTTTGTGTCTGTTTGTCTCTCTCTTGTATTTTTCATTTTTTTATTTTTCAAATGTTTTCCTATTCTTATGCTCTACTCTTAATTTTATCCTCGCCATTTTTTTGGAATCTTTTTTCTACCCATCTTTCAGAAACTTTTCTCTCCCCTCCTTATCTCCCAGTTGTTTCTATATTTTTTACTTTTTATTTTCTTTTTTATAATTATTTTATATTTTTCAATACTATTAGCAATAACATCCTTTTCTCTCTCACTCATTTTTTTTTTTTTTTTTGGCATTAGTTTTTGTGTTCTCCCTTCACTCTCCCAATTCTACTTTCACTTGGGATGTTTTCATTGTGATTGTCAGAAATTTTGTAAGATATTGCTTGTTTCCTGGCAATTTGGTTGTGTAATTTCTTGCTTTCCAGAAACTGTCATACAGCTCACATGATGTGATTGGAGCTGAGCTACACATTTAGCAAACCTCAGAGAAGAGTGCTTCCAAACATGGGTCAACAACAATCTAAATCCAATCACAAAAGGAGAGCCCAAACAACCGAAAAAGGGACTCCCACAAAAGGGACATGCCTAGAACAAATAACTCTGAAGTATAAGGAAAACACACCTCTGGGCACGATTGGACATACACTACAAAATCCCACCCCATAAGACTGGGAGACAGCAAATATATCTAACGTACAGATACAAACACTAGAAGCCACCAAAATAAAGAGACAAAGAAACAACCCCCAAACAAGAAAAGAAAAAAAATCACCAGAAAGATCTTTATGAGACAGAGTTAAGCAAGTTATCAAAAATACAGTTCAGAGTAACGGTTCTAAAGATGCTCAAGGAAATTAATGAGAAGAAAAAGACACTTAATGGAAAGGTCAGGGAACTTAGTGAAGACATGAAAAAGAACTAAATATCATAAACAAGAATCAAGCAGAAATGAAGAATACTGTATCTGATATCAAGAATACACTGCAAGGAATTAAAAGGAGTCTCAATGAAGCAGAGGATAGAATAAGTGACTGACAAGATAAAAGTAAAAAAAAAATACACTCAATCATAGCAGCAAAAAACCCCACACATACTTAAAAAGCATGAAGACAAACTAAGGCAGCTTTGGGACAACATGAAGCAAAACAATATTCACATCATAAGGGTACCAGAGAGGGAGGAAAGAGAGCAAAGAATAGAGAAATGGATGGTGGAAATAATGACAGAAAATGTTCCTATGCTAGTGAGAAAGAAAGCCACACAAGTTCAGGAAGCACAGAGGGTTCCAAACAGGAGAGACCCAAAGAGACTCACTCTAAGACACATCATACTTAAAATGATAAATGTTAAGAACAAAGAGAGAATATTAAGGGCTGCAAGAGCGATACAAGCAGTGACTTACAAGGGAACCCCCATAAGGCTAAAAGATGATTTCTCAACAGAAACACCACAGGACAGAAGGGAGTGGAATGAAGTTCTCAAAGTAATGAAAAGCAAGAACATGCAACCAAGAATGCTTTATCCAGTAAGGCTATCATTTCCAATTGAAGGTGAAATAAAGAGCTTCCCAGACAAAAGAAGGCTAAAGGAGTTCAGAACACCCAACCAAGCATGGCAAGGAATGCTAAAATAACTGCTTTAGAAGAAGAAATACTGAGCAAAAGGTACATACGCATAAGGAAAAAAATGGCATTAAATAAATATATATCAATAATAAATTTAAAAGTAAATAGATTAAATGCTCCAAATCAAAAGACATAGTGGAGAAAACAGGACCCAAATATATGCTCTCTTCTACAGACCAAACCAAGAGCAAAAGATTCACAAAAGCTAAAAGTGAAGGGATGTAAAAAAATATTCCATTCAAGTGGAAAGAAAAATAGTGTTGGAGTAGCAATACTTACAATACTTACTTCTGACAAAAGAGACTTCAATATAAAGACCATAATAAGAGACAAAGATGGTCACTACATAATGCTAAAGGGATCAATCTAACAGGAGGAAATAACCCTTATATATATGCACCCAATATAGGAGCACCTAAGTATATAAAAAATTTCTTGCTGGGCATTAAAGGGGAGATTGACAGCAACACAATCATAATGGAAGACGTTCAAACCCTACTGTAATCATTGGACACATCATCAAGACAAAATATCAATAGGAAAACACAGACCTTAAATGACACACTAAATCTAATGGATTTAATTGACATTTACTGAATGTTTCATTCCAAAACAACAGAATACACATTCTTCACAAGGACACATACAACATTAAATGACCACATGTTAAGGTACAAGGCAAATTTCTACAAATTCTAGAAGACTGAAGTGATTTGAAACATCATCTCAGATCAGAATGGCATGAAACTAAAAATTAACCACTATAAAAAACCTCAAAAATATTCAAACACATGGAGGCTAATTAGCATGATATTAAACAATGAATGGGTTACCAATGAGATCAGGGAAGAAATCAAACACTACCTGGAAAAAAATGAAAATGAAAAGACAACAACCCAAAATCTATAGGACACAGTAGAAGCAATCCTAAGAGGAAAGTTCATAGCAGTACAACCGTACCTCATGAAAGAAGAAAAAGGTCTAATAAACCACCTACCACAACAACTAAAAGAACTAGAACGAGAAAAGCAAGAAAAGCCTGAGAAGTGGAAGGAAGGAAATAATAAATATCAGAGCAGAAATTAATGACATAGAGACTAAAAAAACAATACAAAAAATCAGTGAAACCAAGAGCTGGTTCTTTCAAAAGACAAATAAGATTGATGCACCATAGCTAGACTCACCAAGAAACTGAGAGACAGGCCCTAAATAAAGAAAATAAAAAATGAAAGAGGCACTATAACAAATGACCCAACAGAAATACAAAGGATTGTAAAAAAATACGATGAGCAACTAGATGCAAGAAAACTAGACAACCTGGGTGAAATTAACAAATTCATAGAAGCATACAATCTTCCAAAACTGAATCAGAAAGAGGCAGAAAATCTGGATAGATCAATAACAGCTAATGAAATTGAAGCAGCAATCAAAAAGCTCTCAGCAAACAAAAGTCCTAGACCAGATTAATTTACAGGTGAGTTTTACTAAACATTCAAAGAATTAACACCTATTCTATTCAAAGTATAACAGAAAATCCAAGAGAAAGAAAAACTCCCAAACTTTTTATGAGGCCAGAATCATCCTAATCCCGAAACCAGATAAAGACAATACAGAGAAATAAAATTACAGGCCAATGTCCCGGATGAACATAGATGCAAAAATCCTTAACAAAATACTAGCCAACTAAATCCAGCAATGCATTAAAAAGATCATATACCATGACCAAGTGGGATTTATTCCAGGGATGCAAGGCTAGTATAATATCCCCAAATCATTAAATGTGATACATCACATAAAATAATGAAGGATAAAAATCATATGATCATGTCAATAGATGCAGAAAATGCATTTGACAAAATCCAGCACCCATTTTTGATAAAAACTCATGGCAAAGTGGGAATAGAAGGATCATACGTCAATATAATAAAGGTCATGTACTACAAACCTACAGCCAAAATCAAACTCTGGTCAAAACCTAAAACCATTTACATTAAAAACAGGAACAAGACAGGGTTGCGGGGTTGCCCACTTTTACCACTCTTATTCAACACAATATTTATTGGAAGTCCTTGTCACAGCCATCAGACAAGAAGAAAACATGAAAGGTATCCAAATAGGAATGGAGGAAGTAAAACTGTCATTATTTGCAGATGACATAATATTGTACATAGAAAATCTTTAAGACTCCATCAAAGTACTATTAGATTTGAGAAAGGAATTCAGCAAGGTAGCTGGCTACAAAATTAACTCTCTGAAATCGATGGCATTTTTATACACCAACAATAAAGTCTCAAAAGGAGAAACTGAAAAAAATACCACTTACCATTGCAATTTAAAAAATAAGATACTTAGGAATAAATTTAACCAAGGATGTAAAAGAGCTGTACTCAGAAAACTACAGGACACTGAAAAAAAAAAAAAAAAATAGAGGAAGATATAAACAAGTGGAAAAATGTACCATGTCCATGGATTGGAAGAATTATCATTAAAATGTCCATACTACCCAAAGTAATTTATAGATTCAATGCAGTTCTTATTAAAATACCAACATCATATTTCACAAAGCTAGAACAAATATTCCAAAAATTTATATGGAACCAAAAAAGACCCAAATAGTTGCAGCGATCTTGAGAAAGAAGATCACAGTGGGAGGGATCATATTACTGAATATCAAACAGTACTACAAAGCCACTGTAATCAAAACAGCCTGATGTTAGTACCACAACAGACATATAGACTAATAGAACAGAACAGAAATAACAGAAATAGATACAAGCCATTATGAGCAATTAATATTTTACAAAGGATGCAAGAACATACAATGGAGTAAAGACAGTCTCTTCAATAAATGGTGCTGGGAAAATTGGACAGCTACATGCAAAAAAATGAAACTAGACCACCAACTTATACCATGCATGAGAATAAACTCAAAATGGATAAAATGCTTAAATGTAAGTAGCAAAACTGTGAAAATCCTCGAAGAAAACACTGGCAGTAAAGTCACTGACATGTCACAAAGAGGAATTTTCTCTGATTCATCTCCTAGGGCAGTAGAAACAGAAGAAAAAATAAACAAATGGTACTGCATAAAACTAAAAAGCTTCTGCACAGCAAAAGGAATAAGCCTCTAAATATAAAGGAACTCCACGGTATGGGAGAACATATTTGTCAAGATTTTATCTGATAAGAGGCAAATTTCCAAGGTGTTCAGAGAACTCACACAACTCAAGAGGAAGACAAACAATTCAATTTAAAAATGGGCAATATACCTGAATACACATTTCTCCAAAGAGGACATACAGATGGCCAAGAGACAATTGAAAAAATGAAGAATGTCACTAATCATCAGAGAAATACAAATTAAAACCACAATGAGATATCACTTCACACCTGTCAAAATGGTTACCATCAACAAATCAACAAATGCCATGTGCTGACGAGGATGTGGAGAAAGCGTAACCCTGGTTCACTACTGATGGGAATGCAGACTGGTGCAGCCACTATGGTAAACAGTATGGAGGTCCTTCAAAATATTAACAATGGAACTGCTTTTTGACCCAGTGATCCCAATTCTAGGAATATAATCTAAGAATTTTGAAACACTAATCAGTAAGAATATATGCACTCCTATTTTTATAGCAGCATAATTTACAATAGCTAAGATCTGGAAACAGCCAAGTCCCCATCAGTAGATTAGCGGATAAAAAAGCTGTGGGATATTTACACCATGGAATACTATGCAGCTGTAAAGAGGAGGATCTCTTACCCTTTGGGACAGTATGGATGGACCTGAACAATATTATTCTAAGCGAATTAAGCCAAGCAGTGAAATACAAATATCACATGATTTCGTTATATGTGGAATCTAAAGAATTTAATAACAGAATAGATTCAATAACATGGAATCATGGATCAAAATGAAGGATCTCAGAGGGAAGGCAGGGGTGGGTGGGAGTATTTTGGGGGGAGGGATTAACTTAAGTATTTATATGCATATATGCGCACCCCAAGGACAAGGGCAATGGTGTGGTAAGGGTCTGGGGAGGAAGTTAGGGCAGGGTGAAAGGGGTCAATGGGGAGAAAAAGGGACATCTGTAATATTTTGCATAAAAAAAGAAGCATATCTTACCCTTTGAGACAGCATGATTCGACCTGGGGAGTAATATGGCAAGTGAAATAAGTCAGTGAGGGAAACACAAGTAACCCATGATCTCTCCTATGTGGAATCTATTGATCAAAATAAATCCAGATACATATTGCATGGAACAAACTGACACATCTAAGAGGAAATTTGTGGGTAGGGGAGTGGCTGAGGAGAGGTTGAAGAAGTTATATGCATATATACATAACCCATTAGCCACATACTATAACGTAGGTAAGGCCTGGAGGGTTGAGGATTTAGAGTGGAAGGGATCAATTGAGGGGGGAAAAGGGGACATCTGTAAAACTTTCAACAGTAAAGATAAATTTTTTAAAATGCTATAGTCCATTTACAAAATGGAATACTATGCGTCTGTAAAAAAGAAGGAACTGTTATCATTTCTGACAGCATGGATTTACCTGGAGAGTATTATGCTAAACAAAATAAGCCAGTCAGAGAAAGACACATACAATATGGTCTCTCTAATATGTAGAATCAAATGAACTAAATATGCTGACATACAAAGTGGAACCCGAAGCATGTATAAATAGAATAGACTAGCTGGTGCCCAAGGGAAGTGTGGCGAGTATAAATGCCTAAGTAAGATGAAGCTAAAAAACGTATATGTAGACCACATGGACACTGACAATATTTTGGAGAAGGCCAAGAGAAAAGGAGACAGAGCTGGGTGGCAGTAGGCAAAGGAGTGGAAAAGAGGGACATCTGCCATAATGTCAACATAAAATTTTATTTTATTTCATTTTTATTTTTGCATGATCTGTAAACAATTTTTTTTAATTTTATTTTTGTTTAAAATATTACAGATGTCCCTTTTTCTCCCCAATGACCCGTTCCCCCCCATTCCTTCCCCCTCCCCAGTCCCACTCCCCACCATTGTCCGTGTCCTTGGGTTGTGCATATATGCATATAAATTCTTTGGTTACTCTCTCCCCCTCCATCCACCCACCCTCCTTCGTCCCACTACATTCATCAGTCTCATCTATGCTTCCATGTCCTTGAATCTATTCTGCTCATCAGTTTATTAAGTTCTTTAGATTCCACATATAAGCGAGATCATGTCATATTTGCCTGGCTTATTTCACTTAGTATAATACTCTCCAGGTCCATCCATACTGTCCCAAAGGGTACAAGATTCTTCTCTCTTTACAGCTGTGTAGTGCTCTATGGTGTAAATGTCCCACAGCTTTTTTATCCACTCATCTACTGATGGGCACTTGGGCTGTTTCCAGATCTTAGCTATTGTAAACTATGCTGCTATGAACATAGGGGTGCATATATACTTTCTGATGAATGTTTCAGGACTCTTAGGATACATTCCTATGAGTGGAATCACTGGGTCAAACCGCAGCTCCATTTTTAATTTTTTGCAGAATCTCCATACTGTTTTCCATAGTGGTTGCACCAGTCTGCATTCCCACCAGCAGTGTACTAGGGTTCCCCTTTCTCCACACCCTCGCCAGCACATGTCATTTGTTGATGTGTTGATGGCAGCCATTCTGACAGGTGTGAAGTGATACCTCATTGTGGTTTTAATTTGCCACTCTGATGGTTAGCGACTTCGAGCATTTTCTCCTGTGTCTCTTGGCCATCCCTATGTCCTCTTTTGAGAAGTGTCTATTTAGGTTCTTTGCCCACTTTTTAATACAGTTGTTTGTCTTCCTCTTGCTGAGTAGTATGAGTTCTTTGTACACTTTGAAAATGAGCCCCTTATGAGATACATTCTTGGCAAATGTGATCTTCCAAACCATTGGGCTCCTTTGTATTTTGAGGCTGTTTTATTTTACTATGCAGAAGCTTTTTTGTTTCGTGTAGACCATATGTTTATTATTTTTATTTTGTTTCTCTTGCCCTAGGAGATGTACTAGTGAAAATTTCACTATATGAGATGTCAGTGACTTTATTGCTTATGTTTTCTTAGAGGATTTTTATGGTTTTTCCAGCTTACATTTAAGTCTTTTATCCATTTTGGGTTTATTTTTGTGTATAGTGAAAGTTGGTGGCCTAGTTTCATCTTTTTGCATGTAACTGTGCAATATTCTCAGAACCACTTATTGAAGAGACTGTCTTTACTCCACTGTATGCTCTTGCTTCTTTTCTTAAATATTAACAGACCATAATGGCTTGGGTCTATTTCTGATTTCTCTCTTCCATTGATCTATATGTCTGGTGCTGTACCAATATCAGGCTGTTTTGATTACAATAGCCTTGTAGTACAGTTTACTATCCAGTAAAGTGATTTCTCCCACTCTTCTAATTTCTTAAGATGGCTGAGGCTACTCAGGGTCTTTTTTGGTTCCATATAAATTTTTGGAATATTAGTTCTAGCTCTGTGAAATATGCTGTTGGTATTTTAGTAAAAATTGCATTGAATACATAAATTGTTTGGATAGTATGGACATTTTAATGATACTAATTCTTTGAATCCATGACCATGGTATATTCTTGCACTTGTTTATATCTTCCTCTATTTTTTTTTTTTCAGTGACCTGTAGCTTTCTAAGTATAAGTTTTTACATCTTAGGTTAAGTTTATTCCTAGGTATCTTATTTTTTTAGTTGCAATGGTAAATGGTATTGTTCTTTTAGTTTCTCTTTATGAAAGTTCATTTTTGGTGTATAAAAATGCCAATGATTTCTGAATGTTAATTTTGTATCCAGCTACCTTGCTGAATTCCTTTCTCAAATCTAGTAGTACTTTGATGGAGTCTTTAGGGTTTTCTATGTACAATATCATGTCATCTGCAAATAATGACAGTTTTACTTCCTCCTTTCCAGTTTGGATGCCTTTCATGTTTTCTTCCAGTCTGATGGCTGTGCCAAGGTCTTCCAGTACTATGTTGAATAAGAGTGGTGAAAGTGGACATCCCTGTCTTTTTCCTGTTTTTAAGGGAAATGGTTTTATATTTTGAGCATTGAGTATGATGTTGCCTGTAGGTCTGTCATATATTGCCTTTATTATGTTGAGGTATGATTCCTCTATTCCCACTTTGCTGCTTTTTATAAGAAATGGGTGCTGGATTTTGTCAAATGCTTTTTCTGCATCTATTGATATGATCATATGATTTTTGTCCTTCATTTTGTTTATGTGATGTATCATGTTTATTGATTTGCGGATGTTATACCAGCCTTGCATCACCGGAATAAATTACACTTGGTCGTGGTGTATGATCTTTTTAATGTATTGCTGGATCCAATTTTAGTGAGGATTTTAGAATCTATATTCATCAGGGTTATTGGCTTGTAATTTTCTTTTTTTGTAGTGTCTTTATCTGGTTTGGGGATTAGAATGATGCTGGCCTCATAAAAAGAGTTTGGGAGTTTTTTCTCCTCTTGAATTTTCTGGAATAGTTTGAATAGAATAGGTTTTATTTCTTCTTTGAATGTATGGTAAAACTCACCTGGTAAAATTCATCTAGTCCAGGACTTTTGTTTGGTTAGAGTTTTTTTTTGTTTGTTTGTTTGTTTTATTACTGCTTCAATTTCATTCGTTGTTATTACCCTATTCAGGTTTTCTACCCCTTCCTGATTCAGCTTTGGAAGATTGTATGCTTCTAGGTATTTGTCCATTTCACCCATGTTCTCCAGTTTGTTGACATATAGTTGCTCATAGTATTTTCTTACAATCCTTTGTATTTCTGTTGGGTTGGTAGTTATATCACCTGTGTCATTTCTGATTTTATTTATTTGGGTCTTCTTTCTTTGTTTCTCGTTGAGTCTGGCTAAAGGTGCATCAATCGTATTTATCTTTTCAAAGAATCAGCTCGTCGTTTCATCTATCTTTTGTATTGTTTTTTCCGTCTCTATGTCATTAATTTCTGCTGTGATATTTATTATTATCCTTCCTTCTACCTCCTTGGGGCTTTCCTTGCTGCTCTCATTCTAGTTCTTTTAGTTATTGTATTTGATGACTTAGTAGAGCTTTTTGTTATTTCTTGAAGTATGCCTTTACTGCTAGGAACTTTCCTCTCAGGACAGCTTTCACTGCATCCCATAGATTTGGGGTTGTCTGTTCATTTTTATTTTTTCCCAGGAAGTGTTTGATTTCTTCCTTGATCTCATTGGTAACATGTTCATTGTTTAATAACATGCTATTTAGCCTCCAGTGTTTGAATATTTTTGAGTTTTTTTATAGTGGTTGATTTCTAGTTTCATGACACTGTTATCCGAGGAGATGCTAGATATGATTGCAGTCTTCTTGAATTTGTAGAGACTTGCCTTTTGCCCTAATATTGTTGAGAATGTTCCAGACATACTTGAGAAGAATGTGTATTCTGCTGCTTTGCTGTGAAATGATCTGTAAATATCAATTAAATTCATTAGGTCTAGGTGTCATTTAAGATCTATGTTTCCCTGTTGATTATTTTGTCTTGATGATATGTCCAGTACTGACAGTGGGGTGTTAAAGTCTCCAACTATGATTGTGTTTCTGTTGGTCTCCCCCTTAAAGTCCAACGAGAATTTTTTTATATTTATAGGTGCTCTTATGTTGGGTGCATATATATTTATAAGGGTTATATCCTCCTGTTGGATTGATCCATTTAGTATTATGTAGTGACCATCTTTGTCTCTTGTTATGGTCTTTATTTTGAAGTCTATTTTGTCAGAAAGAAGTATTGCTACTCCAGCTTTCTTTTTTGTTTCTATTGGCATGGAATATTTTATTCCCTCCCCTCACTTTTAGCCTGTGTGAATTTTTTTCTCTCAGGTGGGTCTCTTGTAGACAGCATATATTTGGGTCGTGTTTTCTTATCCATTCAGCTACCTTGTATTTTGATTGAAGCATTTATTCCATTTAAATTTAAGGTTACTATTGATATATACTTATTTAATGCCATTTTTCCCCGTTATGCCGATGTACCTTTCTGTCAATATTTCTTTTTTTTCTTAGTACAGTCCTTTTAGCATTCCTTGCAATACTGGTTTGGTGGTACTGAAATCCTTTAACTTTCTTTTGTCCTGGAAAGTCTTTATTTCACCTTCAATTTTTAATGATAACCTTGATGGATAAATCAATCTTGGTTGCATGTTCTTGCTTTTCATTACTTGCAGAACTTCATGCCACTCCCTTCTGGCCTGAAGAGTTTCTGTTGATAAATCAACTGTTAGTCTTATAGGGGTTTCCCTGTAGGTCACTGCTTGTCTCTCTCTTACAGCTCTTAATATTTTCTCTTTGTCCTTGACATTTGCCATTTTAATTATGATGTGTCTTGGAGTGGATCTCTTTGGGTCCCTCTTGTTTGGAACCCTCTGTGCTTCCTAAACTTGGATGGCTTTCTCCCTAGCCAGCATAGGGAAGTTTTCTGTCATTATTTCCTCCACCAACTTCTCTGTCCCTTGCTCTCTTTCTTCCTTCTCTGTAAATCCTATAATGTGAATGTTGTTTAACTTCATATTGTCCCAAAGCTCCCTTAGACTGTCCTCGTCCATTTTAAGTGTGTTTCTTTTTACTTTCCAGATTGAGTGTTTTTTTTCTACCATATCATCTAAGTCACTTATTCTATCTTCTGCTTCATTGATCCTGCTTTTAATTCTTTCCAGCGTACTTTTGATATCAGCCATAGTATTGTTTATTTCTGCCTGATTCTTATTTATGATATTAATCTCTTTTTTCATTAGTTTTCACCAAGGTCCACGACCTTTCCCTTAAGTGTTTTGTTTTCATTAATTTTCTTGAGCATCTTTATAACCATTACTCTGAACTCTATTTCTGATAACTTGCTTAAGTCCATCTAATTAAGGTCATTTTCTAGTGATTTCTTCTTTTCTTTAGTTTGAGAATTTTTTTAGTCTTCTCATTTTGGTGGCTCCTACTCTTTTTTTCTATATATTAGATATATTTGCTCTTTCCCAATTTTGCGGGATGGTATTTTATAGTGTGAGTCCAGTGGATCCCAGAGTTGTGGTTTCTTTATATTTCTGAGCTCTTTCCTTTAAACATGTCCCTTTTGTGGATGTCTCTTTTGTGGGTTCTTTGGGCTCTCCTATTGTGATTGGGTCTAGATTGTTGTTTACCAGTACTTGGAAGGCCTCTCCTCTCAGGTTGGCTAACTGTGTGTCTCAGTCCCGACCACATCGTGTGAGCCTTTGTAGGGTGCTGAAAAGTCTGGACAACACACAACTAATCTTCCAGGAAACAAGGGGTAGCTTATAAAATATCTTGACAATCACAATGAAAACAACCCAATTATAATATAACTGGGAGAGTGAAGGGAGAACAAAAATGCTAAAGCAAAAAAATAAATAAAGGAAAAAATTTTTAAAAGATGAAGGAAAAATAAAGCTAGAGTGAGAAAAGTTTATTATTGTTAATAGTAACAAAAATTTTAAAAATTATCATAATAAACTAAAATAAAATGTAAAAAATAGAGAATATACTGGGAGGTAAATGGGGCAGAGAAAAGATTCTGAAAGAAGGGTGAGCAACAAATTAAGGGTACAGTATAGGAATAGGATAATAGTTCAATATGAAAAAATAAAAATACAATAAAGAGACAAACAGAAACTAACAATCAAACAAAAAGATAGGAAGACAGAACAGATAAGAAGAAAGAAAGAAAAAGTTATGACAATGGATCAAGATGAGAGAGAGAGATATAAAGCAGGTGCATGGAGGTAGTCTAATAAGAGATATGGGAGAAATTATAGAGAAAAGCAGTAAAATTATTGGTTATAATAATAATGTCCCAGCAATTAAGCTGAGAATATCAAGAAAATCTTGATAATAGAACAAAAGACAAAACAAAATAAACAAAAAACAAGTTAATCAGAACAAAATTCTTTTTTAAAAAAATTAATTTAAAAATTAAAAAAATACTCTAAAATTTAAAAAGAATTTTTTTTTTCCATTCTGTTTTTCCTACGGAAAAAAAGTTGGGTGAGTTTCATGCCCGTCCGGGCATGGCTCAGAGGTTGAGTGTTGACCTGGGATCCAGGCGATCAGGGTCCAATTCCTAGTCAGAGCACATGCCCTGTTATGGGCTTGATCAATGACTCTCTCATCATTGATGTTTCTGTCTCTCTCTCTCTCCCTCTCCTTTCCTCTCTTTGAAATCAATAAAGATATATTTAAAAAAAATAAAAAAGTTAGGTGAGTTTCATTTGAGCTGCTTATGTTGTCTGTGGCTAACTGTTTTGTATGCTGATGATAGGTCTCCTGGGAGGTACTTGTGTATCAGCCAATGTCAGGAGCTGTCTAGGTTTAGCTCTGGTGTCCTTAGGCAGTTGGTTGATCTGAGGCTCTCTGTGGACCACCTCCATTTGTCAGCTGTTTTGCCTCTCCCTTGTGGTTCCCTGGTCTTACTCCAGAGTGTTCTGTAAAGTCTTTATGGTGCAGGCCGGCTAGTGTAGCTTGGGATATCACTCCCCTTCCTTAGAGGCTTCGTTGCCAAGCACTCACTGTGAGGGCGTTAGTCTCTACTTCACAGGTAGCTCTTCAGTCTCTATACTATCCTTCATTTATAGTTCCCCATACAATGGCCAACTGTAGTTTCAGATTGACTTCAGTCTGTTGCTTTTTTTCATGGGCAGTTTCAGCAGCTTGGGCTCAGTGGGTTTGACTGAAAAACATTCCAGTGAGTACTTTGCCTGCCTAGCCCCCAGCAGGGGTTTAAATTTTTCCTCCAGTTCCCAAATAATAGTCCTTGAGAGTCTTATTCTTGTAATGTCCTCCTGTGAACTATTCTCCCTTCCCCCTCAGGACCGTGCCCTTTGGAGGATATCTAGGGCGTCACTGAGCTGAACCAACCCCTTTCCTGTTGGGAGTGGTGCTCCTAGCCTGCAGAAGAGGTATGCGTGCTCCACCCCTCTTTTCCCAGATCTGGTTGGCTGGTCTCAGGGGGCACATATTTCAAACACTCCTCTATTCAGACACAATTCACAGCTTCGGCAAGCCTGTCTGCTCAATATAAGCCAGGAAACTGGGATCCAGTTGAACAATAAAAAACTCAAAATCACACAAAGCAACACAGAAGCAGAGAAACTACCCTGCAATGTCCTACTGCCCAAGTGTCAAGGCATCAAGCAGGAAGGGACACAAAGTCAGCCCCATGCAGCTCCCTTGCACTTCTGATCTCAATAAAGCTGGGATGGCTCCTTGTGCACAATTCTGGAACCCCCTCAGGGCAGGTCAAAAATCCCAGAATCGGCCCAGCAGGAGCTCAGACAGCTGGAGAAAAACTCCCTTCCACAGGTAACTCTAGCCCATCTCCTGTGGTGGGAGAGCTTTCTTCCCCTTCCCAGAACCACATAGTTTAAATGCTTTCTGGGGTTCTACCCAATGCCTTACAGGAAGGCATAGAAAGTAGGAGCCTCTCCTGAAGCCTGTGCTGGGCTCCAAGCTCCAAGGGTTAGAGGGTGCAAAGCCCCCTCTCTGTTTGTTGGTGAGCCTAACTAAAGGTACATTTATCTTTTTTTATCTTTTCAAAGAATCAACTCTTGGTTTCATTGATCTTTTTTTATTGTTTTTTTTAGTCTCTATGTCATTTTTTTTTTCTTCTCTTATCTTTATTATTTCCTTCCTTCTGCTTCCTTGGGCTTTTCTTGCTATTTCCTTTCTAATACTTTTAGCTGTAGTGTTAGATAGTTTATTAAGGATTTTTCTTGTTTCTTGAAGTATATCTGTAATGCTATGAACTTCCTTCTCAGGACTGCTTTTGCTTTGTCCCATAGATTTTGGGTTGTGTTTTCCTTTTCATTTATTTTTCTAAGCTGGTTACCCAGTATATTAGGAGTAAATCAAGTCTATGGATGGGAGCAAGGGGATTCTGTTTCTTCTCACAGTGCTGTCATCTTCTGAAAAAAAATAATCTGATCCTCTTAGTGAGCCTCAGGCTGTAGAAACTCCAAGGCATAGGGTGAGAGGTTTTCCAGCAGGGTGGGGAAATTGCCTCCCCTTCAGGAAAAAGCTGCTTTGAAGGTAAATATCTGCTTGTGAAAGATGTCCTCTGCAGTATGTGGGAATTACCTGGCACAGGAATCCAAAGGGGTCCCCCTTATCTCTATCTCCAGAACTCACTACCCTAGATTCTCCCCACACAGCTCCAATCCACTCTGCTCTCCCTCTGCTGGAGTCGAAGGTGAGTGGCTGCACATGGAACTCTTTGTGTTGGCTCTTTAAGAGGCTGCCTGCAGTTCCAGCCATCTCTCCCTGGCAGACCGAAACCTGGCTGCTTTTCACAGCCAGATGTTATGTGGGGACCTTTCTCAGTTCTGGTGTTTTTGGCTGGGAAGCCCTGCCTGGGGTTAAGGCCCCAGGGTCCTCAGTGGGAAAGCCCTAACACTTAGATATCCCTCTGGACCTTCAGCTACTGCCCATGGGAGCCCAGCCAGCCCTCTTGCCCCTCCAGACTTTCTACCAGTCTCTATATGGTCTCTAATTTTCCTCCTTGGTTATGAGGGTGCTCTCCAGCTCATCTTCAGTTGAAGTTGATTATTCAGGATACTTTTTTCTATATTTTAGTTGTAATTCTAGTTTGGTCTCAGGAGAGTGTCAGTGTAGCTTCTACTCAGTCCACCACCATCTTTAATCTCCAGTAATGTAGCTCTCTAAATTAAAAAATACTTGAAGCAAATATGAGAAAATAGAAAATATTAATAATAATTTATTTGTTATTAAAATATTAATTGTGAAATCTGCATGATTGATAGAGAAATATTTTTTCTATTTTACTTGTAGTTTTCTGTGTTACTTAAAATATATCATAAATTAAACATATGCAAAAAACATAAATATGTATTTTCAAAGTAGGACAGATAATTTAATTAATGTCAGTCTAAATCAAAGTTCATTCTTTTGCTTTCTCCCTCTCTGTGACAAGTGTTAACAGAGTCTAGTTCCTCAGAGTACATAATATACAGAAGAAACATAACAGCAACAGGTAGTTTTCAGAATGATCACTTGATTCCCAAAGGACCAGCAGTTAGTAATGTAGGGGCTACTGGACATGGGGAGCACAGTGATGGAGAGACCTGGAAGAGGGTTTTACCAGAGATCCAGGCAGCATCTTGGATATCTGTTCACAGGCATTGGGGAATCACAAGTGAGAATGAATGTGGAGTTTGGTAATCTGAAGTGTTGTGACTTTCGAAGCTACAGTGAACACATTTCACAATGCAGAACTTATAGTTAAACACTAAAAATAAAATGGATGTCTGCTCACATCTGTGAACAATTCTAAGAGATACTGGCTCTGACTATAGTTATTTCTCTGATAGGAAGAGATGTTGGCTGGGACTCCACATCTCTGGTTCCTTGACCAGCTGCAGACTATCATAGTAAGTCCTCAAAGAACATACTGCTCAGAGGACAAACAGACACTTCAGGCCAACACAGAGTTTTTGTTCCATGTCAGTGGTGTAGAGTGGAATGCTACTGTTGTTTTTTACCTCCAAGATCAAGCTGGAGCCATTCCTGGCATGGCATGGCTCAGTGGTTGAGCATCAACCAAGGATCCTGGAGATTGTGGTTTGATTCCTGATCAGGGCACATGTCCGGGTTGAGGGATCAATCCCCAATTGGGGGCCTGCAGGAGGCAGCCAATCAATGACTATCACCATTAATATTTCCACTCTCTTTCTCCCTCTCCCTTCCTGTCTCTGAAATCAATAAATATATATTTAAAAAACAAATCAAGCTGGATCATTCAGTGCTATCAGGAACCAGAGAAAGGGCCAACCAGTCTGTCCTAGGCCATACTCACTTAAAAGGCCCTCAGAATCTTAGATATTGTGGTCCTCCTGATGTTATTGTTCCAACTGCCAGCAGAGGCCATGAAAATATGAGCTCAAAGAAAGAGCCCCTGGCTAATTCATATGTCCTTAATTTCCTAAACACCTTGACCCCATTTTTGTGTTCTTAATTATTGTATTTTGCTCTTATCTCTCTGGTAGAAAACAAAAATAAGGAGGAGTAGAAGCTTTTGTACTCCCCTTAGGTGTTAAAGAATGCCACTACTACTCTTTACATAATGTGGAGAATAGGATAAGGAACTTAGAGACTAGTTAATTTGGATACTTGAGTGTTTTTTTAGGATTATATTTTACTTTATTTTTAAATGCAGCCATATGAGATATAGAAACAAGAGCACCAACATATCCAGGCAATCTACTTCATGTCAAAACTTAAGACATACAAATGCCAAGAATGAGCAGATGGGCATGAGACACAGATACATCAAACAGTAGCAGCAGTGGGCATCTATTTCCTCCCATAAAGGACCAGCATTGAAAATTCAAGGCAGTATACACAATAGGCATCAGGATGTAAAGGGTGCCAGTAGGGGTAAACTGCTGCATAAATGGTTGAAGAAAGAGGATGCTATTGGCCACTGATCACTGTCAGAATCAACTGAAGTTTAGTTTTCTTTCAATAAGAAAGATAATTGGTTCCAGCTTACTACAGAAGAAGGCTTTATTTTGGCCCACCAGCATACTAATAGAACATCAGTAATAATGGAGTTCAGAATCAAGTCAACATACATTAGCAGTTACCAATTAGAAAATTTTACCGGGAAAAAAGATGTTTTTAATATCAGTCAAACTACAAAATATCTATGAAACTTAACAAGAAATGTGTAAAGCTTATGTGAACAAAAACTTATAAAACTTTACTTAAGTATATAAAAAAATCTGAATAAGTAAAGAGATATGCCATTGACATGGATAGAAAGACTCAATATTAAAGAGATGACCATTCCTTCCAAATGCTCTATATATTCAAAGGGATCTCAATAAAATCTAATCTGTTTTATTCCAACAGAAATAAACCCACTTGTATTAAATTTTATTTAGAAAATAAAATAAGCCTCTATAGAAAAATATTTTTGGAAGTAAAAATAACAAAGAAAGCTTTTCACAATGAGATGTCAAAATGTGATGAAGCTATTATAATTTTTGAAAATGTGTAATTGGCACAAGAATAGACAAATCAATGGAATAAATGGAGCCCAGTAACAGACCGTTGATACATAGATATATAGATGTTAACTGAAATGTAGATATAGATGTAAATTGATATATGACCAAAGTGGCATTTCATATTACTGTAGAATGGATGGTGAAATTTAATAATAGGTTAGGAATAATTGGTTATATATTTATTGAAAAAATGAAAAGTTTTAAAAAGTATGTAGCTAGTCTGACACTAGCTACAAAAAAAATTCCACATTAATTAAAAAGTTTTATGTGGAAAACAATTAATAAAGATTTTTATATGTAAATATATATAAATTTGGAGCTTGAAACGTCTTCTTATATAAGACATACATGCAAAACTTTAAAGAAAAAGACATGAATTTGACACCATCAAAATGCAACAAATGTTTATATATAAAACAAGACAAACAAAAAACAACAACAGATAGACCTGACAAAAATATTTTCATGGAACCCTGGTTCAGTTGGTTGGAGTGTAGTCTAATGTATCAAAAGGTGGTGAGTTCAATTCAGGTCAGGGTACATACCCAGGTTATCGGTTCTATCCCCAGTTGGGGCACATGTGGAAGGCAACCGATCAAAGTTTCTCACATCAATGATTCTCTCTCGCTCTCTCTCTCTCCTCTAAAATCAACAAAAAAAATTGAGAACTAAAAATTTAGCTTTTTATTTTTTAAAATATATCTTTATTGATTTCAGAGAGAGGAAGGGAGAGTGAGATAGAAACATCAATTATGAGGGTCATCGTTGATCGGCTGCTTCCTGCATGCCCCCTCCTTGGAATAAAGCCCTCAAACTGGACATGTGCTGTGACTAAGAATAGAATCTCCAGTTCCTGGATCCTGGGTTGATGCTCAACTCCTGAGCTATGGTTGGTCAGGCAAGAACTGAAAATTAAAAAGTATATTTTTTCATGGAATGAATACCTGGACTATAAAAAGAATAAAAACAAAAAAGAAAAAATGAAACAATTCAATTGGAAATGGACAAAGATAAGCAATTCACAGAATAGAGAATACAAATGGCCAATAAACATATAAAATGATGCTCAAATGAAAATGAGATATTTTTTGCTAATATAATAGCAAAAAATTTCAAGTATGATGGTATTAAATACTAATGAAGTTATAGGGGAAAATATTCTCATGCACTGTTGATGAAAATATAAATTCATACAGACTCTTTTCAAGTGAAATTAGTAGTTTCCATTAAAATTAAAAATGTATGTACCACTTAATGAAGTAATACCACTTCTTTTTCAACAGTCTCAATCATTTATCTTTTCCCTCAGTGACACAGAGTACAATAAATTCTTTGGATGTAGTAAACTGTTACAATAATACCCTTGAAACAATCATACATCCCTATGTCCATATTCTTATATGAGCTTCTTCTACACTGACTCGATGCTTAGACATGTGGTTGGCTTTGGTAAATGGAACACTAGCAAACATAATATAAGCAGTGGCTTAAAAGGTGCTTTTATTTTAAATTATTATTATTATTATTTTAAATTTTTGGAATACTACGCAGCTGTAAAGAAGAAGAATCTCGTATCCTTTGGGACAGTATGGATGGATCTGGAGAATATTATGCTAAGTGAAATAAGCCAGGCAGTGAAAAACAAATATCACATGATCTCAGTTATACATGGAATCTAAAGAACTTAATAAACTGATGAACAGAATAAATTCAATGACCTGGAAGTATAGATGAGACTGATGAATGTCAGAGAAATGGAGGAGGGCGGGTGGGTGGAGGGGGAGAGAGTAACGAAAGTATTTATATGCATATATACACAACCCAAGGACATGGACAATGGTGGGGAGAGGGACTGGGGAGGGGGAAGGAACAGGGTGGAACGGGTCATTGGGGAGAAAAAGGGACATCTGTAATATTTTAAACAAAAATAAAATAAAAATAAAATAAATGAAATAAAAATAAAATAAAATGAGGAAACAAAGTAATAGAAGAGTTAAACGACATATAATGGTCATAAACATAATAATCAGTGGAATCTGCATTTAAATCATGGCAGCTGAACTCCAGAGCTCATTTTCATAATCCCCAAACTCTAATGTTTGAATTTAATATTTCTTTATTGCCATAAGAATACAAAATCTGAATAGAGCAGCTTTATAATTCTTGATTTCAATGGTGGGAAAAAATCTTGATTATTAAGAAACAGTATTTTTCCCTCATGAACTGACTGGTATTTTAATAATTCATTAAACAAATAATCATTGAAAATAATAATAAAATAAAATACTAAACATGTCCCTTTTTCTCCCCAATGACCCATTTCAATCCCTCCCATCCCCCTCCCCAGTCCCTCTTCCCACCATTGTCTGTGTTCCTGGCTTGTGCATTTATGCATATAAATTATTTGGTTAATCCCTCCCCCTCCACCCACCCTCCTCTATCCTCGGACATTCATCAGTCTCATCTATGCTTCTATGTCATTGAACCTATTCTGTTCATCAGTTTATTAAGTTCTTTAGATTCCACATATAAGCTAGATGATATGATGTTTGTCTTACTAAGCCTGGTTAATTACACTTAGCATAATATTCTCTAAGTCCATCATTACTGTCCCAAAGAATATGAAATATATTTTTTTTACAGCAGCGTAGTATTCCATGGTGTATATGTCCCATAGCTTTTTTATCCACTCATTTACTAATTGGCACTTGAGCTGTTTTCAGATCTTAGCTATTGTAAACTCTGCCGCTGTGAATATAGGGGTGCATATATTCTTTCTGATTAGTGTTACAGGATTCTTAGGATATATTCCTAGAAGTGGAATCACTGAGTCAAAAGGGGGCTCCATTTTTAATTTTTTGTGGAACTTCCATACTGTTTTCCATAGTGGTTGCACCAGTCTGCATTCCCACAGCAGTGTACTAGGGTTCCCCTTTCTCCACATCGTCGCCAGCAGAAGTCATTTGCTGATTTGCTGCTGGTATCCATCCCTACAAGTGTGAACTGATACCTCACTGTGGTTTTAATTTGCATCTCTCTGATGATTAGCAACGTTAAGCATTTTCTCATGTGTCTCTTGGCCATGTGTATGTCCTTTTTGGAGAAGTGTCTATTCAGGTCCTTTGCCCATTTCTTAATTGGGTTGTTTGTCTTCCTCTTGCTGAGTAGTATGAGTTCTTTGTATACTTTGGAAATTAGCCCCTTATCAGATGCATCCTTGGAAACTATGTTTTCCCAGACCGTGGGGTTCCTTTGTATTTTGAGGTTGTTCTCTTTTGCTGTGCAGAAGCTTTTTATTTTGATGTAATCCCATATGTTTATTTTTTCTTTTGTTTCTCTTGCCTTAGGAGATGTAACCGTGAAAATTCCAATACGTAGGACATCTGTGACTTTACTGCTTATGTTTTCTTCCAGGATTTTTATGGTTTTGTGACTTACATTTAAGTCTTTTATCCATTTTGAGTTTACTTTTGGTAGGGTGAGAGCTGGTGGTCTAGTTTCATTTTTTTGCATATATCTTTCCAGTTTTCCCAGGACCACTTATTGAAGACACTGTCTTTACTCCATTGGATACTCTTGCCTCTTCTGTCAAATATTAACTGACCACAATGGCGTGGGTCTATTTCTGGGGTCTCTGTTCTTTCCCATTGAGCTATATGTCTGTTGTTGTACCAATACCAGGCTGTTTTGATTACAATGGCTTTGTAGTACAGTTTAATGTTCTGTAATGTGATCCCTCCCACTCTGTTCTTTTTTCTGAAGATGACTGCAGCTATTCAGGGTCTTTTTTGGTTCCATATAAATTTTTGAAATGTCTGGTGTAGATCTGTGAAATATGCCGTTGGTATTTTAAAAGTAATTGCATTGAATTTATAAATTGCTTTGGATAGGATGGACATTTTAATGATATCAATTCCTTCAATTCATGAGCATGGTATATTCTTCCACTTGTTTAAATCTTCCTCTATTTATTTTTTCAGTGTCACGTAGTTTTCTGAGTACAGGTCTTTTACATCCTTGGATAAGTTTATTCCTGGTATCTTATTTTTTTAGTTGCAATGGTAAAAGGTATTGCTTTTTTAATTTCTCTCTCTGAAAGTTCATTCTTGGTGTATAAGAATGCCATTGATTTCCGGATGTTGATTTTGTAACCAGCTACTTGGCAAAATTTGTCTACCAAATCTAGTAGTACATTGATAGAGTCTTTAGGGTTTTCTATGTACAATATCATGTCATTTGCAGAAAATGACAGTTTTACTTCTTCCTTTCCAATTTGGATACATTTTATGTTTTCTTCCTCCCTGATGGCTGTGGCTAGAACTTCCAGTACCATGTTGAATAAGAGTGGTGAAAGTGGACATCCCTGTCTTGTTCCTGTTTTTAATAGAAATGGTTTTAGTGTTTGCCCATTGAGTATGATGTTGCCTGTAGGTCTGTCATATATGTCCTTTGTTATGTTGAAATATGATCCCTCTATTCCAACTTGGCTGAGAGTTTTTATCAGAAATGGGTGCTGGATTTTGTTGAATGCTTTTTGTGCATCTATTGATATGATCATATGATTTTTGTCCTTCATTTTGTTATTGTGATGTATCACATTTATTGTTTTGTGGATGTTGTACCAGCCTTGCATCCCCAGAATAAATCCCACTTGGCCGTGGTGTATATTTGAATGTATTTCTGGATCTGGTTTGCTAGTATTTTAGTGAGGATTTTCCATCTATGTTCATCAGGGATATTGGCCTGCAATTTTCTTTCTTTGTAATGTCTATATCTGGTTTTAGGATTAGGATGATGTTGGCCTCTTAAAAAGAGTTTGGGAGTTTTTCCTCTTCTTGAATTTCCTGGAATAGTTTGAATAGAATAGGTCTTAATTTTTCCTTCAATGTTTTGGTAAAGCTCGCCTGTAAATCCATCTAGTCCAGGACTTTTGTTTGCTGGGAGTTTTTTGATTACTGCTTCAATTTCATGAGTTGTTATCAGGCTATTCAAGTTTTCTTCCTCCTTTTCATTCAGCTTTGGAAGGTTGTATACTTCTAGGAATTTGTCCATTTCACCCAGGCATATAGTTACTCATAGTATTTTCTTACAATCCTTTGTATTTCTGTTGGGTCAGTTGTTATATCACCTCTTTCATTTCTGATGTTATTTACTTGGGCCCTCTCTCTTTGTTTTTCAGTGAGTCTGGCTAAAGGTGCATCAATCTTATTTATCTTGTCAAAGAACCAGCTCTTGGTTTTATTGTTTTTTTTGTATTGATTTTTTAGTCTCTATGCCATTAATTTTGGCTCTGATCTTTATGATTTTATTTCTTCTACTTCATCAGGGCTTTTCTTGCTCTTTCAGTTGTTGTTTTAGATGATTCATTAGATATTTTTCCTTTTATTTTTAAGATAGGCTTGTAATGCTATGAATTTTCCTCTCAGAACTGCTTTCGCTGTGCCCCTTAGAGTTTGGGTTGTTGTTTCTTCATATTCGTTTTTTTCCATGAAGTGTTTGATTTCTTTCTTGATCTCATTGTTAACCCATTCATTCTTTAATAACATGTTATTTAGCCTCCAGGTATTTGAATATTTTTGAGTTTTTTGATAGTTGTTCTTTTTTAGTTTCATGGCATTGTGATCCAAAAAGATGCTTGATGTGATTTCAATCTTGTATTTAGAGCGACTTGCCTAGTGCCTTAACATGTGGTTTATTTTTGAGAAAGTTCCACGTGCACTTGAGAAGAATGTGTATTCTGCTGCTTTGAAATGAAATTATCTGTAAATGTCAATTCAATCCATTAGGTCTAGTAAGTCATTTAATGTCTGTGTTTCCCTGTTGATTTTTTGTCTTGAATATCTACCCAATGCTGACAGTGGGGTGTTAAACTCACCCACTATCATTCTGTTACTGTCAATCTCCCCCTTAAAGTCCACCAAGAAATTTTTTATATATTTAGGTGCTCCTATATTGGGTGCATAAGTGTTTATAAGGGTTATCTCCTCCTTTTGGATTGATCCTTTTTAGTATTATGTAGTGACCATCTTTGTCTCTTGTTATGGTTTTTATTTTGAAGTCTATTTTGTCAGAAAGAAGTATTGCTACTCCACCTTTCTTTTCCTTTTTGTTTGCATGGAATATTTTATTCCATCCCTTCACTTTTAGTTTGTGTGAGTCCTTAGGTCTCAGGTGGGTCTCTTGTAGACAGCATATTTTTGGGTCCTGTTTTTTTTATCCATTCAGCTATTCTATGTCTCTTGATTGGACCATTTATTCCATTTACATTTAAGGTTAGTATTGATATTTACTTATTTAGTGTCATTTTTCCTCTTTATACTGATGTTTCTTTCTCTCACAATTCTTTCTTTTTCTTAGAGCAGTCCTTTTAGCATTTCTTGCAATGCTGGTTTGGTGGTACTGAACTCTTTTAGCCTTCTTTTGTCTGGGAAGCTCTTTGTTTCACCTTCAGTTTTTAATGATAACCATGCTGGCTAAAACAATCTTGGTTGCATGTTCTTGCTTTTCATTACTTTTGGAACTTCATGCCACTCTCTTCTGACCTGAAGAGTTTCTGTTGAGAAATCAGCTGTTAGTCTTATGTGGGTTCCCCTATAAGTCACTGCTTTTCTCTCTCTTGCAGCCCTGAATATTTTCTCTTTGTCCTTGACATTTGCCATTTTAATTATGATATGTCTTGGAGTTGGTCTCTTTGGGTCCCTCTTGTTTGGAACTCTCTGTGCTTCCTGAACTTGTGTGGCTTTCTCCCTTGCCAGCATAGGGAAGGTTTCTGTCATTATTTCCTCCACAAAGTTCTCTATTCATTGCTCTCTTTCTTCCCCCTCTGTGAGTCCTATAATGTGAATCTTATTTCACTTCATGTTGTCCCAAAGCTCCCTTAGACTGTCCTCATGCTTTTTAAGTGTATTTTCTTTTTGCTGCTATGATTGAGTGATTTTTTTCTACCTTGTCTTCTAAGTCATTTATTCTATCTTCTGCTTCACTGAGCCTGCTTTTAATTCCTTCCAATGCTTTCTTGATATCAGATACTGCATTCTTTATTTCTGTCTGATTTCTGGTTATGTTATATATTTCTTTTTTTATGTTTTCACTAAGGTCCTTGATCTTGTCATCTAATGCCTTGTTTTTCTCATTAAGTCCCTTGCACGTCTTCATAATCAATACTCTGAATTTTGTTTCTCATAGCTTGCTTAACTCCATCTCATCAAACTTTTTTCTGGCTATTTTTCCTTTTCTTTAATTTGGGTTTTTTTTTCATTGTCTCCCCATTTTGGTAGGTCTTAGTGTTTGTATCTATATATTAGACATATTTGCTGTCTCCCAGTCTTCTGTGTTTAGATTTTGTCTTGTGAGAGCAGTGGAGTCCAGAGGTGTGTTTTCCTTATACTTCTGAGCTCTTTTCTCTAGAGGTGCCCCTTTTGTGGGTTTCCCTTTTGTGGTTTCTTTTGGTTTTCCTGTTGTGATTGGGTCCAATTAAACTGTTGTGCGGTGCTAGCAAGGCAGGACAATACACAACTAAACTTCCAGGAAAAAAAACAGTATCTTACATAATATCTTGACAGTCACAATAAAAGCAACCCAAGTGAAAATAGAACTAGGAGAGTGAAGGGAGAACACGAACCACAATAACAAAAAAAGCTTAAACAAAAGAAAGAGAAAAATAAACAAAGTTTAGAGAAAAAGAAGTATATTGTTAATAGTGATGAAAATTTAGAAAATAATAATAAACTAAAATGTAAAATACAGAGAAGCTACTGGGAGAAAATAGTGGCAGAGAAAAGATTCTAAAAGAAGGGCTAGTAAAAAATTAAGAGAGAGAATAAGAATAGGATAATTATTAAAAATGAAAAAATAAAAATATAATAGAGAGAATAAGAGAAACTAACAATCAAACAAAAAGACAGGAAGACAGAAGGGAGGATAACAAAAAAAAGAAAGAAAAAAAGAAGAAAAAAAGCTATGCCAATAGATTGAGAGGAAAGAGAGGGAGATGAAGCCAAAGCAGGGAGGGATTCCAATAGGAGATTTGGGGGAAACTATAGAGAAAAGCAGTAAACTTGTTGGTTATAATGATAAAGTCCGAGCTATTAAGCAGGGAATATCAAGAAAGTCTTGATAGTACAAGCAAGGATAAAACAAATCAAAGAAAATAAGCAAAACAAAACAGAAACAAAACAAAAAGCAATCTAAGCAAAACAAAATTATTTCATAAAAAAAGGAAAAAATTTAGTTAAAAAAAATTTTTTTAATTACTGTAAAATTTTAAAAGAAGAAAAAAATATTTTTTTCCCTTTTTCTTTTTCCTAAAAGAAAAATAGATAAAACAAACAAATACACTCACAAAACAAAAAAACAAAACAAAGAATAAAATGGGGAAAAAAGGTCAATCAAGTGAGTTTCTTCTGGGGCAGCTTATGTTGTCTGCTGCTCAGTGTTTTATATGCTGATTTCCTTTCTCCTGGGAGGTCTTTGTGTATCAGCCAATGTGAGGAGCTGTCTAGGTTTGGCTCTGGTGTCCTTAGGTAGATGGTTGATCTGAGACTCTCCATGGACCACCTCCTCTTTACAGCTACTTTGTAGTTGCCTGGTCTTACTCCAGAGTCTTCTGTAGAGTCTTTAGGGTGCAGGATGGCTAGTGTAGCTCAGGGTATAACTCCCTTTATTTAGAGGTTTCACTGTCAGGCACTCACTGTGAGGGAGTTAGTCTCTGCTCCACGGACAGCTCCTCTGTCCCTACCCTATCTTCTGATTCTTGTTCCCTATGCACTGGCCTGCTGCAGTTTCAGATTGATTTCAGCCTGTTGCCTCTTTTTGTATGGGCCATTTCAGCAGCCTGGACTCAGTGGGTTAGATTAAAAAACATTTCAGTGTGCCTTTTTTTTGCCCAGCCCCCATCAGGGATTTCAATTTTTCTTCCAGTTCCCAAACAACAGTCCTTGGGAGTCTTATTCTTGTAATGTCCTCCTGTGAGCTGTTTTCCCTTCCCCCTCAGGACTGTGCCTTGCAGGTATGTCTGGGGCCTCAGTGAGGTGGATCGGCCCCTTTCCTGTTGAGGGTGATATTCCCAGGCTGCAGGAGAGGCAGATGTGCTCCTCCCCTCCCTTCCAGGATCTGGTTGGCTGGTCACACCAGGCTTGCCCCTTAAACCATCTACTCTGTAGACACCAATCCCAGCTTCAGCTGGTCTGTCTGCCCAGTGCATGCCAGGAAGGTGGGATCCAGTTCGGGGATTGAAAATGCAAAAACGCACAAAGCAACACACAAGCAGAGAGTCTGCCCTTCAAGTTCCTGCCTCTCACTCTCCAAGGCACCCAGCAGGAGGGGACCCAAAGTCAGCTCTTTGCATGTTCCTGCACCACTGATGTCAGCAAAGCTAGGGCTGTTCCACACGCCACCATGGAGCTCCTCAGGGCTGGTCACAAATCCCAGACTCTCCATGCTGGGAGTTCAGGGGGGAGGGCTCTTCTCCCCTTCTTGGTGCCACACAGATTCAATGCTTCTGGGACTCAACACAATGCCTTACAGGGAGGCAGGGGCCCTTGTGTGCGGCTGCTCAATGAGTAAGTAGTAGACCCCTTACTACTCAGGTGCCACATGCTTTGGGACAGCCCTTCCTATGGTCAGCACCCTGAGCATTAGATTCCAGTGGCATCTGCCATTAGAAGCTTTGTTTTGCTAGGAAGGCACTGTCTCCTCCTCGCACACTCCCCACTCCCCTGGGCCCCTCTGCCCTCCGAACGCGGCACTCCTTCCCCTCTCTTCTGCCCTGGGTATAAGATCCCTGCTTTTGAATGCCAGCCCACACTCCCAAGGGAAGGGAACTTTGCAGCCTCCAAGCTTCTGGTCTTGGAGTCCAGCACAGGCTTCAGGGAGAACTCCCCATTTCTATGCCCTCCCTCTCTTACTGGACTCTATGATGTTTATTCAGTGCTCCTTACTCGCACTCAGGTATGTTTCTTTGTTTTTTCCAAGCAGGCTATGTAGTATTTTAAGAGTAAATTGAGCCTGTGGCTGGGAGTGGGGGTACTCTGTTGCTTCTCACAGTGCCGCCATCTTCCCTCTGCTTAGAAGGCGCTTTTGCACTGAGACTTGAACCCTCTCTTTTGCTGCTCTTGGAACACAGTAGCATATGAATAAGCCCATGATAGCCTGCTGGAGATGCATGACTCAATTCAATACCAGCACTAACCATGTAACATGTGAGTGAAGCCATTTTAAAAAATCTAGCTTTCTCCAAGTTGGCTCAGCCTAGGTGAAATGAGCAGGAGAACTTTCCTTTTGAACCCAGCCAAAATTTTTGATGCACAGAATTGTGAGTAAATAAAATGATGGCTATTTGGGGATTTTTTAACTTAATTTTATTCTTTTCATCACCTTGTATCCCCCTTATACCCCTATTACACCTTTACTCACAACCCTCTCCTCTCACAACCACTACACTGTTGTTCATGTCCATGATTTCTTTTTCTTTTTTTCTTTTTTGTTCAGTCTCTCCACCCCCCTCCCCGCCTCTGCCCCTCCTGAGAGCTGTCAGCCTACTCTCTGTCTATAAGTCTGTCTCTATTTTCTTGTTAGTTCAATTTGTTCAATATATTAGACAAATGAGTGAAATCATATGGTACTTGTCTTTCTCTGACTGGGTTATTTCACTTAGCATAATGTTCTCCAGGTCCATCCATGTTGTTGCAAAGGGTAAAATTTTCTTTTTTATGGACAAGTAGTATTTCATTGTGTAAAAATACTATAATATAGCTGTTTTTTCTACTCACCTATTGACAGACATTTTGGTGCTTTCAAATCTTCAGTATTGTAAATACTGCAGTGAACATAGGGTGTCATATATTCTTTTGAATTCTTGTTTTGGGTTTCTTCATATAAATTCCCAGAAGTGGGATCACTGGGTCATAAGGCATTTACATTTTTAATTTTTGGAGGTAATTCCAATAAAGCTTTCCACAGTGGCTGCACCAACATGCATTCCCACCAACATTGAACAAGGCTTCCCTTTTCTTCACATCCTCACCAACACTTATTTTTTGTTGATTTACTGATGATAACCATTCTGATAGATGTGAGGTGGTATCTCATTGTGACTTTAATTTGCATCTCTTTGATGATTAGTGATGTTGAACATCTTTTCATATGTCTATTGTCCATATCTCTACCCTCTTTGGAGACATGTCTAGTCAGGTCCATTTGTCCATTTCTTAACTTAATTGTTTGGTGTTTCGGTGTTGAGTTTTATAAATTACTTATAAATTTTAAATATTAAGTCCTTATCAGATCTATCAGCAAATATGTTCTCCAATTCAGTGTGTTGTCTTTTTGTTTATTGATAGTTTCCTTTGCTATGCAAAAACTTTTTAGTTTGATGTAGTCCCATTTGTTTATTTTTTCTTTTGTTTCTCTTGCCCAACAAGATATATCAGAAAAAAATATTGCTATGGGAAATGTTTGCTATTGTACTGTCTATGTTTTCTTCTAGGAGTTTTATGGTTTTGAGTCTAACATTTAAGTCTTTAATCTATTTTGACTTTATTCTTGTGAGATATGCTCCCTCTTTTCCCACTTTGCTGAGACTCTTTATCATAAATGGGTGTTGGATTTTATTATAGGTTTTCCCTCTATATATTGATATGATCATGTGTTTTCTATTTTTTGTTTTTTATGTGATGTATCACACTTATTGATTTTTGAATATTGTACCAACTTTGCATCCCCAGAATAAATTCCAATTAATAATGGTGTATGATCTTTTTAATGTATTACTGGATTCAATTTGATAATATTTTGTTGAGGATTTCTTTGTAGTGTCTTTATCTGGTTTTGGAATTAGGATAATGTTGGCCTCATAAAATGAGTTTGGGAGTCTTTCCTTCTCTTAATTTTTTGTAATAATTTGAGGAAGATAGGTGTTAGTTCTTCTTTGAAAGTTTGGTACAACTTGCCTGTGAAGCCAGAACTTTTGTTTGTTGGGAGTTTTTTGATTACTGCTTCAATTTCATTTGTTATAATCAGTCTCTTCAGGTTTTCTGATTCTTCCTGATTCAGTTTTGGAAATTTGTATGTTTCTATGATTGTGTCCAATTATCCCAGGTTGTCCAGCTTGGTGGGGTATGCTTGTTCTTAGTATTTTCTTACAATCCTTTATAATTTTAAGGTGTCTGTTGTTACTTTGTGTTCATTTCTGATTTTATTTATTTAGGTACCCTTTCTATGTTTATTGATGAATCTGGTTAAAGGATTGTCAATTTTGCTTGTTTCCAAATAATCAGTTTCTAGTTTCATTAATATTTTGTTTTGGGTGTTTTGTTTTGTTTTTACATTTTTTAATGTTTTTATTTATTTCAGAGAGAAGAAGAAAGATAGAAACATCAATGTTGAGAGAGTCATTGATCAGCTGCTCCCTGCATGCCCCATATTGGGGATTGAATCCACAACCCAGGCATGTGTTCTGACCAGGAATTGAAACGCAATCTCTGAGCCATGTTGGCTTGCTGTTTTGTTTTATTTTGTTTGTTTGTTTGTTTTGTTTTTGGTCTCTATATCATTTCCACTCTGATCTTTATTATTTCCTTCCTTCTACTTACTCTGGGCTTTGATTGTTGCTTTATTTCTAGTTTATTTTTGTTGTAGAGTAAGATTGTTTATTTGAAATTTTTCTTGATTCTTGAGGTAGGCCTGTGTTGCTATGAATTTCTTTTTGGGAATGTTTTTCCTGTGTCCTATAGATTTTTGATTGTGTGCTTATTTTTATTGTGTCCAGATAATTTTTTATTTCTTCCTTGATCTCATTGCTAAGCCAGTCATTGTTTAATAACATGCTATTTAGCTTCCCTGTGTTTGAATGTTTTCCATTTTTTTTATTATAATTGATTTCTAGTTTCATATCATTGTGGTCAGACAAGATGCTTGATATAATTTCAATGTTCTTGAATTTGTTAAGATTTATTTTGTGTCCTAACATGTGGTTTATCTTTTAGAATGTTCATTGTGCGCTTGAGAAGAACGTATATTCTGCTGCTTTGGGATGAAATGTTCTGCAAACACCAATTAAATCTATGTGATTGAGTGTGTTGTTTAGAGTCACTGTTTCCTGGTTGATTTTTTGTCTGGAAGATCTATCTATTGATGTCAGTGTGGTGTTAAAGTCTCCTACTCTGATGGAATTGCTGTCAATCTCTACCTTAAAGTCCACCAAGATTTCTTTATATATTTAGGTGCTCCTATATTGGGTTCATGTATGTTTACAAGGGTTATATCCCCTTCTTGGATCAATTACTTTAGTATTTTGTAGTGATGTTCTTTCTCTCTTTTATGGATTTGTTTTGAAGTCTATTTTGTGAGCTATAAGTATTACTTCCTCAGCTTTTTTACATTTCCATTTCCATGGAATATTTCTTTTCCAACCCTTCATTTTCAGCCTGTGTGAATTATTTGTTTTGAAGTGGATCTCTTGTAGACAGCATATATGTGGTTCATGTTTTTTTTTATACATTCAGCTACCCTATTTTGTCTGATTGGACCATTTAATCCATTTACATTTAATGTTATTTTAGATAGGTACTTATTTATTACCATTTTTTATTCATACTTATGTTCCTCTATCGTTATTTATTCTGCTTCTTAAAGCAGTCCCTTTAACATTTCTTGCAATACTGGTTTAGTGGTAATAAACTGCTTTAGCCTTTTTTTTTTTTTTTTTTCCTGGAAAGCTCTTTATTTCAACTTCAATTTTAAATGATAGCCTTGCTGGGTAGAGTAGTCTTGGTTGTAGGTCCTTGCTTTTCATTACTTTAAATGCTTCATGCTAATCATTCCGGGTCTGAAGTGTCTCTGTTCAGAAATCATCAGACAGCCTTATGGGAGCTCCCTTGCAGGCAACTAACTGTCTTTCTCTTATTGCCATTAAAATTCTCCCTTTGTCTTTAATTTGCCATTTTAGTTATGTGTCTTGGTATGGGTCTCTTTGGGTTCCTCTTGATTGGGACTGTCTGTGCTTCCTGAACTTCTGTTGCTTTTTATTCACCAGGTTATGGAACTTTTCTACCACTAGTTCTTTAAACAGGTTCTCTACTCACTTTAATTATTTTCCTTCTGGTACCCCTATGATGCAAAATCTGTTAATTTTCATGTTTTCAAAACTTCCCTTAACCCATCCTTATTCTTTTAAAGTTTTTTTTCTTTTTGCCACTCTAATTAAGTGTTCTTTCCAACCGTGTTTTCCAAACCACTGATATGATCCTCTGCTTCATCCATCCTACTTTTTCCCCTCTTCCAGGGTATTCTTGATGTCAGATATGACATTCTTCATTTTCAACTGGTTCTTTTTCATGGAGTCTCTTTCCTTTTTTATGCTGTTGTTCTCACCAGTTTCCTTGAGCATCCATATAACTGTTACTTTGAACTTTATGTCTGATAAATTGAATGCCTCCATTTCATTTAACTCTTTTTCTTTAGATTCCTCCAGTTATTTCATTTGGGGTCTGTTTCTTTGTATCCCCATTTTAGCTATCTCTTTGTGTTTGTTTCTTTCTGTTAAACAGAATGGTTATAATTCCCAGAGTTCATAGGGTGATATTACTTAGTAGATGTCCTGTGTAACCCAGTGGTGCAATCTCCTTGATGTCCTGAGCAGGGTGCTCTTGGAATGTCCCTTGTGTGGGTTATGCAGGTCCTACTATTGTAATTTTGTCTTGATTGCTGTCGGCCCATTTGTAAGTGGTATCAACTCTCAGGCTGGCTGACTGTGAGGCTCAACCCAGACCATGGCATGAAAGCTGCTGTGCAGCTGCTGTCTTGAGTTGTCTTTTTGACTCAGTGTCAGAATCTTCCAGATCACCTGAGCTATGATCTCCAGGAAAGATTTTTGTGGGTTATGTGCACCCCCTGTTGTAGTTGAATCTTGAATGCTGTTGGCTCTTTTGTGGGTGTAGTTAATCCTTCAGGCAGGGCAACTCTAAGGGTAAACCTCAATTACTGTTTATGAGACACTGTACATGGTATGTCTCCCAAGGTTGGTTTGTTCCCAGCAGGGTCTGGTGTTTTTCAGAATCCCCCTTTGGGTGTGCAACTTATTAGGCTAGTTTGACTGAGCTCTGGGGAGATGTGAAGCCCACCACCTGTGGTATTGGTTCTGGGTCCACTTGAGTGGAATTCAGGTACAAGTAACTATCAGACATTGTGTGTAACCAGCTTTCAGCTATTTGTCTGTAGCTACCACGTTTTTCACTGTTTTTGTCTGCATCTACTGGACTTGAGTGTGCATCGAAGGTGCCAACCTGTATTAATGGGTCAGCTTCTTCCAGCTTAGAGCTGGGGGCAGATCTTTAAAAAGACTGAGGCTTCCTGATGTCCACCTCCACTTGCCAGCTACTTTGCCTACTCCTGAGGTTCTGCGGTCTTCCTCCAGAGCCTTCAAAGGAAGATTGTAGGATGAGTCCAGGCTAGCCAAGATAGGGTTAGCGGGTCCCCTACTTGGGGATTATGCATTCAGGCCCTCAAAGAGGAGAAAGTAGCCCCTTTGTTCAAAGCCAAACCCTTCAGTCACTGCTATAGTCTCCAACTCTAGTTTTCACTAGGGGGGCTTGCTGCAAGTTCAGGTTGGGTACAGTCAGCCATCTCTTCTGCAGGAGCAAGCTCAATCATCCTGGGCTCAGGGGGATAAATCAAAAGTGTCTCTCATTGAGGATAATGCTGGCTCAGAACTTTGTCTTCTGTCCAGACAGTAGCTTCTGAGGGTCTCACACTTAGAATGTCCCTGCTCTGAGCAACTCTTTTCTCCCCTCACAGAACTGCACCCAGTGAGGTTATCTGGAACATGGCAGGGCTGATTCTAACAGTTTCCCACTGGAGGTGGTGCCCACCATCTGTAGGAAGATGTGGGCACTCCTTCTCCTTCCTGGGATAGCATAGGCTGAACTTGAAGGGGAAACTAGATTTGCCTTCACACAATCCAGCCACTCAGCCCAGCACTCTCCCCTCTGGCTCCAGGACAGAAAGATTCGCAGGAGACACAGCCTGGAAATCTCAGCTCTGCACAGGTCCCCAGACTTCACCTCCAATGCTGAAGAACCAAGCAGGATGGACCAAAGGTCAGTCTTGGGTGGCATTCTGACCTCTCAGAACAGCTGATCTCAGCAAGGTGGGGCCAAAAGTCCCAACTCCACTTGGGCCCTGAACCCAGCAAGACAAGGCCAAAATTCCTACTCCCCCAAGCCACCAAACTCAAGATCTGGTCAAAATTCTCAACCCTGCTCAGCTCCCCTGTGCAGCCAAACCCAGCAGTACAGGGCAAGGGGGTTGTTAGCTGTGTATTTGAAGTGGGCGAGACCATTTCTCCTTCCCAAGCCTCATAGTTTGTTCACTGTCAGTGCCTCCAAGACAAGCCTCCCCAGAAAACATAGGCCCACTTAAAGTCACTTTTGGTTGTAGTAGCCCCTTTACAGGACATGAGTATGGCAGCGTGGCCTCTCCAGCAGGCAAAGTTGAGTGAACTCCCCAGGCTTCTGCTGTAACTTTTGGAATGTTCTTTCCTTGGGAGGGTGCAGTCTGAGTCTTCCAGGCAGACCATATCCCCACTAACTCCTACTGCCACCTGTCCTTCCTGTCTCTGTTGCTCTGAGATAGGGGTACCAGTGTGGGCTTTTAATCCCACACTCCTAGAGGGAGGGAGTTCTGCAGCGGTGGTATCCCTCCAGCTTCTCAGTTGCCACCACATCTGTGTGAGGGGGTTCTCCTTTTCTGCTTCTCTGCCCTCCTTTGCAGTCTCTAAAAGGATTCTTCTCTGCTCTTTGTTTATAATATTTCAGATCAGATAGACTTTAATTTGTTTTTCAGGATCCTTTCCCTGTAATTTAGCTGTAAGTCTGGTTTAGGGTTGAGAGCAAGTAGGCACTGCTTCCAGCTACTATGCAGCTATCTCAGAATCCTTATATTGCTATATCTAATGGAATCAGATAGTTTTTGTAGAGTTCTTTTATTTTTTTACTCTCAATTCTCTCTTCTTCCACTCGAGTCATTTCTAGATTTCTATTTTCAGTATTACTAATTATTTCCTCTGTATAGTCTGCTCTATTTCGTAAACTTTCTAGTTTATACTTACTCAGCTATTAATTTCTTAAACTTCAGAATTTCTGTTAGGTTCCTTTTTAAATTTTCAACATCTTTAGTTCATTGATTTTAATTCTGAGCCTGTTGAATTTCTTTTCTGAGTTTTCTTGGATCTTGTTGAGTTTTTCAAACTACAATCTTGAATTCTCTGTCATTTAAATCAGTCTTCCATGTCTTTATTTTTTAGAGATTTTTAATTTTCTTTCTGAACTCCCTTTGTTACCTTGACTATTCATTTTGATTGATGGATAATTTATCTGCCTGGGCATTTTTAGAAATCAAATCATTTTTTTGTTTTTTTAAGTTTTTGACTCTTCACTATTTAGCAGGTTGATAAGTAGAGGTTTTTCCTTTGTTTTCCAGTAGTTGTTGCTGAACACAAGATTTCATTTTTCTCTTACCTGCCTCCTTGGGTAGGATCTTGGAAGATCTCTATGGGGTGGTGTTGCCTCTGCCATGAAAAATGCCACATATTCCCTGAGGAGGTCAGTGTCCCTCTTACAACCTGGCCACCTCCGTCTCAGGTTTCAGGGCACCACTTCTGTGGTTGGGTGGGTGGGTTTATGGGTCTCCTGGCCTGTGTGTTTTTGTAGCCAGAAGACCTTAGCAGAGCTGTTCTGTCTGAGTTGACCCAGCTGCCTCTCCCAAGCTCCACCAAGATGGAACGGGTGGGGCAGGTTGTGTAGTACAGCAATTTTGCATACCTGTGGCTCTGTTCTTTATACTGGGTTTGACTGCAATGAGTATAAATCAATTAGGCTGGAAAGTTTTTTCTGCCTCTTCATGATCTGCTGAGTGAGGATTTTACTGCCAGGTGGGTCACAGGAGAATGGGGTTGGCTGGTTCTCACATCTGGGTATTCCTTTGTCTGGTAGTGGCAGATTATTGAAAGCTGCCACCCTTTGCACTTCTTCCTTGCCCTTGCCCCTGTCCCTGCCTGTGGACTAAGCCTCAATGTGTACTGGTTACCCAGGCCCCATTGCTCTATATGCCCCTCTGGTTTGTCCAGTGGGGTTTCACCCTGACCCTTCACTGCTACCATGTTCACTGGAGCCACAGTGAGCACTTGATTGCATCTGAAACTCTTGTTCTGTACTTCCTCAATCCCAATTGCATCTCCTGTGTTTGCTCTGATATGTCCACCTTTAAATATCTCAATTTGTGAATCTTTTGGAGATGATTGTGTGTTGAGCAGTTCTGTCAGATGTGTTTTTGTGGTTGTCCAACTTGATGTAACATCAAGAGGAGAAACCTGGGGGTCTTTTCACACCACCACGCTAATAATATCACTCTTCAGAGACTTGCAATTTTGATGAACTCCAATTAATCAGTTTTCTCTACTATAGATAATGCACTTGGCATTATATCTAAGAAAATTTTGCCTACCCTAAAGTTACACAGATATTTTTCTTTTTTCTTTCTTTTTTTCTTCTTCCAAAAGGTTTATAGTTATATTGATTACATAGGTCTGTCATCCACTTTGATTTAATTTTGGGGTATAATGTGAGGTAAGAGTTGAGATATTTTTCCATACATATATCCAGTTGTTTCATAATACCATAAATCTTTATTGGTAGCCTTTTCTTTCCCAATTGAATTTCCTTGGCACATTTGTAAAAGAAAGAAAAAACAAGTGTGTGTGTGTGTGTGTGTGTGTGTGTTTATGTATTTCTGGACTCTCTGACCTATTATATTGATCTATATGTACATATTTTCACCATTACCACACTACTGTAATTATTTTAGCTTTAGAGTAAGTCTTGAAATTAGGCAGTGTAAGTTCTCCAACTTAGTGTTTTTCTTTTACTTTTATAAAATTGCTTTGGTTATTCTAGGTTGTTTTCCTGCCATATAAATTTTACATTCAGGTTGCCAATTTCTTCAAGAAACCTACTGGAATTTGTCTTCAAAAAGAAATTAACCAAAGAATGTATATGCATATATGCATAACTCATGGACACAGACAATAGTGCAGTGAGGGCTTGGGTAGGAGGAGGAAGCGGGGAAGAGAGGGTCAGCAGGCCAAAATGGGGACATCTGTAATACTATCAACAATAAAGATAATTTTTTAAAAAATTATGTTGAATCTATTAAAAATTTGACAAGAAATAGCATATTAATGCTAATGAGTTTTTCAATTAATAAAATTAGTATGTCCCTAAAAAATTTCATACCATAAAATTGGTATGTCCTTGCATTTATTTAGCTTTTCATTTATTATTGTCTGCAATATTTTGTAGTTTTAGTGAGTAAGAGGCCATGCACATTTTCAGTTAAATTCAGAACTGAGTATGTTGTGTTTTGGTGATATTTTAAATTGTATTTTTTAAAAATAATTCATTTTCAAGTTGCTTAATGCAATTATATAAAAATACATTTCATATATATATATTAACCTTTTTATCTTCTGACCTTGCTAAATCTTATGAATTTTCCTATGTTATTTATGTAGATTCTTTAGGATTTTCTATGTAAGCACTCATGTCATCTGAAAACAAAAAAAGTTTTACTTCTTCCTTTCTGAAGTTTATGCCTTTTCCCCCTGAGCTATTAAACTGAATAGAACCTCCAGTGCAATATTGAATAGATGTGGTGGGCATGGGAATACTTTTCTTTTTCCGATATTAGGAGAAAAGTTTTTGATATTTCATCATTGTAAGTAATGCAAGCTGTCATTTAATTCATAGTGTACTAAAGTTGCAGAAGATGCTCCCTATTTCTATTTTCCTCTGGGACTTTAATTATGAATGTGTCCTAAATTTTGTCCAATGCTCTTTCTGCACCTATTAAAATATTTTTAAGTTTTTCTCATTATTATATATATTCTGTCAATATGTTAAATTACATTAATTGATTTTAAAATGTAAAACCAACCTTGCATCTTCCTATTCATGGTGTATTGGCTTTGTGTATATTGTTGGATTTTATTTCTAATTTTTTGTTAAGGATGCTTCTATTTGTGTTTATTATTTATACTGATTTGCATTTCTTCTTCCATTCCTCCCTCCATTCTTTACTTCCTCCTCTTCCATTTTCTCTTCCTTTTCCTCTTCCTTTTTCCTCTTTATAATATCTTTGTTGAGTTTTTTAAATAGGGTTACACTGGCCTCTTAAATTGAGTTAAGAAATCTTTCCTCATCTTCTCTCTTCTGAAAGTTTTTCTGTAAAGTTAGTATTTTTTTTCCTTAAATTTTTGATAGAATTCCTCAGTGAAAATAGATGAATGGACGTAGAGTTTTCTTTGTGCAAGGTATTTTAATAATAAATTCTATTTTTTTTGTAGATATAAGACTCTATATTAAGATTTTCTGTTTAGTGTTGTGTCAATATTGTTAATTTGTATTTTTTAATGAATTTGTACATTTCACCCAAACTGATGAAGTTTTGGAATAAGTTGTTTGTAATATTATCATATGTTAATGTTTGTAAGAAAAGCAGTGGTGATACTGCTTTAATTTCTGATACTGATAATTTATGACATTATTTTTATTGTTTAGTTTACATAGGGGATTATCAGTTTGTTGAATGTATTTTTAAGAAACGAACTTGTGGTCTTTTTAATTGGTTGTATTATTTGTCTGTTTTTTATTTTATTTATTTCTGCTCTTACCTTTATTATTTCCTTTTTTTTTCTCTTAGTCTCTGCTGTTTCTCTTTTTTTTATTATTTTCAAAGTGAAGTTATAGTTCATTAATTTGTCATTTCTTATTTTCCCATATAAACATATAAAGTTATAAGTTTCTATATAAACACTGCTGTAGCTGCAGCCCACAAATTTTGATATGTTGTATTTTAATTTAACTTCCAAATATCAATAGATGCAGAAAAAGCATTTGATAAAATCCAACACCCATTTTTGATAAAAAGTCTCAGCAAAGTGGTAATAGAAGAATCATACCTGATCATAATAAAGGTCATATATGACAAACCAACAGCCAACATCATACTCAATGGACAAAAACTAAAAACATTTCCCTGAAGAACAGGAACAAGACACGGGTGTCCACTTTCACTACTCTTAATCGACATAGTACTGGAAGTCCTAGCCACAGCCATCAGACAAGAAGAAAACATAAAAGTCATCTAAATTGGAAAGGAGGAAATAAAACTGTCATTATTGCAGATGACATGATATTGTACATAGAAAATTCGAAAGACTTCACCAAAAAACTACTAGATTTAATAAATGAGTTCAGCAAGGTAGCAGGATACAAAATTAACACCCAGAAATTAGTGGCATTTTTATACACCAATAATGAACTCTTAGAAAGAGAAACTAATAAAACAATCCCATTTACCATTGCAACTAAAAAAATAAGATACCTAGGAAAGGTTTTTTACCAAAGATGTAAAAGACCTTTCCTCAGAAAACTACAGGACACTGAAAAAAGAAATAGAGGAAGATATAAACAAATAGAAAAATATACTATATTCATGGATTGGAAGAATTAAAATCATTAAAATGTCCATATTACCCAAAGAAATATATAAATTCAATGCAATCCTTATTAAAATACCAACAGTATATTTCACAGATCTAGAACAAAGACTTCAAAAATTTATATGGAACCAAAAAACACCCCAAAATAGTCATGGCAATCTTGAGAAAGAACAAAGTTGGAGGGATCACAATACCAGATATCAAGTTATACTACAAAGCCATTGTAATCAAAACAGCCTGATATAGGCACAAGAACAGTGGAACATAACAGAGAACCCAGACATTGACCTACTTCATGATGGTCAATTAATATTTGACAAAAGAGGCAGGAACATGCAATGGAGTAAAAACAGTCTCTTCAATAAATGGTGTTCGAAAAACTGGACAAGTACATGCAAAAAAAAAAAAAATGAAACTAGACCAATAAATTACACTATACACAAAAGTAAAATAAAAATGAATAAAGACATGAAACCATAAAAATCCTAGAGGGAAACATAGGCACCAACATCTCTCCTAGCAATATGTTTTCTGATACATATCCTAGGGCAAGAGAAACTAAGGCGAAAATAAACAAATGGGACTGCATCAAAATAAAAAGCTTCTGCACAGCAAAAGAAACCATCGGCAACATGAAAAGGGAGACCACTGTATAGGAGAACATATTTTCCAATGACACATCTGATAAGGAGTTAAGTTCCAAAATATATAAGGAACACATACAACTTAACAAAAGGAAGACAAACAATCCAATTTAAAAATGGGCAAAGGACCTGAATAGACACTTCTCCAAAGAGGACATACAGATAGCTAGGAGACATATGAAAAAATATTCAAAGTCACTATTCAGCAGAGAGATGTAAATTAAAACCACAATGAGGTATCACTTCACACATCTCAAAATGGCTACCATCAACAAATCAACACCTACAAGTATTGGTGAGGGTGTGGAGAAAAGGGAACCCTAGTACTCTGCTGGTAGGAATATAGAGTGGTGCAACCGCTATGGAAAGCAGTATGGAGGTTCCTCATAAGATTAAAAATTGACCTGCCATTTGACCCAGTGATCCCAACTCTAGGAATATATCCTAAGGAACCCCAAACACCAATCGCAGAGAACTTATGCACCCCTATGTTCATAGCAGCACAATTCACAATAGCTAAGATTTGGAAACAGCCCAAGTGTTCATCAGTAGATGAGTGGATAAAATAGCTGTGGCACATTTACACCATGGAGTACTATGAGGCTGTGAAGAGGAAGGATCTTTTGGCCTTTGGCACAGCATGGAGGGAACTAAAGAGTATTATGCTAAATAAAATGAGCCAGGCAGAGAAGGACAACTACCAAATGATCTCATTTATTTGTTGAATATAATAAACAAAATAAACTGATAAACAAAGTGGATCCAGAAACATAGAAGCTTGGAACAAACTGAGGGATCTCAGAGGGAATGGGGGGAGGAGGGTGTGGGTGGGGAGAGATTAATCAGGGAACTTGTATGTTTGTGATCATGGCCCATGGAGTGGACATTGATTGGTGTGAGGAGGGCCTGGGCGTGGGATGGATGTGGGGTGGAGGGGATAAGTGGGGTTAAAAGGGAGACATCTGTAATGGTCTCAACAATAAAGATAAAGAAACATTAAAAAAAGAAAAAGAAAAAAAAAAGAAACCCGAAACACCAATCACAAAGAGCTTGTGCACCTCTATGTTCATAGCAGCAGTATTTAAAATAGCTAAGATCTGGAAATAGCCCAAGTGCCCATCAGTAGATGAGTGGATAAAAAAGCTGTGGGACATTCACACCATGGAACACTATTCAGCTGTAAAAAAGAAGGATCTTTTATCCTTTGGGACTGCATGGAGGGAACTAGAAAGTATTACGTTGAGTGAAATAAGTCAGTCAGAGGAAGACAAGTACCAAGTGATCACACTTATAATTTGAATATAATAAACAAATTAAACTGATGAACAAAATGGATCCAGAGGCATAGAAGCATGGAAGAGACTGAGTGATCTCAGAGGGAAGGTGTGGAGGGAGGAGTGGGTGGGGAGAGATTAATCAAAGAACTTATATGTTTATAAGCATAACCCATGGACATAGACACTGGTCTGGGGAATGCTTGGTGGTGAGATGGATTCAGGGTAGAGGTGATCAATGGGAGTAAAAGGGGGGAAAAAATAGAAAACAATAAAAAAAAAAAGAAAAAAAATTTGATATGTTGTATTTTAATTTTCCTTCCAAATAAATTTTTAATTTCCTTTGTGATTTCTTTTATTTAGAAGCATATTGATTAGTTTTTAAATACGTGCTGTTTTTCTAGATATCTTACCATAATTTATTTTTACTTTAAAACTGTTGTGGTCAGAGAACATTCTCTGTACGTTTTAAATCCATTTGAATTTAATAAGTTTTGTTTTATGGACCCGTAGCTGGTGAATGCACAATGAACAATTGAAAAGAATATATATTTGGAAGTTATAAGGTAATCTATTATATAAATATCAATTTCAAGTTGGTTGATAGTACAGTTTAGATACTCTATGTCTTTACTGATTTTTTGTTTCCTTTTTATATCAGTTGTTGAGAAAGGGGTATTACTACAACAGTGCAATATTGCCTCTTTACCTCTTTAACTCTCAGTTTTGTCTTTATGTGCTTGGAGGCTTTTTAAAATTAATCACATACATGTTTATGATAATTATGCATTCTTGATTAATAGACCCTTTTATCTTTATTAAATAGCCATCTATTTGGGGTAATATTTCTTATTCTGAAGTCCATTTTACCAGATATTAATATATCCATTTCAGCCCTGCATTGCTTATTATTTTTCTAGTATATACATTCCCATCCATTTACTTTCAACCTTTCTATGTCTTTACAGTCCTGATGTGCCTCTTTTAGATAGCACACAGTTTGGCTTTCTTTTTAAATATGTTTTGATGATGCTGTCTTTTAATTAGAGCATTCGGCTTATTAATATTTAATGTAATTGTTGAAATTTAATTTAGGTATACCATTTTATTATTTATTTTCTATTTATCTCCTCTAATTCTTGTTCCACTGTGCCTTTTTCTTGTCATTAAAAAAATTAGATTATGTTCATTTTCTCAGTGTGAATATCTTATAGAGATTCATTTAATCTTTTTTATTGGTGTTTCAGCTATTCTTATTTGCATTATTCCTTAAGTAGTTGTTCTAAAGATTGTGATATGTGTACCTAACTTTTCACCATGTACTTAGAGTTAATATTTTTCAAATTCACATAAAACATATATCTTGCAACCATGTACTCCCATCATTCCTAACTATCCTAATTCTTTCATGCCATTCTTAATACACACAAAAGCATACATTATATATACAATGTCACACACACAAATACAGTAAGATACATTTTTAAGAATTTAAGAGGAAAATGTAACTTTTCATATTTGCCCAAATATTTATATTTTTGATGCTCTTCATTTAATCCTGAAAATCTGAGAATCCCTGTGTCATCATTTTCCTACAGACTAAAGAATATTGTTTGTTTAATATTTTGTGTTCTGCAGGTCTACTGATAGTGAATTATTTTAGAATACCTTTTTCTGAGAATATGTTTATTTGATCTTCATTTTTGAAGGTTATTTTCACTGGGTATAAAGCTATAAAGTGACAGTTTTTCCTCTTTCCCTTTAATGATGCTGTTCCACTCTCTTCTTGCCTCCATGATTCTGATGGTAAATTTCCCCCCATACTTAAGGTGTTATTTTGCACTGGCTACTTTCAACATTTCTCTTTATTTTTGGTTTCTAGCAGCTTGACTCTGATGTACTCAGACATGATTTTCTTTATATTTGTTTTCTTTAGGCTCTGATGTGGTGAATGAATATGTAACTTGATGTCTTTTACCAAAAGTTGAAAGTTTTCAGACATTTACTACTCAAATAAGGTTTGTTTTCCTGTCCCATTTTTCTCTCCTCTCTTCCTAGTACTCTCATTACCTACTTGTTAAAATTTTTCACAGGTCACCGTGGTTCCTTTTGATTTTTAATCTGTTTATAGTTCCTTATTTTTCAGATCTGGTTATTTCTATTGAACTTTCTTCAAGTTCACTCAGTTTTTCTTATACATCTCTATTTTGTCATTATGTCTAAATAGTAACTTCTATTAAAGAAATTGTGTATTTCCATTGAAGTTATTTACTTATTTTTTATATTTTCTATTTCTCTGCTAATATAACCTACATTTTTATTCCTTATGAGAATATTTTTCTTTAAATCACCAAGCAGCTGCTCTAAAGTCCTTGTTGATCACTCTAACATTAGGTGATGTTGGAATTGCCACCTTTATTCTTGAGAGTGGCTTATACTTTCCTGGCTGTTTATTTGTAGAATAATATTGGATTGTTTCTTAGACATGTTAAATATTATATGTAGAGCTCGGGATTGTCTTGTATGCCTTCTAAGAGTGTTGATTTTTTAGCCACTAATCAACTTTGTTAAAGTCAAATTATTAGTATTAATTATGAAAAGAACACTCAAATTTGGTTAAACTAAAATGTCAAGCTCTCTCATGCCTTCTAAGGGATGCAGCTCAGATCTCAGAAAAAACACTATCAAACTGCTCCATACAGCCATCGTTTAGCCAGTGACTTAGAAGGATTTTTACACAGAATGTACTATTCTCTATCTTTGGATTTCTCCTTTAGGGGAGCCCTTCAGTCTCTGGCAACCCTAGTTATATTTAGCACCTTCCCCTAGTCTTTCTAGTTAGAAATACAACAAGATTTCTATCAGAATTTTCTTTATCCCAAGATGGGCCACAATTTTAACTTCCCTAAGAAGAAAGCAATGAAAATGAAAAGCCCACCCCATTTGGTCACTTCTTCCAAGTTTAGATTTTCCTACAAAATATAATTGCTTTCATTTGTTCCCTATAGAGCAGGGGTGGTTGTTTTATTGTATTCAGCTCAGAGTTTATTTTTGTTATTTCAGAAGAGTTAATTGGTCAGGAATTTATTCCTCCACAAAGGGAGCAGTACTGTATAAATTTAAAATAAATATTTATAGTTATAAAAAGGCTACTCAAGGTTATAAAATTAGTATATGATAAAATCTGTCCTCAAAACCATTTTTCCCACTGTACAATGATTTTCAAATAACACTCACAAAGATAAATATACACCACTTATGCTAAAATGAGTTTTACAGTAAATTTTCATGATGCTTCTAGCTTGATATAATTTCTCAGGTGCTTCTGAGACAATGTCTACCCAATGAACACAGTATGGTGTTTCAACTGCCCTTTAATTACTTTACTTTTAAATATACCATTCTATCCTGAAAGCTCACCTTTAATACTTATAGATTCATAAATATCATTGCATTAGCTTCTCTGGGGATAAATTGGACTCAAAGGGGTTAAATTTATATTCACCAAACCACCAGAGAAGAATTGGTAAACCAGCCTATTAATTTTCAATGAACAATGTCACAGCTGAGAAATTTTTAGAACTCATGCCAGCTTATTCTCTTCTCAGTAGTGAAACACACATGGAAAAGCAAATCAAGACCAAAAGTCCCTGAGTGGATGCAGTCCGGGTATACCGAGTGAATGGTTTGAAGGAGACCATCAACTCCTGACAGTTGTGAATTTCTGCCCTCCTTAGCCACTTCTAGCTGAAGTCATGAATTCCTTCTGCTTGCCTTACACAATTCTGGAACTGGAAAGCCAAATTCAATAAAACATGTTGGAGTGTGGGATTAGTTTTCCTTCCTGCTTTGGTTTCAACAGGTTTTAATCCAGTAACTTGTTGAATCTAAGACTCTGCTCTGATTGATCTCCATTCTATCTAGTTTGGCCCTCTTCCAAGGTTGCTGCCTACTGTTCTTTCCCCATTTCAGCCAGATAGAGACTTGATGATATGACCTGTCTGCAATCTGGGCTCTCACTGCTGCCAATTACCCCCTCAGCAACTAAGCCTACACAAATTATGCTAAAGATCTATTGAGTCATCTTTTTTCACTGTCATACTCATTGTCATCATCATCATTATCATATTCATTATTCCATTTTAGTAATTCCAGCAAAGTGGATTTACTTACATGTTCTAATGCTATATTCCTAGTAGCTCTGTGAAGGTATAATCAGCTTTATATGTGAAAAATTTAAAGCTCAGAAAAGTTATTTACTCAAACATGTGCAGCTAGCTAGTAATGAATCCAGAACTGAGATCCATGTCTTTTACTTTTTAGTCTCAAACACTTTTCCCTACAATAGTATTTCACTGAAGATGCCTATTATAATATAGATTCCTAAGACTCATGCTCTTTTATCAGAAACTCAGTGAGAAAATTCTTCAAAGGGTCTTTAAAGGGTCTCCAAGGTCTTTCTTATGAACAGGCAAAATGGCAGACACTGCATAATATTCTACCAGCCAGGTTTAGAAATTAGTGCCTCCTTTCCCACATACAGTGCTGGAAATATTCTGTAAACATATACTTGTTGTTCTAGGTCTTTGAATTACATCATTTTTAAAAGTTCATATTCCTTGATATGGGCCACTTCAGGTAAGGAATTATGGCAGGCCAAAGGATAATCAGAGATGTTCTGCTATAGTCCCCACACACTTTTATTTCTGAGATTTCACTTATAGGAGTCTTCAACATTATGATTATTTTCAACTCTTCTTTTGTATGAGTCCCAGGTAACTCATATTGTTGTGTCTCTTTTTCACCCAATGTGAAATTGATTTTCTCTTCAAATGTCATAAATATTGCAGCCGACTAGTGTTTAATCATCCAAGGTCTTAGTTCCTCCATTAATACAGAGAAATTTCCATTGTATCCCATGGATCTAAAAACTGCTGGTGAGTTAGAACATCTGCCATAATTTTAAGGAGACTCTGTAGCTCAGCTGTTGAGAAATACTGTCAAAGTGCCCTTCAACCTTAGCTCTTCTAATTTTATAGCTTCCTCTTTCAGGAAACATGTACTCATTTACTTGAGGGGCCCATTGTTCTGCCCGTCCTTTTAGAAAGACAAGTGAGAAAGACAAAGGGGGCTATAAGAAAGGAGGCCACATAACCTGTTTAGTCTAGGAAAAACAGAGTCCTCCTAGTTTTGTAAAGCTGAGTCTACCTCACCAGGACTAAAGTTCAACAGTAAGATTTGGTCATCAAATCTTCCTTTTCCTTACACTGTTTCTTTTGCATATATTTCCTTCTGGGACCTCAGAGGCTGACCAAGCATAGGATTTTAGGATCTTTTGACCATATTCTCTCTTATCTTTTCCTCTCCTCCCCTCTCCCTCCTCTCCTCTCCCCTCCCCTCCCCTCTTCTCATCCTTTACCCTCCCCTCTTCCTTGTCCTCCTTTTTCTCCTCCCCTCCCCTCCCCTCCCCTCCCCTCCCCTCCCCTCCCCTCCCCTCCCCTCCCCTCCCCTCCCCTCCCCTCCCCTCCCCTCCCCTCCCCTCCCCTCCCCTCCCCTCCCCTCCTCCCCTCCCCTCCCCTCCCCTCCTCCTCTCCTCCTCTCCTCCTCTCCTCCTCTCCCTCTCCCTCCTCCTCCTCCTTCTTCTTCTTCCTCTCTCTCTCTCTCTCTCTCTCCCTTTCTAGATCAGTGACCTTAGCTAAGTCACTTAACTTCTGTGGAATTTACTTTGCTTACACGATAAATAGGGAAGAGAATTTAGCAACAACTTCTAAGTAAGTAGTTTTTAAACTGTGATCTACAGTATTTTGTTCTCATCACACTTCACTTTAGAGTAGCTGTTATTTTATCTGTAGTATAAGGAGGCTCCAAGTAAAAGTACAGTGAACAAAGGGTTTCACCACCAAAAACATTTAAAAATACTAGCCTAAAGTGTTTTTGAAGATCAGCCCTATCCTGACATGTATTTATCTGGTTGTCCAGGTAAGCAATGCCATCAATCTGGTTGGCCAGGTAAGAAATGTCATGAAAGATTGGTGAAGGAGATATTTGAGGGCAAGTTCATGGTCATTAAAAAATAATCCCAGAGCATGACCACCTTGTGGCATGCATCCAATAGATACTGAAGTCACCATAAGTTGTGTTAAAGAACAGAAAATCAACTGAGTAAAAATGAAGAGTCAAATGGTTTTATTAAACAATTCATGAATTGGGCAGCATCCCATTCCCATCTAATATGTAGAGAGGAGACTGAGAAATTTTACAATATAGAAGGTCTTATAGGTAGAAACTAGGTAGGGCAAGAAAGTTATTAGAAAAATAAAATGAAGGATTTTTTAGGAAATGTTACCTTCCCTTTGGGAAAGGCAGGGTGTCATTACACAGATTGCCTCAAATTCATTTTGGAGATAAAGACAGCCCACAGGGCAAATTACTTCATTGGTTCTTACCAGAAAATACCAGACTGTCTGATTAAGAACAAAATAAATGAACAAACCAAATTTAAAAAGACTCATAGATACAAAGAACAGACTGATTGTTGCCAGATGGGAGGATGGTGGGGGACTGAGTGAAAAGGTGAACAGATTAAGAGCTACAAAATTGGTAGTTACAAAATAGTCACAGGGCTATAAATTACAACATGGGAAATATAGTCAATAATATTATAATAACTATGTATAGTTGCAGGTGGATACCAGAAATATCAGGTGGAACACTTTAAAGCCTATGATTGTCCAAACGCTATTTTATACACCTGAAACAAATACAATAATATCTAAAGTAAACTGTAATTTTAAAATACTTATTTGGCCTCACCAGCATGCCTCAGTGGTTGAGCATTGACCTACGAACAAGGATGTCACCATTCCATCATTGATGTTTCTCTCTCTCTCTCTCTCTCCTTTCCTCTCTCTGAAATCAATAAAGATATATTTAAAAAAAAAAAAAGGATGTCACCATTCGATTCCTGGTCAGGGCACATGCCAGGGTTGCAGACTCCATCCCCAGGAGAGGAGGCAGCCGATCAATGATTCTTTCCCATCATTGATGTTTCTAGCTCTCCCTCCCTTTTCCTTCCTCTCTCTGAAATCAATAAAAATATATTTTAAATAAATAAATAATCATATTTGTTCATTTGTTACTTTTGGTTTTATATACCACAATAAATTTAATTAAAAAAAAATAAAAATACTTTAAAAAATAAAAGGCATTATGAAGAAAAAGAGAGGGGGAGGGAGATTACAATCTTGAAGTTTGAAACTGAAATTTGGTAAAGTATTAATTGTAGTATTGGTATCATGGATTTTAGCAAAAATTACTCCATTTGGGAACTGTGGTGTTTTCAACAATTCCTGACTTTTGATTAAACTCTCAGCTTGACTGAAAAATGTGATCAAAATTTGAGGCATTAGTGCCATTCTAAACTACTCCTCTGCACTTCTCACATTTGTTGATACTCTGATATTTACAGGTTATTGTTAGATCCCTGTGATGCTCACAAGCCAGGGCTTCCAGTTCATGATTTTTTTTTTATTGTTCAAAATATTACAGATGTCCCCCTTTTTCCCCCATTAACCCTTTCCATCCCGCACACACTCCCGCCTCAGGCCTCCACCACACTATTGTCTGTGTTCTTAGATTACACATATACGCATATAAATTTTTGGTTAATCTCTCCCCACCCACCCAACCACCCCCACATTCCCTCTGAGATTCACCAGTCTGTTCCATGCTTCTATATCGCTGAATCTATTCTGTTCATCAGATTATTGTGTTTAGATTTCACATATAAGTGAGATCATGTAATGTTTATCTTTCTCTGTTTGGCTTATTCGGCTTAACATAATTATCTCCAGGTCCATCCATACTGTCTCAAAGGGTACGAGATCCTTATTCTTTAGAGGTACATAGTATTCCATGGTCAAAATGTCCAACAGCTTTTTTATTCACTCATCTACTGATGGGCACTTGGGCTGTTTCCAGATATTAACTATTGTAAATTGTACTGCTATGAACATAGGGGTGCATATATTCTTTCTGATTAGTGTTTCAAGATTCTTAAGATATATTCCTAGAAATGGGATCACTGGGTCAAAAGGCAATTCCATTTTTAATTTTTTGAAGAACCTCCATACTGTTTTCCACGTGACTGCATGAACCTGCATTCCCACCAGCAGTGTACTAGGGTTCCCCTTTTCCCACTTCCTTGACAGCACTTGTCATTTGTTGATTTGCTGATGGTAGCCATTCTTACAGGTGTGAAGTAATACCTCACTGTGGTTTTAATTTGCATTTCTCTCATGATTAGCGACCTTGAGAATTATTTCATAGGTCTCTCAGGCCTCTCTATGTCCTCTGGGGAAAGTGCTCATTTAGGTCCTTTGCCAATTATTTAGTTGGATTGTTTGACTTCTTCTTGTTGAGTTGTATGCATTCTTTGTACATTTTGGAAATTAGCCCTTTATCAGATACATCTTGGGCAAATAGATTCTCCCATCCTATGGGGTTTCTTTGTATTTTGAGGCTGATTTATTTTGCTGTACAGAAGCTTTTTAGTTTGATTTAGTCTCATTTTTTATTTTCTATTTTGTTTTTCTTACCCTAGAGGTGTATTGGGGAAAATTCCACTATGTGAGATCTCTGTGACTTTGCTGCTCATGTTTTCTTCCAGGATTTTTATGGTTTCTCAACATTCATTTAAGTATTTTATCCATTTTGAATTTATTCTTGTGTATAGAGAAATTTGGTTAACTAATTTCACTTTTTTTCCCCATGTACCTGTCCAATATTCCCATCAACATTTGTTGAAGAGACTGTCTTTACTCCATTGTATGTTCTTGCCTCCTTAGTCAAATATTAACTGACCATAATGCCGTGAGTCAATTTCTAGAGTCTCTGTTCTGTTCCATTGATCTACATGTCTGTTGCTGTAACAATACCAGGCTGTTTTGATTAAAATAGCTTTGTAGTATAGTTTGATATCCAGTAAAGGGATCCCTCGAGCTCCACTCTTCTTTAGCAAGATTGCTGCAGCTATTTAGAGTCTTTTTTGGTTCCATATAAATTTTTAAAATATTTGTTCTAGCTCTGTAAAATATGCTGTTGGTATTTTAAAAGGAATTGCATTGAATCTATAGATTACTCTGGGTAGCATTGACATTTTAATGATATTAATTATTCCAATCCATGAACATGGTATATTCTTCCCCTTGTTTATATCTTCCTCTATTTCTTTTTTCAGTGTCCTCTAGTTTTCTGAATACAGGTCTTTTACCTCCTTGGTTAAGTTTATTCCTAGATATCTTATTTTTTAAATTTCAATGGTAAAGTTTCTCTTTCTGAGTGTTCATTCTTGGTGTATAAAAATGCCATCGATTTTAAGATGTTAATTTTGTATCCAGCTACCTTGTGGAATTTGTTTATCAAATCTAGTAGTACTTTAGTGGAGTCTTTATGGTTTTCTGTGTACAATATCATGTCATCAGCAAATAATGGCAGTGTTCCTTCTTCCTTTCCAGTTTGGTTACCTTTTATATTTTCTTCCTGTCTGATAGCTGTGGCAAGGACTTCCAGTACTATGTTGAATAAGATAGGAGAAAGTGGACAACCTTATCTTGTTCCTGTTTTTAAGGGAAATGGTTTTAGTTTTTGACCATTGAGTATGATATTGACTGTAGCTTTGTCGTATATGGTCTTAAACGTGTTGAGGTATGATCCCTCTATTCCCACTTTGCTGAGAATTTTTATCAAAAATAAGTGATAGATTTTGTCAAATAATTTTTCTGCATCTATTGATCTGATCATATGATTTTTTCCTTCATTTTTTTAATGTGCTGAATCGCATTTACTGATTTGTGAGTATTATACCAGCCTTGCATCCCTGGAATACATCCCATTTGGTCATGGTATATGATGTATTTAATGTATTGCTGGATCTGGTTTGCAAGCATTCTGTTGAGGATTTTGGCATCTATATTCATCAGGCATATTGGTCAGTAATTTTCTTTCCTTGCAGTGCCTTGATCTGGATTTTGGATTAGGATGCTGCTGGGCTCATAGAAAGAGCTTGGGAATATTCTCTCCTCTTGAATTTTCTGGAATAGTTTAACAAGAATAAGTTTTAATTCTTCTTTGAATGTTTGATAAAACTCTCCTGTAAATTCAGCTGGTCCAGGAATTTTGTTTATTGAGAATTTTTTGATCACTTCTTCAATTTCATTAGTTGTTAGCCTATTTATGTTTTCTGATTCTTCCTGATTCAGCTTTGGAAGATTTTATGCGCCTAGGAATTTTTCTATTTCAACTAGGTTGTCCAGTTTGTTGGCATATAGTAGTTCCTAGTATTTTCTTATAATCTCTTTTATTTCTGTTGGGTCAGTTGTCACATCAACTCTTTCATTTCTGATTTTATTTATTTCAGTCCTCTCTTTGTTTTTTTGATGAGTCTGGCTAAAGATGCATCAATCTTTTTTATCTTTTCAAAGAACCAGCCCTTGGTTTCATTGATTTTTTTGTATATATATATTTTTAGACTGTGTCATTTATTTCTGCTCTTATCTGTATTATTTCCTTCCTTCTACTTGCCTGGTGTTTTTCCTGCTGTTCTCTTTCTAATACTTTTAGTTGCCGCTTTATATGGCCTTTTAGGGTTTTTTCTTTTTTCTAGAGGTATGCCTGTAATGCTATGAACTTTCCTCTCAGGACTGCTTTTGTTGTGTCCCATAAATTTTGGGTTGTTTTCTGTTCATTTTCATTTTTTTTCCAGGAAGTTTTGATTCCTTCTTTGATCTCATTGATAACACATTTATTGTTTAATAACATGTTATTTAGCCTCCATGTGCTTGAATATTTTTGAGTTTACTTATAGTGGTTGACTTCTAGTTCATGCCATTGTGATCCAAGAAAATGTTTCATATGATTTCAAATTCTTGAATTTGTAGAGAATTGTTTTGTGTCTTAACATGTGGATTATTTTTGAGAATGTTCCATGTGCACATGAGAAGAATGTGTATTCTTCTGCTTTGGGATGAAATGTTCTGTAAATGTCAATTAAATCCATTAGGTCTAGTGTGTCACTTTAGGCCTGTGTTTCCCTGTTGATTTTTTGTCTAGATGATCTCTCCAATGACGACAGTAGGGTGTTAAAGTCCCCAACTATAATTGTGTTGCTATCAAACTTCCCTTTAAAGTCCACAAAGAAGTTTTTTCTATATTTAGGTGCTCTTATATTGGGTGCATATATATTTTTAAGGGTTATTTTTTCCTGTTGGATCGATCCCTTTAGTACTATGTAGTAAACTTTTTTCTCTCATTATGGTCTTTATTTTGAAGTCTATTTTGTCAGAAATAAGTATTGCTACTCTAGCTATTTTTCCTTACCATTTGCATAGAATTTTTTTTTTATTCCTTCATTTTCAGCCTGTGTGAATCTTTTGCTTTCAGATGGGTCTCTTGTAGACAGCATATATATTGGTCATGTTTTTAACCCATACAGCTACCTTATGATTTTTTTTTTTTGAATGTTAACAATGCTTTTTATTTTTATATTTATTTATTTTATTTTATTTTTCCTTTTTATTTCCATTAATCCCCTCCACCCTGCATCCATCCCACCCCCAGGGTTTCCCTATACCAGTGTCTGTGTCCATGGTTGTGCTTATAAACATGAAAGTTCTTTGATTAATCTCTCTCCAATAACTCCCTCTTCCTTGCCTTTCCTCTGAGATTTCCATGTTTCTATGTCTCTGGATCCACTTTGTTCATCAATTTAATTTGTTTATTATATTCCACATATAAGTGAGATCATGTGGTACTTGTCTTTCCCTGACTGGCTTATTTCACTTAGCATAATACTTTCTAGTTTCCTCCATGCTGTGCCAAAGGATAAAAGATCCTTCTTTTTTACAGCTGCATAGCATTCCATGGTATAAATGTGCCACAGCTTTTTTATCCACTGCTCTACTGATGGTCACTTGGGCTGTTTCCAGAACTTAGCTATTGTAAATTGTGCTGCTATGAACATAGGAATGCATAAGTTCTTTCTGATTGGTGTTTTGCGTTTCTTAGAATATATTCCTAGAAGTGGGACCACTGGGTCAAATGGTAGGTCAATTTTTAATCTTTTAAGGAAATTCCATACTGCTTTCCATAGTGGTTGCACCAGTCTGCATTCCCATCAGCAGTGTACTAGGGTTCACTTTTCTCAACACTCTCGGCAGCACTTGTAGTTTGTTGATGGTAGCCATTTTGACGTGTGAAGTGATACCTCATTGTGGTTTTAATTTGCATCTCTCTGATGATTAGCAATGTTGAGTATTTTTTCATGTCTCTTAGCTATTTTATGTCCTCTTTGGAGAAGTGTGTCATGTCTTTTGATTGGAACTTAATTTTGTTTACATTTAAGGTTATTATTGAAATATCCTTATTTAATGCCATTTTTCCCCTTTATGCTGATATACTTATCTCTCATTAGTTTTCTTCTTAAAGCAGTCCTTTTAGTATTTCATGCAATGGTTGTTTGGTGGTACTGAACTTTATTAACCTTCTTTTGACTGGGAAGCTCTTTATTTCGCCTTGAATTGTAAATGAGAGCCTTGCTGATCAAAGCAGTCTTGGTTGCATGTTCTTGCTTTTCATTACTTTGAAAACTTCATGCGGATCCCTTCTGGCCTAAAGTATTTTTGTTGAGAAATATGCTGTCAGCCTTATGGGAGCTCCCTTGTAGGTCATGGCTTATCTCTCTCTTACAGCCCTTAATAGTCTCTTTGACCTTAACCTTTGCAATTTTAATTATAATGTGTCTTGGAGTGGGTCTCTTTGGGTTCCTCTTCTTTGGATTCCTCTGTGCTTCCTGAACTTGTGTGGCTTTTTCTATCACTAGCTTAGGGAAGGATTCTGCCATTATTTCTTCCACCAGGTTCTCTATGCCTTGCTCTTTTTCCTCCTCCTCTGAAACTCCTATGATGTGAATGTTGTTTCACTTCATATCGTTCCCTAGTTCCTTTCAATTTTCCTCATTTTCTTTAAGTGTTTTCTCTGTTTGCTGCTCTTATTCAGTGTTTTTTCCTACCTCAATTTCTAATTCACTAATTTTATCCTCTGCTGCAATGAGCCTGCTTTTAATTCCTTCCCGTGTTTTCTTGAATTCTGATATAGTGTTCTTCAGTTCTGCCTGGTTCTTATTTATCATGTCTATATCTTTTTTCATGCCTTTGAAGCTTATACTAAGTTTCTGGCCCTTCCCATTAAGTGTCTTGTGGTTCTCATTAATTTCCTTGAATATCTTTATAACCATTACTCTGAACTCTATTTCTGATAACTTGCTTAACTCTATCTCATCAACGTCTATTTCTGGCAATTTTTCCATTTCTTTAGTTTGTGTGTCATTTCTTTGTCTCCCCATTTTAGTGATTCAGTGTTTGTATGTGTATATTAGATATATTTGCTGTTTCCCTGTCTTGTGTGGTGGGATTTTGTAGTGTATGTCTACTGAGACCCAGAAGTACATTTTCCTTATACTTCTAAGCCATATGTTCCTAGGCGTGTCCCTTTTGTTTGTGTCCCTTTTGTGGGTTATCTGGGCTCTTGTGTTGTGATTGGGTCCACCCGTTCATGAAAAGACCCTCTTCTCAGGTTGACCAATTCTGCAGCTCAGCCACAACCACATCATGTGAACTGTTATAAAGGTGCTGGAAAGTCAAAACAAAACACCACCAAACTTCCAGTAAGCAAAGAGGAACTTAGAAAATATCATGAAAATCACAATGAAAGCCACCAAAGAGAAGGTAGAATTGGGAGAGTGAAGCGAGAACACAAATATTAAAGCAAAAAGAAAGAAAAGAATATTATTGCTACCAGTAAAATATAAAATAAAATAAAATTAAAACTAAAAAAAAATAAAGTAGCTACTGGGAGATAAAAGGGGCAGAGAAAAGATTGTGAAAGAAAAGAAAAGCAAGCAAAAAATAAGGTTAAAGAGTAGAAATAAGAAAGTGCTTAAAAAAGAAAACGACAGACACAAACAAAAAACAAAAGACAAGGAGACAGAGGCTAAAATGGGAGGAGAAAAAAAGTTATGCCAATGGAACAAGAAAAGAGAGAGAGGTAAAGGGAGGGCAGGGAAAGATATCAATAAGAAACATAGAAGGCCCGGCCGGGTGTGGCTCAGCAGTTGAGCAGCGACCTAGGATCCAGGTGATCGGGGTTCTATTCCCAGTCAGAGCACATGCCCAGGTTGTGGGCTCAATCCCCAGTTGGGGGTTTGCAGGAGGAAGCCGACCAATGACTCTCTCATCATTGATGTTTCAGTCTCTCTCTCTCCTTCTCCTTTCTTCTCACTGAAATCAATAAAGATATATATATTTTAAAAAGAAATATAGAGGAAAAATAGAGAAAAGCAGTAAACTTATTGGTTATAATGGTCATATCCCCGTAATAAAGCAGACAATATCAAGAAAATCTTGATAATAGAACAAAAAAAACCAAAACAAAACCAAAAAATTAAACAAGTAAAACAAGACAAAACAAATCCTTAAAAAAAAATAATTACAAAAATAAAAAATTAAAATCGGTGAAAAAATTTTTAAAAATTTCCTTTTTTCTAAAAACTTTAAAATTAAAATTAAAATTTTAAAAAGTCAGCCAGGTGCATTTCATTTGGGAAGCTTATGTTTTCTCAGGCTCACTGTTTTGTATGCTTATTTTGGGTATCCTGGGAAGTACTTGTGTGTCAACCAATGTCAGGAACTCTCTAGATTTGGCTCTGCTGTTCTTATGTAGTTGGTTGGTCTGAGGCTCTCTGTGGACAATCTCCTCTTGTCACTTATTTTGCCTCCCCCCTTTGCTTGCCTGGTCTGTCTCCAGTGTCTTCTGAAGAGAGTCTAGGGTGCAAGCCGGTTAGTGTAACTCAGGATATTGCTCCCCTTAAGAGATTTTGCTGTCAAGCACACACTGTGGGGAAGTTTAAGTCTCTACTTCAAAGCCGACTTCTTTGTTTCTACAAAATCCTCCAATTCTAGTTCCCCATACAGTGGTCTGCTACAGGTACTGATTGAATTCAGTCTGTTGCTTTTTCTGTATGGGCAGTTTCACCTGGGATGTGCTCAGGGGGTTTGATTCAATGAGACTCCTGTGAGCATGTTGCCTACCCAGCTCCCAGAAGGGTTTTAAGCTTTTCCTCCAGTTCCCAAACAATAGTCCCTGAGTGTCTGATTCTTCTCTTGTAGTCCTGTGAGCTGTTCTACCTTCTCCCTCAGGACTGTGCCCTGTGGGGGATATCTGGGTCTTCAGTGAGCTGAGCCAGCCCCTTTCCTGTTGGGGGTGGTGCTCCTAGCCTGCTGGAGAGATAGGCATGCTCTGCCCCTCCTTTCCCAATTCTGGTTGGCTGATTGCACAGGGTGCTCAGTTCAAACTCTTCACAACTCAAGCACAAATGCAAGCTTTTGCTGGTCTGTCTCCCCAATTCAAGCCAGGAACCTGAACACTCATTCAACAATCAAATATGCACCAAGCAACAAACAAGCAGAGAACTTACTTTGCAAGGATCTGGTGCTCTTGCACCTCAGATCCAAGCAAAAGGAATTACCAAGTCAGCCCCATGCATGTCTCCAGCACAGCTGAGCTCAGAAAAGCTGGGGCAGCTCTGTGTTCACTATTCTGGCTCTCCTCAGAGTAGGTCAAAAATCCCTAATTCACCGCACCAGCAGCTCTGGTTCCTCTCTCTGGCTGTGGGAGGGCTCTGCTCTCTTCCCTTCCCTGTGCCACACAGTTCAAATGCTTTCTGGGGTTCTACATAATGCCTCACAGGAAAGCAGCGGGTCCCTTTAGGTCGCTGCTGAGTGCAGCAATCTGGTCCCTTTCTGTTTGAAAGCAGCATCTTAAGGGAAAGCCTTTCCTGAGGTCAGTACCTGGGGTGAAAATCTCCTGCCAGTGTTGCTGCCATTAGGCTCAGTGTTTCACAGGGAAGGCGCAGACCCCTCTTCGTAAGCACACTGTTCCCCTGTCTCCCTCTGCCCGCCCTGCACAGGCTCTCTTTCCCTTTTCCTTCACTCTGGGTTTTATATCTCAGCTTTTGGATGCCAGTCCACACTCCCAAGAGAAGGGAGCTTTGCAACCTATAACCCTTGGGCCAAGCACTGAATTCAGGGAGGACTCCCCTTTTCCATACCCCCTGTCTTACCAGATTCTATGATGTTTCTTCAGTACTCCTTACTCAAAATATGCCCAATCAGGTATATTTCCTTTGTTTTCTCAAGCTGTATATGCAGTATTTTAGCTGCAAATCCAGTCCATGTCTTGGAGCAAGGGTACACTGCTTCTTGTCAGAGTGCTGCCATCTTTCCCAAGTATCCAGTTCAGGATTTTTAGGTGGGTTATTCACTTCATCCTTTTTCTGATGTTCCAATCTGAGGGAGATCACTTGCCTGGTGGTTAGTGGCTTCAAACACACATTTAAAGCTTTTGAGGAAATACTATGAACCAGAGAGATTATTATGATAACTATAAATGAGATGATTCTCAATGTTTGGAGTGCCCTTTGTAGCCATGGTCCCCAAGACCTAAACCAATGAAAATCGAATAAATCAGACTCTATTAATGGAGTCATATTTTTAAGCCATGTGGTTTTCTTAGTGATTATGTGTAAATGAATTTCAAAATTCCCAGAAGTATTTTAAAATTTATTTTATTATTGAGAGTATTACAGATGTTCCCCATTTTCTCCCCTCTCTCGCTTCTACCCATCTCCCACCCCATTCCAGGCCTTCATCTGTCTATTGTCTGTGTACATGGGCTATGCACATATGCTTATAAGTTCTTTGGCTAATCTCTTCTCACCTTCCTTCCTGTGGGATTAATCAAGGTGTAGAAAATAATGTTGCCATAGCACAGACACATTCTTGTTTAGCTAAGAGATAATCAAAGCTTATCCTATTGTCAAGAGAAACATTACTCAGCAGCTATTGATTTAACAATAGATTCTGCAATATTTTAAGGCCTAAGGAGAGGTTCCTGATTATAACCTCATTTGTATTTACTCCTAACCAGGTCCACAACTACTAGGCACCTGCCAATGGTAGTGAATACTGAATCATAAACAACCTTGTAGTCCTTTCAAACTAAACAATGTAAATGTAGGAGAGTTGATCAATGAGGTGTCTCAATTTGTTTGTGAACAGTTAGGGACACAGTTAGATAACAAGTATTGCCTGATTTTGTGCCAACCATCTAGGCATTTATAGCCCAAGGAGAATGATAACCTCCACAAAAAAAGATAGATTATGTATGGCATAAGTCACTTCTTCTGCTAAGGTGGCATTGTTAATGGACAAACCTGAGTTTTTAATGAGAAAACCCATATCTGAATGGTTATCCTCCCAACCACCTCTTAGCAATGACCTGGGATATACCAATGATGGTGTTATTTTTTTCAGGTCCATGCCAGAGTAAAAGAAATAAAGAAAACAAGGAAGGGCTTTATGTTTAGTTAAAGTATAAAGTCTTGTTCTGATGTCTTGGGTGGAAGCAGTCTACATTGATGACAGCTACTTCTCTTCCCTATCAATTTGATTTATAGGTCTCCAGCATATGTAAGGAACAAATTTCAGGTGGAGCTTTCTTTAGCTTTGGGATGTGTAGCCAAGGCTCAGTGCCTTTAGTTTTGCATCAATGTCTGTGCTTAGAAGTATTTGGTAAGGTCCTTTTAATGGGGCTTTAAGACTGTCTTCCTCTAATGATGCTTCCAGAATACCTAGTCACCAAACTCTAGGCTGGGGCTAACAGAATCCCTTGAGTTAAGATCTGGAAAAGCTTCTTTAACTTAGTGATAATAGGAATGAGTATAAAACACTGAAAACTTAAAGTAGTTGGTCATAGTAGCATAAAACAATAGGGATACACTGAAAGTTCTATAATAATATACATTGGTCTACTGCTGACTATCTCATGTGTAGTGATTTTGTTTCGCAAAAGGTGTACTGAAAAGAGTCAGCAAGACCAAAGGCAATATCTTAGGTCAAGGGATTCAGCAAGTTTAGAGATTTTGTTTGTGGATGATAGTGACAGTGATAATATTTTTTAAATTTTATTTTTCAATTACAGTTTACATTCAATATTATTTTGTATCAGTTTCAGATGTATAGCGTAGTAGTTAGACAATCATATACTTTACAAAGTGTTTTGCCTAATATTTCAAGTACCCACCAGGCACTACACATAGTTATTACAATATTATTGACTATATTCCCTATGAACAGTGATAATTCTAAGGACCTTTTCATTAAGGCTTGTATGACTTGTCCATGAATTTGGTACATAACCACTGAGGATTGTAAGAGGTATACCCCACGTGGAAACACAGTTTCTAACAATTACTTTGCCACTGTCTTCACAGCCTTGTGGACAAGGAAGACTTCAACCTATCCTGAAAACATACATAGAATAAAAAACATATTAATAACCCATAATAAGTGCAGTTAATAAAGTCCAGGTGCACATGTTCAAAAGGTTCAGAGAGAGGATGTCTGAGGCCTCTGGGGACAAAATTAGTTTTTCCAGATTTATGGACCTCGCAGATCAGACATTACTGGCAGACTGCTTTCATAAATTATAGAAGTCTCTCACCAATGCCTTATCATAATTTGAGTCGTCTTAAATGAACTGCGGTGGGTGAAGGAATGCAAAAACCAAAAAATGTTTGCCAGGGAGCAATGAAAACCAAGTGGCTCTAGGGTTCGCTTTTCTCCATATCCTCACCAACACTTGTTGTTTGTTGATTTATTGATGATAGCCATTCTGACAGGTGTGAGGTAGTTCCTCATTATAGTTTTGATTTGCATTTCTCTGATGACTAGCAATATTGAGCAACTTTTTTTATGTCTAATGACCATCTGTACATCTTTTTTGGAGCAGTGTCTATTCAGGTCTTCTCCCCACTTTTTAATATGGTTGTTTGTTTTTCTGGTGTTGAGTTGCCTGTGTTCTTTATAAATTTTGGATAATAACCTCTAATAGATGTATCATTGGTGAATATCTTCTTCCATTCTGTAGGATATCTTTTCATTTTGTTGATGGTTTTTCTTTGCTGTGCAAAACCTTTTTAGTTTGCTGTAGTCACATTTGCTGGTGAGAATGAAGACTGGTGCAATCACTATGGAAAACAATGTGGAGGTTCCTCAAAAAATTAAAAATAGAATTGCCTTATAAGCCAGCAATTCCACCTCTGGGAATATATCCAAAGGAACCCAAAACACTAATTTGAAAGAATATATGAACCTCCATGTTCATTACAGCATTATTTACAATCACCAAGAAATGAAAGAAACCCAAATGCCCATCAAGAGATGAATGGATAAAAATTCTGTGGTACATTTATACAATGGAATGCTACTCAGCCATAAAAAAGAATGAAATATCACCATGTGTGATAGCATGGATGGACCTAGAGGGTATTATGCTAAATAAAATAAGTCAGACAGAGCAAGACAAATATCATATAATTTCACTTATATGTGGAATATAAAGGGCAAAATAAACAAACAAACAAAATAGAAACAGACTTTTAGATATAGAGACTAGATTGATTATTGCCAGAGGGGAAGAAGGTTGGGGAGATGGGTGAAAAATTTAGAGGGTTTAAGAAGTACATATTTGTAGTTACAGAAAAGTTACAGGGATGGAAATTACAGCCTTGGGAATATAGTCACTAATATTGTAGTAACAATGTATGGGGCTAGGTGGGTACTTGAAACATTGAGGGTACCATTCAATCAAGTACATGACTGTCTAACAGCTATGCTATAATCTGAAACTAATACAGAATAATATTTAATGTAAACTGTAATTTAAAAATAAAAAATAATTTTAAAAATCAAGTGGTTATCTTGGGTTTCTCATAGCTCTGACTGTTCATTTAATTTATAGTCATTGTTGCTTGGCAGGCATGATTCAGTGGTTGAGCATTGACCCATGAGCCAAGAGGTCACCGGTTTGATTCCCAGTCAAGGCACATTGCACAGGTTGTGGGCTGATCCCCAGTAGGGGGCATGCAGGAGGCAGCCAATCAATGACTCTCTCATTATTGATGTTTCTATCTCTCTTTCTCTCTCCCTTCCTCTCTCTCTAAAAAAAAAAAAAAAAATCAATAAAAAACACAGTTAACTTACAGCCATTGTTTACCCATATTAATTTATTTGATTTAGGATCAGACTGTTGCCATGTTACAAGGATATCAGCAAGGCAAGGCCTTGCAATAGGGGTTATTTTTTGTAGAAGCAAAATGGATTTCACCCACATGTGCCACCATCTTTATAGATTCCATTGCTGCTGATTTCCCATGAAAGTCAACTAGGGCATTTCCTTGATACTCAGGTTCAGTATTTTTAGTTTGAGCTTCTATTTTAATGACAGTAGTTTCAGAAGGTAAGAAAATAGTAGTAAGAAGATCATTTACTCATTGCCAATTTTTTATTGGGGTCTTAGAGAATATAAGAAAATCCCTTTTCCCCATGACATTCCAAAATCATGGATGAACCCAAAGGCATACCAGCTATTTGTATAAATATTTACAGTTTGTAGTTCTGATAACTGGATAAAGGTATGAAGTTCTCCTTGTTGTGCTGATTTAGCTTGTGAAATGCTTCCCTTTTTAAGTGAATCATATTGTTTAGTCATAACCAGCTTGAAAATTTTCTTTTTTATTAGTATAGTATGACCCATCTTCAAACAACATTAGATCAGGATTAAAGGGGTGGCTCATAAGTCAAGATCCAGTGTCACAAAATGGGGTGTTATTACTTCATAGTCATGATGTTTGCCTTCATCAGGTAGAGGTAGTAACGTAGTAGGATTAAGGGTGTTGCAACATTTAAGATGTAGATTACGTGGTGAAAGCAGATGGCTCTCATAAGAAGTTAGTCTACTTGCAGAGAAACGTTGAGTCAATTCAGAGTTAAGAAGACTTTGAACAGCATGTACAGTTTACAAATAAACATCATTTTCCAGAATTATATCTGCTGAGGCTTACACTGACCTTGCAGCTACAGCTATAGCCATAAAAAATCTAAGATAGGCAAGAGCAACTGAATGAAGTTGTATGCTATAATAAGCAACAGGCTTATGTTTATTACCATGTTCTTGTACAAGCATTCCGAGAGCTTGATTATCTCTTTCATGCATATGTTACTTTCAAAACCTAAAGTAAAAGGTTTTGAATAGTTAGGTAGCCCTAAAGGCAAAGGAGTTCTTGCAGTGATGGTTTTAGTCTTATAAAACCTTGCTCATGTTTATCTTTCCAGGGAACACGTCCAGGGACTCAAGTTTTAATAAGTTTATAGAGTTGGGAAGCTAATAGAGAAAATATAGGAACCTATAATCTGTAATAACCAGCCAAGTGTAGAAATCCATGAAACTTCCCCTCCATAATGACAAGTCTAAGAAATTCCTGGATTAGCTTGATTCTTTTGGGAGACTGCTGAATTTGTTCAGTGCTTAGATCATGACCTAGGTAGTGACAATGTCTAAAGATATATTTAATTTTTCTGTAGAGACTTTACGTTCTTTTTCAGCTAATGATTACAGCAAATAAATGGAATATTTTATGGATGGTTTTTTTGGTAACTGAGCACATCAAGAGGTCATCTAAATATTGTAAAAGGGACAACTTTCTTGGGAACTATGGGTGCTCAAATCTTGGTGAAATACTTGAGAAATAAGAAGCCTCAGGCCCCAGTTGGGTGACTCATTTGGAGTGTCATCCCATACACCAAAAATAAAGGTTGTGGGTTTGATTCCAGGTCAGGGCATATATCTGGGTTGAGGATTCAATTCCTGGTGGTGGTGCATACAGGAGGCAACTGATCGATGTTTCTCACATCGATGTTTCTCTCTCTCTTCCTCTCTCTAAAATAAATAAACATATCTTCTGGTGATGATTAAAAAGAAAAAAGAATAAGCCTCAGTGAGCTCGTGAGGCATAACTGTCCAAATATGTTGTCAATTGTTTCAATTAAATGCAAATAGATATTGACTGTTGGGATTTGCAGGAATGTTGAAAAGGCTGAACAAATGTCTCCAACAGTGAACCATTTTGAGTCTGATTAAACTTGTGACAAAAGGGTATTCATGTTTGGAATGATTCAAAAAAGAAGAATAACTATCTTATTAATAGTTCTCAAATCCTGGAAAAATCACCATTCCAATCCATTTGGTTTCTGGACCTGTAAGATTGGCATGTTGCAGAGGCTAGTACAGGAAATAATTAGCCTCTGGGCAACTAGGTCTTTGATACGTGTGTTGCTTTGTATGGCCTCAGGATTTAATGGATATTTTGGTAATTTGGAAAGTTAAGTTATATCTATCTGAATTTTCCAATGTCATTGTTAAAGGTAGTCCACAGATTTTGGGACACCTTGATTAAATTTAAGGACATTTGTTTGAATACTTCCTCTTCTATATGAAGATTAAATTGTAAGATCATGTTAAGTTTGGCAAGGAAATTCTAAGGTGAAGTCTCCTTTTAATTTAGAAAGAAGATCTCTACCTAACAGATGGACTGGGCCTGTATCACATAGCAAAAAGGAATGTTTTTCAGGAAAAAAAAAGCCAGTGTCATTTGTAGTAGTTGAGATAAAAATTCTATCTGAACTTTATTAGATACCAGCACTATGGAAACCTTCTTTTCACTCCAAGGAATTTGTTGTCTTGTGAGGGTGAGTTTTAAAGTAAAAAAGGTAGCTCCAATATCAACTAGAATTTGACAAGTTTTCCCATTAGTTTTAATTTTAGTTTCTCCTTGGCTGTTTAAAGGAATTACTACTAATAATTTACTAGAAAACTAATCAGATCCCCGTAAACTATGAGAGAGATCCATATGGGGGCACTCTTTCGGAGTGCATTCGAGTTGATGTTGAAGAATTTGCATAGGGCTTTTGAAGAAAATATCTTTTCCAGTATCGCTGTTAATTAAAAACAAGACATTGATTTCCAGGTCAGTGATTTAATAATAAATCCCCAAGGAATGCAAAATGACAAGCTAAGGAGTTATTTTGGGTCTTTGGCCTTAGAAGCTTTGTAGCTGTGAAGCTAATAGTATGACAGATTTTTTTATTCCAATCTTCTTCCAGGATCCTTTCAAAATACTCAGTTATAGAGTCTTAGCTTGACTTGCTTCTGGACTCAGGGCTTGTGAAAGAAGACCATGGTGTGCATCTTGGTCCTTTCCAAACACATCCAGCCCCAGCAGAGGAAACCACAAGCTGTGAGGTGTAGAAAGCTTCAAACAGGGTACTCAAGACCAATCACAAACAGCTTCTGATATTGGCCTGCAGCAGAGACCATCTGAAAGACTGGGAGTCCTCACAGATCTACCTAATGCATAGAAACAAACACAAAGAGGCAGCCAAAATGGGGAGACAAAAAAACAAGCCCCAAATGAAAAAACAAAATTCTCCAAATGAAATGGAGGTAAGTAATCTATCAAATATATAGTTTAGAATACTGATTATAAGGATGCTGAGAAAAGATATAGAAACTATGAAAAAAATTAAAAATAACATAGCAGAAATAAAGAATACATTGGAAGGAATTAACAGCAGATTAGTGAAAGCTGAGGACTGGAACAGAGAATTTGAAGACAGGGTAGAAAAAAATTACTCAAACAGAGATCCAAAAAGAAAAAACAAGAGGACAATTTAAGGGACTGTGGGATGACATGAAACATAAAAATATTTGTATCATAGGAGTGCCAGAAGGGGAAGAGAAAAAGCAAGAGACAGACAATTTCTTAGAAGAAATAATGGCAGAAAACTTCCCCAACCTGCTGAAGAAAAAGTCACACAAGTTCAGGAGGTACAGAGAATCCCAAGCAAGAAGCACCCAAAGAGGCGCATGCCCAGACACATCATAATTAAAATGCCAAAAATTCAAGACAAAGACAATCTTAAAAGCAGCAAGAGAAAAGCAAGCCGTTACCTACAAAGGAGCTCCCATAATGCTGTCAGCTGATTTCTCAACAGAAACTCTACAGGCCAGAAGTGAATTTCATGAAGTATTCAAGATAATGCAAAACAAGGATCTGAAATCAAGAATACCCTATCTGCTTGTTCAAGTTGGGGTACCTTGCTCTCAAGCACACTTTTTTAAAATTTATTTTTAAATCTTTTAAAAATTTTATTCAGTTACAGTTGACATATAATATTGTATCAGTTTCAGATGTACACCCAGGTGATTAGACATTACACAACTTACTAAGTGATCATCCTGAAAAATTCCACACTCATCTGACACCATATACAGTTATTAGAATATTATTGACTATATTCTCTAAGCTGTACTTTACATCTCCATGACTATTCTGTAACAACCAATTTGTACTTCTTAATCCCTTTAACTTTTTCACCCATTCCACCAGCCCCTCCATTTTCATAGCCACTTTCTTAATTACAGACTCATAATTTATATTCTGGACTACTGCAATTACTCATTGCAAATGCCATACAAAAGTTCTTGCCTCTCCAATCCATTCTTCACTCAGAATCAGTATCCGTATATAAAACATATCTAATCCTTTTGCTTCTCTTTTTCAATGTCTTCAAAACTCCCACTTTCTTTAATAAAGCCTGAGCTTAATATGAAGCATGAGACACTTCATGATACCACCCACATGCTTAAGCCAAAGCTTTGGAATCATCCTTGGTTTTCTTCTCTTCCCTTTATCTCCATTATCTATCGGTAAATTCTGTGTCCAGAGTCTCTAAGACATATCCCAAATCTGTGCACTTCCCAACACACTCCCATGGCATTTATAGCTACCATCTGTACCTGAGCTACCATAATATGATCTCTGTCACTCTTACTATTGCAATGGCCTTCTGTTTCACTCTTGACTACCTATATAAAGCGTATTCTTTGAACAAGAACCAAAGTAGTCTTTTTAAAAAGCAAATCATATTATACTATTCACCTGCTCAGTACCTCCAATGATGTCCTATATCATTCAAAGAAAGTTACATATAAGACTCTAAATAAACAGAGGGTGGTCACTGATGCTGGTATAAGAGGATGCATAGATCATTCCTTTCATGAACACACTTATAATTAGAGCAATTCCTCTGGAGAGACAACAGGGACAACTGAACAGCTTCTGTACAACGAAAAAGAATGAAAACAGAGAGACCACACAGAAAAGATTGAGGAAACCTGGGAGTCCCCAGATTTTGAAGGAACCCACCAGGAACAGAAGAGCTATTTAGTGTTATTGTTTAAATTCCCCCTTCACTTAAATAGTCCATGCAGAAGCTCTATCCACCTTTTTTTTTTTTTTAATGCACCTGGAACATTCTCCAGGATTCATAACATATTTGGCTACAAAACAAGCTTCAGTAGATATAAAAAAACCTAAAATTATATCAACTGTTTTTCTGACCACAACAATATGAAACTAGAAATTGACTATAAGTAGAAAACTAGAAAGAATTCAAACATGTGGAGATTAAAGAACATGTTACTGAACAATCAATGGGTCAAGGAGGAAATCCTAAAATACCCTGTGACAAATAAAAATGAAAACACAAGTCCCTCAAATTTATGGGATGCAGCAAAAGCAGTTCTAAGAGGGAACTTCATAGCTATACAGTCATAACTTAAGAAACTAGAAAAATCCCAAACAACTCTACTTCACACCTAAACGAAGTAGAAAAAGAAGTACAAACAAAACCCAAAGTAAGTAGAAAGTGGAAATAAATACTAAAAAAAGTAGAAGAGATCAATGAAATGGAGCTGATTTTGTGAATGAATAAACAAAATTAATAAACCTTTAGTCAAACTCATCAAGAATAAAAGAGATAGCCCAACTAAATAAAGTTATTTATGAAAGAAAAGAGGTTACAACCAGCACCACAGAAATACAAAAGATCATTAAAAATACTATGAACAATTATAGGCCAACAAATTGAACAACCCAACAGAAATTGATAAATTTCTAGAAACAAAGCCTTCAAAGACTGAACACAAAGAGAGAGGAAGGGAATGGAAAGGGGGGGGGGAGAGAGAGAGAATCCGAACAGAATAATTACTAGCAAAGAAAGTGAAGCAGTATTAAAACAAAAACAAACAAACAAAAAATTCCTCCAAAAATGCCCAGATCCAGATGGCCCTACAGGAGAATTCTACCATATATTTCAAGGTGAATTTATATCTATTAATCTCAAAATAATTTTAAAGTGAAGACAAAGAAACACTTCCAAACTTATTCTATGAAGTAAGCATTAGCCTGGGAAAACCAAAGACTCTACGAAAAAAGAAAAATGCAGGCCAAAGTCTTAGATGAACTTACATGCAAAAATTCCCCCCAAAATACTAGCATAATGAATTCAACAATACATTATAAAGATTATACACCAGCATAAAGTGGAAGTTATCCCAGGGATGCAAGTATGGTTTAATATCTACAAATCAATTAACATGACACACAATATCAACAAAACCAAAGATAAAAATCATATATGAGCTTCTCAATGCAAAAAAAGAATTTGACAAAATTCAATACCCATTTATGATAAAAACTATCAGCGAAGTGGGTATAAATGGGATTTACCTCAACAAAATAAAGGCTATATATGACAAACCCACAGCTAGTATCATACTCAATGTGGAAAATCTGTAATCTTTTTTTCTAAGGTCAGTAATAAGACAAAAATGCACACCCTCACCAATATTATTCAATATAATATTGAAAGTTTTAGGCACAGCAAAAAGAAATGAGTGGCATCCAAATTGAAAACTAAGAAGTAAAAATATCACTATTTTCAGGTGCCATGGACTCCTTAAAGACTCCATTGAAAATTATTAGAATTAATTAAAGAATTCAGCAATAGCAGGATATAAAGTTAATATACAGAAATCTGTCACATTTGTATACACTAATAACAATGATGAGGAGAAATTAAGAAAACAATGCCATTTATTTAATTTTTTATTGAATTTTTAAGGTGATATTGGTTAATAAAATTATATTGGTTTCAGGTGTACAATTTTCTAATACATTATCTACAATCATACAATTGCATCAAAAAGAATAAAATACCTAGGAATGAATTCAACCAAGGGGGTTAAAGACCTGCACTCTGGAAACTATAACACATGAAGAAAAATATTGAAGAGGGCACAAATAAATTAAAATATATATTATCATGCTTATGGATTGGGAAGGTCAATACCATTAACATTTCCATACTATTCAAAGCAATCTAGAGATTTAATACAATTCCTATTGAAATATTAATGTCAGTCTTAGACTGTCAGAACTAGAATAAGTATTCCTAAAATTTATATGGAACAACAAAAGACTGCAAATAGCAAAAGCAATCTTGAAAGGGAGGAACAAATTTGGAAGTATTATATTCCTCGATTTAAACTATATTACAAAGCTAAAATAATCAAAACACTATGGTACATGGTATTGGCACAAAAAGAGACACATAGAATAATGAATGGAACAGAAGCAAACCTTCTCTTATATGGTCAATCAAACTATGACAAAAAAGACAAGAATATATAATGGAGAAATGACAGTTTCTGCAATACCTGGTGTTGTGAAAACTGGACAGATACATGCAAAAAATGAAACTGGACCACTCTTTTCAACATATATAAAAATAAACTCAAAATGGATTAAAGACTTAAATGTAAGACCTGGAACTATAAAACTCCTAGAAAAAAACATAAGTGGTGAACTACAGGTGTCCCCCCAAAAATGTATTCACACTTTAAATGCTGATAGCTCAATTTTGAAAATAAAATGTATTTTAATAAACACTGCCTTTATAATTATTCACAGTGTATGTATACATTTTGGGGACACCCTATTTTTGACATTAGTCTTAGCAATATCTTTTTGAATATGTCACCTTGAGCAAGGGAAACAAAGCAAAAACAAACAAAAGGGACTACACACTAAAAAGCCTCTGCACAGCAAAGGAAACCCACTAACAAAACAAAAAGTGAAACTATTGAAGAGAAGAATGGATTTGCAAATGATATACTCTGATAAGGGATTAATATCCAAAATATGTAAGAAATTCATATAGCTCAATAAAAAAATAATAATAATCTGATCCAAAAAATGAGCAGAGGACATGAAAAAAACACATTTCTCTAAAGAAGGCATACAGGTGGCCAAGAGACATATGAAACGATGCTCAACACCACTAATCATCAGGGAAATGCAATCAAAACCACAATGAGATACCAACTCACACTTTTCAGAATGGCTATTATAAAAAAGTCAACAAATAAAAACTACTCTCAAGGTACAGAGAAAAAGGAACAATAGTGAACTGTTGGTGGGAGTGTAAACTGGTGCAGCCATTATGAAAAACAGTATGGAGCTTTCTCAAAAAAATTAAAAATAGATCTAATATATAATCCAGTAATTTCACTTGAGAATTTATCTGAAGAAAACAAAAACTCTAGTTTAAAAGACAGAGACATCCCTATGTTCACTGCAGCATTATTTACAATATCTAAGATATGAAAGCAACCCAGATGTCCATCAATGGATGAATGGATAAAGAAATGTGAGATTATATATATATATATATGGAATATTACTAGTAATGGAATATTACTCATCAATAAAAAGAATGAAAATTTGCTATTTGTGACAACATGGATGGATCTAGAGAGTATTATGCTAAGTGAAATCTGTGAGACAAAGACAAATAATGTATCATTTTACTTATGTGTGGAATCTAAAAATAAAACAAAACAAATGAACAAACAAAACAAAAAAGGACCCATAGAAACAGAGATCAAACTGATGGTTGCCAGAGAGGAGTGGGGTGGGTTAATGGGTGAAAAAGGTGAAGGTGAATAGACTAAAAAATACTATGATTACTTTGCACAGTGACAGATGGTTACTACACTTAGTGTGGAATCACATTGTAAGGTATATAAATGTCAAATAACTATAACATACACCTGAAACCAATATAATATTGTATGCCAAAATATAAATAAATAGGTGGCAGTGCATGGAACACATGAACTACCTTAAACTCTGTTATTTTTTTGTAAGAAGTCTGATTATTCAAATTTATTACCATCAAGTGTTATGCAATGATTCTGTAGTTTTCTTAACAAATAGAAAGCAATATTCCCAACTACTCTATTGCTATCTATCCTCTTTTTTTGCTTTTTGTTTATGCAAAGCACTATCACAACTTGACATTACATCATTTAGTTTACTATAGGTTTACTGTTTATCTGCCTTTGTTATTATCTCCAGTGTTTAGAACAGTGAAGGATAATATTTAATGTTACATAAATAAATAAGCAAATAAAAAGTATAAGTAAATAAATAAATAAATAAAAAGGACTCTAGAGAGTCAGTCTTTACTCCCTGCTACTCCATCTTCCTACTACCTCTCTTTCTGTTCCTCATACACATCAAATTTATCCCCATATTAGTGTTTTCTCTAAGCAGTTCCTTCCGCCCTAAATGCACTTCCTCTCTAATGTCTCATTTCTGGTTTCTTCTCACCATTTTGGTCTGTTTAAATGTCACCTCCTCCAAGAGGCCTCTCTGGACCACTCAAGTTAAAATCTACCCAGTTAGTCCTTCATATCACTTGATTTTTTTCTTTGCATAGCACTTACAACTATCTGCTATTTTTTGTTTATTATTTGTCTTCCTACACTACAGAGTAATTTCCATGAGGGTAACAACATTGTCTTGCTCCCTACTTTATTCCTAGTGCCTACAATAGCGTGTGGAACACAAGAAATACTCCATAGGTATATGTGGAATGGTTAAATTATCCCTTCCTACATCTCCAATTTCTTCTCTTACCGCTCCCTTTCTCACTCTGTTCTCAAGAATCCTTTTCAATATTGTGAAAGTCCCAAAAATTCCATGTTCTTTCTTGATTTTGTTTCCTCTTTCTAAGATGCCCTTAAACTGAATTCTTCTCCTGGCAAAATCCTAGTTATTTTTTCAAAACTCAGTTCAAATGTTATTTCCTCTAAGAAGCCTTTTCTCATGTCTACAGGAAGAATACAGACTGCCTCTGTGTTGCTAGGGAGCCTTGTCCATATAATCATTATACTTTGTATTTATTTACTATCATCAGTTTATTGTCTGTCTCTCCTTCTGAAGTGATTTCTAGTACTTTGCATAGTGACTGGCATTAAATAAATGTTTGCTGAATGAATAAATGATGTCAAAGCTGAAGCTGTCTATGTTCTACCAGACCAGTTCCTTAGCCCCCTTGAGCTACTGGTGAGACTGCTCGGATCTGAAAGACTTGACCATTGGAGTCAGATAGTCTCGTCTATGTTTCTTACTAGTTGCATGGCCTTGGATAAGTTATTTCACCTCTATAAGACTCAGGGTTTTCATTTGTAAAGTGGGCTAACAAGGGTAGCGAACAGTCTCAGTTTGTCTGAGCCTGAAGGATTTCCTGAACACAGGAATTTCTGTGCTAAAACCAGGTAGGTCCCAGGCACACCAGAAGATATCCTAGATAATGCCTACTTTGTTGTGTTCCAATAAAACTTAGAAATAACATATATGAAGGGCTTTGTACCTCTGTTATCTGGCTTTTCTAACATCTTTCTCTGTCCCTTCCCCTTACTGATTTAACTGCAAATATTGGCCTTCCACAGGATTTCTCAGAACTTTCTTTGTTAGCTTTCCCTTTGCTAGCTGACACTCCCAAATCCAATGAAAGAAATATAGCATGGTGTTTAACCTTTTGGAGTCTAGAATAAGACAGAACTGTTTTGACTACTAACTATGTCTACTAACTCTGTGATCTGAGAAAACTTATGTAATCTCTTTGAACATCAGTATCCTCAAATAATGAATAAAAATAATAATACTGATGTAGAGGAAAAGTTGCTTCCACCTTTTTCTTCATCCTCTGCCTCCTCTCTTCTTCTAAGAACAGGTAATGCTAACACCAATAACAGAAGCCTGTGGCATCGATTGGGTCATATTTACTAGTGAGTTGTCACTATGAATAAAAAGGTCATGTGCATCTTTATGCAGCTTCTACCTTTCTTTTGCATTTCATGCAAGCCTGCTTTTATAGGACAAAACTAGCTCTAAGTTCGCATATATCTCTGTTGTTCATCATTGTTATTGTCTCTCTGTTATTTTGGACTCTGTTCTACTTAAGCCCTCCTCTTCACATGCACACAAATGCACACTTTATCCTCTATGCGACTGAGTGAGACACTGAATTCAGAACATGCCCTTGGCATGTGCATATATCTTCTCTTAATCTCCCGATTCCATACATGTTGTTAGAGGTAGCAAAGTCCCAAGTTTGTTATTATGAGCCCCAAATGCACTGAAACAGGATCCTCACTGTCTCAAGATACCAAAAAGTGTATACATAAGATCCCTGGTCTATGATCCTAGACTCCTGGAGTTTGTGTTTTCCAGAGTAATGGGCTTAGGACACTCACTCATATAAGACCTGATAGTCTGTTTGGGGTTTGCAAATATCCACTTGTAGGTATAGAAAAGAACACTGAATTAACTTCACAATTGACATCACTACCTTTGTATAAACACAAAACTTTTCAGATCCCCAACATCTGGACCTCTGATAGATGTATCTTTAAGTTAAACCTTACTTAGTTTCTCAAGTTCCCCTCTCAGGCTGGGATCTTCTGGCACAATGGTAGGCAATGGGCTCCTACACATTCCCCAGATCTTAATCTCTAGTTAGACCTGGAGACTCCAGGATGTCTCCAAAGTCAATCACATGTACCTATATCAAGATTTCCCTTTTTCTCAATTCAATGAAACTATGAGCTCTGCCTCCTGCTTTTATCCTTACTATGAATTTCTGTCCACTCACCTTTACTTGTATTACAACCTATTCCCTGAAGACAGAATCCAGGTTAGTGGCCGTTATAATTTTGTTCAATTAAGTGGGTTCAACAACCCATTGCTATGCCCCAGTCAGTCAATAAAAAAACAGCAATGGACATTGTTCCTGACTACTTTGTGCATGGTTTTATCTCCCCAGCTCTGATTTCACAGCTCCATACCTTTGCTCCCATGACTACCTTCAATTGGGGGACTTTTCAGGCTTTGTAGACATTGGTTTCCCCATACAAATTTTTATTCTGCCCCTCTCCTTTGTTTTGGCATTTCTCTGTTACCTCAAAAGAAAACACAGTGAATTAAGAAATTTGGACAGCCTAGAACTTAATATATACTCTACTTTGGTATTAGTAGGGCACAGGAAAGATGAGTATCACATTTTTAGCTCTGGATTCTATTTTTATATTATTGCAGTTAAAGTTATGAATGACCTTTTTGACAACCTTTTCCACAAGCCATTCAATGAGCTTACAAGTTAAAGAAACTATAGACAATGACTATAGTCAAAAATTTCTAAGTAAATTTCACATCTGCTAATACTAAGCCAGGTCTTACGCATCCTGGTCCTTGTTTAATTGATTATTTGAATGTAAATGCTGGTTTGTACATTTAGTTATATTAAATGTAATTTGGTTTCATCACATTGTTCTTCTCTATTAACAAAGTTGGGAGAAAAATCAGTTCTAATCCACCCCTTCAAAATCCTGATTATAGTTAAAAGGGACTATTGGTTGCATATCACTCACTTTGCACTGTCAATGCTTGGCATACTTGAAAGATATTACTCTGACTTCTGACACTCAAACTTTTGGACACCTTAAGATAAACATAATCATGCACCCACCATCTGCCAAAGGTCATAATGCCATCCTGATAGAAGTGAACACCTTATCCTAATTATTCTTATCATTTTCTTTTAAGAATTATTCAATTCTCAATACATATCTTAGTGTTTGGGATGTCTCTTCCTATACATCCATCCCTACCATTTCTATTTCCACCTGTATACATCCCATCATGTGGAAATTGGCAGAGAGATGCAAAGTAGAATATTTGCTATACCTCCTACAGATGTAATAATCAATTTGTCTTCTTTCCCACTGCAGAATTTGCCTTGGTAGTAGAATATTCTCCTTTAACCAGAATTACATCTTCAAAGCAATCATGGAAACTCACCATGTAGGGTTGTGGAAAGTCAACAGAAGTCCTCAAACCTATAGATCCTGGATCCAAATATTCAACTGACTACATAGATTTAGCCCATCGTCCATCACTTCTTCCTTTGCCTAGCCCACAAAGGACTTGTTTTTTACTTCATATCACTATATTGTCCCCATAAATATAATATGAGACACTGTACCATGTTGTGGAAGAACTTCTGGACTTACATGAGCATTGGGGTCAGCTCCACTCTTTTGTTTAATGGATATGTGTATGAGAGTGATCATGGGAAGCTTCCCACTCCCAAATCAACAACTCCCAGGAAAATGTTAAGGCTTCTTAGTATGCAAATTCAGGGAAACTCCAATCCTGATCCTCCAGAGGAATGGAGTGAAAGTGCTATGATAGTAGAGAAAGGTGTATTTTCTTCCCTGAGTCACTTTAATCTGGGCAAACCTACCCACCCATCATATATACCTAAAGGGTCGAAAAGTAAACCACCGGCCAAATTTCATTCTAAAGAATAATTCAAAGCCTAGTACTGCTTCCTTTCCACTGCTTCTTATTGATTCCACATTCTGATAATTCCAGCACGTGCTCTGGCCCTCTTCACCATTGGCAATCTATTTCTACAAACTAGGAAACCATACTTCCTTCCAGGCTAGCTCCCTTCTACTGTTTAGACACATTGAGTTGTAAAGGTTTAAGTTTAGATAAGTTTGCCTGGGGGTTGGCCACATATAAAGTGATCAGTATAATTGACTGGACTTCTGAATCTTTCCCACCTAACATTTCCTGGCATAATATAGCAGTGGCTGTTATAACATTATGGTCAGAAAGAGCTAAGTTTAAATCCTGGCTCTGCTACTAACAAGTGACTTAATGTCTCTGAGCCTCAGTTTACTCATACATAAAATGTGAATATTAAAAGAAAAACAAAATTGAACTGGCAATGTTAATATGTGCTATAAGTCTTTCTTCCCCTCATGTTAACCATTGGCTTGACAGCACCTTTGTTCTCAATATCTGTGGCTGGTCCAGTTATTGCAACCCTTGTTCTGGCCCTAGAAGTTGGTCCCCAACAGATCCTGGCTCACTGCACCCCATCTATTTCCCTCCTAAATCAAGTTTCTGAATGCTGAGTCCTAAAAAAATAACCTTAAGTTACATTTCTGGACCAGAGGATTGTCCCCTTACTCACCCAATAAGGCCGGATAAGGATGCTTACATTTCAGACACAATGAGAGGAAATGCTCTAAAGTTGTAAAAGGAAATAGGTTCTTATAGTGTCGCAGGAAATGAATTTCAAGGACACACACATAGGAGGATTTTAAGTTCTAGTGTCAAAGTTTATTAGAGTGAAAACAAAGGGAGTGCTTAGGATAGAAGAGGCAAGATCACAGCAATGGGAGTGCGCATAAACTGAGCTGCCTAGACTCAGGAGAGGAAGTTATAGAGGCAAAAAAGAGAGTCCTTAAAGTCTACTGCTTTTCTAGTTGTACATTTTGTGGGGACCCTTAGAGTTTAGGAGGAAAAAAAAGGAAAAATACAGCCTGAGAGAAGGAAGGGCACATAGGGCACAGATGTCCCTTAAAAGGTTGCTGCACTCAACGAGGGGCTTCCCAGGCAGGTCTAGCAGTGGAAGCTGGTTGACGTTGTTGGTCTGTCCCCAGGTACTTCATGCCTGATGTCTCATCCACAACCAGTTTAGCTCTGTCTCACTGTGGGAGAAGCCCAGCTTCTGGGGCCCCAGGCCCACACCCGTGCCCACCAGGACCAGGAGGGCCACAGCCCAGAGCTTCAGTGCCATCATTCCAGCACCCAAGGCTCTGCTCGTCTAGCAGTTTCTGCTCCTGGCTGCACTCTGGCTCAACACTGCTGCCAAAAAGAGACTGGGGTATTTGATAAGCTTTGTTATGTTTCCTTGGGCTTGAGAGAGAACAGGCTTGCTTTCAAACTATTCAATCTTTTCCCTGGCTTTTCCTGGGCTTGCATCCTTATTGAATCTGATCTGTTTCCCAGATTTCCCAGGTTTGTCTCCTCCCCTTTATGGTCACCATTTTGGCTTCTATTGCACATGCACCCAATGAAAGGACTTCCCCCTGTGCCATCTCTTCTTTCACCAGTGGTAGTGGGGCAGATTCCCAGGGGTGACTATAAAGTTTTATCAGGCTTAATCAGATATCTGCTTTTGATTGGTTTGCTCCTTCCCTTTTGGTTAAAATCTAACTGCCTACTATAACAAAGTGACTATTTCTATCATCTAGTTGACAATCATTTTTCTGGCCTATAAGTATTTGTAGGTCTAAATTCTGAGACTCTAGCATGTGAGATGCTCCGTGGCATACTAGGAAGACAATAGGGACTTTAGAGTAAGAAAATCCTTGATTAAAATCCTGCTATGAGGCAAGTTTAATTCTTTGAGCTTTTGTTTCCTTTAATATAAAAATTAAATGACCCAGAAGAGTGTGTTCTCCCCTTATCCCTTCTTTTGTTTCATGGAAAAAAAAATTTAGGTTGACCTAGCCTAAATTTTTTAAGATAGGGAAATGGGCGGTGGTTGGTGAACTTTATCTCAGCCATATAAAGGGGAGGCTTAGAGTGCAAAGAGTGTTACAAAAAGAGCCAGGGAGAATAAAGCAGAGTTCCAGATTTAAACAAATTAATTAGATTACTAAAGCTATGGCCTTCTTGGCATTGTTGTTTTTGTTTCTGGTTTCTTTATAGTGCTCCTTCATTCTTTACCTCATGTTGTTTTTCCATTCTGACCTCTATTTGCCAACCTTTTCCACCCCCAACACCCATGCACAGGCACACACACACACACACACATACATACTTGGAGTGAATGACAATAAAATCCTACAAGCACAAAGAGCTTCTCTAAGGGACAGCAGCAAATGGAGCAGGTAGGCTAACTCTACTTCCAACTTTGTGGGAGTGGTATCTTGAAGGGTGGAGTGGTAAGGACAGATTAGAGGAGAAAAGCAAGCCGAGTCCTCAGGGCCTGTGTGTGGCAAGGAAGAGAAAGGAAACTTGGTGGCTAAGGGCAGCCAATGTAATTCAGAACCTCTCATGTCCACAGAGCAATAGGCCAAAAGATACTTTGTCTTTGTCCTGAAACCATGGTTTAAGCATATCCATGCATATTTGTAATACAAAATTACTCCACAACACATCTCATCTTTATTGTTGTTGGAATAGTAAACACATGTCCCTTTTCTACTTCTCCTCCAATTCCCAAAACCTTTTCCTTGCACTAATTGAATTCAGAAAGACAGATTTAATTCACAATCTCTCTCAGATAAAACAACAGCTATGTAAGGCAGAACTGTTTAGTGAAAACTGAATGGGCTTTTGAATAATAGTTTTTTGGTTCAGATCTGAACTGTGTCACTTACAAGCTGTGTGACCTTTGGCCAGAACTTAAGCCTCCATTTCTGGGTTTATAAAATTGGAATTATAGTATATTACTCATGGGTTGTTGTGAGAGCTAAATGAAATAAGGATTATAAAGGATTTGACACTTAGTGATTGACTAAATAAATAAATGTTATTTACATCTCCATCACAGACAGAGGAATTTCTAGGTACAGGCTACTATAGTTTATGATTCATTTGGTTGAGTTTTATGCTTAAGGCAGAGCATCTGCAGCCACCATATGCCTGGGTTTGAATCTTGACCCTGCTGCTTACTAGGTTTTTCAACTCTAAAACTGAGATTGTGATTATGATAATACGAGTAGCCATCCTATGTGAGAATTAAATGAATTAATATGTATAAATGTTTAGAATGGTAGCAAGCACATAGTAAGTGCTCAATAATGTTTACTGTTCTCATTTACCTAATAACTCCAAACGTGTAGGGAATTTTGGTCTGCTTTATTCACTGCTATTTTCCAGCACCTGACAGTACCTGGAACATAGTAGGTGCTTAGTATGTATTTTTTGAATGAATGAATGAATGAATGAATCATATTCACCTTCTATCCTCACAAAAATTTGAATTGGGAAGTCTCAAGAGAAGAAAGAAGTTAACAACAGGAACTAAAGCTGAAAAGGTCATAATACAGAAAAGTTGGAAGAACAATAAAGGGCCATGACAAGTCAAGTACAAGGCAGAGTTAAGAGAGAGTAGAGCATCTGAGGAAGTAAAACCTAATGGTCAATAAAAGATATAGAGAAAAGAAAGGAGCAGATACAGGGCCATATTCATAGCAGCACACAGCAGAATACAGAATCTAGTATTGCTATATAGAATGATAAGAAAATCTGGATAAAACAAAATCATTATTGAATGCAATATAGAATTACTGAGGCAACAAGAACTAGAGGAGTTAATAATACAGAAATGAAAGTATCTTGGAGGCATAAGCAAAATTCCATAGCCACTTTTATCTTTGTAGCATTTGCCTATTCTGGGCATGGGCGAGAACCTGGAAATCCAGTCTTTTCACTAGTGTGGAGCTGCTGCTGGGTGACAATGAAAACGGCAGAGCTTTTGGTGGAGATGGGAGACCTCAAGTACATGGCCTATATCCCCACATATCATTGAGAGATACTAGAAATACCTGGGATAGGAGGTGAAATCCTCCGAGGAAATATTCTATAATGTAGAGCAGGGTTTTATGGCACTATTGTGAGTCAAAAATTAGAGTTCAGGATCCACTAGGAGACTAGCCATATGAAATTCCCCAGGCACTGAGTTGAAAGCCCTTCAAGTGCTGTAGCAAACCAGATGAATATTGAGCCTTTCAAGGAGTGCAACTCAGAAGCAATTTAGCACATTCCTTGATTGGATTAATGCCAGTAGAGTAAAGGTTGAGGCCTTTCTATAGGAAGATAATCTTAATCTCACCTTCAACAATGTTTTGCACCATATCTAGCATTCACAAGAAAAGAATCATGTGTAGCTACAATACAGGATCATGTAATCAAATGTGAGAGAAAAACAGACATTAAAAATGCATCCATTCTTTTGAATAGATGTTTCAGGTTTCTTCAGATATATTCCCATAACTGGAATTGCTGGGGTATTAAGGCAGTTCATTGCAGCACTACTTACAATAGCCAAGATTTGGAAGCAGTCCAAATGCTCCTCAGCAGATAAGTGGATTAAAAAGTTGTGGCACATTTACAAAATGGAATACTACTCAGCTGTAAAAAAGGAAGAAATCTTAACTTCGGTGACTGCATGGATGGACCTAGAGGGTATTATGCTAAGTGAAATAAGCCAGTCAGAAAAAGACAAGTACCATATGATTTCATTTATATGTGGAACCTAATGAACAAAATAAATAAAATAGAAACACATTCATAGATACAGAGAACAGACAAACAGCTGTCAGAGGGGAAGGGGTAAAATAAGTGAAGGAAAAAAGAAAACACACACACACACACAAACAAAACCCAAGACACAGACAACAGTACAGTGATTACCAGAGGAACAGGTAGAAGAGGGGGTATGGGGGATAAATGGTGACAGAAGGAGACTAGTCTTTGGATGGTGAACACACAATACAATATACATATGATGTATTATAGAATTGTACACTTGAAACTTATATAATTCTATTAACCAATGTAACCTCAACCAAATCAATAAAAAATATGTCCAAAGATGGTTCAAATATTAGCATTAGCTGACAAGAACTTTACAATGAATACAATTAATATGTTCATGAAAGAGAAGAGTGAGTGAATAAAATAGGTAAAAGGAGAATTTCCTCAGATATTTGAAATATATAAAAACGAATCACAAGGAAATTTTAAAACTGCACAATACCTAAATTTAAGAATGAGTATAGTCCTGGCTGGTGTGGCTCAGTTGGTTGAGCATCATCCAGTGAACTGGAAGGTCACCAGTTTGACTCTGATCAGGTACATACCCAAGTTTCAGGTTGTATCCCTGTTTGGGGTGTGTATGGGAGGCAACCAAGCAATATTTCTTCCTCATATTCATGTTTCTCTCTCTAAAATAAAAAAATATATATATTTTAAGAAAGAGTGAGTTTAATGGGTTTGACTGAGGGTCCCTTATACATGATATGACAGCTGGATATCCATATGCAAAAGAATACCTCACTATAAGGCATACATTTTTCTCTTGATGCTCTTAAGATTTTCTCCTTGGCTTTTACTTTCAGCATTTTTATTGTGGATATCTTTGTGTTTACCCTATTTGTTATTGTTGAGCTTCCTAGATATTTAGGGAATTTCAGTAAAATTTTCAGATGACTTTTCAACAGAAGTTATGTAAAACAAAAAGGCAGTAGGATAACATATTCAAAGTGGAAAAGGGAAAAAAACAACAACCTGTCAGTTAAAAAGCCAAATGCAAGAAAACTACTCTTTTAAACCTGAAGGTAAAATAAAGATATGCCATGATAAACAAAAAATCAGAATTTGTTGTTAACAACTTGTCTTTCAAGAAATATTAAAGCAAGTTATTTAGGCTGAAAACAAGTGACTCCAGATGGTAATACAAATCAACACATAAAATAAAGAGCAGTAGTAAAGAAAACTATGTAATTATAAAAGCTAGAATAAGTATATATTATTTCCTCTTTTTTTCCCTTGACTGATTTAAGGAACAGTTGTATAAAATAATATGTATATAAAGTATTATTTGGGCCCAACAAATATAGAAATACAGTGGTACCTAGGTTTTTGAGTGTCTCCGTTGATGATCATTTTGGTTTACAGACACCGTAAACCTGGAAGTAAATGCTTTAGTTTTTGAACACACTTCAGAAGTCAGACATGCCACATGGCTTCCACTGAGTGCAAGATCCTGAGGCCTAGCTGTCAGCTGTTGACCCCTCAGTTTTTGAACAATTCAGAACTTGAAGAGTATTCCAGAATGGATTATATTTGAAAACAGAGGTACTACTGTATAGTATTTACCACTTGTAGCACAAAAAAGATGGGTGTGGAAAAAAGTATACTTGGGGGAGTTACAGATGGCGGTGGAATAGGTGAAAGAAATATACACCTGCTCCCAATGCCAAACCTGAAATACAGCTAATACTTTGAGCAATTAACCTGAATTAACAACAGAAAGACACCTAAGCAGGAGTAGTATATCCAAGGATTGAAAAATAGAAGCTACACAGAGGCTGGTAAGAGGGGCAGAGGTGCAAAAAGGGCTTGTCCTTGCACAAAGGGGCAGTGGCTTTAGCCGGAGAAATATTGTGGCTGCAAAAGCCCTCCCAGACGAAAGAGGACTCTCAATCCCAAACCAGGATATCCCAACCCAGAATATCAAGGCCTGAAAGAATAGCTTGCATAACATTTGGAAGCAAAAAATAACTGGAGAATTGGCCCACTGGCAAGGGGAGGAAGTCTGACTGAATCCAGAACATTCTTTGTAAAGGCCACCACACAGGTACTCACTCTCAAGCACTCACCTGGGGCTCTGGTGGAGGGGAGGAGACTCAGGGCCTACAGAAGCTAGAAAGAGAAGATCAGAGTGGCATGGTGCTAGAGATCTGGAAAGCAGGGTGCTGAAGTCCTAGTCCCAAGGCAACATCCCACACCATCCCCAGATGCCATCTCCCAGGGTCCAGCACTTCTATTCTTACAGCACCAGCTGGGGTAAATGCACTAACCCTGTCTTCCAAATACTGGCAACACCACCTTGCCAAACGTGAGTATGGTATAAAGAACTGTAAGCTGTACCTAAAAGGGACCTGAATAGTGCTTTTTGCTCTGGAGAAACGATAGACAGCCTTAGATGAACATTGAACTGAGTGGCTGAGGAATAAGAGCCAATCTTACTCCCTTCCCATGAGGTAGACTGGAGCAGTCCCCAAAGGAGGATGCCCTGGGCAGGGCCTCAAGCTACAGGCAGCTGTGGAATAAAGATGCACTTGCAAGCCTCCCTTCAGGATCTTTAGCAGGGCAGGTGCCCCCAAGCTAGAAAGCTAGCCACTAACTAACTCGCTAAGGTCCAGCACCACCTCCCAAAAGGGGCCACCTGAATATGCATTCCCAAAGCCTGGATTTGCATTCCAAAACTTGCCTGCAATGCAAGTCAAGTGCAGATCCACAGCTGGAGCAAAGTGCAAACCACAACTGGGACTTTGGAGGCCCCTCCTCAGAAACCTTCACCAAGGCCTCTGGCAGTGAGCTGCAGGGATAGAGGAGGGTAACAAGCTCTCTAATCCCCCACAAGAGCTAGTGCAACCTGAAGCAGATGGGGCAGCCTTGTGCTATCACTCCAAACCCCACCTGCACTGTCCTGCAGGAGCAGACTCTCTGGGAAAAGGGGTATCACAAATCAGAACTGTGAAACTGTGCATCCCCTAAGAGCCTCCTTACAAGAGTTCTGGTGGGGTGCCTCTGAGCTGTAGGGCAAGTGCTTAGTTACCTTCTTGAGAGCCAAGCACCTGCACTACTCCCAAGGGGCCACCTGAATTTGCATTCCCAAAGCCTGGATTTGCATTGCAAAACCTGCCTGCACTGCAAGCCAAGGGCAGATCCACAGACTGAACAAACTGCAAACCAGAACGGGGACTTTGACTCCGCCCCCCAGAGGCCTTCACCAGGGTCTCTGGCAGTGAGCTTCAGGGTGACAAACTCTCTACTCCCCCCACAAGAGCCAGTGCAACTCCAAGAAGAAGGGGCCACCTTGTGCTATCACTCTAAACTCCACCTGCACTGTCTTGCAGGGGCAGATTTGCTGGGAAAAGGGGCCACAAATCATATCTGTGAAACCTGGTGAATACCCTAAGAGGTTCCCTACAAGTGCTATAGTGGGGTGATCCTGAGCTGAAGGGCAAGTGCCTACCTCCCTTCTTGAGGACCTAGCACCTGCACCACCATCAACAAGGGGTCACCTGATTTTGCATTCCCAAGGCCTGGATTTGCATTCCAAAACCTGCCTGAACCACAAGTCAAGGGCAGATCCACAGCCCTTGTGCAAACCAGAACTGGATCTTTGGAATGCCCCCTCAGAGGCCTTCACTAAGGCATCCCCCACAAGAGCCAGAGAAACCCCACAAAGAGGGAGCAGCCATGTACTATCACTACAAACCCCATCTGCACCATCCTGTAGGGGCAGGCTCACTGGGAAAACGGGTCACAAATTAGAAATGTGAAATCTGGTGTGACACACTAGAAGCCTCCTTTCAAGAGCTCCCTTCTTGAGGGCTGAGGACCTGCACCACGTCCAACAAGGGGCCACCAGGATTTGCATTCCCAAAATCTATCTGCACCACCAGACAAGTGCTGACTAAAAGGGGGGAGGAATTGCAGGTCAGAACTGGGGCATCTGGAAACAACTCCTTGGAGGTCAACATCAAGGCCTCTTACAGTGAGATGCAGAGAGAAGAGGGTGACAATCTCTCTCCAACTCCACACAAAAGCCGGTGATACCTCAAGCAGAGGGGCAGCCTTGATCTATTACTCTAAGCCCCATCCACATTTTCTTGGAGGTGTAGCCTCACAGGGTAAAGGGGTCACAAATCAGAACTGTGAAGTCTGGTGCATCCCCCTAGGAGCTTCCCTTCCAGAGCTCTGGTGTGGAGCTTAAAGGAGAGCACCCACCTCCCTTCCTGAGGATTAAAGACCCTTGCAACCTTAATCAAAGGGTGGATTAGACTAGCATCCCCAGATTCTGCTGGCAACTCTCTGCTAATCTCATGTCCACTGGGAGAAGAGGATGCAAAGCAGAGCTTGGACATTGGACCTCATTCACATGAAGCACTCCAACAAGGCCTCTGGTAGAACACTTCAGAGACAGAAGCATGCAATCAGCTTTCTCTCTTCTCCCAAGGGAAGGTGACACTCCAAGTGGAGGAGGGCAGCCTTGTTCTCTTCCTTTAACCTCTGCCTGTACATCCCTGCTGGGGAAGCCACACAGGAGAAAGAGGGCATATCCCAGAGCTGGGGCGTCTGGTGTGATTTCCTCAAAGCCTCTGCTCAAGGTTTCTGACAGGGTACCATTGAGCTAGAAGGCAAACAGCTAGTTCTCATTTAGAGGTCTGAGATCCTGTGTCACACCATTCAAAGGGAGGATTGGATTTGCACTCCCATCTCAAGCTGACTCCATCATGTTAAACTCAATTCTGTGGGGTGAAAGTCATTCACACGATTGAATGGGAAAACAATCAGCTCCCAATCACTAGAGCAGGGTCCACATAGCCCACACAAGAGACATTACTAGAACAGGAGTTCAAGGAGACTTTATCACCTTGTCTCACAGGACACATAGTACATAAGGCCACCCCATAAAGAATGTGTGTCATAGTAGTTCTATCTTACACATAGGAACAAAAGCAAAGATACAGGTAAAATGGGGCAACAAAGAAATGACCCCTAAAATAAAAGGTTAAATCCCCAGAAAAAGACCATGAAGAGATGGAGGTAACAAAGTTATCAGAAATGGAGTTCAGAGTAATGGTCATAAAGATGTTCAAGGAAATTAGTGAGAACCACAAGACACTTAATGGGACCATTTAGGAACTTAATGGGAAATACAAAGAACTTAATGAAAACTACATGAGCATAAAAAAAGACATAGATACTATGAATAAGAACCAGGCATAAATAAAGAATACTATATCTGACATCAAGTATATGCTGGACAGAACTAAAAGTAGGCTCAATGAAGCAAAGGATCAAATAAACAAATTAGAGGATAAAGTAGAAGACATCACTCAATCAGAGAAGCAAAAAGAAAGAATATGTAAAAAGCATGAGGACAGTTTAAGGGAAATTTAGGACAGCATGAAATGAAACAACATCTGCATCACAGGGTGCCAGAGGGGGAGGAAAATGAGCAAGGCATAGAGAACCAGTTTGAAGAAATAATCACAGAAAACTTCCCTAACCTGGTGAAAGAAAAAGCTACACAAGTTCAGGAAGGACAAAGAGTCCCAATCAAGATGAACCAAGAAGGCACACACTAAGAGACATCATAATTAAAATTAAAAATGTTAAGACAAAGAGAGAATCCTAAGGGCCACAAGAGAGACAATCAGTAACCTTCAAGGAAATTTACATAAGGTTGTCAGCAGATTTCTCAACAGAAATACTTCAGGCGAGAAGGGATTGGCATGAAATTCTCAAAGTGATGAAAAAGCAAGAACCCACAACCAAGACTGCTTTATCCAGCAAGGCTATAATACAAAATTGATGGTGAAATAAAGACTTTCCCAGACAAAATAATACTAAAGTAGTTCAGTACCACTCAACCAGAATTGCAAGAAATGCTAAAGGGACTACTTTAAGAAGAAGAAGAAATATAGAGAGTAAGGCTCATAAGCATAAAGGGAGAAAACGGCATTGAACAAATAAATATCAATAATAACCTTAAATGTAAAAGGATTAAATGCTCCAATCAAAAGACATAGGGTAGCTGAATGGATAAGAAAACATGACAAATATATATGCTATCTGCAAGAGACCCACATCAGAACAAAAGATTCATACAGACTGAAAGTGAAGAGATGGAAAAAAATATTCTATGCAAATTGAAAAGGAAAAAAAAGTGTGGTGGCAATACTTCATTTTGACAAAATAGACTTCAAAATAAAGACAATAATAAGAGACAAAGAAGGTCACTACAGGACACTAAAGGGATACAATCAAAAGGAGGATATAACACATATAAACATATATCTACCCAATATAGGAGCACCTAAACCTAAAAAAAAATTTTGGTGGACTTTAAGGGTGAGATTGACAGCAACACAAACATAGTAGGGGATTTGAACAGCCCACTATAATCATTGGATAGATCATTCAGACAGAAGCTCAATAAGAAAACAGAGAGCTTAAAGGGCACACTAGAGCTAATGGATTTAATTGACATTTACAGAACATTTCATCCCAAAGCAGCAGAATATACATTCTTCCCAAGTGCACATAGAACATACTCAAAGATAGAACACATGTTAGGACACAAAACAAGTATCTACAAATTCAAGAAGATTGAAATCATATCAAGCATCTTTTTGGAATGAAACTAGAAATCAACCACTATAAAAAAACATAAATATTCAAACATATGGAGGATAAAAAGCATGTTATTAAACAATGAAAGGGTTACCAATGATATAAAGGAAGAAATTTTTAAACCCTGGAAAAAACCAAAAATGAACACACAACAACAAAATCTATAGAACAAAGCAAAAGTAGTTTTGACCAGAAAGTTCATAGCATTAAAGGCATACTTCAAAAAACAAGAAAAAGCTGTAATAAAAAATCTAACACAAAAACTAAAAGAATTAGAAAGAGAACAGCAAGAAAAGCCCAGAGGAAGAAGAAGGAAGAAAATAATAAAGATTACAGCAGAAATAAATGACATAGAGTCTTAAAAAACAATATAAAAGATCAAGGAAATGAAGAGCTGGTTCTTTGAAAAGATAAATGAGATTGATGCACCTTTAGCCAGACAAACCAAGAAACAAAGAGAGAGGACCAAAATAAATAAAATCAGAAATGAAAGAGGTGAATGAAAAATGGACATCGCAAAAACACAAAGGATCGTAAAAAAATAATGAACAACTATATGCAAACAAATCAGACAACCAGGGTGAAATGGAAAATTCCTAAAAACCTACAGTCTTCCAAAACTCAATCTGGAAGAATCAGAAACACTGAATAGACTGATAAAAAAAGAAAAGAAATTAAAGCTGTAATAAAAAAAACTTCCAGCAAAGTCCAGGACCAGATGGTTTTAGAGGTGAGTTTTACCAAGCATTCAAAGAAGAATAAACAACTATTCTCCTCAAACTTTTTCAAAAAATTCAAGAGGCGGGAATACACCCAAGCTCTTTTAATGAGGCCAGCATTATCCCAATCCCAAAACCAGATAGACACTACAAAGGAACAAAATTACAGGCCAATATCCCTAATGAACATAAATACTAAATCTTCAACAAAATATTATCAAATCAAATACAGTAATACATGAAAAAGTTCATATACCATGATCAAGTGGAATTTATTCCAAGGATGATAGGATGGTATAATATTCAAAAATCAATAAATGTGGTACAAACAAAATGAAGGACAAAAATCATATGACCATATTAATAGATGCAGAGAAAGCATTTGACAAAATCCAGCACCCATTTTTGATAAAAACTCTCAGGAAAGTGGGAATAGAGGGATCATACCTCAACATAATAAAGGGCATATATGACAAACCTACAGTTGGCATCATACCCAATGGGCAAAAACTAAAACCATTTCCCTTAAAAACAGGAACAAGACAGGGTTGTCCACTATCACCACTGTTATTCAACATAGTACCGGAAGTCGTTGCCACAGCTATCAGAGAAGAAGAAAAAATAAAAGGCATCCAAATTGTAAAGGGAGAAGTGAAACTATCATTATTTGCATATGACATGATATTGTATACAGAAAACCCTAAAGACTTAACCAAGGACTGCTAGATTTGACAAATGAATTCAGCAAGGTAGCTGGATACAAAATTAACACTGGAAAATCAATGGTATTTATATACACCAGCAATGTACTATCAGAAACAGAAACAGAAACTAAAAAAAAAAAAAAAAAAAAAAATACCATTTACCATTGCAACTAAAAAAATTAGATAACTGGGAATAAAATTTAATCAAGGATGTAAAAGACCTGTACTTGAAATTTTACAGTACGTTGCAAAAAGAGATAGAGGAAGATATAAAAAGGGAAAGAATATACCATGATCATGGATTGGAAGAATTAATATCATTAAAATGTCCAAACTACCCAAAGCAATCTATAAATTCAATGCAATTCCTATTAAAATACCAACAGCAAACTTCACAGAACTAGAAAAAAATATTCTAAAAATTTCTATGGAACCAAAAAAGACCCCAAATATGTGCAGCCATCTTGAGAAAAAAGAACAGAGTGGGAGGGATTACTTTACTGGATATGAAACTATAACACGAAGCCATTGTAATCAAAACAGCCTGGTATTGGTACTACAACAGGCATATAAATCAATGGAACAGAACAGAGACCCCAGAAATTGACCCAAGACATTAGGCTCAATTAATATTTGACAAAACAGGAAAGACTATACAACGGAGCAAAGACAGTCTCTTCAACAAATGGTGCTGGGAAAAATGGACAGGTACTTGCAAAAAAATGAAATTAGAACACCAACTTACTGTATACATAATAATTAATTCAAAATGTATAAAAGACTTAAATATAACTCTCAAAACCATAATAATCCAGGAAGATATCATGGGCAGTAAAGTCACAGATATCTCACACAGTGGAATTTTCACCAGTACATATGCAAGGGCAAAGGAAAAAAAACAAAAAAGAAACAAATGGGACTACATCAAAATAAAAAGCTTCTGCACAGCAAAAGAAATCAGCAAAAGAAAATACAAAGGAATCCCATGGTATGGGAGAACATATGTGCCAAGGATACATCTGATAAGGGGTTAATTTCCAAAGCGTACAAAGAACTCATACAAGTCAACAAGAGGAAGACAAACAATCCAACTAAAAAATAGGCAAAGAATATGAATAGATACTTCTCCAAAGAGGACATACAGATGGTCAAGAGACAGATGAAAAAATGCTTAACATTGGTAATCATCAAATAGATACAAAATTAAAACCACTATGAGGTATCACTTTACACCTGTCAGACTGGCTACCATCAAAAAAATCAAGAAATATCAAGTGCTGGCAAGGATGTGGCAGAAAGGGAACCCTAGTACACTGCTGGTGGGAAGGCAAATTGGTGCATCCACTATGAAAAACAGTATGGAGGTTCTTCAAATAATTAAAACTGTACTGTCATATGACCCATTGTTCCCACTTCTAGGAACATAGCCTAAGAAACCCAAAACACCAATCAGAAAGAACCTCTATGTTCACAGCAGCACAATTTACAATAGCTAAGATCTGAAAACAGCCCAAGTGCCCATTAGTAGATGAGTAAATAAAAAAGCTATGGAAAATTTACACCATGGAATAGTATGCAGCTGTAAAGAAGAAGGGTCTCTTACCTTTGGGACTGCATGGATGGAGCTGGAGAATATTATGCTAAGCAAAATAAGCCTGTCAGAGAATGATAAGTACACTTCTGGTAGGGATGCAGACTGGTGCAGCCACTCTGAAAAACAGTATGGAGCTTCCTCAAATAATTAAAAATGGAACTGAAATTTGACCCAGTGATCCCAGTTCTAGGAATATATCTTAAGAACCCTGAATTACTAACCAGTGTGAATATATGCACCCTTGTGTTCCTAGCAACACAATTTACAGTAGCTGAGATCTGAAAATAGCCCAAGTGCCCATCAGAAGATGCGTGGATAAAAATCTATGGTACATTTACACCATGGGATACTATGCAGCTGTAAAGAAGAAGGAACTCTTACCCTTTGGGACTTTATAGATGGTCATGGAGAATATTATGCTAAGTGAAATAGGCCAGGGAGAGAAAGACAAATATCACACGATCTCACTTATATGTGGAATCTAAAGAACTGAATAAACTGATGAACAAAATAGATTCAGTGACATAGAAGCACGGAACAGACTGTCGAATCTCAGAGGGAAGGTGTGGGTTGGGTGGGTGGGTGGGGAGAAATTAACCAAAAAATTTACATGAATATATGAATAATCCCTGGACATAGACAATAGTGTGGTGAAGGCCTGGGGTGGGGAATGGGTGCAGGGTAGAAGGGTCAATGGGGAAAAAAGGGGATATCTATAATACTTTCAAAAACAAAGATAATTTTTTTAAAAAAACACATATATTTTGTTAATTAAATGAATTTATATGTCAATTCAAATTCAAAAGAACCAATAATAATAAATAAGAAGGTTATTATTAAAAAGCTAAACTATATACTTGTTCCCCTTTCTCCTTTAAATTGCTTTCAAACCTAAAATTATATAAAATATTTATTATAAAAATGAATTGAGTTTGCAACTTATAGATCAAATATGTAACAATAATACCACCAAGAAGGGTAAAGGAGAATATAGATAAAAAGGAATAACATAAATTACTAATTGAATAATTTAAAAACATATAATAAAAATATCATCAAAGAAATTAAAATGGCACATTAGATAGTGTTTACATAATTCAAAAGAAAGCAGTAAAGAAGGAACAGAGAAATGATATGCAAAACAGAGAAACAAAATGTTAAATGGCAGATGCAAATCCAGCTATATTAATAATAATATTAAAAGTGAATGGAGCCTTAGCTGGTTTGGCTCAGTGATTAGAGCGTCAGCTCGTGGACTAAAGGGTCCTGGGTTCAGTTCTGGCCAAGGCTATATTCCTCAGTTGCAGGCTTAATCCCTGGCCTTTGTTGGGGCACTTGCAGGAGGGAACCAATAGATGTGTCATTCTCACATCAATGTTTCTCTCTCTCTCTGTCCCTCTCTCTCTGTTTCTCTCTCCCTTCCACTCTCTCTGAAAAACAATGAAAAAAATGTCCTCAGGTGAGGATTAAAAAAAAGTGAATGGATTAAATAATCCAATAAAAAAACAGAAATTGTCCTGTCTGGGTGGCTCAGTTGGTTGGGGCATAATCCCATACAAATAAATATTCTGGGTTCAATTTCTTGTCAGCACACATACCTAGGTCGCAGGTTCAATCCCCAGTTGGTGCATATATAGGAGGCAACAGATCAATGTTTCTCACATCTCTCTCTCTCCCTCTCTCTCTCTCTCTCTCCCCTCCTTCCTCTCCCTCTAAAATCAATAAACATATCCTCAGGAGATTATAAAAAAAGAAACTGAAATTATCAGAATGGATTAAGAAAATATCCAACTATATGCTGTCTACAGGAAACATGCTACAGATTTAAAAGTCAATAACCTAATCGTCTACAATAATACACTGGATAAATCAATACGAGGTAGAAATTAGACCTAAAGCAAGGTGATAGACCAAATAACAAAGATTAGAGAAAAATTAATGAAATGGAGCATCCAAAAATAATAGAGAAAATTAATAAAACAAAAATTTACAAAACTTTAGTTAGAATGACAAAGAAAAAAAGTGAAAAGAATCAGATTAGTGGAACCAAAAATGAAGAACTCACTAATGGCCTTACAGAAATTAAACAGAGTATAAAGAAATACTAGGAACAACGGCTATAAGTTAGAAAAATTAAATGAAATGGATAAATTCCTAGGAAGACACAAACTAGTAACATTGATTCAAGAAAAAATAGAGAATATAAATAGACTAATAACAAGGAAAGATATTGAATTAGTAATTTAAAAACTACCCACAAAGGAAAACTCACATCCAGGTGGCTTCACCATCTAATTCTACATCAAAAGTGTAAAGAACAATTAACACCAATTTTCATAAAAACTTCCTAAAATAGATGAGGAGGGAACACTTCCAAACTCATTCTATGAAGCCAGTATTACCCTGATACCAAAAGCAATGACATCACAAGATAAGAAATCTAAGACCAACATTGTCTTTCAATATAAATACAACAATCCTCAACTAAATACTAAATAACCAAATCCAGAAACATATTTTAAAAACTACATCACATTGGTTCAATATGCAAAGAATTGAATTAATATAATACATAATTATCAATAGAATAATAAACAAAAACCACATGATCATCTCCATAAATGCAGAGAAAGCATTCACCAAAAATTTACACCTTTTCATGACAGAAATATTGAATAAGCTGGGAATATAAGGGAATGTTTCATGTGTACTTGAGCAGAATGTATATTCTGCAACTTTGGGGTGAAATGTTCTGTAAATGTCAATTAATTCCATCTGATCTAGGGTATCATTTGTGGTTACCGCTTCCTTATTGATTTTTTGTCAGGAAGACCTATCCAGTAGGGTCGGTGAGGGGTTAAATTCCCCTGCTATGATTGTATTGCTGACAATCTCTCCTTTAAAGTCCACCAGAAATTTTTTTATATATTTAGGTGCACCTATATGGGGTGCATATATGATTACCAGGGTTATAGCCTCTTCCTGGATCCATCCCTTTAGTATTATGTAGTGACCTTCCTTGTCTCTCACTATGGTCTTCAGTTTGAGGTCTATTTTGTCTGGTATGAGTATTGCTACCCCAGCATTTTTTTATTTCCATTTTCATGGAAAAATTTTTTCAGTCCCTTCACTTTCATCCTCTGAGAGTCTTTTGTTCTGAAGTAGGCCTCTTATAGACAGCAGATATTTGGGTAATGTTTTCTGATCCATACAGCTACCCATGTCTTTTGATTGGAGCATTTAATCCATTTATTTGTATGGTTATTATTGATAGGTACTTATTTTTTTGCCATTTTAATTCTTTGTGCCTATGTTTCTCTCTTTCTCTATTCTTATTTTTACAGCAGTCCCTTTAACATTTCTTGAAATGCTGTCTTGGTGGTGATAAACATCTTTAGCCATTTTCTTGTCTGGGAAGACCTTTATTTCACCATATATTTTTGAATGATAGCCTTGCTGGATAGAGTAGTCTTAGTTTCAGTTCCTTGTTTTGCATTACCTTGAATATTTCATGTCATTCCCTTCCAGCCTGTAGAGTTTCTGATGAGAACACAGATGACAGCCTTATGGGGGCCCCTTTGTAGGCAATAGATTGCTTTATTTTTGCTGACTTTAATATTCTCTCTTCATCTTGAATATTTGGTATTTTAATGTTGATGTGTCTGAGCGTGGGCCTCTTTGGGTTCTTGTTGCTTGGGACTCTGTGCCTTCTGAACTTGTGTGACTTTCTCCTTCACCAGGTTAGGGAAGTTTTCTTCCATTATTTCTTCAAACAAGCTTTCCAATCCTTCCTTACTTTTTACATCTTCTGGTTTTCCTATGATGTGAATATTGTTATGTTTCATGTTGTCCCACAGTTCCTTTAAACTGTCCCCCTGTTTTTTAATTGTTTTTACTTTTTGGTTTTCTGATTGAGTGATTATTTTTACCCTGTCTTCTAATTCACTGATCTGATCCTCAGCTTCCGCTAGCCTGCTGTTTATTCCTTTTAATGTATTCTTTATTTCTTCTATGTCATTTTTAATTTCCTTCATAGTTTCCTTTTCTCTTCTCATGCTGCTGAGTATCCTTACAATCAGCATTCTGAACTGTATATCTGATAGATTGCTTATCTCCATTTCATTTACTTGTTCTTCGGGGGAATTTTTTTGTTCTTTCATTTGGGCCTTGTTTTTTGTCTCCCCATTTTGGTTGCCTGTTTGGATTTGTTTCTATATTTTAGGTAATCTGCTAGGACTCCCAGTCTTTTGGATGGTCTCTGGTGCAAGTCAATGTCAGACGCTGTTTGTGACTGATTTTGAGTACCTTGTTTGAAACTTTCAGCACTCCACAGCTTGTGGTTCCCTCTACTTTGGTTGGGTACATTTAGGAATGACCAAGATCGATTTCTTTACCTTTATAATCCACTATTACAAACTCCAGCTCCAAAACATACACCTAAAGAGCCTCTACATGATCTGCAACCTTGACACCAGAAAAAATCTTCCCTTCAGTCTTGATGTAAAAAATCTTATCAGATACTATTAACTGATATAGTAATAAAATTCAAAGGTATAGATACTTGCACTTGTGTTTTCCAGCTCAAAATATCTACATTCTTCCTCTTAACTTATAAACATCTAGAAATCATAAACAGGGTTCTTTGAAATACTCTGGAATTCACTGACTTCAGGGAAAGACAGCTTCTTTCTAAAACAGCGGAAAAATATTAGTTTTCTGATTATTCAATACTCTTTCCTGTCCCTTTACTACTAATATGACCTATTATTCCACTTTGGTATCTTGTAGAACACTAGGATAGTCTCTCTTATCTTAATCCTTTATTCTTATCTCACCTTTATGGTCTCTTATCATTTAAGAGAGAACAAAACTCTCTTATGCATTTTTCCCAGACAATAACTGCTGCTCTAAATCTAACAGGTTCCTGGCCCTGTCCCCTTTTACCTGACTCTCCTGAAAAAAAATTTAATAGCTATTCCTGTAACTCTTTCAAAAGACAACTTCCCTTTAACATCCACCTCCCATACTTAAGTTTACCTCAGATCATTAATCACAAACTTCAGTCTTATAAAAATTAAACATTGACCACATGTCATCAAAATGCTGTTACAATCCTATCAACAAGGCTTAGTCAATCAGAAATAAGCTCACATATTGGGGGATGTCCCAGCTATGAAAATCAGTTAGTTCTCTTAAGAGGTACTTTGGCTTCCTTAACAGAAATGGTTTAATTCCACTCAAAAGAATATGTGCACTTCAAGGTACACATAATTTACTCACTCCTATTATAGTAAATGATACAAACTGTATTCCACTAAGATACTATTTCATACATGGATATCAGGCTTATACCTGTCTACAGTACACTAACTTATTCTGTGTATTAGGAGTAATTGTTAGAAATTTGCAGATATTTAAAACTACCACACTTCTAGTAAACCATGTTTCCTTTAATATATCATCCAGAAACCGCCAAAATAAAACAAGCACAGATAATCCTAGAAAAAGTCATGAAGTATAATTGATATGTCTCATGTGACATATAATCTCCACAATGAGAATAATATAATTGGAAAAGGTAGCTCAAAACTTGTCTCAGACTTTAACAGAAGTCATTAAATGATAGTATTTCTGCTCTGGAAGTCCAAGAAATTCTGAACCTAAATCTATTAATTAATGTTATCATGGAAAGGGGTACAGCCTTTGATTTCCTCTTAGCTAGATTAGAGAGTTATTATAGCAAATACTTTTTGATGCATCAGTGTAAATACTAAGGGCAAATAGAATAGTCTGTGACTAAGCTAAAAGAAAAAGCACCTGGTTCTACAAAACAGATCCTGCTGAATTCTGAGACATTTTATGGTATGTGTTACATATTCTAGGCCCTTGGCTTCAAAAAAATGGGCAAAGGGCCTAAATAAACAATTCTCCAAAGAGGTCATATAGATGGCCAAGAGGCATATGAAAAAAATGCTCAAAGTCACAAATCATCTGAGAGGTGCAAATACCACAATCAGGTATCACTTCACACCTGTCAGAATGGCTACCATCAGTAAATCAACAAATGATATGTGCTGGCAAGATTGTGGAGAAAGGGGAACCCTAGTACACTGCTCATGGGAATGCAAACTGCTGCAGCCACTATGGAAAACAGTATGGAGGTTCATCAAAACATTAAAAATGGAATTGGATTTGTCCCAGTGATCCCACTTCTAGGAATATATCCTAAGAATCCTGAAACACTAATCAGAAAGAATATATTTAGCCCCTATGTTCAAAGCAGTACAATTTACAATAGCTAAAATCTGGAAACAGCCAAAATGCCCATCAGAAGATGAGTGGATAAAAAACTATAGGACATTTAAACCATAAAATACTATGTAGCTGTAAAGAAGAAGGATCTCTTACCCGTTAGGACAGCATGGGTGAACCTGGAGAATATTATGCTAAGTGAAATAAGTCAGGCAGAGAAAGACAAACATCACATTATCTCAGTTATATGTGGAACCTAAAGAACAGAATAAATTGATGAACAAAATAGATTCAATGACATAGAAGCATGGAACAGACTGACAAACCACAGAGGGAAGGTGGGGGTGGTTGGGTGGTTGGGGAGAGAGTAACCAAATGATCTGTATGCATATATGCAAAACCCATGGGCACAGACAATAGTGTGGTGAAAGCCTAGGGCGGGTAATTGGTGTGGGGTGGAAGGGGTTAATGGGAAATGGAGGACATCTGTAATATTTTCAAAAATAAAGATAAATCTTTAAAAATAAAAATAAATGCTCATCTTTATAACCTCAAATATCTATGTGCCCTTAGAGGTTTGTGAGTATAAATACTTGTATGCATACAGAAATACATGTGAATAAATGATATCTAATTATGTAAATGTAAAAAAAATCATAGCTGGAAACCTTGATACTCTATTGAAAGCTCTAGACAAATAAACCAAATGGAAAATCAATAAAGAATTACTGACCTTAAATGAAATGCCAGACCAAATGACATAATTGACATTTACAGAGCTTTTTACCACAAAATATCAGATTATACATTCTTCTCCATTGCACAAAAACATTCTCAAAGAGAGACCATATGTTGGGTCACAGAACTATCATCAACAAATTCAAGAAGATAGATATTATGCCAAGCATATTCTCTCACCAAGATGTCTTGATTTAGAAATCAACTGCAAAAGGGAAGTAAAGAAACCCACAAATACATGGAGATGAAACAACATACTACTAAAAAATGACTGGATCAAAGAAGAAATGAAAGACAAGATCAAAAGATATTCTCATTTGAGGCAAATGAGAATGACAATACAACATATCAAAACTTCTGGGATGCAGCAAAAGTAATAATAAGGGGGAAGTTTATATCATTACTGGCCTATCTCAAGAAACAAGAGAAATCCCAAGTAAACAACATAACATCACATTTCAAAGAACTATTAAAAGAAGAAAAAAGCAGTGCAGAGTCAGCAGAAGAAAGGAAATAAAAATTAGAGCAGAATTGAATAAAATAGAGAACAAAAAGACTAAACAAAACATTAATAAAACACAGAGCTGGTTCTTTGAAAAGATTAATAAAATTGGCAAACCCCTCACTAAGAAAAAAAGGGAGAAGACCCATATAAACTAAATCAGAAATGACACAGGAGAAATCAGCAGACATCACACATATACAAAGGATCCTACTAGAATATTATGAAGACTATATGCCACCAAATTCAATAACCTAGAAGAAATAGATAAGGTCCTAGAAATATGTAACCTTCCTAGACTAAATTATGAAGAATTGGAAAATCTAAAAAGCCAATCAGCAGCCAGGAAGTTGAAACAACCATCAAAACTCCCCCCAAAAATAAAAGTCCAGGAACCAATGGCTTTACCAGTGAATTCTACCAAAAGTTTAAAGGAGATTTAAAACTTATCATTCTCAAACTCTTCCAAAAAATTTAAGAAGCAGCAATACTTACTAACACAGTATATAAGGCCAATAGAACCCTGATACCAAAACCTGGTAAGGATAACACAAAAACAGAAAACTACAGACCAATATATCTGATGAATACAGATGCAAAAATCCTAAACAAAATATGAGCAAATTGAATACAGCAGCACATCAAAAAAATAATACTTCATGATTCAATGGAGTTCATTCCAGGGACACAAGGATGGTTCAACATATGTAAATCAATCAATGTAATACACCACATTCACAAAGAAAGTATAAAAATCACACAATCTTATCAATAGATGCAGAAAAAGCATTTGATAAGATACAACATCCATTTGCGATTAAAACACTCCATAAAATAGGAATAAAAGGAAAGTATCGCAACATAATAAAGGCCATATATTATAAGCCCTCAGCTAATTTCATACTAAATGGTGAAAAACTGAAAGCTTTTCCTCTAAGATCAGGAACAAGACAAGGGTGTCCATTCTCACAACTCTTATTCAACATAGTTCTGGAAGTCCTAGCCTGAGCAATAAGGCAAGCAAAAGAAATAAAATGCATCCAAATAAAGAAGAAAGAAGTTGCCACTTTTGCAGACAACATGAATCTGTATGTAGAAAATCCTGAAGACTCCACACTAAAATATATACTAGAAACAATAAACAAAGATAGTAAAGTTGCAGGATACAAAATCAATGTACAAAAATCCATTGCCTTCTTGTATACTAACAAGAAAGCTGCAGAAAAAGAAATGAAAAAAAATAATTTCTTTGGCAAGTGCAACCAAAAGAATAAAATGCCTAGAAATAAATTTACCAAAGAACATGAAAGACTTGAGGATTAAAAATGGCAGTGGACAGAGTGGAAGCTACACTGACACTCTCCCAGGACCAAACTGGAATTACAACTAAAATATAGAAAAAGCATTCTGAATAACCAACTGCAACTGAAGATAAGCTGGAGAGCACCCTCATAACCAAATAGAAAAAGTGCAGACAGCATAGAGACTGGTAGGAAGTGCAGAAGAGTGAGAGAGCTGGCTGGGTTCCCACATGCAGAGGCTGAAGGTCCAGAGAGATATCCCAGCTGTGGGGGGTTCCCACTGAGGATTATGGGGCCTAAACCCCAGTCTGGGCTTCCCAGCAAAGACCACCAGAACTGAGAAAGGTGCCCACATAACACCTTGCTGTGATAAGCAGCTGGGTTTCTGTCTGCCAGGGACAGATGGCTGGAAATGAGGGGAACCTCTTAAAGAGCCAAAGCACAAAGTTTTATGTGTAGCCACTCACCTTGGGCACCAGCAGAGGGGGGCAGTGTGGGCTGGAGCTGTGAGAGGAGAATCTAGGATTGTGGGCTCTGGCGATAGAGCTCAGAAGGTACCCCCTCTGTATTCCCATGTCAAGTCATTCTCTCATACTGCAGAGGCAGACATTGACCTTCAGAACAGCTTTTGCCTGAGGGGGAAGCAATTGCCCCACCTTGCTGGAAAACCTCTCACTCTATCCCTTGGATCTTCTATAGCCTGAGGCTCATTAAGAGAATCAGATCAATCAGCCTGCAGGCAGAGGCAGACTTCAGAGTGCTTTGAGCCTTTTCCTGATCTACTTCTAGACTCGGGCCTTGGAAAAGCAGACTTTGTTGTGCATCTTGGCCCTGTCCCAATGCACCCAGTCACAACAGAGAGCACCTCCAGCCATGGATTGCTGATAGCTCCAAACAGGGTAATCAAGGCCAGTCACAAACAGCATCTGACATTGGCCTGCACCAGAGACTATCCAAAAATACTGAGTCCTAGCAGGCCTACCTAATACATAAAACAAACCCAAATAGGTAGCCAAAATGAGAAGACCAAAAAACAAGCCCCAAATGAAAGAACAGGAAAGGTCTCCAGAAAAAAAGAGCTAAATGAAATACAGATAAACAATCTAACAGATATAGAGTTCAGAATACTGATTGTAAGGATGCTCAACAGCATGAAAAAAGATATGCAAACTATGAAGGAAATTAAGAATGACATAGCAGAAATAAAGAAAACAAAACATTGGAAAGAATAAACAGTAGATTAGAGGAAGCTGAGGATCAGATCAGTGAATTAGAAGACAGGGTAGAAAAAAATCAATCAGAGATCTAAAATGAAAAAGTCACACAAGTACAGGAGGCATAGAAGTCTCAAGCAAGACGAATCCAAAGAGACCCATGAATATAATAAATAAAAGGCTAAAAATTCAAGTTAAAGAGAGGATATTAAAGGGAGCAAGAGAAAAACAATCTGTTATCTACAAAGGAGCTCCCATAAGTCTGTCATCTGAGTTCTCATTAGAAACTCTACAGGCCAGAAGGGAATGGCATGAAGTATTCAAGGTAATGCAAAACAAGGAACTGAAACTAAGACTACTCTATCCAGCAAGGCTCATTCAAAATAGATGGTGAAATGAATAGCTTCCCAGACAATACAAAGGCTAAAGGTGTTTATCATCACCAAAACAGCATTGCAAGGAATGTTAAAGGGACTGCTGTAATAATAAGAAGAAATAGGGAGAAAAGCATATGCATAAAGATTACAATGGAAATAAATAAGGACCTATCAATAATAACCTTAAGGACTTGAAGAGAGAAATCAATAGCAATACAGACATAGCTGTGGACTTTTACATCTCACTGACTTCACTGGATAGATCTTCCAGACAAAAAGTCAACACAGAAACAGTGACTGAATGGCACACTAAATCAGATGGATTTAGTTGATATTTACAGAACATTTTACCCTAAAGCTGCAGAATATACATTCCTCTCAAGTGCATATGTGTCATTCTAAAGGTAGACCACATGTTAGGACACAAAACCAGTCCCTACAATTTCAAGAAGATTCAAATCATATCAAGCATCTCAGATCATAATGTGATGAAATTAGAAATCAACTACAGTAAAAACAATCAAAAACATTCAAACACATGGAGGCGAAATAACATGTTATTAAACAATGAATGGGTTTCCAATAAGATCAAGAAAGAAATCAAAAACTTCCTGAAAACAAATGAAAATGAACACACAACAAACCAAAATCTATGGGACATAGAGAAAGCAGCCCTAAGAGGGAAGTTCATAGCACTGCAGGCCTACCTCAAAAAGCAAGAACAATTTTTAGTAATCTATCTAACCTTACAACTTAAAGAATTAGAAAACTTCCCTGTGAAACCATCCAGACCAGAGCTTTTGTTTGCTGGGAATTTCTTTATTACTGCTTTGATTTCATCAGTTGTAATCAACCTATTCAGGTTTTTTTATTCTTCCTGAATCAGTTTTACATGATCTCACTCATATGCGGAAACTAACCAACAAAATAGACTGAGGAACAAAATAAATCCAGAGACATAGAAGCAAGGAACAGACTGATGAATCTCAGTGGGAAGGTGGAGATGGGGTAGTGGGTGGGGAGAATGTTCTGGGGTGACCCACAACAGACAACCACCAGAATTTGTGTTTGAATTTTTGGAGCCTTTATTAGCTGGCCAGCGGCTACAGTTGCAGTGTCTCACCTATGTAAGAGCCGAACTGCAGCCCTGACCCTTAGTTCTTCTCTCATTTTATACTCAGTAACCACAAAGGCACTGCAGTAAAGGGGTTTCCAAGAATTTTTTAGGTTGTCAGCTTTTGGTACAGGAAACAAGGGGGTACCTTTAGCAACATAAAAGGGACGATTTAAACACAATATTTTACAATGAGTAATGGGGTTATGCTTGGCCGGAGCATGACTGGTTTGTTCTTTCTATAGGAACTCAGGGGGAGCGGTAATTATTGGGCTAGCTTGTCGAGCTTTGTCCTGTACAATAGGGATCTTGTTCTACCTTTACTGTTAGTTCCTTAGGTATATTCTTCTGGCCATGGTGGCCAGAGCAGAGATATTAATAAAAGAACTTCTATGTATATATGCATAATCCATCAACATAGACAATAGTGTGAGGGAAGCTTGGAGGAGGGGAGGATGCAGGGTGTAGGGAATCAAGGGGGGGAAAATAGGGGGAACATCTGTAATACTTTCAACAATATAGATAAAATTTTAAACTTAATTAATTAAAACAGGATAAAAGAATGTGGAAGACTTATATACTGAAAATTGCAAAGCATTATTAAAAGAGATTGAAAAAGATATAACAAAATGGAAAAATACAGTGTATTTATGGATCAGAAGAATCAACATCATTAAAATGGCCATATTATCCAAAGCAATATAGAGATTTAATGCAACCTTCATCAAAATCCCAATGTCATTTTTTTTAAAGAAATAAGATGAGAAATCATCAGATTTGTAAAGAACCACAAAAGACCCCAAATATCTAAAGCAATCCTCAGAAAAAAGAATGAAGCTGGAGATATCATGCTCTTTGACTTCAAATTATGCTACAAAGCTATGATAATCAAAACAGCATGGTATTGGCACAAAAACAGACACACAGATCAATGGAACAGAATAGAGAGCCCAGATATAAAACCACATGAATATGAGCAGAAAATGTTCGATAAAGGAGCCAGAAACACACAGTGGAGTAAAGAGAGTCTCTCCAGCCAGGCCAGGTGTGGCTCAGCGGTTTAGCGTCCACCTAGGATCCAGGAAATCGGGGTTTGATTCCCGGTCAGGGCACATGCCTGGTTGCAGGCTTGATCAATGACTCTCTCATCATTGATGTTTCTCTCTCTCTCTCCCTCTCCTTTCTTCTCTCTGAAATCAATAAAGATATATTAAAAAAAAAAAAAAAAAAAAGAGAGAGAGTCTCTCCAATAAACGGTGCTCCGAAAATTAGAAAGCCACATGCAAAAGTATGAAAGTGGATTACAGCTGGTCCCCATGTACAAAAAGTAACTCAAAATGGATCAATGACCTTAATTTGAGACCCTAAATAGTAACTTACATAGAAGAAAACAGGTACTAAATTGATAGACTTTGGTTGTAGAGAATATTTTGTGAACTTGACCCCAAAGACAAGGGAAATAGAGGCAAAAATAAATGAATGGGATTATATCAAGCCAAAAGGCTTCTGCACAGCAAAATTAACTGACAACAAAACAAAGAGGCAGCCAACCAGATATGAGATGATATTTGCAAACAGTAGCTCAAGAAGGTTTAATTTCCAAAATATATAAAGAACTCATAAAACTCAACACCAAACAAACAAAAAAAAAAAACCCAATCAAAAAGTGGACGGAGGACCTGAACAGACACCGCTCCCAAGAAGACATATGAACAGCCAATAGATATATGAAAAGATGTTTAGTCTCACTAGCAATTAGGGAAATGCAAATCAAAACTACAATGAGATACCACCTCACACCTGTGAAAGTAGATTTATCAACAAGACAAGCAATCACAAGTGTTGGAGATGTTGTGGAGAAAAGGAAGCCCTCATTCACTGTTGGTAGGAATGTAGACTGGTACAACCACTAGGAAAGCAGTCTGGTGACTCGTCAAAAATTTAAGAATAGAGCTACCATATGACCCAGCAATCCTTCTCTTGGGTATATACCTGAGAAACTTAAAAATATGTAGTAGCAAAGATATATGTACCCCTATGTTCATTGCAGCATTATTCACAGTGGCCAAGACATGGAAAAAAAACCAAAGTGTCCTGTGGTAGAGGACTGGATAAAGAAATGTGGGACATGTACACAGTGAAATACTATTCAGCCATAAGAAAAGATGAAATACTGTCATTTGCAACAACATGGATGGACATTGATAATGTCCACATATAATATGCTATGTGAAATAAGTTGGTCAGAAAAAGCCAAGAGCCATATGATTTCACTGATATGTGGGATATAAGACTGAAACTTGTGGCCACAAACAGCAGTGTGGTGGTTGCCAGAGGACAGGGGGTGAGGAGTGAAGGAGGTCCTAATATATGGTAACAGAAAATTTGACTTTGGGTAGTGGGCAAACATTGCAATACACAGATCTTGTAACAGAAACCCACACTTGAAACTTATATGTTCATATTAAGCATTGTCACCCCAATAAATTTAATAAAAAAGGAATGTAAATATCAAATAAAAGATAATATCTGTAGTGGTGAAAATCTGGATATCATGTGTCTTTGGCCATATGTAGGGGACTGAGAGAAGAAAATAATCAGTCCCTCACACCCAGAATTGATCTGGCATTCACAGCTGGAACTCATTATTATTACGAACTAGTCTGAAATTTTAACCAGCACATTTTGTCCTCTTGTTGCACATAAACAATACTCTGAGACTATGATATAACAAAACTAGGTCACTTCATAATTTTGTTGAAGCACAGACTAAAACTGTTCATAAAATGGCCCCACTTTCTGGCATCATCTAATCTAAAGCAAAACCCCACTTCCTTCAGCCCTTTCCAAAATCACCCAACAAAGCCTAAAGCCTGTAATAGGTTCTATCTAGCACCCTTCTTCTAAGAGGAAACCCCACAGTATGTATCTTTCCTAACTCCAAGGAACAATAAATTTCACCTTGTTTAAATACAGGTGAATTTCTGGTTACCTTTGGCTAAAAGGTCATTAATTTCACCTAGTAGGTGCTCAATAAATATCTGTTAATGAATTACTCATAAAATCTGCTTCCTTTTCCAATCTGTTCTACACAAGATGACCTTGGAATTACCAAATCCAGTGTTTATTTCTCAGATTAAATGCTCCAACCCAGTGTGGGCCTTCATACACTTGACTGCTCTGTTACCCTCCAAACCACCAATATAAGGGTAGCCTCCCCTGGTTTTCTTCTATCATTCTTATTTCTTCGCTGCCTTCTCTTCTTAGTCCATTATTAGATCTTGGAGACTCCTAATATTCTACACACTCTTGGGAGATTTCATTCACTCCTAGGGCTTCAACTACCAACAATAAGTGAATTATTTCAAATGTTTTATTTACTACCAAGATTTTTCTCCTGCCTCCACATTAACTGCACCTGGATGTACAAACCTAACAACTGCCAAGCCATTCCCTTATACACTACCCTTTAGAATCCTTGCTTGCAAATCATTGATTAGGAAGCCATGCCTCCATGCTGGCACATATCTCCACCTCTTACAACGCAAGACAGTGAGATACCAGTATTTACCATCTAAAACATGGTGTGATGGAGTCTGAAAATTAGTATGGCTCAAGATTTTCTTTTTTGTCTTAATTCTGAAAAATTAGAATGCTGAAAAGAAAACATGTCCTGTAATAGTAACAGCCTGCCTTCTAAACTGCTATGTAATGTAAGGAAAGCAGACATTGATACTTAAGAGAGAAATGCTCCCAAACACTTAAAAACTTCCAAAATATAAATACTAATAGAGAATATAATATAAAATAAAGAAAAATAAACACTCATTAATTACGTGCTATGTGCCTGGTGTGGTATGCATCATCTTCTTTAATCTTCATAACAACCCTATGAAGCAATATTTTAATGAAAAACTAAAGGCTAGGGAGGTTAAGTGACTTGGCAAAAGTCATATAAATAGAAAGTGGTGGAGCCAGTATTCAAACCCTGGCAGTCTTGGAGGAGGCAAAAAGTTTTTAAGTGGTATATACAAAGTGTTAAAGATATTTAAAAATTGATAAATTGAAGTATATTAAGATTAATAACTCTGTTCATATAAAGATATCAACAAGAAAGAAGAAAAACCACTCTAGCCAGATTGAAGGAAGATGTTTGCAATGCATACATTTGACAAAGGATATATTTTCAGAATATATATAGAACACTTACAAACCAATGACAAAAAAGACTAATAAAAAATGAGCAAAACTATTAAAAAGGCACCTTAAAAAAGATTTCCAAATGTCCAATAAACATATAGGAAAGGTGATCAACTATTAGTCATCAGACAAATGAAATAGAAAGGAAACCATAATAAGATGCCACTCCAGAAAAACCAGAATGGCTAAAATGAAAAATACAAAATCCTCGTGTTGGTGAGGATTTAGAGCAACTAGAACTCTCATATACCACAGATAGAAATGCAAAATGGTACAACTAGGTTGAAATACATTTTGCAGTATCTACTAAAGCTGCATATATGCACATACAATAATCCAGCCTTTCCATTCCTAGGAATATAGTCAACTAAAATGAATGCATGTTCACTACAAGGCATGTAATTAAATATCCATAGCAGCAATATTCATAATTTCCAATAGTCAGAAATTACTTTATGGCCATCAATAACCAAATGGACTGGATACATATATTGTGGTTCATTCTGTAGAACAATGAGAGTGAACCAACTACAACTATTAGAACTATATTGTTGACTATTGCAAATATAACATTGAACAAAAGAAGTAGAACAAAAAGTGTAGATATGGTATGATTCCATTTATATCAATTACAAAAACAGGCAAGAATAATCTATGGTGTTAGAAGTGAGGACAATATTTTCCATTGGATGGGTGTGGTTACTATAAGGGAGCATGGTATGGGGGCATCATTCCAGGGTGCTCATAATGGTCTGTCTATTGATCTAAGTGCTATTACATGCATATGTTTATTCTGTGAAATTCAGTGATCTATACACATATGATTTATGCACTTTTCTGTATGTATGATATACTTCAATAAAAAAAAAACAAAAAAGGAAGTCTGCCTCCAGATATGACACACTTAACAATAACCCCATACCACTAATGAGGAGAAAATTGCAGAGCCAAGATGAGATAAAGATTCTGGTCTACTCATTAGTAAGTAACTCATACCACCAGACCACATTTGGCTTAATTCCTTCTTTGACATTTGACTGCATGTCAAGGTTTCCTGGGGTCAGATGCAAGTATTTAAAGCTCTGATTGTTAAATTTTCAAAATCTGAGTCCTGCCCCAGTCAGCTGGCAGCTGGACCTCTCCTCACAACACGTGGGTGAGACCACTCTTAAATAATCACAACAATAAATGTATAATTATACATTAAATAGGTAGATCACAACAAGGAAATTGCCTGGTTTAGTTTGAATCCTCAAGGCATGATTTTCTGAGGAATTAACATTTAATCAGTGAGCTAGAGCTGATCAATAAAAAGTTACCCAAGCAAAGAAGGGGAGAGAAAGTGTCTAAATCAAAAGAAAAATGTATGTGCTAGAACCCTGAGACAGAGAGAATGGCATGTTTGAGAAAACAGAAGTAAGCCAACGTAACCGGAGGAGTCTGAGATGGGGGAAAGAATGCTGTGAGGAGACTGGAGAAGTAATCTTGGGAGATATGAAGAGGTTTGTAGGGCATATTAAAATTTTGAATGTCAAGTGCAAAAGGAAATTATTCCAAGCAAAGGTGTAGTATGATCTGATTTACATGTATATGTATGTGTATATGTATATGTATATGTATATATACACACATATTTTATTGCTGACACTATTACATATGTCTCCCATTCTCCCTCCTTTACCCACCTCCACCGAGCCCCTGTCCCCCTCCCCATCTCTGGCCATCACCACAGTGTTGTCTGTGTCCATGGGATATGCATATATGTTCTCTGGCTTATCTCTTCTCCTTTTTTCATCCAGTCCCCCATTCCTCTCCCATCTGACCTCTGTCAGTCTGTTTCATGTATCCATGACTCTGGTTCTATTTTGTTCCTTAGTTTATTTTGTTCATTAGATTCAACATGAAAGAATAGTATTTGTCTTTTTCTGGTTGGCTAATTTTGCTTAGCATAATAATTTCTAGGTCCATTCATGCTGTCGCAAATGGTAAGAGTACCTTCTTTTTTAAAGCCACGTAGTATTCTATTGTGTAAATGCACCACTTCTCTACTGATGGGCACTTGGGCTGCTTCCAGATCATGGCTATTGTAAATAATGCTGCTATGAACATAGAGGTGCATATATTCTTTCTTTTTTTGTATTTGAATTTATTTATTTATTTATTTATTTATTTATTTATTTATTTATTATTGTTGAAAGTATTGCAGATGCCCCCCATTTCCCTCCCTAATCCCTTACTCCCTTCCACCCATCTCCCACCTGTGCCCAGGCCCCCACCTGTCCAATATCCCAGTCCATGGAGTGTTCATATATGCTCATAAGATCATTGTTTAATCTCTTTCTGCCTTCCTCACTGCCTTCCCTCTGAGATCTGTCCATCTGTTCCATGCTTCCATGTCTGTGGTCCTATATAGTTCATCAATCTATTCTGTTTCTTAGATTCCACATGTGAATGAGATCATGTGGTACCTGTCTTTCTCTGACTGGCTTATTTTGCTTAGCATATTACTCTCAAGGTCCATCCATGCTGTCCCAAAGGGTAAGAGATCATTCTTTTTTTACAGTTGTATAGTATTCCATGTTGTAAATGTCCGACAGCTTTTTTATCCACTCATCTACTAATGGGTAGTTGGGCTGTTCCCAGATCTTAGCTATTGTAAATAGTGCTGCTCTGAACATAGGGGTGCACATATTCTTTCTTATTGGTGTTTCTGGTTTCTGAGGATATATACCTAGAAGTGGGACCACTGGGTCAAAAGGCAGTTCCATTTTTAATTTTTTGAGGAATCACTATACTGTTCTCCATAGAGGCTGCACCAGTCTGCATTCCCATCAGCAGTGTACCAGGGTTCCCTTTTCTCCACATCCTACCCAGAAGTTGCCTTTTGTTGATTTGTTGATGGTGGCCATTCTGACAGGTGTGAGCTGATAATTCATTGTAGTTTTAATTTGCATCTCTCTGGTGATTAGCAACATTGAATATTTTTTTATATGCCTCTTAGGCCATAACTATATACTCTTTGGAGAAGTGTCTAGGTTTTTGCCCATTTTTTAATTGGATTGTTTGTCTTCCTCTTGTTGAGTTGTATGAACGAGTTCTTTGTACACTTTGGAAATTAGCCCCTTATCAGATGTATCCTTGGCAAATATATTCTCCCTTACCCTGGTGTCCTCTTGCATTTTGAGGATTTCTTTTGTTGTGCAGAAGCTTTTTATTTTGATGTAGTCCCATTTGTTTATTTTTTCCTTTGTTTCCCTTGCCCTAGGAGATGTATTTGCGAAAATTCTACTACTTGAGATGTTTGTGATTTTATTGTCTATGTTTTCTTCCAGGATTATTATGGTTTCACAACTTACATTTAAGACTTTTATCCATTTTGAATAATTCTTGTATATGGAGTAAGTTGGGGGACTAGTTTCATTTTCTTACAAGTACCTGTCCAATTTTCCCAGCACCATTTATCAAAGAGACTATCTTGGCTCCATTGCATGATTTTTCCTCCTTTGTTAAATATTATTTGACTATAATGGTGGGGGTAGATCTCTGGGGTCTCTGCTCTGTTCCATTGATCTATATGTCTGTTGTACCAAAACCAGGCTCTTTTGATTACAATGGCTTTGCAGTATAGTTTTAGATCCAGTATAGTGATCCCTCTAACTCTGTTCTTTGTTCTAGAGATTTCTGTGGCTATTCTGGGACTTTTTTGGTTTTATATAATTTTTTTTATTTTTGAACATATCTTTATTGATTTAAGAGAGAGGAAGGGAGAGAGAGAGAGATAAAAACATTAATGATGATAGTCATTGATCGACTGCCTCCTGCATGCCCCCACCTGGGGATCGAGCCCTCAACCCAAGCATGTGCCCTGACCAGGAATCGAACTGCTATCTCTTGGATCTTAAGCGGATGCTCAACCACTGAACTATGCCCTGCAGGGCTCCATATAAATTTTTGAAATATTTATTCTAGTTCTGTGAAATATGCTGTTGGTATTTTAATAGGAATTGCTTTGAATCTATAGATTGCTTTGGGTAGTATGGACATTTTAATGGTGTTAAATCTTCCAATCCATGATCATGTTATATTCCACTTGTATATATCTTCTTTTGTTCCTTTTTTCAGTTTCCTCTGGTTTTCCAAGCACAGGTTTATTACATCCTTGGTTAAGTTTATTCCTACGTACCTTATTGTTTTAGTTGCAATGGTGAATGGTATTGATTTTTAGTTTCTCTTTCTGAGAGTACATTATTTGTGTATGAAAATGTCATCAACTTTTGGGTGTTAATTTTGTATCTTGCTACCTTGCTGAATTCACTTATTAAATCTAGTAGAACTTTGAAGGAGTTTTTAGGATTTTCTATGTACAATATCATCTCATCTGTGAATAATGACAGCTTTACTTATTCCTCTCTAATTTTGATGTCTTTATTTCTTTTTATTGTCTGATCACTGTTGCAAGGACTTCCAGTACTATGTTGAACAAGAGTGTTAAAAGCAGAAAACCCTGTCTTGTTTCTGTTTTTAATGATTTCAGTTTTTGCCCCCTGACTATGATGTTGGCTGTAGGTTTGTCACACATGGCTTTTATAATGTTGAGGTCTGATCCTTTTGTTCCCACTTTGCTGAGTTTTTATCAAAAATGAATGCTGGATTTTTTCAAATGCTTTCTCTGCATCTATTGATATGATAATATGATTTTTGTCCTTCATTTTGTTTATGTGATGTATCATGTTTATTGATTTACAAATGGTAAACCATCCTTGCATCTCTGGAATAAATCCCACTTTGTCCGGGTGTATGATCTTTCTAATGTATTGCTGGATCTAATTTGTTAATATCTTGTTGAGGATTTTAGCATCTATATTCATTAGGGATATTGGTTTGTAATTTTCTTTCTTTGTAGTGTCTTTATCTGGTTTGGGGATTAGGATAATGCTGGCCTCATCAAAAGAGCTTGTGAGTCTTCCCTCCTGTTAAATTTTCTGGAATAGTTTGAGAAGAGGTGTTAATTGTTCTTTGAATGTCTGGTAAAACTTGCCTATAAATCCATCTGGTCCCAGTCTTCCGTTTGCTGGAAGTTTTTGATTACATCTTCAATTTCATCAGTTGTTATTCGCATATTCAAGTTTTCTGATTATTCCTAATTGAGTTTTGGAATATTGTATGTTTCTAGGTATTTGTCCATTTCACCCAGTTTGTCCAGTTTGCTGGCATAAAGTAGCTCATAGTATTTTCTTACAATTCTTTCCATTTCTGTGGTGTCAGTTGTTATATCACCACTTTAATTTCTGATTTTATTTATTTGGATCATTTCTCTTTGTTTCTTGGTGGGTCTGACTAAAGGTTCATCAATTTTATTTATCTTTTCAAAGAACCAGCTCTTGGTTTCATTGATCTTTTGTATTTTTTTGTTTGTTTCTATGTCATTTATTTCTGCTCTGATCTTATTTCTTTCCTTCTACTTCCTCTGGGTTTTTCTTGTTCTCTAATTCTTTTAGTTGTAGTGTTAGATAGTTTATTAGGGCTTTTTCTTTTTTTGAGGTGTGCTTGTAATGCTCTGAACTTTCCTCTTAGGACTACTTTTGCTGTGTCCCATAGATTTTGGGTTGTTGTGTGCTCACTTTCATTTGTTTCCAGGAAGTTTTTTATTTCTTCCTTGATCTCACTGGTAACCCATTACTGTTTAATAACATGTTATTTAGCCTCTATGTGTTTGAATATTATTGAGTTTTTTCATAGTGGTTGATTTCTAGTTTCATAGCATTATGATATGGCAAGATGCTTGATATGATTTTAAATTTCTTCAACTTGTAGAAACTTGTTTTATGTCCTAAAATGTGGTCTATTTTTAGAATGTTCCATGAGCACTTGAGAAGAATGTGTATTCTGCTGCTTTGAGATGAAATCTTCTGTGAATGTCAATTAAATCCATTAGCTCTAGAGTGTCATTTAAGGTGTCTGCTTCCTTGTTGATTTTTTGTCATGATGATCTGTCCAGTGATGACAGTGGAGTGTTTAAATATACCCCAATATGATTTTATTGCTCTAAATCTCCCCGTAAATCCCCCAAGATTTTTTTTAAACATATTTAGGTGCTCCTCTATTCGGTGCATATATGTTTATAAGGGTTATTTTCTCCTGTTGGATTGATCCTTTTAGTAATATGTAGTGACTTTTTTTGTTTCTTGTTATGTTATTTTTAAGTCTATTTTGTCAGAAATAAGTATTGCTACTCCAGCTCTTTTTTTGTTTCTATTTGCATGTTATATTTTTTTGTATCCCTTCACTTTCATCCTGTGAGAATCTTTTGCTCTGACTTGGATCTCTTGTAGACAGCATATGTTTGGGTCCTGTTTCTTATCCATTCAGCTACCTTATGTCTTTGATTGAAGCATTTATTCCATTTATATTTAAGTTTATTATTGATATATACTTACTTAAAACCATATTTTTCCTTTATGCTGATTTACTTATCTCTCAATATTTCTTCTTCTTCTTAAAGCAGTCCTTTCAGCATTTATTGCAATGCTGCTTGTTGTTACTGAACTCCTTTAGCTTTCTTTTGTCTGGGAAGCTCTTTACTTCACCATTTATTTTGAATGATAGCCTTGTTGGATAGAGTAGTCTTTGTTGCAGGTTCTTGCTTTTCATTACTTTGAAAATTTCCTGCCACTCCCTTTGGCCTGAAGTGTTTCTGTTGAGAAATCTGCTGACAGCCTTACGGGGGCTCCCTTGTAGGTCACTAATTGTCTCTCTCTTGTGGTGCTTAAAATTCTCTCTTTGTCCTTAACATTTGCCATTTCAGTTTGATGTGCCTTGGAGGTGGTTTCTTTGGATTCCTCTTGTTTGGAACCCTCTGTGCTTCCTGAACTTGTGTGGTTTCTCCTTCAGCAGCTTAGGGCAGTTTTCTGTCATTATTTCCTCCACCAGGTTCTCTATCCCTTGCTCACTTTTCTCCCCCTCTGGCACCCTTACGATGCCAATGTTGTTTTGCTGCATGTTGTCCAAAGTTCTCTTAAATTATCCTCATGTTTTTTAAGTGTTTTTTTTTTTTTTTTTTGGCTGCTCTGATAGCGTTTTTTTCTACCTTATCTTCTAATCCATCTATTTGATATTCTGCTTCATTGAGCCTGCTTTCAATTCCTTCCAAAGTATTCCTGATGTCAGATATAGTATTCTTCATTTCTGCCTGGTTCTTATTTATAATATCTATATTTTTTCATGCTGACATAGCTTTCACTAAGTTTCTAATACTTACAATTAAGTGTCTTGTGATTCTCATTAATTTCCTTGAACATCTTTTTAACCATTACTCTGAACTCTATTTCTGATAACTCGGTACCTCCATCTCATCAAGGCCTTTTTCTGGAGATTCCTTTTCTTTAGTTTGGGAGTTGTTTCTTTGTCTCCCCATTTTGGTTTTCTCTTTGTGTTTGTATCAGTGTATTAGATATGTTTGCTATCTCCTAGTATTGTGGGGTGGGCTTTTGTAGTGAATATCTTGTGGGACCCAGAGATGTGTTTTCCTTATACTTCTGAGCTGTAAGCTTCAGGAGTGTCCCTTTTGTGGGTTCTTTCGGCTCTGCTGTTTTGATTGGGTTTAGATTGTTGTTGCTCGCTTTGTGAGAAGACTTTACTTTCAGGTTTGGTAACTGTGAGGCAGAGCCACTACCATGTCATGGTGAGCTGTTGTAAAGTTGCTGACGGAGTAAAACAAAGCACAACCAAACTGCCAGGAAACGAATAAGAACTTACAAAATAACCTAACAATCACAATGAAAACAACCCAAGAGAAAGTAAAAATAAGAAAGCAAAGAGGGGACACAACTACTAAAGCCAAAAAGAAAGATAAAAAGAGTATTATTGGTAATAGTAAAAAATAAAGAAGCTATTGCAAGGTAAAAAGGTCAGAGAAAATATTCTGAAAGGAAAGAAGGGAGAACCAAAAATAAGGGAAGAGAGTGGGAATAAGAAAATGGTTAAAAAACAAAAAAATATAATAGGACAGAGAAAATAAAATGGAAAGAAAAAAAAATATGCCAATAGAATAAGAAGATAAAGTTATAGTAAGAGTAAGGAAGAAGGCCAATAAGAGATACAGAAGAAACAATTCAGAAAAGCAATAAATTTAATCTAAATAATAATAATATCCAAGCAATAAAGCAGAGAATATCAAGGAAATTTTGAAAAAAACAAAAAACAAAACAAAGAAACAAACAAAAAAGCAAATCAAGACAAAACAAATCCAAAAATATATATATATTTTTAAAGCCAGGCAAGTGAAGTTTATCTGGCCAGCTTATGTTGTCTGAGGCTCACTGTTTTGTATGCTGACTTCGGGCCTCCTGGGAGGTACTTTTGTGTCAGCCAATATAAGGGGCCCTCTAGATTTGGCTCTCATCCTTATGTAACTGGTTTGTATGAGGGTCTCTATGAGCCACCTCCACCTGTCAGCTATTTTGCCTCTCCATTGTGGTTGCCTGCTCTTACTCCAGTATCTTCTGAAGAGAGTCTTTAGGGTGCAGGCAGGCTAGTGTAGCTCAGATTATTGAGCCCCTTACTTAGAGGTTTTGCTGACACGCACTCACTGTGGGGAAATTATTTTCTCTTTCAAAGCCACTTCCTCAGTTTCCTCCAACTCTAGTTCCCCCTAAAATGGTCTGATGCAGGTTCATATTGTCTGTTGCCTTTTCTGTTTGGGAAGTTTTAGCTGACCTGGGCTCAGTGGTATTGATCAAAAGAGACACCTGTGCACAAGTTGCCATCCCAGTCCCCAGAAGGGGTTTTAAGCATTTTCTGCAGTTCCCAAAGAATAGTCCCTGAGAATCTTACCCTTGTAATATCCTCCTATGAGCTTTTTTCCCTTTCCCCATCAAACCTTCCCAGCAGGGGATATCTGGGTCTTCAGTGAGCTGAACCAACCCCATTCCTGTTGGGGATGGTGCTCCTAGCCTGAAGGAGAGGTAGACTGCTCCACTCCTCCTTTCTCAGTTCTGGTTGGCTGATCTCACAGGGCTCTCCATTCAAACTCTATACAATGCAGGCACAAAACCCAGCTTTTGCTGGTCTGTGTCCCTAACGTAAGCCAGGAAGGTGGATGCCGTGTGATGCCGACTAGTAGTCAAAAACATATAAAGTAAAAAACAGGAAGAAAACCTGCTTTTTGAAGATCTGGCACCCTTGTATCTTGGATCCAAGCAGGAGGGGTCACAAAGTCAACCCCAGGCTGCTCTCCGGCACAGCTGATCTCAGCGAAGCTGGGGCAGCTCCTTACATACTACTCTCTCAGTTTTCTTCAGAGCAGGTAAAAAATCCCAGATCAACCCCATCAGCAGCTCAGGTTCCTCTTTGGCAGAGTGGGCTCTCTTCCCCTTCTCCAAGCCACACAGTTAAAATGCTTTCTGTGGCCCTGTAAAATGCCTAAAGGAAAGCAGACGGTCCCTTTAGGTTGCTGCTGGGTGCAGCCCACAGGCTCCTTTCTATTCTGAAGCCACACACTGTGGGACAACCTTTCCTGTGGTCAGCACCCAGGGTGAAAGGCTCCTGCCCTGGTTGCTGCCATTAGGCGTGTTGTTTTACTGAGAAGGAAGGGCCCCATCCTTGCAGACACACTATACCCCTGGCTCCCTCTGCCCATGCAAGGGCTCTCCACTTCTCCACCACTCCAGGTTTGAGATCCTTTTTTCGGATGCCAGCCCACACTCCCAAGGGGAGGGAGCTTTTCAGCCTCTAACACTTGGGCCTTGCAGCCAAACACTGGCTTCAGGGGGGACTTCCCCTTCTATGCCTCCCCCTCTATGATGTTTCTTCACTACTCCTTACTCGAAATATGTCCATCAGCTATATTTCTCTTATTTTTCCAAACTGGCTATGCAGTATTTTAGCTGTAAATCCAGTCCATGGCTAGAATCAAGGGCACTCTGCTTCTTGTTAGAGTGCTGCCATCTTGCCAACCTTGATTTACATTTTTAATATATTTTTATTGACTTTAGAGAAAGGGAAAGAGAGATAGAAACATCAATGATGAGAGAGAGTTATTGATCAGTTGCCTCCTCTACTGGAGATCAAGCCGGCAATCTAGCCATGTGCCCTGACTGGGAATCAAACCATGACCTCCTAGTTCATAGGTCAATACTCAACCACTGAGCCATGCCAGCTGGGCATGGATTTACATTTTTAAGTGATCTCTCTGACTGCCATGTGGTGCATTTATTATAGGATGAGATGAGAGGAACTGAGGAGACCAATTAGTAAGACTTTAATAGTATTACTTTAGTACTATTAAAGTATTCCAGGTGAGAGATGGTGATAGCTTAGACTTAAGTGATGACTACAGGTAAGGACAGAGTGTAAACTTTTGACATACATTTTGCATGTAGAATTGTCAGGAGTAGTGATGCACTAGATTGGTAAATGAGAGAGAAGGAGACATTAACATGATGCCCAGGTCTTTTGACATGAACAATTCGGTAGATGTAGCTACTCTTTACTAATAAAAGGAAAATTAAGAAAGAGTACATTTAAATGAAGAGAGAAGAATAAATCAGAAGCTCAGTTTTGAACATGTTAAGTTTGAAATGCCAGGGATACATTAAAATTGAGATGTTAACTGGGTAGTTGGATTAGTAAATCTGGAACTCAGAAGAATGTATGGGCTGAAGAGACAACCTTGACAGTTGTTGGCAAAAAAAGATATATTTAAAGCCATGAGGATCTAGGAGGCCCCTGGAAAAAAATGTTTATAAAACAGATGGAAAGGGCCCAGGACTGAGCTCTGAGAAAAGTCTAATAGGAACAAAAAGAAGAGACTAAGAAAAAGTAGCCAAGGAGCAGGAGGAAAACTAAGATACTGTCCTGGGAAGAATTTCAAAGAGGAAGGAGTGGACACTGGTATCAAATGTAGAAGAGAGGACAAATTGAACCAGCATTGAAAAGTGTTGTTAGATTTAATATCACTGAGGTGCTTGGTGACCTTGGTAAGAGCAATTTTTGTTAAGTTGTGTGAAGGAAAGCTAGGTTGTAGTGGGTTGAGGTGTGAGAGGAATCTGAGATTTTGAGTATAACTGGCTCTCTCAAAAGTCATGGATATGTACAGAAGAATAATAAGGCAGGAACTAGAGAGGGGTAGAGCTAGAGGAGAATGAGAAAGACATAATGGTTGTGGAAGAATTTTTAATTAAGATGGAAGAGATTTGAGTGTGTTTACAGGCCTGCAGAGAAGTGGTCAGTTTACAGGAAGTTACTGAGAACACAACAGAAGGACCAATGTCTCATTGGTTGAATATTTTAAATTATTTTTGCATCAACACCTGCCACAACAGTCACATTGTGATTACCTTAGTTTAAGTTTTCATAATTTCTTGCTCATGTTATCTGTGACCATCTTTTAACTCTTGGTTTTTTTGTTTGTTTGTTTCCAGTCATCTCTGCCTTCAAAATATCTCTATACCAGCAGTTCTCAAAGAATGGTCCATGGTCTCCTGGAGGTCCCTGAGATACTTTCAGGGTGTCCATGAGGTCAAAGTTGTTTTCATAACAATACTAAGATTTTAGTATTTTAGTATTAAAATCATTTACCCCTCTCACTGTGTCAACATTTGCATGGATGGCAAATCAGTGTGAATCAAGGTGGCGAAACCAAAAGGTGCTAGTAGTCACTGGATTATTCACCACCACTAAATCTCATAAAAATAAATGTCATTTTTGCTTTTAAAATGTCCTTGATTAAACGGAAAAATAGTTAATTTTGTCAAATCTCAATTCTAGAGTATATACCTTTACAATATTCTATGTGACAAAATTGAAAGTACTCATAAAATACCTCTGTTGCACAACAAAGTAAGATTGTTTTCTAAGGGAAAAGCACTTAGGAGTTATGGGCTGACCTAACTGCTTTTTCATAGAACACCCATTTTAATTGACAGAGCAACTGACAAATAACTATGGTTATTCAGACTTAGGCATTTCGCAGGTATTTCTTGGAAATGAATAGTGTGAACCTGGAACTTGAAGGAAAATAGCTGACAATATTTGTTGTCAATGATAAAATTTTAATTTTCAAGTGAAAACCAAATTTTAGAAAATTTGGATCTGCCAAGATGAGCTAGACAGTTTCCCATAACTGTTTTGATAAGATCAATGGTAATTTTAGCACATACTTTTTAAACTATTGTATAATGAAATGTACATGCAGATTTGCATGACTAAGTGCACTAATATTTTCCAAGTAACCAATACATGATGCCACAAAATCATGCCTGAGTAAATGAAGCATTCATAGTGTAAGATAGGCCAATGATTTTAATGTAATAGAAAATGCAAAGTCCATTAATATGGATTCTGGTTCCACATTGCAACTAACTTTAAAAAACCTACATGTAGGAAGGGAACAAAATGGCAGCATAGGTAGCAGCTGTACCTGCTGCCTCTTGCAACCACATAAAAACTACAACTATCACTCAGAACCTCCTAAAATCTGGCTGAGCAGAAGCCCTACAACTAGGGAACTGAAGAAGCACCGAGACTGGTAGGAGGGGCAGAGATGAGGTAAGATTGGAGCTGAATCATGGAGATGCTGCTGTGGGCCCACACCCAGTGCCGCGGGTTAAATCGGGGAGGGACATTTTGGCGGTAGAGGTTTCCTGGAGGAGCGAGGAGCTCCAGCCCCACATTAGACCCCCAGCTCAAGGCTCCAGGGCTAGAAGAGATGGCCCTACACCTTCAGCTGTGAAAATCAGAGGGGACTGTGGCTGAGGGACACAGAGGCTGTGGGAGCTCCAGGACTTCTTCTTGAAAGGCTGTGCATGGACTCACTAAGTTGCGCTCCCTCTGAGCCCCAGTGCCGGGCAGCAACTTGAAAGGAACCTGGGACATTTGGGGAGAAACTAACCAGCCTGGAATTGGGGCGAGAGGTGGAGGGGCAGCTTTCTCCCAGAGAGAAGAGCTGGAGGAGGCCATTGCTCCTTTGGCCAGTCCTCCCCTCACACAGCTGGGAGGCAGGTGCCATATTTGAATCTCCAGCACCTGACTCACACCTTTGGCCTCACCCCAGAGATTCCTGGAGGCTCCACTCCTTCCTACCTGCAAGCTCATCCAGGCTATTTCCAGTGTCTTTTCTGTGCAAGTGGCCTCTCAAGCCTTATACTAGGACTTTCCTAAAATCCCTCAAACAAACAGCAGCTGGCCTCAGCATGCCCCATACATCTTGATAAGGGGTCCCAGGCCTGGCACTAGCAGTAGCCTGCATTGGTTCATAGCTTGGCCTCTCCTGGACAACACCAAGCCCAGCACAAGGAGCAGCCAACTACGGTTTGCTGTGTAGCTCATGCTGGGTGGCCCTGGGCAAGGCATTGACAGAGGCTGATTGTGCACCTCCTGGCAGACCCCAGAGACAGTGCACCTGGTGGTCAGACATGACCACACTAGTTTACAACCCTACCACATCCATGAGTGACATACTCAAGGGGTGCACTTGGTGAACACCAAAGCTCCACTGAACTAAATCCTGCTCCTTAGCAGTGTATCCAGTACAGAAGCTCTTTGGCTGTAGTTGCAGCTGGTCTTCACAGCTGATTGGCCTGGGGTCAGTTCCTCCCAGTGATGTCAACAGCAACCAAGGCTCAACTACAACAGGACAGTGCACACAGCCCACACAGGGGAGTACCTAGAAGGCCCAGCTCAGGTGACTGGGGAGGCTGAGCCACTGGACCCTACAGGACACCTACTACACAAAGCCACTCTACAAGTTTCAGGAGACATAATAGCTCTACCTAATACATAGAAACAGACACCAAGAAGCAGCCAAAATGTGGAGACAAAGAAACATGTCACAAAGGAAAGAACAGAAGAAATCTCCAGAAAAGAAACTAAATGAAATAGATCCAAGCTAGCTAACAGATACAGAGTTCAGAATAATGGTCATAAGGATGCTCAAGAATATTAGCAAGAGTATGACAAAAATAACTGAGAAAATAGATGACATAATAAAGTACCAATTTGAAATGAAGGCTACATGAACTGAAATGAAGAATAATTTACAGGGAATCAACAGTAGAGTAGAGAACACTGAGAGTCAAATCAGCAATTTGGAACATGAGGAAACAAAAAACACCCAACCAGAAGAGCAAAAAGAAAAAAGAATCCAGAAATATGAAAATAGTATAAGGAGCCTCTGGGACAACTTCAAGAGGCCCAACATTCATATTATTGGGAAGCCAAAAGGGGAAGAAAGAGACCAAGAAATTGAAAACCTATTTGAAAAAATAATTACAGAAAACTTCCCCTACCTGGGGAAAGAAATAGACTTACAAGTCCAGGAAGCACAGAGGGTCCCAAACAAGAGGAGCCCAAAGAGGCCCACAGCAAGACACATCATAATTAAAATGCCAAAGGTTAAAGACAAAGAGAGAATCTTAAAAGCAGCAAGAGAAAAGCAGTTAGTTACCTTCAAGGGAGCACCCATACAACTGTTAGCTGATTTCTCAACAGAAACTTTGCAGGCCAGAAGGGAGTGGCAAGAAATATTCAAAGTGATGAAAAACATGGAACTACAACCAAGATTGCTTTACCCAGCAAAGCTATCATTTAGAACTGAAGGTCAGATAAAGAGCTTCTCAGACAAGGAAAAGCTAAAAGAGTTCATCACCACCAAACCCGCACTACAGGAAATGTTGAAGGGTCTTCTTTAAGAAGAAGCTAATGAACAAAAGAATGTGATAAACTAAATAGATCCAGAGACATTGACACATGTAACAGACAATCATATTTCAGAGGGGAGAAGGAAGAGGGGTGGGAGGTCGGAAGAGATTAACCAAAGAATTTATATGCATATGTGCATAACCCATGGACACAGACAATAATGGGTGAAGGCCTGGGGAGGGGGTGGGAATGAGGTGGAGGGGGTCAATTGGGGAGAAAAAATGGGACACCTGTAATACTTTCAATAATAAAGATATATTAAAAACAAAAACCTACACGTGTTGAGGTTTGGTATTGTCTCAAAGAAGACTATGCATGTACTTGAGTAAGGTCAGGGTTTCTGCATTTCCTTCAAACAAAACAACACATCATAATAGATTAATTGCAGAAACAGCCATAAGAATTTGGCTATCTTCTACCAGACAATAAAAAGATTTGCAGAAAGCTAAAATGATATTATTCTTCTCATTACGTTTTCTTTTGGAGAATATATATATATGTTTCATTAAAATATACTTTTTATGTTAATAAGCTATTAATTTATTATTGTTATTTTAACTGAATTATTCAAAAAATTTTTCAATCCTTAATTTGCAGTATGGTTAACATCAACACATATCAACTACAAAAGCAAAGGCTTTCTGAGGTCCTCAATAATTTCTAAGAGTATAAATTGGTCCTGAGAACAAAACATGAGAACAACTTCTCCACTAACCATGTCATCTTTCTGGTTCTTAAGTCTCAATACCTTACAAGCATTGAAGTGTCTTCACAGATATGCCTTAAGGTTCCATTAAAGTGTCATCTTCTATCATTTGCATCCATGCACCCCACATGTCAGGTGCAACTGCATCAGGGAACTTGCTAGTCCTTCAAACTTTCATGCCCTACGTCACCTCCATGTCCAGCACATCTAGCCCAATTTAAACATCACATTATCTCTGGAGACTTCCTTCCTGCTTGGTAAACTTATTGATCTTACTTTCTCCAATGCACTTTATGAGGATGATTTCAGAATTCCAATTTTTGAAAATAAAGAAACAGGTCAAGTGAAAGGGACTGCATTCCACAGTGAGTGGGCGCCAGAGCTAGAGCCTAAATTTTTAGCATTCATTTGACATTTCTGTTCATGGAAGCTGTTGCAGAGACTCAGAAAATGTTGGAGGCACTGGAGTGCAAGGGGATTAAGTTAAATTGAACTAACAAAATGTTCTGGGTCTGAACATTATTAAAGGAAGTAAACTTTGATATTGACTTGGTCTAAGCACTCAATATGTCTTTACCCAAGTTGACAGCAGATGAAAAGCAACTCATGGGAAACATCTTTTCCTTTTTTGCTTCTTCAGTTCTTTTCCACACCATCCAGTCATTATCTTTATTTTTCTTTCTTTCTTTCTTTCTTTCTTTCTTTCTTTCTTTCTTTCTTTCTTTCTTTCTTTCTTTCTTTCTTTCTTTCTTTCTTTCTTTCTTTCTTTCTTTCTTTCTTCCTTCCTTCCTTCCTTTCTTCTTTCTTTCTTTCTTTCTTTCTTTCTTTCTTTCTTTCTTTCTTTCTTTCTTTCTTTCTTTCTTTCTTTCTTTCTTTCTTTCTTTCTTTCTTTCTTTCTTTCTTTCTTTCTTTCTTTCTTTCTTTCTTCCTTCCTTCCTTCCTTCCTTCCTTCCTTCCTTCCTTTCTTTCTTTCTTTCTTTCTTTCTTTCTTTCTTTCTTTCTTTCTTTCTTTCTTTCTTTCTTTCTTTCTTTCTTTCTTTCTTTCTTTCTTTCTTTCTTTCTTTCTTTCTTTCTTTCTTTCTTTCGTCTTTCTTTCTTTTTTACTTTATTTTTGTTGAAAATATTATAGATGTTCCTTTTTTCCCCCTTGACTCCTTCCACCCTGCACCCACTTCCCACCTCAGGCCTTCACCACACTATTGTCTATATCTATGGGTTATGCATATATGCATGCAAATTCTTTGGTTAATCTCTCCCCACCCACCCCCACCTTCCCTCTGAGATTTGTCAGTACGTTTAATGCTTCTATGTCACTGAATCTATTTTGTTCATGTTTATTCTGTTCTTGAGGTTCCACATATAAGTGAGATCATGTGATATTTGTCTTTCTCTGATTGGTTTATTTCGCTTAGCATAATATTCTCCAGGTCCATCCATACTGTCCTAAAAGGTAAGAGATCCTTCTTCTTTACAGCTACATAGTATTCCATGGTGTAAATGTGCTACAGCTTTTTTATTCACTCAACATCTGATGGGCAGTTGGACTGTTTCCAGATCTTAGCTATTGTAAATTGTACTGCTATGAACATAGGGGTGCATATATTCTTTCTGATTAGTGTTTCAGAATTCTTAGGATGTATTCCTAGAAGTGGGATCACTGCGTCAAAAGGCAGTTTCATTTTTAATTATTTCAGGAACCTCCATACTGTTTTCCATAGTGGCTGAACCAGTCTGCATTCCTCAGCAGTGTACCAGGGTTCCCCTTTTTCCACACCCTTACCAGCAATTGTCATTTTTTGATTTGTTGATGGTAGCCATTCTGACGGGTGGGAAGTGATATCTCATGTGGTTTTAATTTGCATCTCTCTGATAATTAGCTACATTGAGCATTTTTTTCATATGCTTCTTGACCATCTGTATGTCCTCTTTGGAGAAGTGTCTATTTAGATCCTTTGCTCATTTTTTAATTGGATTGTTTGTCTTCTTCTTGTTGAGTTTCATGAATGAGTTCTTTGTACACTTTAGAAATTAACCCCTTATCAGATGTATCTTTGGCAAATATGTTCTCCCAGACTGAGGGGTTCCTTTGTATTTTAAGGCTGATTTTTTTTTTGCTGTGCAGAAGCTTTTTATTTTGATGTAATCCCATTTGTTTATTTTTCTTTTGTTTCTCTTGACCTAAGAGATGTATTGGTGAAAATTCCACTACATGAGATGTCTGTGACTTAATTGCCTGTGTTTTCTTCCAGGATTTTAATGGTTTCATGACTTACATTTAAGTCTTTTGTCCATTTTAAATTTATTCTTGTCTATGGAGTAAGTTGGTGATCTAGTTTCATTTTTTGGCATGTGCCTGTCCAATTTTCCCAACATCATTTATTGAAGAGACTATCTTTACTCTATTGTATGATCTTGCCTCTTTTGTCAAATATTAATTGACCATAATGCTGTGGGTCAATTTCTGGGGTCTCTGTTCTGTTCCATTGATCTATCTATATGTTTTTTCTTATACCAATACCAGGCTGTTTTGATTACAATGGCATTATCTTTAAATGGAATGGCTGAGGGACCTTCAGGCACTCTGGAGGCCACCTGAAGGATAGTGTTTCCATCTGAAGAAGTCTACTTAAGCTGATGTGTTTTCAACACTGCCTGGTAAAACCATTGGCGTTATTTGGCTCCCTAGGCTGTGATAAGAAGTCTAGGTGAAGCCTTAAGCAACATTCAGGGTTTGATAGGAAATGTAGCTACCTGTTTCAGAGCACTTTGCTTTTCCTATAATTTGTCAAAAGATGGATATTGGGAATTTTATTTTTAGAGAAAATTGGTTTTAAAACTTTGGTGAATGTCAAGAGAGAGTTTCTGTGAGGCCTCCAAATTAAGCTAACCCTAACGAATGTTGCTTCTTCACAGAATCTAGCTAGTTAAGAAAGACTGATCCCAGGGTCAGGGAGTTACAGGATGTTAATGAAAATTAACTTGGTGTCTGTCTTAAAAACACTGTCCCATGATAAAGCTTTTAGGGTGGAGATGATCAGTTCAGTTTAACCCACGTTATTGCAGCACACTTGAGCCAGATCTTGTGCTAAGAGCTTAGACTGCACTGTTGAATGAAACTAGGGTCCTGCCCCTGAGAGTTCATTGACTCCTCAGGGATCCCGGCAAAAATACACATACTTACAACATAGAATTATCAGTACTTGAATAAGTATAACTGGAGAATAAGTAGTTATAAAGAAACAGAAAAGGCTTTCTTAGAGGGGTGATATTTGAGCAAGGCCTTAAGATGAACTGGTTCACAGAAGATCATTCCAGTTTTAGGGAACCATATGTGAGAGGTAAGAAATTGAGCTTCTTCATTATTTAGTTATTCTCCAGTTATCATCTATACCCCCAGAATAATTCTCTGCTCTTCTCTTCCCTTTTTTGTGTTCCAAGAGACTGACTCTGTGGATTGTATCAACTTGTCTGTTGGATTCTGGCAGGGTTTGGCTAATGGGAAGCACTGACAGATCAAGAGTGGGAGGAGGAGAAAGTCTTGGCATTTTGTCCCTACTCTTTCCCTGCTTTGAGTCTCATTTCTGGCACTGACTGGAATCTTCCCTGATTATAGTTCCTACTAGAAAGTTCTCCACAGCTCCAGCTTTCACTAGGCTCTGGCAATACTGTTCCATTGCTTCAGCCCTCCAGGCCAAGGGTGTAATGGTTTCCTGGTATTCGTAGACCCTGAGTACTTTACCACGCTTGTTGGTACTCCTAATTCTGTCCATACTTCTGAAATTTGTAGATTTTATTTCCTGCAGGAGTTTTACAAGTACAAGGAGAACATCCATGGGATCAGTTTTTATAGGATATAAAGTACATGGCTATGGGTGAGGTGAGAGGAGACAGGAAGATGAGACAAGGTCTACATGGCAGAGTCTTGTATGTCCCCTTTTATTAAAGACCTTGTGTGAGTAGGTCATGAAGAGCCTTTACAAACAAATTTTATTGGCAATTGGGAACTCTTTTTTTTTAAAATCAAAAAGATTTACTAATTTTTTCAATCACAATTTATATTCAATATTATTCTATATTAGTTTCAGAGGAACTCTTGAGGTTTGTTGTTCTGTTGCACAGATTATCCCAGAAGTAATAGCTTCAATTTATTTAACACCTTATCTCACTGAATCTCACAACTACTGAAGGTGAGCACTCATTGATCTTTATTATACAAGTGAAAAAACTAAGGCTTAGAGAAGTAACTTGCCTTCTTGATTGTTAATGAATTTAAGAGAAATAATTTGAACCTATTCTGTCTGAGTCTAGCATTTGGGTGGTTCACTACACCCAGCTGGAAGACGAATTGGTCTATAAGACCTTTAGGGTATCTTTCAGCCCTAGAACTTCATACATCTATGGGGTCAGCAGGTATTTCCAAATAAGCACACTGGCTCATCCTTTAACAAAGGGTGCTGGTGGCAGATTGTGGGGTACATGCAGGGATATGAATGAGACTTCTTGGGTCGGAATAATGCCTTCATTTCCTACAAATATCTCTCCTGCTAGCCATGTTGTCCTAATGTCTGGTCAGAGACAGAACCATATGGTTAATTAACTGTGGAAGAATTCCATCTTTAGAAATGCTAGTTTCATCAGCTCCTCTAGTAGAAATCTGGCACTCCAGTAAGAGTGAATTCAATCCATAGTCAGTGCTTGCTTAGCACAAGTACAGGCTAAGTTGACTTGGCTACTGTGTCTGGATATAAAATCATACTTTAGTACCAAGCCTTAGGAAAATGAAAAGAGGAACCAACTTTGAACACCTACTTTAGGCTAGGCACTTTCCATTGGATTCTTCACTACAACACTGGAAGGCATGTTCCATTACCTTCATGTTATAGGTGAGGAAACCAGGGCTTAAATAAGGGAAGTAAGATAGCTATCAAGTGTCAAAATAGGCATTGAAATCCAGAGTCTTCCTGACTCCCAAAGCCATATTATTTGCTACTGCATCATGTGGACAATAATAACATAGTAGTTAAAACCTCAGAATTGGGAACTCGGTTTTGAATCCTGGCTCCACCATTTTGTAGCTATATGTCTGTGGGAAAGTCACTTGACTTCTCTGTGCTTCAGTTTCTTCATCTCTAAACTGTTAATAATATCTACCTCATAGGGTTGTTGCAAGGATAAAACGCATTCGTAATTTTAAGTATTGAGAACAGTGCCTGCCAGAGTCAATGCCAGTCAATACACACACACACACATACATACATACATATATATTAATCCTCACCTGAGTATATTTTTCCCATTGCTTTTCAGAGAAAATGGAAGAGAGAGACACACACAGAGAGAAGCATCAATGTTAGACACATTGATTGGTTGCCTCCTGCATGCACCCCGACCGGAGCTGAGGATGAGCCTGCAATTGAGGTCCATGCTCTTGGCCAGAATGGAACCCAGTACCCTTCAGTTTGCAAGCCTATGCTCTATCCACTGAGCAAAACTGGCCAGAGCAATACCATATATTTCTTAAATAAATGTAGAGTCCTTTCTATCCCTTCAAAATATCTTAATTCTTCCATTCTCAGTCCTGGAGAAACAAAAGAACTACCTCAGAAGGAAGACTCTCCTAGAAGAAAATCAGCTTTTTTCCTAAAGTTAGAGAAAGGCTAAGGATATTGACCGACTTTGAGAAACCCAACCTACAAAGCTTCGGAGGGCTGACAGAGAAAGTACATGGTGTCCATGTTTTGTGGTGAATTCTTGTGTCCACCTACCCTTGCTCCCTCACTGCAGATAGATGTTGCTTGGTCAGCTCTGTCTGACTTCCTTTCTACCTTCAGATCCGGAGATGGCTGCTGAGATGACAGCACGAATGGAGGTGATTATCTGGAGGACTGGGCTATTGACCATAGGTTATGGAAGCTGGGCTTGAGGATCACAACACTGTTCGGCTCAGCTACATATGGGTTTCAGATTCTTTCACATTGGTACCAAGTAAGCAAGTGCAAAGAGGTGGCTTTATGGACACACCTTTCTAACCCCCAATCATATATATGTATATGTATATGTGTGTATATATATATGTGTGTGTGTGTATATATATATATATGTATGTATGTATATAGGTGTCTTAGGGTTTTCTGGAAGCCTGGGGTGGGAGAGAGGAAAATATGGTCTCCACTTCCCACTGAAGACATTTGTGAGAATGGGGAAAAGCTGATGATCACCAGGGAGACCCTGATACACAGGTCTCCCCTTCATCACCATGGTCAGGGTATTGGCTATTACCCTTTGCTGAACCAGGGATCATGGGACCTTGAACATGATTTCTGCAGCTTCTTATTCTTGAAGACTGTCACCAGCATTGAACTGACTGGACACACACTCAACTGCCCAAGAGTTACATTGTTAAGGGAGAAAACCACTATTTTTGCTTAGACACACCTGGGGCAGATCCCAGCATGACCAATTAATATTTGTGTGATCTTAAGTAAATTATTTAACCTTGTAGAGCTTCAGTTTCTTCATATCTGAAATAACACTATCTCCCCCAAGGCTGTTGTGGGGAATAAATGAGAAATTCAGTGTGAAAGTGCCTGGCAAAGGGACTTTCCCTCCTCCATTGCCTAATTATTTCTCTCAGCTACCAGCCAGTATCTTAAAGTTTTCAGGACTTTTAAAATAAAAGGTAATACTATAATTCAAAGCCCTTCCTTCCCATTAAGCTTTAATAACTCCTACTCCCTTAGAATCATGTAGGCCTTAGTCTGTAAGTGACCTTCTAGGTCTTATATGAATCTGAGGCACGTTCATTAATGTCTCAGTCCCATGATTATTTTATATCCTTTACCCCACTCTGGGTCTTTGAATGCAGTTGAGGTGGCCCCGTCCAGGGGTGCCTCTCACATTTCAATCAGAGATTTGTATATTTATTACAATTTTCTGGCAGATGGCCATAAAGTATCTTTAGTAAGGTGTGCTTTTTCTAATTTGCACAAAGGCTCCATATAAGCTAGAGCTGGTCCTGGCACTTTCCCTATCCCCAATTTGCTTCAGGTACTGGCCACACCCTTATTTGTTTCCTTTCCTCCCCATCTCCAGCAGCACAGCACAAACAATGAAAAGTTGCTTGTTTATTTTATCCCCAAACACCAGTTCAACACTGGGTTTCGGGGTCTCCCATGTTAGAGAAGTTTTCAGTAATGAAAATATGCCATCTTTGTGCAGGCTCAGGACTTCCACAGGTCTTGATTTCTATTTTAGTTTTCACCATTTATGTTCTATGTGACTTTGGGCAGTAACATTCTTCTGGATCTCAATCTCTTTATCTGTAAAATGGGACTAAAAGGAGGTGGTTAAGAGGCTCAAATGAGACAATGTACAGGGGTGGGCAAAAGTAGGTCTACAACTGTGAGTATGCAAAACACAGTTTATTCTTATTTATTAATTATTGTATTATTTATTTGTATTATAACTGTAAATCTACTTTTTAAAAAAATCCTCACCTGAGGATATTTTTTCCATTGCTTTTTAGAGAAAGTGGAAGGGGGAGAGAGAGAGACAGAGAGAGAGAGAGAGAGAGAGAGAGAGAGAGAGAAACATCAATTGGTTGCCTCCCCCATGCACCTCCACCAGGACTAGGGATTGAGCCTGCAGCAGAGGTATGTGCCTGTGATGGGAATCAAACCCAGGACCCTTCAGTCAGTGGGCCAATGCTCTAACTACTGAACCAAACTAAACCTACTTTTGCCCACCCCTATATATAAAAGGTAGGTAATGTGCCTTCCAGGTGGCCGTATCCTAACTCTTATGCCAGATCTCCTAGGAAGGTTCTCCCACTTCATGCTTGGCACACGACAGATGTTTTTTTTCCTTCCCTTGGTCCCAGAGGACCCTCAACTCCATTGTGACCCTTGTTTCAATTCTCAAGGCCTTGAATTCTAGGAACACAAATCATGCAAATGCTCTGGATTGAATTCTCATAACCTGCCCACTTGTGGTCAGAGCTCAGTTCTTTTCCCCTTTGTCAGAGTGGGAACATTCTGGCTACTTGGCTGCCAATGCTTCTTTCTCAAAGCTCTTCAAATTTATTTAAAGGATCTTTAGACCCATTTCCTTACGCATTTTGTGATGTCTTATTCACTTCAGCGAAAATGATGTGATTTCTTGTTGGATATAAATACAACCTGGACAGTCAAGAGCCCAGGGTTAATTTCCAATTAAGTATAAAATCAGCCAGCATCAGGATAGTGTTTCTTTCCTATCTCTCCACCAGGACCACTGAGTAGCTTTGGAGAAACACAATAAGCACAATTGTGTAATGACAGTAGTAGTGCAAAATGTAGGAGGGAGAGTAAGGCAATGTGGGAAAGATAGATGCTCTTCAGCAGAGCATATGGGGTCCTCAGGAGGGTAAAAGTACCCAAGCCACATCACCAAGAGTTGAATTGTCATAGGAAGCAGTCCCTGTCAGACCTCAAGGAATAGGAATCCTCAGGGCCTGACTGTTGGCAACTGCACAGAGCAGATTAGCTGGGCCTGAGATGAAACTTTGCATGAGAGAAGAAAAAATTGGGGGAAAATTGAAACAGATTTGGGGTCAGCTTAGATAGGGTGGTGGGAATCAGGGCGGCTAGTTACAGAGCCAAGAGAACTGACAATTTCTAAACAATCAGGTTACACTGTACTGAAGAATGCAAGAAATCAGGTGGAGGCTAACATTTGGGAAGATCCTGAAGAACAGACATAATCCACCAGTCTAAATTGGTGTAGAGAAGATTCCATTACTGGATAGCAAATGAAGCAGCTACTATTGCTGCTGCTGCTGCTGCTGCTGCTGCTGTTGGTTAATAATAACTGAGCATTTCTTAAGGACCAATCACAGTTATTTGGGTGAAGTAACTTGTCCATGGTGATTGAGGCATGAATATGGATAATGGTGGTCATGTTTCTTCCAGGGTAGTTAAAGGCCAAGTGTCTTATCAGCAATGGCTAGCAAAGAAGAAACAGTGAGCAATAAAGGAACTCAGTCTCTATTGAGTCCCTCTAGATCACAGACCCAGAAGGGAGACAGAATTCTGAGCCTTGCAGGATGGTAATGGGGGGGAAACAGGTGAGGGACCGTTAGGACTAAGGTTGTCTATACCCCATCTATCTCACATTTTGATGGCTCTGGGGGGAGCTACAATAGGATGGCACCTGCCAACATTATGGGACCTAGATGGGAATAGCTGAGGAAGCAGAAGCTAGAAGGATGAATCCAGGGCTGAAAATACTAGTAAAAAACTCAGTTCCCACCCGGCCGGGCATGGCTCAGCGGTTGAGCATCGACCTAGGATCCAGGCGATTGGGGTTTGATTCCCGGTCAGGGCACATGCCCGGTTGCAGGCTTGATCAATGACTCATCATTGATGTTTCTGTCTCTCTCTCTCTCCCTCTCCTTTCCTCTCTCTGAAATCAATAAAGATATATTTAAAAACAAAAAACAAAAGCACAAACAAACAAACAAAAAAACTCAGTTCCCACAGGCTTGCCAAGGGCTAGGAAAGGGTAAGCATACAGAAGGCCAAGGCCTATTTCTGTTCTCCAGGACCAGGAAAGCCCTCTCTTTTGCAGTCTTAATTTCAAGCACCTTTCTAGGCATTCAGAGGGCCTGGGTTTCCAGAAAATGGGCTTAATAGAGGTTCAGAGGAAGTGATACAAAACAGAGAGAACCCCTATCTCATGAGGAGGCTGTCAGGTAGAACTATTGCTCTGGAGAGGGCATTCCTGGGGTCTGACCCCTTGTGACCGCAACCACCTGGACTAACAGTCTCCTTGTCTTCCAGCCTCTGAGAAAAGGTTGGGCACTTTCACTTCATTGGCCCCATAAAACCCAGCAAGTCTTTAAATTTAACAGAATCCTTCAGAAAACTTAGCTGGATTGACTTGGGTTACCAGAATACCAGGACCCTGTAGGCAAGCTTAGAGGATCAAAGGTGCAAGGAACTTTGAAATCAACTTGGCCTCAATCTCTTCTCTGAATTTTCCCAGTCTGGTGGAAACCACAGGGGATTAGTTAAGGGAATGGTCTGCATTTGAATCCTGAATTCACCACTTCTCATCTTTGGGAATTTGAGCAAGTGATGTTAACTATTCTGTGCCTCAGTTTTCTCAGCTGTAAAATGGGGCTGATACCAGTACTTACATCATAGGACTATTATCAGAACAAACTTAGTAAACCCATGGAAAGCACTTAGAGAGCACATTTAGCATGTAGTAGTGTCAATCATCAAGTAACCAAGTGATATGGGGAATATATCTCATCTTGGGCCTTTGGGGAAACTGCTTCTGCCCTGCTCTTACTAGATAGAATGAGACTAATTAAGGGATTGGTAACCAGTAGCAAGGTGCCATCTAAGAATACATTCAGCTTCCAAAGAGCACCTCCTTGTACTACAGTTACCACTTTCATTTGTGTGTCGCCCAATTGTGTCTGTTGTGTTATTTCAGATGGGAGAAGTTGAAAAATACCAGGGTTTCTAACTGCCCACATTGAGTCTACCCCAGGATTAAGCATGTGTCTTTATGCTGAGAGGCAGGGCTTCTGTAGGCAGCTGCTTCATGCTTGTTGTAAGCAGCATTATGGCCTCCAAGATCCCATGTTCTAATCTCCAGGATTGTGATTACATGTTAAAGGAGAGGTTGAAGATGTTATTTAGGTTATTACTGACTTTAAAATAGGGAGACTGTCCTGGATTATCTGTGTGAGCCCAATAAAACTACCTCAGTGAAAGGTGAGCCCTTAACAGCAGAGGTAGAAGAGGAAATCAGAGGAAGAAGCAAAAGGATTTGATGTGCCATTTGTTGTTATCTTGAATATGGAAGGGCCATATGTCAAAAATGGAGACCTCAGTCCTACAACAACAAGGAACTGAATTCTGCCAACAACCAATGAACTTGGGAGAGGATCCTGAGCCCCAGGTCATAACCAAATCCTGGCTGATACCTTGATTTTAGTTCAGCGAGACCCTAAGAATAGAATCCAGCCACACTATGCAGAATTTCTGACCTAAAAAAACATGAGAAAATAAGTGAATGTTACTTTAAGCTGCTAAACTTGTAGTCATTTGTTACAGCAGCAAAAGAAAACTAAAACAATGGTCTTGGGCCTTAATTTGTACATCTGTCAAATGGGGGCAAAATACCTGGTCTTACCTACTTTATGGGACTATTATGAGGACAAAACGGTGGACAAAAGAGTGCTCTGCAGAGTTCTCAAGTCATAAAACTGTTAGAATACACTCCAACAGGGGGAAAAAATCAATCTGTTTTGAAGCAATTGGGTTGAAGCAATTAAGATCTTAGTGTTCCTGACATTTCCCAGAAGTGCCAAGGTTTTGGAGGACTGCTTCTCCTCTCCCAGAGAAGCAGTGCAACATAGCTGAAAACAGAAAACCTAGGTTTCAATCTATTTCCTATCTGTGTGACCTTGGGCAAGTTATGTCACCTCTCTGAGCCTCAATAAAATGAGAGAAAACTGCTCATCCCCCATCTGCCACTTATCTCTCTAGGTGATTCTGATGTCCATTAGGTAAAGACAACTGACTGTAAACTAGTCCTTTAAAATGGAGAAACAGACTCAGAAGGGACTTGTCTAATGCCACACACTAGAGTTCTGCCTAGATGATACAGCTGTGTGAGGTTCACCTGAAGCAATGAATGTGCGCATGTGATGGAAACAAAGTAGTACCCAGATGAAAGGCCTATGTGTCCTCCCCAGTGTGTGCTCTGCTTCTGGAAGGAGATATCTTGATTCTGGTAAACTAGTCATCCAAAAAAAGTAGAGTTGAAAACCCTTGGGTTGATACTCTGAGCACCTGTTTTGTGCCATTGGTATCTGCATGGGAAGACAAGCAATGACACTTGCTCTAGCAGCTTCCCTTTAACAAACAGAAAGAAATGTCTACTCTTCAGATTTCTCAGTAACTAGACCAATTGTGTTTTAGTTCCTTTCCAGTGATTTAGATGGCAAATGAGGAAGACTAGAAGCTTTTGTCTGGGAGTTTTTCATTTGGTGGCAAATATATGGGGAATCAAGAAAGAGGGTAAAAGCTAAACCCACAAAATGATGACCACTAAAGCCACACATCATAATACCCCTTGCTAGGTAAATGTGGTATAATGGAAAGAACCTTGAGCCCAAGGATCTGGGATCTTCTTTATGCATGGCTCCTAGTGTGTTCTGCCTCAGTTTCCCCAGTGGCAAATTTGGCAGTTAGACTAAATGATTTCTCAAGGCCCTTCCAATCAAATACTATATAGGTTGTAAAAAGAGTCTTTTATGTCAAGGTTGTGGTTCTTAACCTTTATTGGGTCACAGGCCTATTTGAAATTCAGTGGAATATTATGGACATTTCTCCGGAAAAGGCACATTGTCATGGAATTCTGAAGACCATTTCAGAGGCTTCGTGAAGTTCCTGAATCCATGGGCACTGGGTTAAAAACTGTTTCTTTCAGAAGATAAAAGTGATTAACTACAGAAGGCAAACATGATACAATGTGGCAGGTGCCTGGCCTCAATCCATCTTAACAATTTTTCCCAGCATTTGACCCAAAAATGGAACTCCTGCAGGACAAACACTGGCTCCCTTCTTTATAGAACTGTTTTCAGCTTTTCTTTCTTTTCTTTTCTTTCTTTTCTTTCTTTCTTTCTCCTTTCTTCTTTCTTTCTTTCTTTCTTTCTTTCTTTCTTTCTTTCTTTCTTTCTTTCTTTCTTTCTTTCTTTCTTTCTTTCTTTCTCTTTCTTTCTTTCTTTCTTCTTTCTTTCTTCTTTCTTTTTTTTGTTTCTTTCTTCTTTCTTTCTTTCTTTCTTTCTTTTTCTTCTTTCTTTCTTCTTTCTTTCTTTCTTTCTTTCTTTCTTTCTTTCTTTCTTTCTCTTTCTTTTTCTTTCTTCTTTCTTTCTTTCTTTCTTCTCCTTCCTTCCTTCCTTCCTTCCTTCCTTCCTTCCTTCCTTCCTTCCTTCCTTCCTTCCTTCCTTCCTTCCTTCCTTCCTTCCTTCCTTCCTTCCCTTCCTTCTCTTTCTTTCTTTCTTTCTTTCTTTCTTTCTTTCTTTCTTTCTTTCTTTCTTTCTTTCTTTCTTTCTTTCTTTCTTTCTTTCTTTCTTTCTTCTTCTTTCTTCTTTCTTCTTTCTTCTTTCTTCTTTCTTCTTTCTTTCTTTTTCTTTTTCTTTCCTGATTGCTTGGAAAGGAAGCTGCCAGGACAAAACAGGCAGAAGAATAATTCAAACAGAACTAGGCTTTGACATGCAAAACGTGTTTTATGGATATGTCCTAAGCGGCTATATGCAAGAGCAGGAAGGCCACCTTCCTGGGTCCACATGGAGGATTTGTGGCAGGCATCACCCAAGCTGTCTGGACCCACAGGAGCAGGCAGGTTCTTGGCTATATATTGCAGTGCCAGAGCTCCAACCTGGCACCAGGGTCCATATCATCAGTAAGATACATGTTATGATTCTCTAACGTTTAGCAAACGTTCCTACTCCCCTGCTTCCAAGGTAAGCAATGGCCCCAACCCAAGCAGCTTTTAATTCAGGGTGAAACCTTTGAGATCAGTGGTTAGCCCCAAATCTTTCAGAGTTTGATGTCCTTTTGAGGAGGCAGGAAGTTCAGAGAAGAGTTGAAAACTGAGCTCTGGTCAGTGGATAGCTTGGTTTATGCAGAGTCTGGCTTGAGGGAGTTCAGCCATTCACAGTCTTACAGGAGCTCAAGATAGACCTTCTGAGGGGATAAAGACAGAATAAAAAGGAGAAATAAACCTGTTCTAGGACATGTGTCTCCTATATATAGGATCCCAGAGCCTGAAGGTGCAGGGCCAGGAAGGAGCTGCTCTTCAGCACAAAATGACTCAGCACACAGGGTTTGAAGAAGACCCTTCCAGAACCTGAACAGGGTCTTCTGAGGCCAAAGCTTTTAAAACCTGAAAGGGAAAGAAGAGAATAGGGAATTAGCTAGGACTGGTCAAGCACTTAGCCACTGAGCAGTGGGGCCTCTCTTGATAGTTAGCTAAGCATACAATTGGTAGCTAACCTTCTGATTAATAGGGCCTAGCTAGGAAAAGGCCCTTATAATTCTGATCCCATGAAACAGGGCCTAAGACAGTCTTATATTCAGGAATAGAAACTGTGTACCTTAGGCCTCAACTCTAATCCCCAAAAAGTCTACAGGGATGCAGAAGCCTGATACCTCTGAGATTATCCCCCAACCCACCGTAACATGGCCACTGCCTTTATAGCACTTATAGCACTAAAATTACAAACTTCCTTTTATTGGGACTTCACCTCCATGAGGGCTGATAAGGATAAAGCTTATCAAGCTCTGCATCTCTGAGGACTAGCAGTGATAAAAAAGAAAAGGAAGCTTGAGGAACACATGGAAAGTTCTGCTCCAGACACCTGGATCTCATTTATGTGTATATTGGTTCATGTTATGCCAGCAATCTGATAGTCAAACAATCAGAACTCCCAGATAAAGAAATTTCCATGATCTCCATGGCTCCTGTTGACTTTGGCAAATTACCTATCCCCTCTGAACCTCAGTTCCTTTATTTGTTGAGTTAAAATACACATTATCCTCTCTATATCTGGCATTTGATATGGATCAAATGAGCTAATGAATGTGAAAGTGCCTTATGTCTGACAAATTTAAAGGACCAAGGAAGTTTCAGGGGGGTAACACTGAAATAGTGATTTGGTCTGAAGGAATGAAGTCTTATTACAGATACAAAGATGGACTCTTGGTACCTGCTATAATGCCAAGAGAGGTTACTGATCATCTTATAGACCCAAAGAATGCCAGAGTTAGAAGGTTCCAACTTTTTCATTTTACAGATAGAGAAACTGAGGCTCAGAGAATGAAATGTATTTGCCCAAAATGTCACAGTCTAGGATTCCTAACAAACTGGATTCAAAGGCAATTTGTAAAACTACACTGTAGTTTTGCTGGGGGAGAAGGAAAAGAAAGAGGCTTAAAAACACAGAGAATCTCAGAATTAGAAGGCAGTAAGTTTAAGGGTCATGTAATTATAGGGTAATGAATTGAGGCATGAAGGTAAGTTTCCACCCTCTGAACCAACACAGTATTCCAATCCTCAGAAACTCAGATCCTATAAGGAAGGCTTATGTGTAACAAGATTCTCTAATCAGTGTGGGAGACTACATACCTGAGTCTTCAACTCTCATCTCCAGGAAGTCTGCCTTGAGAACTGTGGGTAAAAGAAGAAAGACATTTCACTAAGACTCTAGAAATCATAATCGGAAAGGTAAAGCAAGGGTAAGGGTGGTCATTATGTGCCAGTGTCAATGTGGATATTTTAAAAATGGGGGAGTGATTCCATCCATATTTTTCAAAGCATTCAGCTCCATGCTTATAGGTTGAGCTACCTCTCTGGCAGCTTTAGAGAGGCCAGTCTCCCAGACACAAAAACATTTTATGTGCCAGGCCTTGAATGCAAGACTGTGGAAGGCTATGGGAGCCCAGAGAAAGTGGCCCAAGACCAAATACTGTATTCTGTAATTATCTCTAATAGGAAGACGGGCAAGGAAGGAGGGCAAATGCCATGCAAAACATGAATCCTCCATTGATGTGAAGACCAACTCAGCCTTGCCTGGCCTCTTCATGTGCTCAGATCAGTCCTAAATTAGCTTTGTCTAAAGACAGATGGAGGGAAAAGACAATCCTACAGAGTCAAACCCCCATATAGGGTGGCCAAGATAGTCCAGGCAACAGCTGGTCCCAGGGCTATATCCTCAGCATTATTTTTTTCTTTTCTCTCTCGTAAGTCTATTTACACTTACTTCCTGAGTGGTCATATTCCCATCCATGCTTTCAATCACCACCAAATACTAAGGATTCTGCCCCCCAAAAGAGCTACTATTCACATTTTGGTATATGTGAATGCCCTCATGAAGTCTAATAGCTATACTCAAAAGTTCTACACTAAATCTTTGTAGGTCCAGCCCCAACTACTAGTTTATGTTGCAGTTACCTAGTGAACATCTTCATCTGGATGTCCCATAGGGACTTCAAAAACAGTGTCCAAAGTTGAGCAGAACAACTTTTCCACAAGACTTGTTCCTCCATGATTAATTATTGTTACCATCTACTTAATTACCCAAGGTTAGGTTTTCCTCTCTTAATCCTCCATGTTACATGTTTGAAAAGTCAACAAGGTCTTAAGTGAATCTATCTCAAACCTCTCCTTCCATTTTATTCCTACTGGCAATGCCAGAGGTCAGAGCCTTATCAACTCTTGTCAGGATGATTAGCCTCCTAATTGGTCACTCCAGTCTTTATTTTCCCATCTAAACTCCCCATCACCAACAGAATTATTGTTCTTACAACTCAAACAACTCTGAATATGCATTATCATGCTTAAAAGTCTTCCATAACTCCCAATGGACTACAGTATAAAGACCAAACTCCTTAGTATGTTGTACAGGGCCTTTATAATCTGGCCCCAATCCCTCTTCCTGGACTCACCTCCAGCTAAGCTTCCCTCTTCTCACCTCCACATTCTAGCCAAAGTGGGACACTAATCACTTCCTTAACCTGTGTTACTGAAATGTCTTCCCCCACCCCCATTCTCGATGAACCACCTCTCTTTTCCCTTGTTTTATTTTTTAAAAATTGTTGTGAAAGGGAGATGAATGAAGGAGTGAAGTCATTCAAATGTCAGGTGTACAAATTAGAAGCAAAAAGGGGCAGAACAAAAGTTAAACAGATCATAATTTTCATTAGAGATGAGAGAAGAGCTTGGCAACAATGTTCATAGATGGGATTAACTGGCTAGTCTGAGGATCTTGACCAGTAGCCAGCATGAAGTTTCAATGATACAGGTGGTGGTTAAAATGTGGGGGCCTATACAGAAGGGGTGGTTTCCGATGTAAATGCTGAGTGGGAGAAACATGTGGGTACCTAGGATGGTGGCTGATGGCATACTGAAGAATAGGTGTACCCACTTTGGTCTTATATACACTCCTACCAAGATGGAATCTAGAGAAAAAGATTTAATCTAGGTTCCAGAGGCCTAGACATAAGGTAGGCAGAATGGTGCTCCAGCCTAAAGTGCCACCTTATGTTGTAGTTGGTCCAAGACTTTCCTGACCACTAGCTGCCAAAGTCCTGGCAGTAGTTACCAATATTTCCATGCTCTCAACACCTGTTTAGCTATAGTTTCCGCATGGGAAGTCAGTCTTCGTTAAGGATTCTATTGGACTATGTTCACTCCTCTTACATATTCCTTCTCAATGTCTTGGTTCTCTGTCCAAGGCTACAAACCAATCCCTCACATTTTTTTGGTGTTTCTATTTATCTTTTAAATCCCAGATCAGATATTACCTCTTCTAAAAAGCTTTCCTACAGATGTGCCCAGTTCATTATGCAAATTCTAGTTTACTTCACTCTATTTCCTTGGTATTTATTTCTCATATGGCTTATTCTAAAGAGGGAGAAAGGACCACCAAGAAGTAGGAAGTAGTCCTGTTCATATGTGAGTACTTTATTAAGAGTATTAAACTCTCTCTCTCTTTCTCCCCTTCCCTCTCTTCCCCTCCCTCCCTTTCCCTTTCCCTTTCCCTTTCCCTTTCCCTTTCCCTTTCCCTTTCCCTTTCCCTTTCCCTTTCCCTTTCCCTTTCCCTTTCCCTTTCCCTTTCCCTTTCCCTTTCCCTTTCCCTTTCCCTTTCCCTCTCCCTCTCCCTCTCCCTCTCCCTCCCCCTCTCCCTCTCCCTCTCCCTCTCCTTCTCCCTCTCTCTTTATCTGTTTTCCTTTTCTTCCCTCAAGGTAAACATTTTATTAGGCCTGCTTCAAAAATGTTCTAGGTGAAAACTTTATTTTCATTCTATCAGTAAGAGAAATCTGGGGTTTTAACCTCATTTTTATTCATTATAATAGAATAAATGGTAAATTATTACCTAAGGAGAATTTGGCCTAGCCCAGGGTTCCTTGTGAGTGTCTGCTAAGCAGAACTAGGGTGACCTGCTGTGGAGAATCATGTTCTGGTGAGGCAGCTCCCACAGTTTTGACTAGATGATGTCTAACCTACCTCATTTCACTGCTGGTAAAGGCACATTGTTCTGCTTTTAACTAACCACCTACAAGAGTTATACTCCTGTTACCCATCCAGAAGCACAATTTCAAACTTTCTCATAAGCAACATGAAGCACATTCACAAAAGAGTCCCTGAAGGCTGTTCTGGTCAAGACAGTCCCAAATGCCAGGTCTTAGACAGTCTGTATCAGCACTTAAGATAAAGGAAGAAGGGAAAGGTGGGAGAGAGAAAGAGAGAGAAGGAGGAAATAAAACAAAACAGATTCTCAGGCCCTACTCTTAGAGATTCTGTTTTAGTGTGTCTAGAGTGGAAGGCAGGATTTTTGTGTTTGTTTTTTTCCTTCAAATTTTCCAAGGTGATTTATATGTGCAGCTATTTTTAGAACAACAACTTAAATAGAATGTTTACCTCTGAAATGAGGGCTATGCTTATTCTAACACAGTTTATATTAGAGTGTTGCATTCTATATATTCTTGTGAGCTGCCCCTTAAGAATATAATAGGTTCTAAATAAGTAAACTAACAAAAAATAAGACCTACACTGAGTGCAAAGTTTTTGTAATACAACTTGGCATGTGATTACTGTGTGTGTGTGTGTGTGTGTGTGTGTGTGTGTGTGTGTGTGTGTGAGAGAGAGAGAGAGAGAGAGAGAGAGAGAGAGAGAGAGAGAGGGAGAGAGGGAGGGAGAGAGAGAGGGAGGGAGAGAGAGAGGGAGGGAGACACAGAGAGGGAGGGAGAAAGAGAGAGAGGGAGAGAAAAGCAGAAAGAGAAAGGGATAGAAATGCAGAGAGGCAAAGATACAGGTAAAGAAAGAGAGACATGGGGAGAGAGACAGAAAACATACAGAAACAGGTAAAGAAAGAGAGACAAGGGGAGAGAGAAAAAGAATGAAACAGAGTGAAACAGAGGGACAAAGGCAGAAACAGAGATAAGTAGAAAAACACAAGGAGAGACAGAAAGAGACTGAGAATGACAGAGACACCAAAAGAAACAGTGTAAGAGAAACAAATAGAATGACAAAAGACAAAGAGACTAACAGGTAGAGGAAAAAAGATAGAAACACAGGGTGAGAGACAGAGACAGAGTTGTGGAAAGAAAGGGACAACACAGAGAGACAAAAAACAGATACAGGGAAATAAAAAAGAGAATATAAAAGAGCAAATGAAATATTTCTGATACATCTATTAAAAAGTGATATTGTTTTTCTTACCTTCCTGTTTTCCGGGAAGCTGTTTCAAAGAACCTGGTCCTGGAAGCCACCCTGTAAACAGAAGCCAACCAAGTCCTATGAGTTGCTTTGGAATTTGTGTGAGAACCAATGTCCAATGTAAGAACAAGAAAATATAAATCAGATGGGCCATGAATGCCAGGCTCTGCCTTAGCTTGCAAAGGATCTGGGTCTGAGGAGAAAACCAAGTATCAGAATGTGAAATGGCTCAGAGACCATAGGCACTCTCAAGGCTATGGTTGATACCTTTGCTCCCTGTTGGTTCAGAATGGTCTAAGTATGTTGCTCATTCAGGTTATTCTTGGAAGAAATAAGTGAAAACAGTCCTAGGTTTCAAAGTATAATTTTTGGCATTATGAAATACACTTAGCTAATTGGTCAAAATGACTGAAGCTTTTTAAAAACTTGCCCTATGCCCTGGACGATGTGGCTCAGTTGGTTGAGCATCATCCCATGAACCAAAGGTCGCCAGTTTTATTCCCGGTCAAGGCACATGCCTGGGTTGCAAGCTGCATCCCCAGTAGGGGGCATGCAGGAGGCAGCGATGTTTCTCTCTCACATCAGTGCTTCTCTCTCTCTTTTCCTCTCTCTTTAAAACCAATGAAAAATAAATAAATAAAATAAAGATTTGCCCCATTTTACAATTATGGAAAACAAGAGACACAGAAAAAGTAAAAACCAGTAGGAACTATAATGAGAGGAGTCCCAGGCAGTGACTGAGGAGAAGACAGCCAGTTTGACTGTGGCCAAACAAGGCCAGTCCCTGAGAACTGTCCCAGTGTAACAGCTTTATCTCTGGCTTCTTGGTTTGCAGTCCAGCCTTAGGAAGGTGTGTGGGACATCAGCTCAGGCTCTCTGGAGGATCTGAGTCATTTTGGAATTTTAAAAAGGCATACACTTGCTTTAAAAAAAAAAAAAAAAAGCCTCAAAGCACAATTAGAGTGAATGAATTTGTTCATTAAATTACTTTTAAAACCAGTAGTAATAACAAGAAAAAAGAAAAATTCCAGAGCCAAGTGAGCATGAAAACAGAAGGTAATCTTATCACCCTTCAGAGATCAATATAGCCAGAAACAATGGGTCTCCTATTAGGTACTAAAGTTCGAACTCATCAGCTTTGGAGAAATCTCTCAGCCTTCAATGTTGAGTAGAACACTCTGAACAGGACTGGTCTGTACGTTCCCATAGACTACGAAGTGAATGATGCCCAGGACTGTGCACTGTACACCCTTCAAAGCCATAATGGTAATCCTGAAAGCATTCCTGGTGGCCTAAGATGGGCCTTAGGTCAAGGATAAGGAATAACTCTACTTACATGGATGACGGGATTTCCCCTGCATTGCCAGCTACAATATCTGGCTTTGGTTCTGTTTTCTGAGGAGTAGCTATCCGGCAGAAAGGGTCTGGAGGCCTCACTGGGGGACGGATGATGGTTGGCTTTTCTCCTGGAGGCTGCACTTTGCTGAAACTGTCAGAGTCTCCTGCAAGAGAAAACAACATCAAGAACCTTGATGGTTAGCCAAATGGAAAACTACACAATATCAGAGTTATCTAGGCCACTTCCCTTGGCACCCATTTCTCTTTGGTCACTAACAACTCTGGAGTTTTGTATTTTTTAAAATAATTCTTCCAGCAGTTACCCCTTCAGAAAGTCTATGTTTGAACACCAGCTCTGAAGTTCACATTTGTGTAACGTAGGGTATGTCACATCAATTTGCTGAGTCTCAGTTTCCTTATCTATATAATCAAGACGAATAATACAGTATTTTACCAAGATATTGAGATATTTTAATTAGGCATTAATATGTTTAGTACAGTGCCTGGCACATAGTAGGTGCTTAGTCAATGTTTGATGATGAATCTGAATTTGTTAAATTCACCACCACCAAAATTCAAACCTTTGTCACTTAGGCCTTGACTATTGTAGCAGTCTCCTACACTGCTTTCCTGCCTCTCAGTCTCCAGTATCCAGGTCAGTCAGTATAAAATAAATATACATAATTTTATAAGACATTTCTGGAAAGAATATGGTGAAATGAATGCACTCACACATTGTTGGTGGCACTGTACATTGGGCTTGTTCTATCTAGATAGCCATCAAGAATTCTGCAACAGTGTGGATGAAATGCAAAATCACACATATGAGGCAGTTCATACTCAGTGATCCAGTTGATCCACTTTGGGGATAAGATCCAAAGGAATTTAACCCAAAAGAAAAGAAATTTAAAAAAACAAAATACAATGGGCATAATACATGCTTCTTAACAGCAAAATGTCAGACCCAACCACAAAGGTTAAGCAACTGAGTCAATTCTTACAAGCATTTAACCAATACGTGTTAAGTATGAACTGACAAGGACTTGGGACAGGTCAAAAAATATATGTATATAAAATAATATAAGTGAAAAAAGGTCCACAAAAAGTGGTAATGGCCAGATGAACACAGTATGGAAACAGGCACATGTATAACTATGCAAGGGTGTTAGTAGATCTTGACATTCATAAAGCTTTCTTGTATAAAAATTTTAAGGTAAATGTAAAAAATATTAACTTTAATCCATATAATACTGCTGTAAGATTTACCCTAAGTATTTTTACACTGTTTTTCTCCTCCTTAAAGATCTTCCCAGTGGCTATGTACAGAATAAAGTTCAAACTCCTTAACATAAATTCAAGGCCCTCTATGAATTGGTTCCAAATTATCATCCCAGGCACTAATTCTGGACTATAACTACCAGCTCCACTCTAGTCAAATTGGTCTCCTCACTATCCTATCAAAGCAAGCTCTTGACTCTTACTTCTAGGTGAGACAGTATGGTATAGTGAAAAGTACAGAGAGTCAAGAGTTGGGTAGACCTGTCTTTGAGGCCATGTTCTGCTACTTCCAAGCTCTGTGACCCTGGGCAGTTACTTACCTCTGACTATCAATTTTTTCACCTGGGAAATAGGTATAATAACCCCTCCTCACAAGGTGATTGTAAGGACTAAATTAGATAACCTATAGAGAATGCCTAGCATACAGCAGGGGTAAGTAAGTGTTAGACTCTGTCCTGCTTCTTTTTTGATATATGCCCCTATTCTCATGTCTTAACTGTATTGTAACCATTCCTCAATGCTCAGCTCAAATCTTACCTCTCTGAACACTCCAGCTGGCATAGCTAATTCCCATCCATGTAAACACTCATGAAGTGCTTATATATTACCATATGGGTTTTTTAGTTCCTCCAGCTAGCCATTCTAATGAGGGAGACAGATATGAAAAGAAATAATAATAATACAGTGTGATTGGTGCTCTAGTGGAAGAATGAAACAGATACTATTCATGTACACACATATTAATTCTGTCTCCCCAACTAGACTGTGTCTTACATTTCTGGACATGCCATTCCTCTTAGCACCAGGCTGAGTACACTGAAGAAAAAAATGACCCAAATAATAATAGTAATCTGATTTTTTTAGCACACTTTATACCACTCAAAGCACTCTCCCAGAAAACTATTTGATGTTCACAATAAACTTGGAAAGAAAGAACAGATGGATCTTACTTATTGTCTCCATTTTACAAAGAAGGAAACTGAGGTTTAGAAAGGTGAACTGACTCACCCACAATCACATAGGTAAGTGGTAGAGTGATGATTGATACCCCTATGTCCTGTATCTGCAGCCACTGTTCTTCCCAGTGCCTGCTGTTTTTTTAATTAGTAGTAATAATAACAATAGTGGTAATGGTAATAAAATAACTGGTAAAATTTTATCTACCTTTTTACTGAACACTTGCTTTGTTTGAGGTAGGATTCATCTCTGTATTCACCAGAGGCCCAAGTAAATTGCTTTGCATGCAACTGGTATTTAAGAAATATTTATTGAGTAAAGAAAAATGTAGTTCTGCCCATTAAAAGGACAATGAAAAAAGCTTTCCCTTTTTAAGTCCCCACTTGTGCCATCTGTGATACATACAAACATGATATACCCAAATTTCAGGGTTATTCTGAAACTTAAATTGAAAAGTATTCAATATATTCAAAAGTATTCAAGCAATGGATATTGCTTGGGGGCTTTTATGCCCAACCTTATGTTCTCATAAGAAATGCACACAAATGATCTAACATAGACTTCACCCTCTAGAGGCTTAAAACTGAATTGGAGTATGAAGTCACACTCATGGGAAATGTGTGAATACTGTAACTCAGCATCCACATTAGAGGGCCAAACTTGGGTGCCAAAAAGAAGTAAGGTAAGGGAGAATACCCTGGGGTAGGATTGTCAGAAGGCTTCGTGGAAGGAATAGGACCTGAGCTGGACCTTGAGGGAGGGCTAAGAATCCTTCCTTGCCTCTTCCCCTCAACAATGGTTCTCCTCTTTCTCGGTGTTTTCAGCATGGTCAGAGACAAGTTGAGGGTGGAAAGAGTAGTTCTGAGCTCTTTTTTGGCATCCATATTTGAAGCCTGAGGCTTGTCTCATAGGCTCCAAAATACGAACGATTATACATCTACCATCTTCCATGCCTGCCATTTCCTGGGAGGTTGTTACCCACCAAATAGCACTATCATTTTTTGAACTTCTCTTATATTACCAGATGCCTTGTATACCTAATTTAATTAACTTCACAAAAAACCCTGCCTGCAATGTAGGCACTGTCCCCACTTACAGTTGAGAAAACTGACTCAAAGAAGTGATGTTTACCTAACTAAGACCATGTAGTTAGTAATCAGACTCTTATAAAAGCAAAACAACTGCTGCCACTTTACTGAATATACATTATATGTCAAGCACACAGATATTTCATTGTTACAGAAACCCTATGGGCATAATTATTATCTCCATTTTACACATGAGAAAACTAAGGCTCATAGAGATTGTGGCTTGTCCGATGTCCCACACCTAGGATGAGGCAGGATTCAAACACAAATCTGGGAGACTCTGGAGCCTAAGTAGCATCCAAGATTCCACTAAGCCTTTGAGCCTATGGTCTTTCTACCAAACTATACTTCCTATTAATTTCTTTTCAACCTTGGTCCACAACCTGACTTTTACTACAAATTTGACTTCTCTCTCCAGCTCGACCTGTTCTCCCCCTCCCCATTCTCTGTCAAATGACTATAACCAAAAAATCTTAGGATTCATAGATTTCTTAGGCTATCAGTCTTCAACCTTAACCAACTTTCTTCCACTTTTCCTTATATCCATCTACATCCAACCCAAGGGCACAGAGTAAGGGAAGATTGTTCCCTCATGTAGATTCCTCATCTTCTAGAATTATATCTTTCTTTCTATGATACTGCCCCATACTCACCTAAAAGCCTCTTATCTGCTTTAGTCAATAATGATCCTTTTGGATCAATCTAGAGTTAGGCTCCAGGGAAGGCAGAGAATGAAAACCAAACACAGTAGATAATTAAAGCATAATGAGTCCAAATAAGAAAATTTGGATAATGGCCAGCATAGGCCATTACTGTAAGAGCCAGTCTATTCCTAATACTTTTAGAGAAGATGAAAATGCCACTCATAACATTAGTCATCCCACTGGAGAACTGATGGCCCTGTGGCTGAGCAAGGCCTTACAGCACTATTTCTCCAAGCCCAAGAGCATGCCATCAGAATCCCCTTCTTAGCTCTTTTCTCTCCCATAAGACAGAGGTAAAGAGCTAAGGGCCCCCAAACTCACATGGTATAGGGTCCCAGCATGAATATATTCCCCATTTTTACCTCAGACAGAGTGAAGGGCTCCTTGCCTCATTCTCCTACCGGAATTTTTTCTCACCCCCACTAGAACATGGATCACAATGGACTGGGACTGACTGATTACATGCCAGCCTCACCATGAACCTTTGGAAGGCAGGGACCATGAACTTTAATCTTCGTCTGTCCCATTGCATAGTACTATGTTTGAATAAATAAGCAAATACATGCAAGTAAATGTCTTGCCCTTCCATTCCCCAAAGGAAAGCCCAAAGTCCCACTGTAGAAGCTACACAAATACCCTTTCCAAAGCCAGGCCTGGTAACAGGCAGTAACATCAACGGAAAGAAGGAAATTGGGCTTGTATAATTTTGCTTCCCTCAAATGAATGGTTCTTAGAAAACAGAAAGGGTAGCTAAAGCTGCTTATGAAATAAGAATGTGGTACCCAGGAAGTCTAGGTTCAAGCCTCATCTCTACATCTTACAAACTAGGTGTCTGGGCAATTTATTTCACTTATCTGGGTCTCAGTTTCTCCATCTATGAAATGGGGAGAACAAAACCTATCTCATAGGCCTATCACAATGACTAGATACAACAGAAGAGAAAGTATCCAGTTCGACGTCTGGAATAGAAAAGGGCCCTTGAGAAAATTATATCAGCAAACAATATCGATCTTCTCATAAAGTTGACTTCCATGGAACAAAGCAATTTAACACGCACCTTGCATTTGCTATTTTTAATTGCTAAGAAAAAATTTGGAGACTATCAAGTCCACTTGAATGTTGGATCAATGCAAGGGGTGAAGGTAGGGGACAGGACAGTGGCATATTGGATCACTAAAGCAATGAGGCCTGTACACTGACTCTCAGTATGATAGGCAAAGCTCTGAGCAACACAGGTGAAGTGGAGTGACAACTGCAAGGTGTAGAGTGGGTCTGCTGAGGTGACAGCTCTCTCCCTCTTACACTGCCATTCACACTGTTGGCCTAACAACTGGGACTAACAACCATCATTTATACCTCAGAGTCAGAGCTTTTTGCAGCTTTGGCTTAATTGCTATCTGCTCTCATTCTTGGGACCTATCACTGGAGTGGTAGCCAAAATGTTAGGAAGGGAGAAAGTAGGAGGTGGGAGTGGGCAAGGTCCAAAGAGGCAACAACAGAGGTTTAATTTTCTACCAAGGCTAGAACTACTACCTCAGTTATGTTTTCTGTAGCCAAGGCTGGAAGCATGTGGCTTTGAAAAAAGCTGCATCACACTAGCCTGAGGCAGAAAGCAAAGCCAGGCAATGCTGTGGCAGAAATTTAGATAGTCGGGCTTACACTGGACAGTCAGATCAGTATTTTCATTAACTGAAACCATTAGATTAGAGCAGTGGCCACCAGCAGCATGGGGCAGGCCTGTGGAGGAAGTGAAAGAGGGGAATGCAGCTGGGATTTAACTTTGCAGCAGAAGATGGTGAAGGCAGAAGTGATAGGGAGGGATAAGTTACTGGTGTTCTGAGTTGATAGGATCTGGCTGACCTTAAGGCTTGGTGACAGGCAAAACAAACTTTACTGAGATGAACGTAAGCTAAGTTACACAACTCTACCAGATTGATGTGAAGGTCAATATATGACTTATAAATTGAAGCAGATGTCTACATAGAGGTCTGGCCTTACTTGGCTATTTCAGAAGAGACAAGTCTTACAGAGGGGAAAGGCAAAGGGAGGGAATTAATAACATATTTTGAATATTGATTTATGTCAGATATTTTGTTATTCATTTTTAACCCTAGCAATAATTCTGTGGAGTGAGCTGTTTTTCCCATTTATAGGCATGGAAACCAAGGTGCAAAAAGGTTAAATAACAACTATAATCATACGGATGCTTCAGTGTGTTGAGCCAGAGAATGCATAGTCATTACTTAGGGAAAATCTTATGGGACCCCCACAGAATAGCTTTTACTGGATTATGCCCTGAGACCATGTCATCAACCCATACTGAGGCTGTTATATGCAACAATCCATGGGGAAAAAATGCTTCTTAGAAACATTCTCTGACTTCAAAAGCAGAAGAGTTGTGCTTTATTTCAACAACGGGCTTGTTGTTGTCACCTGAAGAACTTGGAATTATATAACCATTGATTCCCCCCCCCCCTTTTTGTTTTCTCGAGAAAGTTTGGAGCTAAAATGCTCTAGCAAGTGTGTAAGGATTCACAGCAAACATTTTGTGTACTAACTCCATTCTTTCCATCTTTCTACTATTATACATTTTCCCCCTCTTGGCCTCAACTTTTCTTACCTGTACTCTAGAATCTAAGGCAGAGGTTAGCAAACTTTTTCTGTAAAGTATCAGACAGTTAATATCAGACAGTTAGGCTTTGCAGGCCACAGAGTCTCTGCTGCCTCGAGTCAATTCTGCTATTGTAGTGCAAAAGCAGCTCTAGGCAATATGTAAATGAAGGGGCATATGTCCATGGACATGGAAATTTGACTTTTATATAACTTTCATGTGTAATACATATTATTTTTCTTTTGAGTTTTTACAACCATTTGAGGCCATAGTTAGCTAAGCTCTGATATAAGCCTCAAGCAGGCAGGGACTTTGTGTGTCTTATTTACTCTAATATCCTCAGGACCTAGAATGGGTCCAGACACACGGTAAGTACTCAATAAACATGTTTATTAAATAAATTATTCTTACTATTTTTAAGTTCTTATGTTTTTCTATATTATGAAATGCCTTAAATCATTTTTGGAACAGGACAGAATATAAAACATAAGGCACATTTTCGGAAGGTTATCTAGCTAGAAAGTAAAAGAATCAGGGTTTGGATCTAAGCCTATGTGCTATCAAAGTCAGTCCATATTCTTTCTATTTTACCATACTGTCTTCATATATTCTCCCCAAACTCCTGCTGGATTAGTCCCAACATCCCTACATGAGTCTCCACATGTTGTAGCCAATTAAATTTGCAGAAGCCAGCCACATCCTGAATTTGTAATTTTTTTCTTTTATTCCTTTCCATCACCAGTTATCCCCCCTATACCCTCTTCCACCTCCACCCACACCCCCCATCCCCGCAATCACCACAATATTGTCCATATCCATGAGTTCTTTTTTTTTTAAAATATATCTTTATTGATTTCAGAGAGAGGAAAGGAGAGGGAAAGAGATAGAAACATCAATGATGAGTCATTGATCGAGCCCGCAACCCGGGCATGTGCCCTGACCAGGAATCGAACCCCGATCGCTTGGATCCTAGGTCGACGCTCAACCGCTGAGCTACGCCCGGCTGGGCTCCATGAGTTCTTTTTCATTTTTTTTATATTTTGCTCAATCCTTCCACCCCCAACAGCCCTCCCCCCTACCAGAGTCGTCATCCTGCTCTCTATCTATGAGTCTGTCTCTGTTTTGCTTGTTAGTTCAGCCTGTTCATTATATTCCACATATGAGTGAAATTATATGGTACTCATAATTCTCTGACTGGCTTAGTTCACTGAGCATAATACTCTCCAGGTCCACCCATGCTGTCTCAAAGGGTAAAATGTTCTTTCTTTTTACAACAGAGTAGTATTCCATTGTGTAAATGTACCACAGCTTTTTTATCCACGCATCTACCAATGGACACTTAGGCTGTTTCCAGATCTTAGCTATTGTAAATAATGCCACAATGAACATAGGGGTACATATATTCTTTCTGATTGGTGTTTTGGGTTTCTTTAGATAAATTCCCAGAAGTGGAATTGCTGGGTGTTTTGCAGAAGTTGTGCCCCTTTGTCCCTATTTCTATAAAACTGGAGAGTAAGAATAAGAAAACAATAGTTCACAGATTCAAAGCTTCTTATAAAAAGGTAAAGTGATACTTGTGTCTTATTAAAAAAATATAGGCTTTGGTGCCTATCAGCCTTGGTAAGATTTAGAACACAGCTCTGCCAGTTAGTAGCCTTTGGCAAGTTACTTACCACTAGGAATCTCAGATTTCTAGTAGAAAAGAGAACAATAATAATACATTCTTCACAGTAAGGTTGCAAGGATCAAAAAGAGCCTGTCAGTACCTAGTACAATGCCAGGCACATAGCAGATACCTAATAAATGTCAACAGTACCAATAATAATATTTAATAAATAATATAATTATTAATTTATTCCAAAAATAATGACTGCCTACTATTGTGACAGTTAGGCATTGCTCTAAGCACTTGTGATATAGAGATAAATAAAAGAGGCTAAAATTCCCTGTCCTCATGAAGCTTATATTCTAGCAATTATTGTGAATGGTTTTTAAGTTCTTGTTTACCATTTCAATATTAGTGGTAGTAAAATGGAACAGATTCCTACTTAAATATCTCCAACTTCAGAAAGATCTCAAGGTGCAAAGTAGTTGGGTTCAGTTCTGGTTCCCTTGGGATTCCCAAGTACTTACCCTCCTTGTGATGAGCCAGGGGCCGAGGAGCTGGTCTCTTTATGTGGAAAGAGAGGGCCTTGGTGGGCCCAGAAACTGACACAGGTCCATTAGTGACCTTCAGTATAACCTTGGTCCCTCCTCCGTCCTGCAGCCTAGACACCAGTTTCCCCACATCCACCTCGGGGCAGGACTCCAATTTGCTATCTGAAGCAAGTCTGCTTGGGGACTTCCTCCCAGGATCAGGTTCCCCACTCTTCTGAATAGACAGGTTGGGGTATTGTGGTGGTTTGGGGACTTCTGTATTGTCGGTGATAGTGCCATTAGGTGTTACATGTTGAATTTCATCTAGGAAAAGTTGGTGCAAAGAGGGAAGGTTAATGATAACCTTTATCGCCTTTTCATTTTATACATGCATACATGGTATTGAAAAATTGTACACATTTTCAAAGAAGTTAGTATTGTAGATCAAATCAACAATATCTTACAAAATCAGTCTCTATCTATCCCAATTCATATGGAATCACAAGTTACATCAGATAGGGAATTCAAATAAAGATCTGAGTATTATTTTCACCACTATAATTCAATAAAACCACAACCTACCAAGGTTCTTTATTCAAAGGGATATGTAATTCAAAAGGAACTTAAAGGTTCTCAATCAATTGTATATTCTATTAATTTTTTAAAAGAGACATCAGGCCTGGCAGGTGTGACTCAGCGGTCAAGCATCAACCTATGATCCAGGAGATTGCAGTTTGATTCCCGGTCAGGGCACATGCCTGGGTTGCAGGCTTTATACCAAGTGGGGGGCGCGCAGGAGGCAGGCGATCAATGACTCTCTCTCATCATTGACGTTTCTCTCTCTCTCCATCTCTCTTCCTCTCTCTGAAATCAATAAAAATCAATAATAAATATAATAAATAAATAAGTATATAAATAAATGAGACATCAGTTACCAGTTACTCCTTAACTATTTCTATTGACTTTAAAAGTAACCAAATAATTTATATGCATATATGCACAACCCAAGGACACAGACAATGGTGGGGAGAGGGACTAGGTAGAGGGATGGGACGGGGTGGAACAGGTCATTGGGGAGGAAAAGGGACATCTGTAATATTTCAAACAAAAATAAAATTAAAAAAAAAAAAGAACACAGAAAAAGAAAGAAAAAAAATAAAAGTAATTTGTAAAGATCTCTCAAATTTCAAGTTAATAAACTTAACAGAATTTAACTTCTTTCTCTATTTTCATAGAAAACAAAACCCAACTAGCCATTTATGCTCTTCTAGCTTTTGTGGTCTATACAATTCCCTGTGACAATAGTACATGTTTCAGTTGTTCTGAGTCTTATTGACTTAAAGCTTTGACTGTAATGAGAGCCAGAGATACTCTCCCTAGAAAAATTAACCTACACAAGGACATGCAAAATTTTGAAAACTAATTTTAAGAAATTAATGTAGTCCCCTGAAACTGTTAATGAACCCCCGATAGAGAACTTCTTCTATAAGGAGATTGTCACCTCCCTTAGTAATAGGAAGCTTGGATCAGAGTATAGTGGTTAAGAACAGAGGTTCTGGTCAATTAAATGAGACCTGTGAGACATGTCAACCAATTGTAATTCATGGATCTTATTTGGATCCTGATTTTTAAAAACATTAAATATGAGAAAATGAGAGTGAACATTAGTAAAATAGGTAGTAATATAAAAGAATTACTGTTTTGTTTTTTCTTTTCTTTTAGACATGATGGCATTGCAATTTTGATTTAAAAGAGTACTAACCTTTTAGAGATACATACTGAAACATTTATGGATAAAATGGCATGATGTCATGGTTGGGGAACTGGGTAGGGGTACATATGGAACACAACTGGGTGTGTGGTGGTAAATGTCAAAGCTGGGTAATAGGTACATGGGGAATATGTTATACTTTTTTTCAACTTCTGTTTATGTTTGAAACTCTCTACAATAAAATGTTAACAGAAATGTTGGAGCATCATTCCAGCTACCAAAAGGTTGAGGGTTCGATTCCCAGGTGGAGTGTGTATGAGAGGCAACTGATTGATGTTTCTTTTTCACATAGACCTCTCTCTCTCCCTTGCTCTCTCTCTAAAAATCAATTAAAAAAACATAAATGGAGGCTCTGGAGCTAGGTGCTGATTCTTAGTTCTGCTTCTTACCAACTGTGGGATCTTGGGCAAGTTCATAATCTCTCTGTACCTCAAATTTTCTCCACAGAGAAATGGGAATAATAACAGTACCTACCTCTTGAGGTTGTGGCGAGGATTACATGAGATGATATACTTATTTCAGTGCCTGGTACGTAATATACATTCAATAATTGTTGGTTATTATTTATACTATTATGCTCCAAGTAGGCAGTGAGGCAAGAGTTTCTGTGTGGGAAAGAAGGGCTAAGTCTTACTGCAAAGACTTTTCCCCACAGAGGGTTTTCTTCTCCTTGGGAACCTGTCACCAATCACTGCTATCATCACCATAGGGGTCAGGGCCAAGAAGAGTTCCTCTATAGTTCCCCTTCTCTGGTCCCAGGGTAGATATATGGCCCTGCTTTTCTTAACCCTAACATAATTGCTATCAGACTAGAGCAGCTAAACAAAAGAATTACAAGCCCGGCCGGGTGTGGCTCAGCAGTTGAGCATTGACCTAGGATCCAGGAGATCGGGGTTTGATTCCCAGTCAGGGCACATGACTGGGTTGCGGGCTAGGTAGCTGATCAATGACTCTCTCATCACTGATGTTTCTATCTCTCTCTCTTCCCCTCCTTTCCTCTCTCTGAAATCATATATATATAAAATAATTACCAAAGGCCAAAGGTTCACAAATATTAGTAGGGACATAAACACACGACTGCCCTGTAACTAGATCACGTGCTTCCAGGATATGTCTTGTGGCAGAGGCCACCTTTAAACATCCAGCACTTAGGAGTAACTGCAAGCACATTTACCCTGTGAAAACAATGAAATAAACAGTGACATGAATTCCTTCTCCCACATGCTTTAGGTCCAACATCTCAGTTACTTGTTTCCATCTGAATACTTTCTTCTTCTGGTGGAAAGACCCTAGAAAATACCAACCCTGTTCTCCTTCGGAGGACACAGCAGGGGTTAGTTGTGTCCTACAGGTCATAACGGTATCATCATCATCTTAATACAGTCAGTATAAGAGTACAGTCTTGCCCGGCCGGTGTGGTTCAGTGGTTGAGCATAGCCCTAGGATCCAGGAGATCAAGGTTCAATTCCCAGTCAGGGCACATGCCTAAGTTGCGTGCACTATCCCCAGTGGGGGGCATGCAGGAGGCAGCCTATCAATTACTCTTGTCATTGATATTTCTATCTCTCTCCCTCTTCCTTCCTCTCTCTGAAATCAATAAAGACATATTTTTTTTTTAAAAAAAAGAGTACAGTCTCATTGAGACGTTCATTTACACAGTGTCACTTCCACATAGGAAAGAATTTTTTCCTAGCTCACAGAAATAGAGAATGGGATATGTTGGATAACAATGATAGAATGGCAATGATAATAGTGATAATAATGGTAATGATAACAGATACCATTATTTGAGCACATTCTCTGTGCCAGCCCCTGTTCTAAATATTTTTCATGGATTATCTCATGTAATCTTTAAAACTAGTCTCTAAAGTAGTAAACTCTTAGTAGTTCCATTTTACAGATAAGGAATCTAAGGCACTAAGAGGCTCAGTGTTACAAAATCAGTGTGGTAGAACTAGTTTTTAAAACGTGAAGTCTGTTTCCAGAGTTCACACTCTTTCTGAAAAGAGAGTTCATTGCTCCTTCAGATTTAATAAGAGTTCAGTATCATTCCCTTTTATTAACCAGACACCCGTTTACAAAGAAAAACACACAGACACACTTCAGAAACTGCAGAGAATTGGGAGTGAATCCTTATTAGTCAAGGAGGTCTCAAAAATAGGCGAGTAGCCAAGTGGGGGCTTCTCTTCTATGTGTGGGTAAGTGGTAGGAAGGAGTTTGAGAAGCTGCACACTAGTCCAGCAAGAGAAATAAATCAATTATTATAATACAAGTAGAATCACAAAAAATAAGTGCTATGAGGAGGACAGTGCTAATTCTGTTTGACGGGCTGGAGAAGATCTTGTAAAATAGGTCACATTTGAGCTGGCACTTGAAGGATTACAATAAGTGGAAAAAAGGAGAAAGGGGATTTCAGACAGAACAACTTGGAGGAGTGAAAGATCATGGTTTGTCTAAGAAAATGTAAAATTAAAATAAAAAGTTTAGTGTGGCTTGATCATAGAAACATATTTTAGATGAAAAGTGTGAGTAGCTGGAAATAAGGTTGTCAAGGTGGGTTGGGGTTATATCATGAAGGCCATGAAGGCCATGTTCAAGAGTATGAACTTTATCATGGGGTGCAGAGGACCATAAATTTTTTAGGGAAATGGCATTATTACATGTGTTTTTAGAATATACCTTAGGGTTCATTATGAAAAGCATAATTGATTAGAGAAACTAGAGGTAAGAAGAGCAGCTAGGGGACAGCTAATGAGAAAGATCTAAACTGGAGCAGCAGCAGCAAAGACAGACAGATTCAAGAGATGCTAAGGGAGCGGATGGACAGCACTTATGGAATATGAATGAGTCCATGATGATAATGGAAGGACTCACTAAAATACTACATACAAGTGGTATAAGAAGTATGGGAGAAAAATAATGAAATGCTACTGGTAAAGAACTGTGGTGAGTTGAAGGATTGGTTCCTTCTCAGAACAGCATTCATACAGGGTATAGGAAGTACAATATTATAGTACACAAATGAATTCTGGAATAAGATTCCAAATTGTTGGAATTGGGCAAACTACTCACCCTCTCTAAACCTCCAATGCCATCACTATAAAATGGATCTCAAGACATCACCCTCATATGATAAGTGATGAGCACTAAATGAGGATGAATTCATACCCACTTAGGATGTCTATAATTCAAAAGACAAGAAGTCAAGGAAGCAACCTAAGCATACCCCAACAGATGAATGAATAAAGAAATGTGATATTTAGCCTTAAAAGGAAGGATATCTTGCCATTAGCAACAATATGGATGAACCTGGAAGACATCATACTAAGTGAAATAAGCCAGACAAAAAAGACAAAAAGACTGCATAATCTCAGTCATATGTGGAATCTAAAATATTGATTGCACAGAAGCAAAGAGAAGAATGGTAATCACCAAGGGTTGGGAGACGCTTGGGGAACAGGGAGATGTTGGTCAAAGGGTGCCAAGTGGCAGTTATGTAGTATGAATAAATCTGTATATCTAATGTACAGCAATGGTGACTGTTGTTAATAATATATTTCACACTGGAAATTTGCTAATAGAGTAAGTTTTGGGTGGTTTCATAAAAAAAGTAGTAACTATGTGAGGTGATGACATGTTAATTAGCTTGATTATAGTAATCATTTCACTATGTATATGTGTATCAAATCATCATTTTATATACCTTACATATATAAAATTTTTACTAAAAACAAAAACAAACAAGTGTTGGTGAAGATGTGGAGAAATTGGAACATTTATCCATTATTAGCAGAAAAGAAAATAGCCTCAAAATAGTTCCTAAAAAGTTCTAACACAGAGTGGTCATATCACCCAGCAATTCCACTCCTGTATGAAAACATACATTCACACACAAAAAAATCTGTTCATAAATGTTCATAGCAGCATTATAGCTCCAAAGTGGAAACAACCCAAGTGTCCATAAATTGATAAATGGATAAACAAAATGTGATATGTCCATAAGTCAATATTACTTATCAATAAAAAACAGATAAAATATTTATACATACTACATCATGGATGAACCTTGAAATCATTACGATAAGACAGCCACTGAAAACATTATATATGATTCCATTTATATGAAATGTCCAGAATAGGCAAATTCATAGAGAAAGATGGTAAATTGGTGATTTCCAGATGTTGAGAGGAGTGGGATTTTGAGACATACAGGGTACTTTTTGAGGTGATGAAGATGTACCGGAATTAATGGTTGCACAAGCTGGTGAATATATTAAAAACCACTGATGTGCACTTTAAAATGGTGAATTTCGCCCGGCCAGGTGTGGTTCAGCGGTTGAGAATCGACCTAGGATCCAGGTGATCGGGGTTTGATTCCCTGTCAGGGCACATGCCCCGGTTGCGGGCTCAATCAATGACTCTCTCATCATTGATGTTTCTATCTCTCTCTCTCCCTCTCCTGTCCTCTCTCTGAAATCAATAAAGATATATTAAAAAAATAAAATGGTGAATTTCATGCCTGTCATGTGAATTATATCTCAGTAAAAAAGTTAAAAATATAAATGTCTAGATTAGGTGATCCCATTGGTGATCAGGCACAAAGCCCTCATCACACAGAGGGGCAAACTAAATAGTAGAATGGGAAAATGACTAGCCCAAGTTACTCAGCAAACTAGTGACCAAGATAAAATTAGACCGTAGGTCTACTAACACCCAGTTCACTTATTTGTTACATACATTTATTGAGGACTTAAAATGTACTAGGTGCCATGTTGGTACTAGGGATATAGAGTGAAAAAAATTGTTTCTGCTGGCAAAGAGATTATAATCTCTGATGTTTATTTGGAGAGCTTGTAAATAAACCAATCTATGAATTTACTCAATAAAAAATAATTAGATTAAATGATTATAGAACAACAGAGTAAGCATTCACTGTTTCTTTCCACTTTCTCCTGAATGTCAGTTCACATCTTCTATGAAGGAGGTTATTCCTTAAACTGGGTAATCCCTTTCTCTTCACTACTCCTTATACACCCATTCATTTATTCTACAAGTATTTACTGAACATGCAATTTATAGGAATTGTTCTAAAAGAAGGTGATAAAGTAGATCTTACATTCTAATGAAGACAAATAAACATGTGAACAAATAGTAGCCAAGTGATGTTAATAAAATAAAGTAGTATAAAAGGAAAGGAGGGGGAGAAAGAACTCTTTAACTAGAGTACTCGGAAAAGGTCTCTATGAAAAGATGGCATTTAGAAGAAATCTGAAGGAAAGAATGAGACTTGCAACATTCTGGAGGAAGAATGTTTAGGGCCGAGAGAACAGCAAATGCAAAGGCCCTCAGGTAAGTTTGACATGTATAAGAAACAGCAAAACCAATGACATTAGAGCAGAGATTACAAAGGGGATGGAGAGATAGTGAATTTCAGAAATGAGGACAGACAGGTAAGCAAGGATCATATAATGCAGAATGAAATGTGAATTTTCTTCTAAACATGAAGAGAAGTCATTTAAAATCTGTAGCAGGGAGAATTACATGATCCAATTTATATTTTTAAAAGGATGTACATCTTACTGGCTGCTGTGGAGAATGGATTATAGTCAGGCAAGAAGAAAAGCAAGGATAGCAGTTTGGAAGCTACCATAGCCACCCAGGTAAGAGATGATAGTGGCTCAACCAGGAAGGTAGCAGTGGCAATTAATAGGGTTTAGCATGTAATGTGCATGTAGAGCTAAAATGAATTGCTGATGGATTAGATGTAATGTAAAAAAGAAAGAGAATAATCAAGGAAGATTCCAAAGTCTTGACCTTAGTAATTGGGTGACCAGTACTGCCAATTACTTAGATGGGAAAGACCAGAGTAAGAGCAGGCTGAGGAAAAATATGGAATCAAGAGTTGTGTTTTGTGCATTTTAAATAGATGTCCATGAGCTATCCAAGAATAGCTATTGAACAGGGAGCTTGAGATGGAAATAGAGGGGTTACAACAGTCCTACATACATAACTTTAGAAATCATCCTCAAATTTACAATACTTTAAAGTTGTGGAATTGAATGAGATCATACAGGAAACAAATATAGACAAAGAAGTCGACTTGAAAAAAGTCTGAGGCCTTCCAAAATGTAGAAGTTGGCAAAATAATGAAAGTCAGAAGAGGAGACTGAAATACATATGTTTAGTAAGGTAGAAGGAGAGCTTGGTGTCCTGAAAGACAGGTGAATAAAGTGTTTCAAGAAAGAGTTAATCAACTGTGTCAAATGTTCACAAGCTGGATACGATGAGAATAGTGGAGTGGCCATTTTGTTTGGCAACATGGAGATTGTTGGTAGCCCTGACAAAAACGGTCTCAGGAGAGTAACAGGGAGGGAGGCCCATTTAGAATGAGTGCAGTCTCCATACTAAGCAATTATTCTACTGAATGGCATTTATTTGTTCACATACATCTCCCTTCACTCAGCCTATAAACTCCTTGAGCATAGAGCCTGTGTTAATTCTACCTAGCACCTAGCACTGTACTTGGCAGAGAGTGGTTAATCCATGAGAGCTTATTTTCTCCCCAAATTTATTGAGATATAATTGACAAATAAAAATTGACTCATAGATAGAGACAAGGATGACAGTTGTTGGGGGAGGGCACATGGAGGGATTGAGTAAAAAAAAAAAAAGTATATATTTAAGGTGTACAATGTGATGTTTTGATACATAGATATATTGTGAAATTATTATCACAATCAAGCTAATTAACATCCATCACTCCACACAGTTACTAATTTTTTTAATGTGATGAGAATATTTAAGATCTACTTTCTTCACAAACTTCAAATACACAAACAATATTATTAACCATAATTAAATGCTATACCTTACCCCTCCAGAACTTAGTCATCCTGCATAACTTGACTTTTTACCTTTTGATCAACACCTTCTCATTCTCCATCCACCAAGTCCCTGGCAACCACAACTTTATTTTGTGCTTCTATGAGTTTGACTATTTTAGATTCCACATGTGAGTGAGATCATGCAGTATGATTGGTCTTTCTGTCTTTGGCTTATTTCATTTAGCATAAATTTCTCCAGGTCCATTACTGTTTTCATAAATAACAGAATTTCCATCTTTTTAAAAGACTGAATAGTATTCCTGTGTGTGTGTGTGTGTGTGTGTGTGTGTGTGTGTGTGTGTGTATCTCCCACATTTTTTTATCCATTCGTCCATCAATGGACACTAGGTTATTTCCTTATTTGGCTATTGTGAATAATGCTGCAACTAACATGAAAATGAAGAAATCTATTTGAGATACTCATTACATTTAGATATATACACAAGTGAAATTGCTGGGACATATGGTAGTACGATTTTTAATTTTTCAAGAAATCTCCATACTGTTTCCATAAGGGTTGTACCAATTGATATTCCCACCAACAGTGTATAAGGGTTCCTCTTCTTTATATCCTCATCAACAGTTATATTTTATCTCTTTTATAAGAGCCATTCTAACAAGTGTGAGTTAATATCTCATTGTGAGTTGATTTTCATTTCCTTGATGATTAGTGAGGTTGAGCATTTTCCATATACCTGTTGGCTAATTATATGACTTGTTTTGATAAATATCTAATCAGATTTTTGATCTTTTAAATTTTGAGTTATGAGAACTAAGATGGCAGAACTCTAAAAAGAGGCAGAGTGCACTAGCTTCTAGCCATGGACTAGATTTACAGCTAAAATACCACATAACCAGCTTGAAAAACAATAGAAATATAGCTGATTGGACATATTTTGACAAAGGAGCACTGAAGAAACATTGTAGAGACTGCACCTGTACAGCAACTCACAAGATGGCTTGTGATTGAGCCTCACAGCAAGCCTGAGAGGAGAATCCTCCCACCAATGGGTCAACAAAAATCTAGACTTAATCACAACAGGAGAGCCCAAAGAACCCCAAAAATGGACACACCTAGAGCATACAGCTCAGAATTATAAGGAAAATACAACTCTGGGCCTCACTGGACATTCACTACAAAAGCCAAACCCACAAGCCAGGGAGAAAGCAAATATATCTAATGTACAGATACAAACACAGAGAGACAGTAAAATGAGGAGGCAGAAACAAATCTCAAACTAAAGAAAAGGAAAACTCATCAGAAAAAGACCTTGATGAGAGAAAGGTAAGGAAGTTATCAGAAATAGAGTTCAGAGTAATGGTTACAAAGATGCTCAAGGAAATTAGTGAGAACCATAAAATACTTAATGGGAACATTCAGGAACTTAGTGGGAGATATAAAGAACTTAGTAACAGCTAGATCAGCATAAAAAAAAAAATAGATATGATGAATAAGAACCAGGCAGAAATAAAGAATACTATATCTGTAATAAAAAATATGCTGGAAGGAATTAAAAACAGGCTCAATGAAGCAGAGTATATTATAAGTGAATTAGAAGGTAAGGTAGAAAAAACAACTGGAGCAGCAAAAAGAAAGAATACTTTAAAAGCATGAGGACAGTTTAAATGGGCTTTGGCACAACAAGAAAAGAAAAAGCATCTGCATCATAGGGGTGACATAGGGGGAGGGAAGTGAACAAGGGATAGAGAACTTGTTTGAAGAAATGTACAGTGGTACCTCGGTTTTCGAATGCAACCCATTCCAGAAGACCGTTCGAGTTCTGAAATGTTTGAAAACTGAAGGATCAACAGCCAACAGCTAGGCCTCAGGATCTTGTACTCAGCAGAAGCTGTGTGGCATGTTCAACTTCCGAGGCATGTTTGAAAACTGAAGCATTTACTTCCGGGTTTATGGCATTCATAAACCAAAATGTTCATCAAAGGAGATGTTAAAAAATCTATGTATCACTGTACCAGAAAACTTCCCTAAGCTGGTGAAGGAGAAAGCCACAAAAGTTGAGGAAGCAGAGGGTGTTCCAAATGAGAGGACACCAAAAAAAAACACTCCAAAACACATCATAATTAAAATGGTAAATGTTAAAGACAAAGAGAGAATCTTAAGGACAGCAAAAGAGAGACAATCAGTGACCTACAAGGGATCCTCCATAAGGCTAAGAGAAAGTTTTTCAACAGAAACACTTCAAGCCAGAAGAGATTGGAAGGACATTTTAAAAGTAATGAAAAGTAAGAGCCTGCAATGAAGACTGCTCTATCCAGTAAGGCTATCATTAAAAATAGATGGTGAAATGGCGAGCTTCCCAGACAAAAAAGGGCTAAAAAGTTCAGTACCACCAAACCAGCATTGCAAGAAATGCTAAAAGGACTGCTTTAAGAAGAAATATTGAGAGAAAGGAACATAGGCATAAAGGGAAAAATGGCCTTAAATAAGTATATATCAATAATAACCTTAAATGTAAACTGGAATAAATGTAAAATGGAATAAATGCTCCAATCAAAGACATAAGGTAACTGAATGGATAAGAAAACATTACCCATATATATGCTATCTAAAAGAGACCCACCTCAAAGAACAAGATTCACACAGGCTGAAAGTGAAAGAATGAACAAAAAATATCCCAAGCAAATGGAAACAAAAAAAAAAGCAGAAGTAGGAATAGTTATTTCTGACAAAACAGACTTCAAAATAAATACCATAAGAAGAGACAAAGAAGGCCACTACATAATTCTAAAGAGACCAATCCAACAGGAGGATATAACCCTTATAAACATATATGAACCTAATATAAAAGCACCTAAATATATAAAACAAATTTGATGGACTTTAAGGGGAAGATGGACAAGAATATAACTGTCATCAATAAATGGATGATCCAGACAAAAATCAACAGGGAAACAGAGCCCATAAATGACACACTAGATCTAATGGATTTAATTGACATTTAAGGAACATTTCATCCCAAAGCAGCAGAATATATATTCTTCTCAAGTGCACATGGTACATTCTCAAAAATATACCACGTTAGGTAAGAAAACAAGTCTGATAAGTTCAAAAAGAATGAAATTATATCAAGCATCTTTTCAGATAACACTGCCATGAAACTAGAAATCAACCACTAAAAGAAATTTTAAAAATATTCAAACAAAAGGAGGCTAAATAACAGGTTATTAAACAAAAAATGGGGTATCAGTGAGATCAAGGAAGGAATAAAAAACTTTCTGGAAACAAATAAAAGGGAACAAACAATGACTTAAAATCTATGGGACAAAGCAAAAGCAGTCATGAGAGGAAAGTTCACAGTAGTACAGGCATACCTTGAGAAAAAGAAAAATTCCTAATAAACTGTCTAACACTACAACTAAAAGTATTAGAAAGGGAGTAGCAAGAAAAGCCCCAAGGAAGTAGAAGGAAGGAAATAATAAATATCAGAGCAGAAAAAAAAATGACATAGACACTAAAAAGAACAATACAAAACATCAATGAAACCAAGAGCTGTTTTTTTTAAAAGATAAAAAGGATAGATGTGCCTTTATTCAGGCTCACGAAGAAACAGAGAAGACCCAAATAAATGAAATCAGAAGTGAATGTGGTGATATAACAACTGACACCACAGAAATACAAAGAATTGTAAGAAAATACTATGAGCAAATATACATCAACAAACTGGACAATCTGGGTGAAATGGACAAATTCCTAGAAAAGTAAAATATTCCAAAACACAACCAGGAAGAATCAGAACACATGAATATGCCAATAATAACTGATGAAATTGAAGCTGTAATAAAATAAAATAAAAACCTCCCAGCAAACAAAAGACTGAGAACAGATGGATTTACAGGAGACTTTTACCAAACATTCAAAGAAAAATTAAAATCTATTCACCTCAAACTATTCCTGAACATTTAAGAAGAGGGAAGACACTCAAGCTCTTTGATGAGGCCAGCATTATCCTAATCCCCAAACTAGATAAAGACACTACGAAGAAAAAAAATTACAGGCCAATGTCCCTGATGAACATAGATGCTAAAATGGTCAACAAAATATTAGAAAATCAGATCCAGCAGTATGGTACAAAGATCATACATCATCACCAAGTGGGATTTATTCTGGATGGAAGGCCAGTATAATATTCACATATCAATAAATGTGATACATCACATAAACAAAATGAAGAACAAAAACCATATGATCATATCAATAGATACAGAAAAGTATTCAACAAAATCCAGCATGCATTTTTGATAAAAACTCTCAGCAAAGTGGAAATAGAGAGAACACACCTCAACATAATAAATGCCATGTATGAGAAACCTACAGCCAACATCATACTCAATGGTCAGAAACTAAAACACTTCCCTTAAAAACAGGAACAAGGCAGGGTTGTCCGCTTTTACAACTATTATTCAACATACTACTGGAAGTCCTTGTCACCATTCTCAGAGAAGAAAAAAATAAAAGGAATCCAAAATGGAAAAGAAGAATTAAAACCATCATTATTTGCAGATGACATGATATTGTACATAGAAAACCCCAAAGACTTCACCAAAGTACTAGTAGATTTAATAATTTGGCAAGGTAGCAAAATAACATCCAAAAATCAATGGCATTTTTATAGACCAATAATGAACTCTCAGAAATAGAAACTAAAAAAACCAAACCACTTAACATCACAACTAATAAATAAGACACTTAGAAATAAACTTAACCATGGATGTAAAAGACCTGTACTCAGAAAACTACTGGACATTGAAGAAGAAATAGAGGAAGATATGAAGAAGTGAAAGAATATACCATGCTCTTGGATGGAAGAATTAACATCATTAAAATGTCCATACTACCCAAAGCATTCTATACGTTCAATGCAATCCCTATTAAAATACCAACAGCATATTTCACAGAACTACAACAAATATTCCAAACACTTATGTGGAGCCAGAAAGACCTCGAATAGCCACAGCATTATTGAGAAAGAAGAACAAAGGTGGGGGGAACATTCTACTGGATATTAAACTATACTACAAAGCCACTGTAATCAAAGGAGACCAGTACTGTCAGAAGAATGGACATATAAATCAATGGAATAGAACAGAGAACCCTTAAATAGACCCACACCATTATGGTCAATTAATTAATATTTGAAAAACGAGGCAAGAACATTCAATGGAGTAAAGACAGTGTCTTCAACAAATGGTGATGGGAAAATTAGACAGCTACATGCCGAAAAATGAAATTAGACCACCAACTTACTCCATGTACAAGAATAAATTCAAAATGGATAGGACTTAAATGTGAGTTGCAAAACCATTAAAATCCAGGAATCTAACATAGACAGTAAAGTCACAGACATCTCATGTAGTGGAATTTTCACCATTACATCTCCTAGGGCAATAGAAAACAAAAAGAAACAAATGGGACTACATCAAAATAAAAAGCTTCTGCACAGCAAAACAAATCAGCATCAAAATACAAAGGGACTTCATGGTATGGGAGAGTGTATTTTCCAAGGATACATCTGATAAGGGGCTGATTTCCAAAAAATTCAAGAACTCATACAACTCAACAAGTGGAAGACAAACAATCCAATTAAAAATGGGCAAAGGCTCTGAATTGACACTTCTCCAAAGAGTATCTACAGATGGCCAAGAGATACATGAAAAAATGCTCTACATCGTTAATCATCAGAGAGATGCAAATTAAACCACAATCAGGTATCACTTCACACCTGTCAGAATGGCTACCATCAACAAATGAATAAATGACAAGTGTTGGCAATGATGTGGAAAAAGGAGAGCCCTAGTACACTGCTGGTGGGAATATAGACTGGTGCAGCCACTATGGAAAACAGTATGAAGGTTCCTCAAAAAATTAAAAATGGAACTTCAATTTGACCCAGTGATATCACTTCTAGGAATATATCCTAAGAATCCCAAAACACCAATCAGAAAAAATATATCCACCCCTATATTCAAAGCAGCACTATTTATAATAGTTAAGATCTGGAAACAGCCCAAATGCCCATCAGTAGATGAGTGTATAAAAAAGCTGTGGCACATTTACACCATGGAATACTACACAGCTGTAAAGAAGAAGTATCTCTTACCCTTTGGGACAGCATGGATGGACCTGGAGAACATTATGCTAAGCGAACTAAGCCAGTGAGAGAAAGACAAATATCACATTATCTCACTTATATGTGGAATCTAAATAAGAAAATATATTGATGAACAAAGTAGATCCAGTGACAAAAGCATGAACCAGACTGATGAATCTCAGAGGGAAGGTGGGCATGGGTTTGTGGGTGGGGAGAGATTAATCAAAGAACTTTTATGTGTATATGCATAACCCATGGACACAGACAATAGTGTGGTGAAGGGCTGGGGCATGGGATGGGTGCAGGGTAGAAGAGGTCATTGGAGGAATAAAGGGACATCTGTAATACTTTCAACAATACAGATAATAAAACAAATAGAAAAAATAATAAACTAAAATAGAATAAAATTTGAGTTATTTCTCTTTTGTTATTGAGTTATGTGAGCTGCTTATATATTTTGGATATTAACCCTTTATCAGATAATATGGTATATAAATCTATTCTGTAGGTTGTCTTCCATCCTATTGTATCCTTTGTGATACAGAAGGTTTTTTGTTGGACACTATCACATTTGTCTATTTTCCTTTTGTTGTATGTGCTTTTGGTATCATATGCAAAAAATTAAAAAAATTAAAAAATCATTGCCCAAACCAATTTCAAGGAAGCTTTTGCCTTGTGTTCTTCTAGGAGTTTCACAGTTATAGATCTTATACTTATGTCTTTAATACATTTTGAGTTGATTTTTGCATATGGTTTGAGATAAAGGTCCAATTTCTGTCTTTTGCATGTGAATATCCAGTTTTCCCAGCACTAATGTGTATTCTGGGCAAATCTGTTGAAGATCCATTGACCATAAATGTGTGGATATATTTCTGGGCTCATTATTCTGTTCCATTGGTCTAAATATCTGTTTTTATGCCAGTACTATACTGTTTTGATTACTATAGCTTTGTACTATATTTTGAAATCAGAAAGTGTGATGTCTCCAACTTTGTTCTTCTCATTATTGATTTGGCTATTTGGGGTCTTTTGTGTTACCATATTCATTTTAGAATTGTTTTTTCTATTTCTAAGAGAAATGCCATTGCAATTTTGATAGGGATTGCAATGAATTTGTAGATGGTTCTGGGTAGTATGAGCATTTTTACAATATTAATTCTTCTAATACATGAACACAGAATATCTTTCCATTTATCTTCTTCAATTTCTTTCATCAATGTCGTCTAATTTTCAGTACATGGGACTTCAATTCCTTGGTTAAATTTATTTCTAAGTATTTTCCTTAAATATGTCTTAATTGATTTCAGAGAGAAGAAAGAAGAGGGAGAGAGAGAGATAGAAACACCAATGGTGAGAGAGTCATTGATTGGCTCCCTCCTGCACGCCCACCACTGGGGATCGAGTCTGCAACCCAGGCATATGCCCTGACAAGGAACTGAACAGTAATCTCTTGGATCATAGGTCTATGCTCAACCACTGAGCAATGCCAGCAGGGTTTTTCCTAAATATTATTTTCATGCTATTGTAAATGGGATGATTATCTTAATTTCATTTTGCATAATTCATTGTTATTATATAGAAAAACAACTGAATACTGTATGTTGATTTTGCATCTGCACTTTACTGAATTCACTTATTAGTTCTAATAATCTTATAGTAGTCTTTAGAGTTTTCTATATATAATGTTATATCATTTTCAAACAGAGACAATTTTACTTCTTCCATTCTAATTTGGATGCCATTTCTTTCTTTTTTTTCTTGCCTAATTTTTCTGGCTAAGTACATTCAAGTACTATGTTGAGTAGAAATGGAGATAGCAAGCATCCTTGTTCCTGATCTTAGAAGAAATGTTTTCAGGTTTCTCCTTTGAGTATGACATTAGCTGTGGGTTCATCATATATGGTCTTAATTATATTGAACTACAATTCCTTATATACCTAACTTGGTGAGAATTGTTATCATAAAAGTATATTAAAATTCATCAAATGCTTTTTCTGGGTCTACTAAAGTGATCATATGAATTTTTATCCTTAATTCTGCCACTATGGTTTGTCACATTTAGTGTTTTATGTTGAACCACCCTTGTAGCTCCTGCAGGGACAAATCCCACTTGATTATAGTATAAGACCATTCTAATATATTGATGAGTATTGTTTCTAGTATTATGCTGAGGGTTTTCTCATCTACGTTCATCAGGGATCTTGGCTGGCAGTTTTCTTTTCTTATATTATTCTTTTCTGGCTTTGGTATCAAGATAAAGGTGACCTCATAAAATAAATTTGGCCTTGTTCCCTCCTCTTAAATATTCTAGAAGAGTTTGTGAAGGATTAGTATTAATTCTTAATTAAATGTTTGATAGAATTTTCCAGTAGAAAAAGACATCAGGTTGTGAGGATTTTTCTTGTTGGGACGTTTTTATTTAAAAAAATTATTTTATTGTTGAAAGTATTACAGATGTCCCCCATTTCCCCCCCACTGCTCTCCTCCACCCACCTCAAACCCCACCCCAGGCCTTCACCTGTCTATTGCCTATGTTCATGGGCTATGCATATGTGTTTTTAAGTTCTTTGGTTGATCTCTTCCCTACCTCCTTCCAACCTTCCCTCTGAGATCTTTCAGTCTGTTTCCTGCTTCCATGTCTATGATCCAATCTTGTTCATCAATTAATTTTGTTCGTGAGATTCGACATACAAGAGAGATCATGTCATATTTGTCTTTCTATGACTGCCTTACTTCACTTAGTATAATATTCTCCAGGTACATCCATTCTGTCTCAAAAAGTAAGAGATACTTCTTTTTTACCACTGCATAGTGTTCCACTGTGTAAATGTATCACACCTTTTTTATCCACTCATCTACTGATGGGCACTTGGGCTATTTCCAGATCTTAGCTATTTAAATAGTGCTGCAGGAACAGGGAAGATGGTGGCACTCTGACAAGAAGCAAAGCACCTTTGTTCCCAGCCATGGAGTGGATTGATCTCTAAAATACTGTGTAACCAGCTTAGAAAAACAAGAGAAATATACTTGAGTGGACATATTTTGAGTAAGGAGCACTGAAGAAACATCACAGAGTCTAGTAAAAGGGGGGGGGGGGTGCTGAAAGGGGGAGTGCCCCCTGAAACCAGTGCTGGCTCAGAGGTCCAACGGTTAGAGGGTGCAAAGTTCCCTCCCCTTAGGTGTGTGAACTGGCATCCAAAAGCTGGGATCTCAAGCCTGGAGTGGAGGAGAAGGGAAGGAAAGCCCATGTCCCATGTAGGACAGGCAGAGGGAGCCAGAACAGTGAGCTTGGAAGGAGGGCACTGTGACTTCTCAGTGAAACAATGTACCTGATGGAGGAAGCCTGGACAGGAGACTTTCACCCTGAGTACTGACCCCAGGAAAGGCTGTCCCACAGGGTGTGGCTTCCAAATAGAAAGGGGCAAGAGGGCTGCACTCAGCAGCCACCTACAGGGACCCTCTGCTTTCCTGTAAGGCATTGTGTAGAACCCCAGAAGCATTTTAATTGTGTGGCTTGGGAAAGGGGGAAGAGAGCCTTCCCACTGCCAGAAAGGGACAAGAGTCACCAATGGGGAAGATTAGTATTTCAGCTGCCAGAGCTGCAGGTGGGTGAATTAGAGACTTTTCACTTGCTCTGGGGGGAGTTGGGATAGCACAGAAGGAGCTGCCCTAGCTTTACTGGGATCAACTGTGCAGGGGAACTGTGTGGAGCTGATTCTGTGACCCCTCCTGCTTGCTTCCAAGTCATGGAGCTACTGGGGCTTTACAGGGCACGTTCTCTGCCTGTTTGTTGCTTTGTGAATTTTTGATTGCTAAATGGATGTCCACCTTCCTGGCTGGCATTGAGGAGACCAGTGAAAGCTGGGATTTGTGTCTGCATTGTGGAGAGTTTGAACTGAGTGCCCTGTGAGATCACACAACCAGATCAGGCAAAGGAGTGGGGGAGCATGTCTAACTCTCCCACAGGCTAAGAGCATCACCCCCAACAGGAAAGGGGCTGGTTCAGCTCACTTAAGCCCCAGATATCCCCCACAGGCCACAGTCATGAGGGGGAAGGGAGAACAGCTCACAGGAGGCAGTACAAGATAAGACTCTCAGAGACTATTTGGAAACTTGAGGAAAAGTTTAAAACCCCTTCTGGGGGCTGGGCAGGCAACATGCTGACTGGAATATTTTTTTAATAAAACCCACTGAGATCAGGCCACTGAAGCTGTCCATACAGAAAAGGCAACAAGCTGAATTCAATCTGAAACTGCAGCATGCCATTGTATGGGGAACTAGAATTGGAGGATATGGGAGAGACTGAGGAGTTCCCTTTGTAGCAGAGACTAACTTCCCCACAGTGAGTGCCTGACAGTGAAACCTCCAAGTAAGGGGCTCAATAGCCTGAACCACACTAGCCAGCCTACACCCTAAAGACTCTTCAGAAGGCCCTAGAGTAAGACCAGGCAACCACAAGGGGGAGGCAAAATAGCTGACAAGAGGAGGTGGTCCACAGAGGGCCTCGCATAAGCCAACTACCTAAGGAAACCAGAGCAAAATCTAAACAGCTCTTGACATTGGCTAAAACACAAGTAACTCCTAGGAGACCCCAAATCAGCATAGAAAACAGTGAGCCTCAGGCAACATAAGCTGCCCAGAGGAAGCTCACCTGGTTGACCTTTTTTTTTAGTAAAAAGATAGAAAAAAGAAAAAAAATTCTTTTTAATTTTTTTAATTAATTAAAAAAAATATTTTGTCTTGCTTTCCTTTTTTTGGTTCTTTTTTTGCTTTGCTTTTTGTTTTGTTTTTTTGTTCTATTATCAAGATTTTCTTGATATTCTCTGCTTTCTTGATGGGATATTATAATACCCAATAAGTTTATTGCTTTTCTCTATTGTTTCCCCCATATCTCTTACTGAATTCTTTCCCTTGCTTGACCTGGCTCTCCTCTTGTTCCATTGGCTTTCTTCTTTTTTTTTTTGTCTTCTCCCCTTTTATTCTCTGTCTTCTTTTCTGTTTGTTTGTGTTTGTCTCTTTATTTTCCTTTTTCAACCATTTTCCTATTCCTACTCTCTCCTCTAATTTTTTGATCCCCCTTCTTTTCTTCAAGAATCTTTTGTCTTCCTCTTTTATCTTCCAGTATCTCTTCTATTTTATACTTTTTATTTTATTATTATTATTATTATTGTTATTATTATTATTATTGTTATTATTATTATACTATTAGCAATAATATCCTCTCTCCCTCTCTCATTTTTTATTTTTATTTTTGCTTTAATCTTTGTGTTCTTGCTTCACTCTCCCAATTTTATTTTCTCTTGGGAGTTTTCATTGTGACTGTCAAAATATTTTGTAAGTTATTATTTGTTTCCTTGCAGTTTTGTTTTGCCCTGTCAGCACCTGTATAACAGCTCACATGACGTACTTGTGGCTGAGCCTCACAGTTAGCCAAGTTGAGAGGAGTCCTCCCAATAATGGGTCAACAAAAATCTAGATGCAATCACAACAGGAGAGTCCAAAAAACCCACAAAATGGACACCCACAAAAAACAAACAAACAAACAAAAAAACACAAAAAAACATGCTTAGAGCAAATAGCACAGAAGTATAAGGAAAACAGACCTCTGGGTCCCAATTGACATATACTACAAAGTCCCACACCAAAAGACTGGGAAACAGCAAATACATCTAATATACAGATGAAAACACAAAGATTTGGTAAAATGGGGAGAAAAAGAACCCAAAAACTAAAGAAAAGGAAAAATTGCCAGAAAAAGACCTTGAAGAGATGGAGTTAAGCAAGTTATCAGAAATAGAAATCAAAGTAATGGTTATAAAGATGCTCCAGGAAATTAATGAGAACCACAAGACACTTAATGGGAAGGTCCAGGAACTTAGGGAAACAGGAAAAAGAGCAAAATATAACAAATAAGAATCAGGCAGAAAAGAAGAATACTATATCTGTTATCAAGAATATGCTGGAGCAATTAAAAGCAGATTTAATGAATCAGAGGATAGAATAAGAGAATTAGAAGGTAGAAAAAACAATCAGAACGGCAAAAAAAAAAAATCACTTAAAAAGCATGAGGACAGATTAAGGGAACTTTCGGACAACATGAAAAGAAAAAACAGTGGCATCATAGGGGTGACAGAGGAGGAGAAAAGTGAGCAAGGGATAGAAAACCTGGTAGAGGAAAAAATGACAGAAAATTTTCCTAAGCTGGTGAAGGAGAAAGCCATAGGAGTTCAGAAAGCACGGAGGTTTCCAAACAAGAGCAAGCCAAAGAGACCCACTCCAAGACAAATCATAATTAAAATGGCAAATGTTAATGACAAATAGAGAATATTAAGGGTTGCAAGAGAGAGACAAGCAGTGACCTACAAAGGAACCCCCATAAGGCTGACAGTAGATTTCTCAACAGAAACACTTCAGGCCAGAAGGGAGTGACATGAGATTCTCAAAGTAATGAAAAGAAAGAACCTGCAACTGATTTATCCAGCAAGGCTCTCATTTAAAATTGAAGGTGAAGTTAATAGCTTCCAAGACAAAAGAAAGCTAAAGGAGTTCATTATCACCTACCCAGCATTGCAAGAAATGCTAAAAGAACTGCTTTAAGAAGAAGAAGAAATATTGAGAGAAAAGTACATCAACATAAAGGGGAAAAATCACATTAAATAATCATATGACAATAGTAACACTAAAATAAATGGAATAAATGCTTCAATCAAAAGACATAGGGTAGCTGAATGGATAAGTAAACGGGACCAATATATATGCTGTCTACAAAAGACCCACTAGAAAGCAAAAGATTCACATGGGGTGAAAATGAAGGGATGGAAAAAAAATTTTCCATGCAAATGGAAACAAAAAAAAGGTGAAGTAGCAATAATTATTTCTGAAAAAATAGACTCCAAAATAAAGACCATAACTAGAGACAAAGAAGGTACTTACATAATACTAAAGGGATAGAATGAACAGGGGAAAATACCCTTATAAATATATATGCATCTAATATAGAAGCACCTAAATATATAAAAAATTCTTGACATACTACCTCTAATGGATTTAATTGACATTTACAGAACATTTCACCTCAAAGCAGCAGAATACACATTCTTCTCAAGTGTGCATGCAGCATTCTCAAAAATAGACCACACGTTAGGGCACAAAGCAAGTCTCTACAAATTCAAGAAGGTTGAAATCATATCAAGCATCTTCTTGGATCACAATGGCATGAACTAGAAATCAACCATTAGAAAAAATCACGAAAAATATTCAAACACATGGAGGCTAAATAGCATGTTATTAAACAATGACTGGGTTACCAATGAGATCAAGGAAGAAATAAAAAACTTCCTGGAAAAAACTGAAAATGAACAGACAATAGCCCAAAATCTATCAGACACAGCAAAAGATGTCATTAGAAGCAAGTTCATAGCATTAAAGGCATACCTCAGGCAACAAGAAAAAACTCTACTAAACCATCAAAGGCAACAACTAAAAGAATTACAAAGAGAACAGCAAGAAAAGCCCCAAAGAAGTAGAAGGAAATAATAAAGATCAGAGCAGAAATTAATGACATAGAGACTAACAAAACAGTGAAAAAGATCCATGAAACTAAGAGCTAGTTCTTTCAAAAGATAAATAAGATTGATGCACCTTTAGCCAAACTTACCAAGAAACAAAGAGAGAGGACCCAAATAAATAAAACCAGAAATGATAAAGAAGATATAACAACTCACCCAACAGAAATACAAAGTATTGTAAGAAAATATTATGAGCAACTATATGCCAACAAACTGGACAATCTGGGTGAAATGGACAAATTCCTAGAAACATGCGAACTTCCAAAGCTGAATTAGGAAGAATCAGAAAACTTGAATAGGTTGATGACAACTAATTAAACTGAAGTAGTAATCAACTCCCAGCAAACAAAAGTACTGGTTCAGATGGATTTACAGGTCAGTTTTATCTAACATTCAAAGAAGAATTAACACTTATTCTCCTCAATCTATTCCAAAAATTTCAGGAGAAGGGAAAATTCCCAAGCTCTTTTTATGAGGCTAGAATCATCCTAATCCCAAAGCAAGAAAAAGACACTACAGAGAAAGAAAATTACAGGCCAATAGCCTGATGAACATAGATGCTAAAATCCTCAACAAAATACTAGCAAACCAGATCCAGCAATACATTAAAAAGATCATACACCACGACCAAGTGGGATTTATTCCGGGGATGTAAGGCTGGTATATTATGCACAAATCAATAAATATGATACATCACATAAACAAAATGAAGGACAAAAATCTTATGATCATATCAATAGATGCAGTAAAAGCATTTGACAAAATTCAGCACCCGTTTCTGATAAAAACTCTCAACAAAGTAGGGATAGAGGGATCATACCTCAACATAATAAAGGCCATATATGAGAAACCTATAGTCAACATCACACTCAATGGTCAAAAACTAAAACCATTTCCCTTAAAACAGGAACAAGACCAGGTTTTTCCCTTTCACCACTTTTATTCAATACAGAACTGGAAGTCCTTGCCACAGCCATCACACAGGAAAAAAACAGAAAAGGAATCCAAATTGGAAAGGAGAAAGTAAAACTCATTATTTGCAGATGACATGATACTATACAGAGAAAAAAAATAAAGATTTCGCCAAAGCATTACTAGATTTGATAAATGAATTCGGCAAGGTAACTGGATACAAAATTAACATCTGAAAATCAATGGCATTTTTATACACCAACAATGAACTCCCAGAAAGCGAAACTAAAACAATACCATTTACCATTGCAACTAAAAAATAAGATACCTAGGAATAAACTTAACCAAGTTTGTAAAAGATCTGTACTCAGAAAACTACAGGACAGTGAAAAAGAAATAGAGGATGATATAAGCAAGTGGAAGAATATACCATATTCATGGATTGGAAGAATTAATATCATTAAAATGTCCATACTACCCAAAATATTCTATAAATTCAATGAAATACCTATTAAAATACCAACAGCATATTTCACAGAGCTAGAACGAATATTCCAATAATTTATATGGAACCAAAAAAGACCCTGAATAGCCTCAGCCATCTTGAGAAAGAACAGAATTTGATGGATCACTTTACTGCATATCAAACTATATTATGAAGCCATTGTAATCAAAACAGCCTGGTATTGGTATAACTACAGACATACAGATCAATGGAACAGAAATAGACCCACTCCATTATGGTCAGTTAATATTTGACAGAGGAGGCAAGAAGACACAATGGAGTAGAGACAGTCTCTTCAATAAATGGTGCTGGGAGAATTGGACAGGTACATGCAAAAAAATGAAACTAAATCACGAACGTACTCCATACACAAGAATGAATTCAAAATTAATAAAAAACTTAAATGTAATTCTCGAAACCATAAAAATACTGGAAGAAAATATAGGCAGTAAAGTCACAGACATCTCATGTAAAGGAATTTTCACCAATACATCTCAAAAGAAACAAAAGAAAAAATAAACAAATGGGACTACATCAAACTAAAAAGCTTCTGCACAGCAAAAGAAATCAGCCTCAAAATACAAAGGAACCCCATGGTACGGGAGAACATATTTGCCAAGCATGCATCTGATAAAGGTATGTTTCCCAAGTGTTCAAAGAACTCATAGAACTCAACAAGGGGAAGACAGATAATCCAATTAAAAAGTGGGCAAAAGACCTGAATAGACACTTCTCCAAAGAGGACATACAGATGGGCAAGACGCATATGAAAAAATGCTCAAGGTCACTAATCATCAAAGAAATGCAATTTAAAACCACAACGAGGTATCACTTTACACTTGTCTGAATGGCTACCATCAACAAATCAATGTGTTGGCGAGGATGTGGAAAAGGGGAACCCTGATACATTGCTGATGGAATGCAGACTGGTGCAGCCAGTATGGAAAACAGTATGCATGTTCCTCAAAAAATTAAAAATGGAACTGCGTTTTGACACAGTGATCCCATTTTTAGGAATATATCCTAAGAATTCTAAAACAGTAATCAGAAAGAATATGCGTGCTTGGAAAAAAAAGTGTAATCTACCGCTGTTAAATGAAGTTTTATGTATATGTCTTTGTCAAATTCAGCTGTCTCCATATTTTCTGTATGATCTATGCATTGTTCAAAGTGGGGTACAAAAGTCCACTATTAGTATTTTATTGCTGAATATTTCTCCCTTTATTTCTGTTAATATTTGTTTTACATACTTAGGTGCTAGGATTGTTGTGTAAATATATATACTTACATTAGTTGTGTCTTCTTGACAAAAGATATAATTATCATTATATAATGACCTTCTTTTATCTCTTGTGACAGTTTTTGTCACAAAGTCTATTTTGTCTGATGTAAGTATAGCCACTCTTGCTCTCATTTGTATGGGAACACATTTTCTATTCTTTCACATTCATCCTGTGTGTATACTTACAGCTAAAGTGAGTCTGTTGTAAACAGCATAACTTTGTGTCTTATTCTTTACCCAGTCAGCCACTCTAAGTCTTCTGAGTGGAGAATTCCATACATTTTTTATTTAAAGTAATTATTGATAAGAACTACTATTTACATTTTCTTTTGTTAAAAGATAATTGAATTTATCATTTTTTCCCCAATGTTTTTGTTAATCCTCACCTGAGGATATTTTTTTCATTGATATTTTAGAGAGAGTGGAAGAGAAGGAGAAGAGGGAGAGAGGGGGAGAAAGAGAGGGAGAGAAAGAAACATTGATGTGAGAGAGACACAGCATGCACCTTGATTGGAGCCGAAGATCAAATTGCAACGCAGTTATGTGCCCTTGACTCCGTTATGAACCCTTAACCCTTTGGTCTGTGGGCTGACACTCTAACCATGGAGCCAAACCAGCCAGGGTGCCATTTTCTTAATTGCTCCTGACTCTTTTACCTTTCATTCTTCCTTACCTCCACTCTTGCTGTCTTTATTGATGATTTTTTTGTAGTGGTACACTTTGATTCCTGCTGTATATCTTTTGTGTATCTGCTACAGGTATTGTATTTGTGAGTATCATAAAGTTTACATAAACTATCTTATTGGTATATCAGTCTGTTTTAAGCTGATAAGTAATTAACCACATATAGAAATTACATTTTAACTTCTCCTTACCCTACAGTTTATGTTGTTAGTTGAATAATTTGTATCTTTTTACATTGTGTATCCATTAAAAAATTATTGCAGCTATAATTATTTTTAATAATTTTGTATTTTAACTTTTATACTGGTTAAAAGTGATTTACACACCATTTTGTAGTATTAGAATATTCTTATTTGGACTATATATTTATCTTTACCAATGGATTTTATATACTTTCATGTGTTTCCATGTTGTTAGTTAGTGTCCATTTATTTTAACTCGAACAAACTCTTTCAGAATTTCTTTGAAAGCAGTTCTATTGGTAATGAAATCCCTCGGTATTTGTCTGGAAATGTTTTATCACGCCTTCATTTTAGAAGGATTGCTTTGTCAGGTATAGTATTATTGGTTGACAGTTTTTTCTCCCTTTCAGTACTTATCATATATCATTCCACCCCCTTGGGCCATAGAAGGTTTCTGCTGAAAATCTGTTCATAGTGTTATAGCGGTTTCTTTGTATGTGACAATTCAGTTTTCTCTTGCTGCATTCAAAATTCTCTCTTTGTCTTGATATTTTGAGAATTTAATATAATATGTCTTAGTGAAAATGTCTTTATGCTGAAAATTTCTTTATGTTTAATCTATTTGGGTTTTGGGGGCTTTGAGGATCTGAATATTCATTTCTCTCTTCAGATTTAGTAAATTTCCTGTCATTATTTCCTGAAATAAATTTCCCCTTTCTCTTTCTCTGCACCTTCTGGGACTCCCATAATGTATATATTACTTTGTAGATAATGTCCCATAAGTCTCTTAGTTTTCTGTTACATTTTATCAATCTTTTCTTTTTGCTCCTCTGACTGGATGATTTCAAATGACCTGTCTTTATGCTCACTAATTCCTTCTTCTGCTTGGTCAAGGTTGAGTTGAAGCTCACTACTGATTTTTTCTGTGTAGTCACTGTCTTCTTCAGTTCCAGAATTTCAGTTTCGTTCTTTTCTATAGTTTCTATCACTTTCTTGAACTTCTCATGTATTGTTTTCATAATTTTGTTTAGTTGTCTATCTGTGCTCTCTTGTACCTCTGTGAGCATCTTTAAGATTATTTGGAATTCCTTGTCAGGCAGTTCATAGATCTCTGTTTCAATAGGGTCAGTTTCTGGTGTTCTATGTTGTTCCTTTGATGGTCATATTTATACAATTATTCTTAACCCATGAGGCCTCGTGTTGTTTGCCTATTTGAAGAAGCAGGCACATCTTGCAGTCTTTACAAACTGGCTTTGGTAAAGAAAGACCTTTATCAGTCAACACACCAGAGATTCTGGGTAGGCCATTTGATGGGCTCCACAGGTAGGCTTGCTGCTGGAGTTCTTAGGCTGGTCCAATGCCTAGGTCAGTTAGTGGGCACACCTGCTGCTTGAATCTGCTGGGGTAAGCTCTCAGCCTGGGGTCATAGGGCTGACCTGGCATTGGGGTAGACCTAGAGGTGGAGTCCATAGGGGGACATCCTGGAGGCTGGGTCTGTGGTTGCATCATGGAGACTAGAACCACAGTCACTGTCCTGGAGCCTGGGACCACAGGCCTGGCCTGACACTATGTTATGTCTGGAGTCAGGGTCTGTAGAGAATTATGTGGTTCTGAGGCAGGCATGGAGCCTTGGTCTGTAGAGGCCAGAAGAGAACCTGGGCCAATGAGGAATGGGTTGGTGCTGAGGTTCACTGGGGTAGCCCTGATGCTAGTGTTCAAAATGAAGTTGGGTGCTCACTACACTTTAATCCCCCCAGATGTAGGGTAATTTCCTCATACTGCACTGTGTGAGCTTAGGGGAAGAGAGACATGGGTAATATAAAAATGTTCTTCCTACCATATGCACTGCACCTTCTCTTGTTTCTGTACTCTACCCAGGTGCTATAATCTCTCAGCTGGGAACCATAGCTTTCATGAAGGTATTTTGATGCCTGGATGATTGTTCAAATTGATGTTACTGTGAGGGAACACGCTCTGGAAACTACTATTCAGCCATCTTGCTGACATCATTCTTCGATCTTAGCTAGATTTGAAATTAAAACCTCAGAACATTCAAAAAGCACATTGTTCATCCATTTTAATGTACTGAGGTACAAATCTAACATCTTGGATTCTCCACTGGCCTCCTAGGGGGTCATGGTAACTGGCTTTACAGGTTTATCATTAACCTATCCACTGACAAAGGACTAATTTGCCCTCTGGGCACAAATTTTTAAAACCTTGTTTTGCATAGCCCAGGGGCCAGGAAAAGTCTACATTTACATGGAGAAAAATGGACACACCTCCACTTCTGCTTTCTTTGTATCTAATCACTGTTGAGAAGATAATGGCAAACTTTAGTACTGACCTTCACTTTCATCTAAGGAAGAAGTATAGAAAACTGTCCTTTCCCGCAGAAAGCGCTTCGAAATCGTGATTGGTTTGTGCCTTCTGGCTGTCACTCGAGGTGGTGGCACTGGGGGTGCAGCACTTTCCTCAGGTGGACCTGAATAGATCTGTAAAGGGGGAATATTTCCAGGAAACAATTAGAAAGATCAAGTTTTTGTCTCCCTAATGCTAACTACTAGTTGATGCCCACCAGCATTACATCTAGAATCTGCCACAGCAATTCTAAAATGACTAAAGAAATTGGGAGAATTGTCTGAATCACTCTAGCTACTACAAAGTGTTTTGAAATCTCCCACCATGTTCGAGGCACAGGACCTGGCATTTCTCAGTGTGGAGGAAATAATACAGACAAAACTCCAACGTCAGTACTGGATTTTCTACTTACTGCCTGGGGAAACCTAGTCAAGTCACCTCCCATCTCTGAGCCTTCGCTTCCTCATCTGTAACATGGAGAGAAAACCACCTATCTCACAGGGTGCAGTGAGAATCTAGTGAAAATTCTAATCAAGGTACATTGTATAGGTAGGGGTGGGATGGAGAGATAACAAAATACCCACATGCACTCAATATTTCTGAGTAAATACCAAAGAAACTGGTTATACTGTTTGCCTCAAGACAGGATTAATGGGTGGCTGAGAAAAAGGTGAAGGAAAACTTATTTTAACTCATATCATTTTGATTTTTAAAAATTCATACCATTTATGTATTACTTAATCTAAAAAAAAAAAAAAATAGTGCCTTAGAAGATGCAAAAAGTGTTGGATTAATGAGGAGCTTTGATTAAAATTTTTATATAGTGTCTCACATGTCCTTGCAGAGGATGACATTTTGGCCAGAGTGTACATACTTTGGGAGGACACACATATGTGCTGAGGGAGGGAGGTGACCCTTGTTCAGTGCAATAATGAAATCAACCCCAATGATTAGTCCAAAGAGAAATGTCAGAGCCCACATTCTATCAGAAAAGAGTTAACATAGGCTGCATAGTCACAGGGCTTATATGATTGGAAACACAAGGTATGCTTGTGTTATAGCTGGATAATGGTAGAGAACAATGCAAGAATAATCAAAAGATAGCACATGTCTCAGTGTCTCATGGCTTAAGGAAGAGAGACTATGACAGAGTAGCAAGCAGATGAGCTCTGAGGCCATACAGTTTGGGATCATATTTCTGGTTCCAACACTATTTAGTAACAATATTATAAATACCTAATATTCTGTGAGCATTTGCTTAGGCACTCTAGTAGTTGTTACAAATATTCCTTATTCATCAAACACACCAGGGCCTTTGCACTGAGTATTTCATCTACTTGCAGTGCTCTACCTCCAAATATCCATGTAACTTGCTCTCTCAATTCCAGTAGGATTATAATCAAATACACTCCATTTAGTAAATCCTTCCAGGTGAATGAATCTAAAACTTTGACATACTTCCCTCTTCCCAACACTCCCTATGCCCCTTTCCTATTTAAGTTTTGTTCTTCTAAGCATTCCTTATCACTTTACAAAATAGTATATAGTAATTTTTGTTGTCTGTTTCCCCACTCAATTGTAAACTACATGGAAGTATATCATCATGTTCACTGTTATATCTCCAGCAATTAGAAGAGTGACTAGAATTGCTCAGCCAAAAGTCAAATACACTTAAAATTATTATACAAATGACCAAATTGTCCTTTGAAAAGACCATTATAGCTACTCCCATTTCCAGCTACAATAGGGCAAAAGGGACTACATTAACATCTTCAGCCTGAAGCAATTAAAAAACTAGAAAAATACATGTAGCAATGGTTTTCAAGGCATTTGAAATCTGGCAATGAAGGACAGTGATCCATGAGAGACAGGAAAAACAAATAAGATGAGACCCACAGTTGTCCCAGATTACAGCCTGGTGTCTGCACAACATAATGCGGGGGGGGGGGGGAGGAACTCAGGGGGAGCGCAGCAGTCTCCCTAAGTTGATGACATTGAGTTGTAAGTATGGAGAGGGCAAAGAAGTGAGAGTTTTCAGGGCAGAGTACCAGAGAGAAAACTGCTGCACAGAGAGTTCTGGAGATCTGCAGATGTCCTCTTTAAGACTTTAGCTGAGTGCTGACCAACACATATGTGTGAGGCAAGAACCACATGATAGAAATGGAGGGAACAAATACCTAAGATCACAGAGCCCCTGGAAGAGTTACTGTTCTTACCAACCACTGTGGAAAATGGAATAATTCATAGGACACTGGGTAGAATACACAGACAAGTTGTGCCTCATTAGTAAAAAATAAATAAATAAATAACCTAAACAGTATTCTTTTCTGCCTAAAAAACACTAAAAGAAATACTTTTAAAAGAAAGCACTGCCCTAGCCAGTTCTGCTCAATGGTTAGAGCATCGGCCCAAGGACTGAAGGGTCCCAGGTTTGATTCAAGCCAAGGGTACGTACCTCAGTTGCATACTCAAGGCCCTCTCTATAAGAGGGCCTGCGGGAGGCAAGCAATAAATGTGTCTCTCTCAGATGTTTCTCTCTCTCTCTTTTCCACTCTCTCTGAAAAGCAATGGAAAAAATATCCTCAGGTAAGGATAAAAAAAAAAAAAATTAAAAAGAAAGCACCAAGCTGTTTTCAAGTAACTTAACTATATCTCAGAAAATAGCTCAAGAATATTTATAGGAATACAAATAAATGGCCAAGATCCGAGAAGGCAACATTAGCAATATCTTGCACCCAATAATAAATTATCAGAAACAACATATATAGCTCTTTCCAATTTTGATATCTTTTATTTCTTTTTCTTGGCTAATCGTTCTGGCTAGGAATCCAATACTATGTTGAATAGGAGTAGTCAGAGTGAGCACACTTGTATTGTTACTGATCTTAGTGAGAAAGCTGTACACTTCTGACATTTGAGTACAGTGTTAGCTGTGGGCATGTCATATATGGGGTGTTACCCATATATGGGTACCCAATTTAAAAAATATTTTTATCATGAAAGGATGTTGAATTTTTGAAAATGGATTTTTGCATCTAGTGAGATAATCATATGATTTTTATTTTTAATTCTATTAATGTGGTGTGTCACATTTATTGATTGTGTATGTTGAACCACCCTTGCATCCCAGGGGTAAATCCCACTTGATCATGGTGTATGATCCTTTTAATATGCTGTTGAATGTGGTATGCTAGTATTTTGTTTAGAAATTTTGTGTCTATATTCAACAGAAATATATGTCTGTAGTTTCCTTTTTTTTTGTAGAGTCCTCATCTGACTTTGGTATCTAGGTAACGTTGGCCTCATAAAATGAGTTTAGTACCATTCTTTTCTTATTCAATTTTTTTTTTTTTTTTTGAAGTTTGAGAAGGATTGGCATTAATCCTTCTTTTAATTTGGTTGAATTCACCAATGAAATCATCTAGTCCTCGGATATTCTTTTTTTGGGAGATTTCTGATTATTGATTCAAACTCCTCACTCATTATTAGTTTGTTTATATTTTCTATTTCTTCATGATTCAGTATTTGTAGGATGTATATTTCTAGGAATTTATCCTTTTTTTCTAGGTTATCCAATTTGTTGTCATAAAATTATTCATAGTAGTCTCTCATTATTCTTTGTATGACTGTGGTGTCTCTTCTTTCATTTTCAATTTTATATATTTGAGTCTTCTCTCTTTATTCTTAGTCAAGCTAAAGGTTTGTCATGTTTTGTTTATCTTTTTAAAAATAACAGCTCTTAGTTTGATTGATTTTTCTATTGTTTCTCTGGTCTTTAGTACATTTATTTCTGCTCTGATTTTGGTTATTTCCTGCCTTCTGCAAACTTTCGGCTTATTTTGTGTGTGTTTTTATAGTTTATTGAGATGTAAAATTTGTTTATTTGTGATCTTTTTTTTTCTTTAATGTAGGTGTTTATCTCTATAACATTCCCTTTGAACTTCTTTTGCTATATCCCATAAGTTTTGATACATGTTTTTTATTCTTTGCTTCTAAATATTTTTATTTCCCTTTTGATTTCTTCCTTGACCCATTCATTGTCCAGAAGTGTGCTGTTTGGTTACCACTTATTTGTAAATTTTCCAGTTTTCTTCCTGTTATTGATTTCTATTTTCATACCATTGTGGATAGCAAAGATATTTGGTATGATTTCAATTTTCTTACACTTACTAAGATCCTTTTTGTGACCTAACATATCCTTGAGAATGTTCCAGGTGCATTGAGAGAAATGTGTATTCTTCTGCTGTTGGGAGGAGTGTTCTCTATAGGTCTGTTAGGTTCATTTGGTGTGTGGTATATTTCTACTCCAATATTTATTAATTTTCTGTCTGGATGATCTATGCATTATTGAAAGTAGGGTACCAAAATCCTCTACTATTATTTTATTGTTGTCAATTTCTCCCTATAGATATGTTAGGCTTTGCTTAATATGTTTAGGTGCTCCAAAGTTGGGTGAATATATGATTCAACTGATATGCGAATAGACCGCTTGATCATTATATACTGATCTTCCCTGTCTCTTGTTACAGTCTTTGGCTTAAAGTTTACTTTGTCTGATGTAAGTATAGCTACTCCTCTCTCTTTTGGTTTTCATTTACATGGAATAACTTTCCATACCTTCACTTTGATCCTATGTGTGTCCTTAAAGTTGAAGTGAGTCTCTTTTAGACAGCAATTTCTTGGTTCTTGTTTATTTTATTTTTTAAGTTACATTTGACATACAATATTACATTAGTTTCAGGTGTACAATATAGTGATTAAACACATAAGTCTAGTATGTTGGGCCTTGTTTTTAATCCAGTCAGCCATTCTATGCCTTTAGATTGAAGACTTTAATTCATTTATATTTAAAGTAAATATTGATAGGTAAGGACTTAACATTTCCACCTTAATAACAGTTTTCTGGCTGTTTTGTAATTCACCTGCTTTTTTTCCCTCCTCTCTTACTGTCTTTCTTCTTGTCAAATGATAATTTTCTGTAGTGATATGTCTTCATTCCCTTCTCTTTGTTTTCTGTATTTACTGTAGGTTTTTGCTTTGTGGTTACCATGAGGCTTACATAAACAAAAATATGAGCCTATTTATACATTCAGGAATCTAATTAACAAAATAAACTGACAAAATAGATCCAGATACATGGAAGCATGCGACAGAGGGAAGGGTGGGGGGCAGAGATTAACCAAAAAACTTATATTCATAACCTATGGATACAGACAGTAGGGCAGTGAAGGCCTGGGGAGGGGAAGGTGGGGAGGGCAGTGAAGGCCTGGGAAAGTAATACTTTCAACAATAAAGATAAATTTTAAGAAAGTTTATTTAAATCTGACAAGATATTTTTGATCACATATAAAACCATCTACCATTTTATATCTCCCCCCATATTTTACGTTTCTCATGTCATAATTTACCACTTTTTAGATCATGTATCCATTAATAAATTAGTGTAGTTAAAGTTATCTTGAATACTTTTGACCTTTAACCTTTACATTATGGTTACATGATTAACAAACCGCCATACTAGAGTATTCTAAATTTGACTCTATGCTTACCTTTAACAGTAGATTTTAATTTTCATATATATTTGTATTACTTATTAGTGTCCTTTTATTTACTTCAGCTTGAAGAACTCCTTTCTGTATCTCTTGTAAGGCAGGTCTAATGTGGATGAACTTCCTCAGCTTTTCTTCATTTGCTAAAGTCTTTATCTCTCCTTCATTCCTGAAAGACGATTTGCTGGGTAAAGCATTCTTGGTTGGCAGTTGTTTTTTATACTTTAATTATATCATCCAACTCTCTCCTGCAAAGTGTCTGCTGAGAAATGGGCAGACAGCTTTATAGGGGTTTCCTTTATATGTGTGCGTCTTTTTCTCTTCCAGCCTTTTAAAATTCTCACTTGTCTTTGATTTTAGACTCATTATAATGTGTTGGAGATCATTTGGAGTTGAAATTTTGAGGTGACTTGTTAGTCTCATAAATGTCTCACCAGATTTAAGAAATTCTCAGACATTATTTCTTTCAATAAGCTTTCTCCTGCTGTTTTCCTTCCGGGATTCCAACAATGAATAGATTGAATCTTTTATTGAATCCCATAATTTACATAGAATATCTTCACCATTTTTCATTTGTTTTTCTTTTTGCTCCTCTGACTGGATTATTTCAAATGACTTGCCTTTTAATTCACTAATTCCTTTTTTCTGTTTCGTGGAGTATGATAAAGTTCTCTACTGAATTCTTCAGTTCAGTCATTGCTTGTTTTTTATGGTTTCTATTTCTTTGTACTTTTCATTTTATTTATGCATTGTATTCTTAATTTTATTTAGTGCTCTACGTGTGTTTTCATGTAGTCCACTGAATTTCTTTAAGATGATTATTCTGAATTCCTTGCCAGGCTATACCTAGATCTTAATTTCTTTAGGGTCACTTTTAGAGTTTTATTAGTTTCATTTGGGGGTACGATTTTCACTTTATTTTTTTTAAATATGTTTTTATTGATTTCAGAGAGACGAAGGCAGAGGGAGAGAGAGATAGAAGCAACAATGATGAGAGTCATTGATTGGCTGCCTCTTCTATGCCCCCTGCTGGGGATCGAGCACAAAACCCAGGCATGTGCCCTGACTGGGAATTGAACTGTGATGTACTGGATCATAGGTAAATGCTCAACCACTGAGTCATGGCAGCTGGGCTCCGTTTATTTATTTTTTCCTTTTTCAAATTTTCTTTTTCTTTTCTATTGTTGAAAGTATTATAGATGTACCCCTTTCCCCCATTGACCCCCTCCACCCGAGATCCACCCACACACCCATACAGATCTTCTTCACACAACTGTCTGTGTCCATAGGTCATGTATATATGCATCTGACTTCTTTGATTATACACTCCACCATCCACTGCCCACCCACACCATTCCTATAAATTTGTGCAGTGGCTCCATGGTTCTATATATCTGTATCTATCTTGTTCATCAGTTTATTTTGTTCATTATATTCCATACGTGAGTGAGATAATGTGGTAATCGTCTTTCTCTGACTGGCTTATTTCACTTAGCATAATCCCCTCTAGGTTCATCCATGCTGTACCAAATGTTAAGAGATCCTTCTTTTTAACAGCTGCATAGTATTCCATAGTGTAAATGTCACACAGTTTTTTTATCCACTCGTCTACTGATGGGCACTTGGGTTATTTCCAGATCTTAGCTATTGTAAGTTGCACTGCTATGAACATAGGGGTGTATAAGTTTTTTCTAATTGGTGTTTGAGGTTTCTTAGGCTATATTCCTAGAAGAGGGATCACTGGGTAAAATGGCAGTTGTTTTATATTTTTTGAGGAAACTTCATACTGTTTTCCATAGTGGCTGCACCAGTCGGCATTCATACCAGCAGTGTACTAGGGTTGCCTTTTCTCCACAACCTCTTCAGCACTTGTTGTTTGATGATTTGTTGATGGTAGCCATTCTGACAGGTGTGAGGTGATATCTCATTGCTGTCTTAATTTGCATCTCTCTGACGATTAGTGACTTTGAGCATTTTTTCATATGTCTCCTGGCAAATTAAGTTCTTTGACCATTTTTAATTGCGTTATTTGACTTCTTTTTGTTAAGTTGTAAGAGTTCCTTTATATTTTGGAAATGAATCCTATATCAGATGTATCATTGGCAAATATGTTCTACCATACAGAGGGCTCCTTTTTTGTTTTGTTGATGGTTTCTTTTGCTATGCAGAAGCATTTTATTTTGATGTAGTCCCACTTGTTTATTTTCTCCTTTGTTTTCCTTGCCCTAGGAGATGTATCAGCAAACATATTGCCACAAGAGATGTCTGACATGTTGCTTCCTTCGTTTTCTTCTAGGATTTTTATGGTTTCAAGACTTACATTTTAGTCTTTCATCCATTTTGAGTTTATTTTTGTGTATGATATGAGTTGGTGGTCTAGCTTCATTTCCTTGAATGGACCTGTCCAATTTTCCCAACAACACTTGTTGAAGAGACTGTCTTTACTCCATTGTATGCTCTTGCCTCCTTTGTCAAATATTAATTGAGTGTAAAGGTTTGGTTCCATTTCTGGGTTCTCCGTTCTGTTCCCCTTATCTATATGTCTGTTCTTGGGCCAGTACCAGGCTGTTTTGATTACAGTGGCTTTGTAGTATAACTTGATATCTGGTACTGTGATCTCTCCAACTTTCTTGTTCTTTTTCGAGATTGCCATTGATATTCAGGGTCGTTTCGGGTTCCATATAAATTTTTGGAGTTTTTATTCTAGATCTGTGAAATATGTTGTTGGTATTTTAATAGGTATTGCATTGAATTTATAGATTGCTTTGGGTAGTAGGGACATTTTAATGATGATAATTCTATCAAACCATGAACACAGTATATTCTTCCAGTTGTTTACATCTTACTCTATCTCTTTTTTCAAAGTCCTGTAGTTTTCCACATACAGGTGTTTTACCTCTTGTTAGGTTTCATCTTAAGTATCTTAATTTTTTGTTGCATTGGTAAATGGGATTGGTTTTTTAGTTTCCCTTTCTGTGAGCTCACTGTTAGTGTATACAAATGCCTGGGATTTCTAGGTGTTAATTTTGTATCCTGCTACATTGCCAAATTCATTGATTAAATCTAGTGGTTTTTTGGTGGAGTCTTTAGTGTTTTCTATGTACAATATCATGTCATCTGTAAATGATGACAGTTTTACTTCCTCTTTTCCAATCTGAATGCCTTTTATTGTTTTTTCTTGTCTGATGGCTGTGGCAAGGACTTCCAGCACTATGTTGACTAAGAGTGGTGAAAGTGGATATCCCTGTCTTGTTCCTGTTCTTAGGGGAAATGTTTATAGTTTTTGCCCATTGAATATGATGTTTGCTGTAGGTTTATCATACATAGCCTTTACTATGCTGAAGTATGAATCCTATATTTTTGCTTTGCTGAGAGTTTTTATCAAAAATGGGTGTGGATTTTGTCGAATGCTTTTTCTGTGTCTATTGATATGATGATCATGTGATTTTTGTCTTTCAATTTGTTTGTGATGTATCACATTTATTGATTTGAGAATATTGTAGTAGGTTGCATCCCTGGAATAAATCCCACATGGTCATGGTGTATGATCTTTTTAATATATTGCTGAATCCATTTTGCTAATATTTTGTTGAGGATTTTAGCATCTACGGTTCATCAGGGGTATTGACCTGCAGTTCTCTTTCTTTGTATTGTCCTTAGTTGGTTTTGGAATTAGGCTAATGCTGGCCTCATAGAAAAAATTTGGAAGTGTTCCTTCCTCTTGGATTTTTTGGAATAGTTTGAAGAGGATAGGTGTTAGTTTATTTTTACCTTTGTTTCCCTTGCCCTAGGAGATGGCTCTGTGGGAGTTTTGGTAAAAATTCCATGAAGCCATCTGGCCCAGGGCATTTGTGTTCTGGGAGATTTTTTATTACTGCTTCAACTTCATCAATAGTTATCGGCCCCTTCAGGTTTTATGACCCTTCTTGATTGAGTTTTGAAGGTTCCATTTTTTGAGGAATTTGTCCATTTCATCCAGGTTGTCCACCTTGTTGGTGTATAGTTGTCCATCGTATTTGCCTACAATTCTTTGTACTTTTGTTGGGTCCGTTGTTACTTCACCTCTTTCCTTTATGATTTTGTTTATTTGGGTCCTTTCTCTTTGTTTCTTGATGAGTCTGGATAAAGGTTCATCCATCTTGTTTCTCTTTTCAAAGAACCAGCTCTTGGTTTCACTGATCCTTTGTATTTTTTTTTTCATTTTCTATGTCATTATTTCCTCTTTGATCTTTCCTATTTCCTTCCTTCTATTTACTTTGGGCTTTTCTTGTTGATCTCTTTCTAAGTCTTTTAAGTTGTAGGGTTAGATAATTTATTAGAAGTTTTTCTTGTTTTTTGAGGTAGGCCTTTAGTGCTATGAATTTCCCTCTCAGGACTGCTTTCATTGTGTTCCATAGATTTTGGGTTGCTGTGTGTTCATTTTCATTTTTTTCCAAGAAGTTTCTGATTTCCTTCATTTCTTTGGTAACCCATTCAATGTTTAATATCATGTTATTTAGCCTCCATGTGTTTGAATATTTTTAAGTTTCTTTATTGTTCTTGATTTCTGATTTCATGCCATTGTGATCTGTGAAGATTCTTGATATGATTTCAATCTTCTTCAACTTGTAGGTATTTGTTTTGTGTACTTAACATGTGGTCTATCTTTGAGAATGTCCCATGTGCAATTGAGAAGAATGTATATTCTGTATCTTTGGGGTTGAGTGTTCTGTAAATGTCAGCTAATTCCATCTGGTCTAGTATGTCATTTAGGATCACTGTGTCCTTGTTGATATTTTGTCTAGAAGATCTACCCAGTGATGTCAGTGGGGTGTTAAAGTTTCTGACTACGATTGTACTGCTGTCAATCTCTCCCTTAAAGTCCTCCAGAAGTTTTTAAAATGTATTTGGGTGCCCCTATATTGGATGCATATATATGTTTATGAGGGTTATATCCTCATTGGATCAATCCCTTTAGTATTATGTAGTGATCTTTCCTGTCTCATGTTATGGCTTTCATTTTGAAGTCTATTTTGTCAGAAATGAGTACTGTTACTAGCTTTTTAAAAAATTTTCCATTTGCGTGAAAATTTTTTTTTCATCCCTCCCTTCACTTCCATCCTCTGTGAGTCCTTTGTTCTGAGGTGGGTCTCTTGTGGACAGCATAAATATAGGTCATGTTTTCTTTTCCATCCAGCTACCCTATGCATTTTGATTGAAACATTTAACCACTTACATTTAAGGTTATTATTGATAAGTACTTATTTATTGTCATTCTTCCTTTAGGTCTGTGTTCTGTTCTTTCTCTACATTTCTTCTTCTTCTTCTTACACCAGCCCCTTTAGAATTTCTTGTATTGCTGGTTTGGTAATAATCAATTCCTTTTGTCTTTTTTTGTCTGTGAATCTCTCTACTTCACCTTCAATTTTGAATGATAGCCTTGCTGGATAGAGGAGTCTTGGATTCAGTCCCTTCTGGCCTAAAGTGTTGCTGTTACTCTAATGGGTGCTCTCTTGTAGGTAACTTTCTGTCTCTCTCTTGTTGCTTTTAAGATTCTTTATCTTTAATGTTTGCCATTTTAATTATGATGTGTCTAGGTGTTTGTCTTTTGGGGTTCATTTTGATTGGGACTGTGTTTCCTGAACATGAATGACATTTTCTTTTCCCACGTTAGGGAAGTTTTCCGTCATTATTTATTCAAACAAGTTCTCTAATCTTTGGATTCTTCTCCTTTTGGAACCTCTATGATGGTGATATTGCTATGTTTAATGTTGTTCTTAAGCTCCCTTAAACTGTGTTCCTGATTTTTAATTTTTTTTCTAATTGCTTCAATGATTGGGTATCTTTTTCTACCCTATTTTCTAATTTGCTAATTTGGTCCTCAGCTTCTTCTAATCTCCTGTTGATTCCTTCCAGTGTATTCTTCATTTCAGCTATGTCATTCTTCATTTTCAGTTGATTCTTATGCAGGTTTTTGAAGTTCTCATTAAGTTGCTTGAGTATCCTTATAACCATTATTTTGAACTCTATATCTGATAAACTGCTTGCCTCCATTCAGTTAGTTCTTTTTCTGGTGATTTCTCCTTTTCTTTCATTTGGGTGTTGTTTCTTTGTCTCCCCATTTTATTATGCCGGTTTTCCAGGGGTGCCAAGTCAAGGCTGCAGGGCATAAACAAGGCCTTATTTCCAGTAGTCTCAGGGTACTGGGTGTGGCATCCAGGTCCTGATGGCAGTCCTGTGCGTTTGGGAGGCATTAGGTCACAATGGCATGGGCAGGTGCACTACATCAAGGCTGTAGGCCAGGTAGGCAGGCAGGCCAGTTGTGCTGCATCAAGGAGTCAGGAAGGTAAGCAGGCAGGTCTGGCGGGTCTTGAAGAGGGGGCAGGGAGGCCATGCGCACCCTGTCAAGGTGGCACAGAAGGCAGGCAGGCCAGCAGGCAAGCCGTCAGTGCCCCATTAAGGGGGGGGGACAGACTGGCAGGCAGGCAGGCAGGCCTCACACTACATCAAGGAGGCACAGTAGGTAGGCAAACAGGCATGCCTTGCGTGCTGTGTCAGGAAGGTTCCGCTGGCAGGGAGGCAGGCAGGCAATCAGGCCAGCTATGCACCCCCATCAAGGAGACAGGCAGGTAGTCCTGTATCCCTATCAAGGAGGTAGGCAGGCAGGCAGGCGGGCAGGCAGGCTCATTGGCTGTAGGCACCATGTCAGGGAGGCACTGCTGGCCAGGAAGCAGGCAGGCCAGCCAAGTGACCCCATGAAGGAGGTAGACAGGCAGACTAGCAGTGCGACCCAGTCAAGTAGGCAGGTAGGCTGGCTGTGAGCACCATGTCAAGAAGGCATGACCTTGTCAAGGAAGCAGTCAGGCCGGCTGTGGTCACTACTGGCAGGGAGGCAGGCAGGTAGGCTGTATGAGCTGGATCAATGAAGAGGTTCATTTGTCTGGGGGATCTAGTTCAGGAAAGCCAGGTCACGGTGTCAGGCCCAGTTGGGGAGCACTGGGTCTTCACCCACAGTGTCTGTGTACCTGTCAGTGGCCTCGGGGTGCTGGGTGGGGCTGCTCCCCATAGCCTCCTCCTGAGGAGGACCCTGAGGATGCTCCAGAATGGCATGCTCTCCACTCTCAATCAGAGAGAAGTGCCTGGCTGAGCAGCAGGGCCATGGAAACAGCTCCTCTGCCACAAGCTCTCAAACCCCCAGGAAGCTCCTGCACTGACTGACAGATGTCCCTTTCACTCACACCCATGCACACTCTCCCTTGCACACACTCACCCACTTGCACACTCAGCATACGTCAGGTCCTGTCAGCTGCCGTCTTGGAACCATGTCCCTTTATTCTTGATCCTTATGGCCTTACGTTGATGTCTGTGCATTTGAAAAAGTAGGCATATTTTCCAATTCTTTACAGATTGGCTTCAGCAGGCAAAGTTCTTCAGTAGTCAGCCCTTACTGATATTCTGGGTAGACTATCTGGTGGTGTCCTGGGAGAGGCTTGCTGCTGTAATTCTTGTGCAGGCAGTTCTGGAGTCTGGGTCAGCAGGTCAGCAGACTTGGTGCTTGGGTCCACAAGAACAAGGCTGGTGTCTGATTCCAAGTGGGTGTGTCTTGAGTTTGTGTTCACTGCGGCAGACCTGGTGCTTGAGTGTGCAATGATGTGCCTGCGGTCTGGTTTCAGGTGGATGGACCTGAATATGGGCTCATGGGGCATGGCCTGGCTCAGGGAATCACTGGGGTGGTATTGGCATCTGGATCCACAGAGACTGTTCTGGTGGTGGATGGGCTGGGAAACTTGGTTGCATAAGAACTAGCCTAAAGGCTGTGGCCATGAGATCTGGCCTGACACTAGGGCAAGCCTGGAGCCTAGGGCCACAGAAGTTGGCCTATAAACTGGAGCCTTGGAGACGAGCCTGTAGTTTGGGTTCATGGTGCCCTGCCTGTTCTTAAGGCTGGCCAGAAGCCTGGCTTTGTGGGATCTAGCCTATAGGCTGGTGCTGGTGCTGGTTTTGGTGCTGGCCTGGAACTGAGGTAGGCCAGGAGCCTGGGTCTGCAGGAGCTTTCATGGAGCCTGAGATGCAGAAACAGTCCTGGTATTGAGGTGGCCCCGGAATCTAGGTCTATGAGAGCTGTTCTAATGACTAGGTCTGTAGAAGGTGACCAGTTCTGAAATGGGCCAGAAGTGTGGGTTCTGGGGAGCCTACCAGAAGCCTGGTGACATGGGAGCTAGCTAGCACTGGGGTTGGCCAGAAGCCTGGGTTTGTGAGATCTCACTGGTGCCTTGGGAGCTGACTGGAGATGTGGGAGCTGAGTGATATTGATATGGTTTTGAGACTTGGGTTTGCAGGAGCCAACTGGGTACCTGGTGCTGCAGGATCCATCTCAGGTTGTGAAAGTCACCTGGGGTCACAGAAGCTGGTGGACACCTGGGTGAGCCAGGAGACCATTGGGAAACTGAAGTAGACATTGAAGTCTGCATGAGTTGGCCAGTTGCTGGGGTAGGCCAGCACTGGAGTCCATGGTGAAGTCAGGTTCTCACTTCACTGTCCTTTTCCTATGAGAAGTATGTATTCTTTGTTCTGGGCTTCCAAGGTTTGGGAGAGAGGGTTATTGATGGCAGTGTAACTCTATCTTCACTTCTCAGTATGTCTTCTTATTTCTGTGCTTCACCAATGTGTTGTAATCCTTCATCTGGATTCCTTAGCTCTTGTAAAGATACTTTTGCATATAGATAGCTAATCAAATTGATGTTTTGAGGACAGAACGAGTGCTAGAATTTCTTATACTGCCATCTTGCTGATGTCACTCCACAGTCCCCTGACCTCCATTTCTTCATATCCCATTTGCTCATTAACCTGGTCTCTGCCCACATTAATCTTTTGTAACTTTTTACAATGATCACCACATCCCCCTAATTATCAAATCTAATGGGCACTTTTCAATTCTTATTTTGACTTTGCCCCAGAAATTGATGTGGTTGAAATTCCTGCTCTAAAACAGCCTTTACCATTTACCTTTCTGAATGACCATATTCCTACTCTCTGAACACTGCCCAGTCTCTTTCACTGGATCTTCCTAAAGGGTGATCTTCCCCAGGATTTTGTTCTCTGTCCTCTATTTATCTCACTAATCTAGATGCATTCTCTAACAGTTTTATCCACTCTCGTGGTTTGCATTACCAGTTTTCTCTAATAATTTCTATACTAATATATTTAACTGCCTGCTTAATACTGCCACCTGGATATCTCATAGCTATCTGAAACTCAACATTTTAAAAATGTAACATATTTAATTATTTTCTTATAACTGTTTATTACTTAAAACAATGCTAATGTCCAAGCCAGGAATCTGGACATTATTATCCAAGCATCCTCTATTTCTCTCACATCAGACAGCCATTTAATCAACATGTTCTATCAATTATAAATCCTTAATATCTCTCTGTCATCTCTGTTCATTGCTACTGCCTTAGTTCAGGATCTCACCATTTCTCTCTAATATAACTACAGTGGTCTCTTAATTGTTCTCTATGCCTCCTGTCACTCTTTCCTTTAATCTGTCTACCAAACATGGATAGAGTGACCTTTCTAAACTCAAAATGTAACTGTATTGCTCTACTCCATAAAGTATTTCAGTGACATGTCCCTATCTCTGGGACAAAGTCCAAATTCCCTAGTTTGTTCCATAATCTGGCCACTGCCAATAATCTCCAGTTTCATCTTTTACTATTCCTACATCCCTCTTAAATTATAGCCATGCTGAATTATTATAGTTCTTTACATGCTATGTTTTCTCATTTCTGTGTGTATAGAGAATTCTCTATGCTTAGAACACCTTTCCCTCTTAAGACAGAGGCTGCTAATTGCTTTCCAGTATCCAGCACCCTTCTTCCTTTTACTAATAGAAATCACTGAGTTTTAGCTGTGTACCCATGCTTACATTTCCTAGCCTCCCTTGCAGCTAGGTAAGGTTATGTATTAAAGTTTTAGACAACAGAATAAAAGTGCAAGTTATGTTTGCAGACTTCTGGATCATGTTTTTATACAGAAATTGTCTGCATTACATTGTCTCTTATTCTTCTCTCTGGGTGGTAAATGGAGACCAATGGAACAAGTTTCTAGGACACAGAGATTGAGGTAACATGGCGAGGATGGCAGAGCTACCCCACCAATTTAAGACTGTTTACCTCTGGACTTTTACATGAGAGTGAAATAAACTTCTGAATTTATGGTTCTCTGTGTCATAGGAGGTCAGTCTGTACTTTAATTAATCATCCACTTCTTTAACTTTCAGGACTCGATTCATGCAATGTGCACTGCATGAAGCATTTTCTGACTCCCAAGACAGAGATGTTTCCCCTTTTATGTGTTCCCATAGCATCTGATGAACATCTTCATCATACTAGTTATCACATTCTATCCTGAGTATTAGTGAGTCCAAATTCCTGCCAGTATCATGAATTTCCCAAGAGTGGAGATTTTTCTCTCATTCATCTCTAATAAGGCACCATGCAAAATATAGCAGCTCAATGACAGTTTTTAGACTGAATAGATGAATTTTGGCAGCCAGGTCCCTCAATAGCTGTAAAATAATAGAGCCTTTTCATATTATTCCTCCTCCAACTGGAATTAGAAAAAGAAAGTATAACATAGAGATTAAAGAATCAGTTATGAAATTGGACCACTGAGGAACCCTGGTACACTGCTGGTGGGAATGCAGACTGGTGCAGCCACTATGGAAAACAGTATGGAGGTTCCTCAAAATATTAAAAATGGAACTGACATTTGACCCAGTGATCCCACTTCTAGGAAAATATCCTAAGAATCCTGAAACATCAATCAGAAAGAATATATGCACTGCTATGTTCACGGCAGCACTATTTACAATAGCTAAGATCTGGAAACAACCCAAGTGTCCATCAGCAGATGACTGAATAAAAAAGCTGTGGTACATTTACACCATGGAATACTATGCAGCTGTTAAAAAGAAAGATCTCTTACTCTTTGGGACAGCAATGGATGGAACTGGAGAGTATTATGCTAAGCGAAATAAGTCAGGTAGGGTAAGACAAATATCACATGATCTCACTTATATGTGGAATCTAAAGAACAAAATGAACTGATGAAAAAAATCGATCCAGTGACATAGAAGCATGGAACAGACTGATGAATCTCAAAGGGAAGGCAAGGGTCAGGGGGTTGGGGGGTGGGAGGTGGGGAGACATTAACCAAAAAATTTATCTGCATATATGCATAACCCATAGACACAGACAATAGTGTGGTGAAGGCCTGGGATGGGGGGTGAGTGGCAGTAAGAGGGGTTAATGGGAGAAAAAAGAGGACATCTGTAATACTTTTAACAATAAAGATAAATTTTTAAAATGAAAAATGAATAAAAAATCAAATCAACGAACTAAAAAAAAACAACAACAACAAAAAAAACCAACACAACACACAAAATGGGTTAAAGACTTAAATGTAAGGCCTGAAACCATAAAACTCCTAGAAGAAAACATAGGAAATAAACTATTTGACATTAGTCTGAGTAATATTTTTTTAAATAAATCCCCTCAAGCAAAGGGAAAAAAAGCAAAAATAAACAAATAAGACTTCATCAAACTAAAATGTTTGGGCACAATAAAGGAAACCTTAAACAAACCAAAAAATATAACTTATTGAATAGGAGAATATATTCACAAATAAGATATTTGATAAGGGGTTGATATAAAAAATATATAAGAAACTCACACAACTCAATAACAAAAGATTAAACAATCCAGTTGAAAAATGGGCAGAGGACATGAAAAGGCATTTCTCTAAAGAAAGCATATCGATGGTCAACAGACATATAAAAAATGCTCAGCATCAATAATAATAGGGAAATGCAAATCAAAACCATAATGAGATACCACCTCACACCATACAAAATGGCTATTATCAAAAAGTCAATAAATAACATGTGTTGGTGAGGATGTGGAGAAAAGGGAGCCCTTGTGCACTGTTAGTGGGACTGCAAACAGTTGCAGCCCCTATAGAAAACAGTATGGAGAGTCTCACAAAACTAAAAGTTGAACTATTATACAACTGAGCAGTTCTACTTCTGGGTATTTATCCAAAGAAAAAAACACACACTAATTTGAAAACACATATGCTATGTTCACTGCATCAGTACTTACAATAGCCAAGTTATGGAAGAAACCTAGGTGTCCATCAATAGACAAGTGGATAAAAAAGATGTAGTATATACACAATGGAATATTATGCAGCAATAAAAAAGAATGAAATCTTGCCATTTGCAATAATATAGATGGCTCTAAAGGATATTATCCTTAGTGAAATAAGCCAGGCAGAGAAAAACTACAGTATGGTTTCACTTATATGTGAAATCTAAGAAAGTAAAACAAGTAAACAAAACAAAAAACAGACTCATAGAAACAGAGAACAAAGGGGTGGTTACCAGAAGGGAGGGTGTGTGGTGATGGATGAAAAGGGGAAGGGAAATATAGTCAATAATATTGTGATAAGTTTACATGGTGAGAAATGATTACTAAAATTAGTTGAGTGATTACATTGTAAGGTATATAAATGTTGAATCACTATATTATATAACTGAAACTAATTTAACCAGCATAAGATTATATGCCAACTATACTTAAATTTTTAAATATTCAGCTTTGAGTCAGAATCAACTGTGTTGAGGCTTTTCCACTTAGCTATGCAGTCTTGATAAAAGCTTCAATCTTGTTTACTTTTTTTATTGAGTTGTATGAGTTTGTTATACATTTTTTATATTAACTCCTTATCAGATATCTTATTTGCAAATATATTCTCCCATTCAGTACGTTGTCTTTTTGTCCCAAATGTAGTTGCAAAACGAGGATAATGATACAATCTAGTTCATAGGGTTGTGCTGATTGATTGAGAAAATATATGTAAAGAGCTTAGTCCAGAACATATTAAGTGCTCAATAAATGGTAACTATTCATAGCAACCTAACAAGGATTTAAACCCATGTTTCTATAGAGGAAGAGAGGAAGAAAGATGAAGGAAGAGGGTGGAGGAAGTGGAGGAGGGAGGGAGGTTGATATTGAAGTAATAAGAGTGAAGTGGTTATGTGCTAAGCAAATCAGGGATTGTGGACTTGGTACCTGATGGCTTTTCAAGATCTCTTCCACATTAAATGATTTTATTTTCCTCCTCTAGTTATACAGATTATTCACTCGTCATTAACAAAACTTTCCTCACAGCTCGCTCTTCTTCAAGGAGCTACCCAACCCCCAAGACACTAAGGTTAGTAATGAGAGCTGCTAATCCCATCTGGAAAGGGTGTAGTCTATAGGCCTGTCTCCTCCAAGTAGACTGAGACATTGTTTGGCAGCCTTTTGAGACCAGTTCTGCCAATGTGCCAGTAGGCAGGGCTCAGAGAAGATGCTCACTAGGCTTTAAATCACACTCTGTAAATGAGAAAAGTCTAGAAAAACAGAGAGGGCACATTCTATTTTGTATCCTCTCTAAAATTAAAACATGGCCTGGATAACCATACAGTCAACATGTATTGTAACATCTTCCCCAAAACTAGCCTACATATGTAAACCTTGGAGCCAAACTTTAATGTGCAAATGTTGGCAATTACTATGATAGGAAGATTCCACTTCTCTGTCTCTCTGTTCATATCTCTTTTAAATGATAAGCTTTAACCTGTTACTGCTATTCCCTTTGAGCAGAATAATGGAGTAAATGATCCCCCTTGCTCATTCAACTCTAGCCACTTTGACCTCTTTGTTCTTCAACCTGCCAAATATCCTTTTGCCTAGGGAACTCTGCACTATTCCTGGATCTGCTCGTCCCCAAAATATCCACCATGGTTTATACCATTACTTTATTCAGTTCGTTGCCTAAATATCAGTAACACCATCTTCTATAAGACAACAATCTCTTACTTTTTTCATTTTTCTTCAGAGCAGTTATCACTATCTGACAAATATACTAAATTATTTATCATCTGTCTCTCCCTGGTAGAATATAGGATCCATGAAATAAAGGCCTCTGTTTTGTTTACAGGTGTATCCTCAGTGCCTAGAACTTTGCTGGTATGTAATAAAAACTTAGTAAGTATTTATTAAATTAATGAATATCATTAGTTCTTTGAAAACAGTGCTACAAAGTACAAATATAACTAGCAGGATTGGGAAGAAAAACCTGGTAAAATCTCCACAATTTCTCTTAGGAGATGAGGAAAGAGAGATGATGGGCTCATGATCTCTGGACTTACTTTTGACAGCCCAATTTTAATGAGAAGAAAACTTTTAGAGATGGAAAAGGAGTTAAGAGAGACCCAAGAAAAGAAACTCAGCCTGTTCTACTTAATTCTCTATTGACTTCTTGAGTATTTATAGGGGGGAAAAAGTATTCTGAGCATATTCTGAGAAATTAATAACAATAAACCCTTTGAAGATAGAAAAAAAACCCACAAATTCTAAATGAATGGGAAACTCAGTGTGCGGGTATTTCTTACAGGGAAGAATGGGACCAAATACCAAGTGGAATGGGATACAAAACTAGCTCCTCGGCATCTCATGTGTTCATTGTAAAGGGGAAGTGATAGAAGTGGTAGGAGAAGGCAAACATGGTTTTATCAGCTACTAAACTGACTAAAACATGGCTTTGGTGGAACAAACTTTTTCCAAGTTCAAGGCATGGGTCAGAACTCTTTTAACAGTGAACTCCTTCCTGTCTACTATGTGTCAATTACAGTTCTAAGTATTTTACATATATTAACTCATTTATTGATTGTTCACAAATTCCTTTCTCTGAACTTCCAAACAGGTTTTGGGAGTAAAGGACATGGTTGATCAGCTAACACATCCCCTAAATTCCACCACAGAAAAAATCCCTATTTCATGGGATTAAAGGAGGAGAGAATAACTGAAAACATAAGTGAAAAGTTGAAGAAATCATAAAAACCTGACAGGGTATAGCATTCATTTTCCTTCCTCAGGACACTGGGATGGCTCTTCCATAGCTAAAAAACCAAGCAGTAATTCTTAACTCATAAGTAGGCTAAGTCAATCCACTAAGAAGAAGACTAGAGAGGAGATTTGAGGCCAAAGGGTTGGCTAAGAATAAAGAATGTGCATTGTCCAAGGTTACCTAATAGCAAGTGGCAGGGCTATGATATGAACTCAGATGTGTCCAACTTCAAGGTTAATACTCTTTCTACTGTATAATATAGAAATAAACATTTTAACTTTAGAAAATAATTCCTTGGGTGAAAACAGTATCAGGTACAACTTATTTTCCCACCTTTTAAAACTCCAGCAACAGGACAGAATGATTTGGCTTTCTGAAGACTGGTTAAGAACACTTAGGGTTTTGCTGTCTTTGATAGGGACTTCAGGAAAAATCCCAGAGGATATACAGAGCAGAATCGAGTCAACCAGTGCTGTTTGTTTTCTGAAAACATGGTTAACACTGAGTGAATGTTAGCTTAATTGAATTTTAAAGTCCTAGTCTAAGAGACCAAAATACCCAAAGAAAACTACTTCACTCTCTTGGGCCTTGGCTATCACCTGGGGTTGTAGTCAGGAGCCCAATTCCTGGGAATCCTTTTTCTGAAGGCTCATGAGGACTAAAACTGGATGATAACATTTGTTCAGCTTTGAGGTACAACCAAGAAAAGTATCACCTTCACTAGGAAGTGGATTCATGATCTGCTTGCCTGAGCTTAGACACATATTAACCCCCTTCCAGATTCTTCTCTGTCATGCCTTCAAGTGTGAAAGAGAAGGCATTTAACACAAGGCAATCATTTCTCAACTACCAAAAGCCATGATACCCAGATTCATTCAAAAACTTGGAAATTTGGGCAGAATAGAACAACTATCCAGATTCACTCCAGATGCCGCCTCAAGGCTGCAAATATCACATTGTTCAAAAAGTATATTACCTTTCCCTAAATTAAAGCTCTAAGACTTGGCCCTAATGAATCCAAGGTTTCCACTGAGTCTCCATTTATACTCTGGCTGAGGCTGTGTTACACTTTCTGGGGTTTGGTTATATTAGCAAAAGCTGTACTTTGAACTTCATTAAAAATAAAAGTGGTGATGGGGTCAAAAATAATGAGCTCTTAGCATTTGGCAGAGACCATTTTAAACATCAAGTGTGTCACCAAGTTTTCTTAGAGTATGCATACAACTTCGAAAATGTCATGTCTGTTGTTACCAAGAGCCAAATTTTTTGTAAGAGGGCTATCACCAGGTCTGTCTTTGGCCTTTGCAACAGTCTAGAATCTTATCTAATCTACCCATACATTATACTTATGGCAAAACTGATGTCTAAAGAGGGGAAGTGATTTACCCAAGGCTCCAAAGCCAGCAGATGGTAGAACTGAGATTCAAACCCAAGAATTCTAATCCCCAACCTGGTGCCTTATTCCCTTAAAACACAATACCTCCTATATGAAACAGTTTTATACTCCCACTGATTATATCTAATAGGTCTATAATTCATGCTCTGTCAGTCCATTCCCCTGGGCAGTTATTTTAGGAAGAGAATCCTGAGAGAGAGAGAGAGCATGAAGTCAGATCCTCGTAAGGACACCTCTATCCACTTGGCCTGGATTATGTGGTACCTACTAAGAATGGTATGGCAGATTTCAAGTGGAATTTTACTTTTAGACCTACTTAGGATTATTTTAGGCTTGGCACATAAAGAGTTTCTGTATCATTAACAACCATGATTAAACATGGTCTAAGGAATTTTAAGAAAAGCCCCTTTAACTATGAAGACTTAATAGATACCAAGGTAAAAGGATGGGGAGAACTCCATAATTAAGATAAAGTTAATCTCCTGTCAATACAGTAAATGGGTGGTAGTATTAGAGCATGGGGAGGTATTAAAATTTGGTGGGAAATACTGTGTACAAAGTACTTGACATATTTATCTCACTGAGTCCTCCCAACTGAATGAGGAATGTCTAATTATTAGTCCCCATTTTAAAATGAGGAGGGAAAGGCTTAGGGAGGTCAGACTGGGTTGTTGAAGATCACCCAGCTAGCAAAGGATGGAGCTGGGATTCAACCCCAAGGTTCCAAAGCTATTTTTCCATTCTTTCTATAATAGTCTCACCTCCATGGATATTTGGAAAGCCTACAGATGTAGCCTGGGAATTTCAAAGTTATTTTAAGAAGTCTTAATCCAAGAAAGTAGCAATGATGCAGCAATCATTCTTAAAATCTCAGAGCAAAGAAAAATTTCCTCCAATCTCAATGCTCCTCCATTGATTTCTGGATTCTGAAATTTGCACAGTTATTATCACCAGACTGAGGAACCCGAGTCTGCTTCAAATCTGGCTGATAAAGTACACCTCTAGCACACGGGCAACAGTCTTTCTCCATTACCCAGACTCTGATGTTCAAACCTGAGACTCAGACCATTCAAAGGAGAATAGCAAAGGTAGAGGTATATAATATAAGAAAATCACTGGCCATTGAAAGAAATGGACTATATGATCTTGGATATCTTTTTCAAATTCTCAAAAATCTGATCCTATATTTAATTTCTCCCTCCCCTTCTCCTTCCTTCCCTCCCTGCCCCCAGCTCCTCCCTCTTTGCTCAAAATACAATAAAAACAGATATTTAATTTTGATAGTCCATAACAAATTTAATCCCTCTTGGCCTCAGTTAACCTTTAAGTAAAATTAGGGATTACCTCACAAAACTTTTGAGGATTCAATGAGATGTTGAATGTCAAAATTTTAGTATAGTACACGGCACATTGCAAGCTCTCAATAAGTGCTCTTATAATTATTTTACCGTTATAATTATTATTTTAGTGCCAGCTGCAGAGAAGAAAATGAAGCAGAAGGTATTTCCACCTTTTCCTGAATCTTGAGGATAATTCTTACGGTGAAGAGAATCAAAAGGGTGACTCGTGGGGAATGTTTCAGCTCTTTGAACATTGGAGGGTAAACCCTAGCTCACAGTTGCATCCTACACTTATCACACTATCTCATCAGGCTTAGAGATGCTTATTCATTTCAAATAGGCTCTGACTTCACTTCAAAGCTAAGAGAATAGAATAGATTCAATGACATGGAACCATAGATGAGACTGACGAATGTCAGAAGGATGGAGGGGGGTGGGTGGGTGGAGGGGGAGAGAGTAACCAAAGAATTTATATGCATATATGCACAACCCAAGGACACGGACAATGGTGGGGAGAGTGACTGGGGAGGGGGAAGGAACGGGGGGGGGACGGGGCATTGGGGAGAAAAAGGGACATCTGTAATACTTTAAACAAAAATAAAAATTAAATTTAAAAAAAAAAAAGCTAAGAGAACTACGCCTTTGGAAAATGTGTGAAAAGTCTTCTTGATTACGACAAAATTGAAAACTTGAAGACATGTTTTCAAAGATTCACTAAGACTAATAAGTATGTCTGAAATTTCTCAATCTTAATAATTTTCTATTCAAATATATTTTCTTCAGGTTACACTTTGTTCTTAACATTCAGTAATTAAAGATGCTTTTTTTTTCTGAAGATTCACTTGAAAAGGTCTACCAAATCCCCACCTAACTACATATTAGAATCTGAAAATGTCCTCATGCTAATAAATGTTATTTTTAATAACTTTAAGCTTAATTTTATCATTTCATAAATTAAAGGCAATGAAGTAGATTTCTGGCTTAATTAGATTTTCTCTCTCTCTGTCTCCCTCTCCATGTATGTGTATGTGTAGATGTATATATAGATATGTATTTAAAAATATATAAAATATAAATCTGTAAAGCATAAATCTATATTTATATGTACTTCTATTTTAAAATATCTATCTACCTACTAATATCTTTCAAAAAAAGGACAAGGAAATATTTATCTATTATCTTGCTGCCCTCTAGAGACATACCAAAATTCACATAAACCACATTTCAGAGAATAAAGGAAGATCAGACTACAACAGAATGTTTCTTCTGGTTTGCTAGACTGTGTATCAGAAAAATACATAAATCAGAGTTGTTCCTTAAAATGACTCTTGTTTGCCTCCCCAAATCCCTTACATGGCTATGATGTTGGGTTTTTCCTGGCCAAGGCCCCATTTGGCCATTGAGAACACAGGCAGCATTTGAGTTCCCACAAACCCAGCTGCCTCTGGCCAATTTACAGGAAGAACTGCCTTTGACCATCTACATCTTCAGCAAAGGATATACCGTTCAGTTTCCTCAACCATGGCTTCTAAACAAACATCTTTAGAAATAACATTAAAATTCATTTTCACATACATTGGTAATAGAATTTCTAATTATCTTAAAAATAATTATTCTCCAAGAAAACTACATTTAAGGTAGTAAAACAAGATCCTGCAGGATTAAAAAGTAGCCTCCAACCTAGTAAAAGAGAAAAATTGGCAATGAAGAGAGAACTCGAGGGAGGTTAGAAGAGCTAAGTCATTATCAGTGAAGCAAAGACAAGTGCAACTGGTTGTCTTTAACATCTCACATAAAACAGATCCCTATTCCCTGAGGTGCAGCTTTAACCCAACCAGCCTAGATTTAACTCTTGGTTTTGCCACGTACCACAATCAGTGCTTCTGTTTCCAAAGCCAAAAAAAAAAAGGGGGGGGGATAATAATATCCATCATTCACAGAATTAGAATAAGGTCTAAATGAGATAAAAATACATTGTCCCACACTGGGCACAGAACCTAATTCCATGTTCCTTGAATAAAAGTCTAAATCTAAAGAGGCAAAACTACTGGTTACTAGCTCCAATCCAATGATCTCCATAGCAGTAAAGGAGGAAAATGGCCAACAATAAGTAGTGTAATTAAGAAGATGAGTATGCAAAATACAAATGAGACAACTGGCAAGACTTTGGGGCCGGTACCTGAGTTCTCTTATAAACTAGTTGAAAAGAACTGTGGGGGTTGGTGGGTGGGTATGCTAAAGTTCCAAATACTAGATGAGGGGGAACAGAGTTGGAGAAATAAAATTTGTCATCACTATCACAGTATGTAAAATGGGACTTCATGTAAAATGAAGAGCCTTGGACCAGAAGGTCTTCAAGCTCACTTTCCAGTTTTAATATTCAACTGGATCTATCCCCTAGTATTTTGTTCCCTTAAGTGAAATAACTCACTGTCCTCAAAACCAAATTGCTAAGAAGTGCCTGCAGAGTTTGACCTCTCTCTTCCCCTATTATTCCCAACAGTCACCCTCCCCACAAAGTTCAGAAAACAGAAGTCAACTTTCTTCTGTCAGTTCAAATTGCCTCTGTGTCTCAAGGCATCAGGTACATTCCCCTCAGTGAGATAGGAAGAGAGAGAACTTAAGAATGATTGATATTGTTCCAGCGATCAGTGTAGTGGTAGATCTTCTCCTATCACTTACCTACTCATCAGAAAATAAATAATTTAGAGATGATTGAAATTGTTTTTAAAAATTATTTAAAAAGACTTAGAAATGGATTCCTTCTTCTGATGCATTTAAATTTATTTACAGACCCTGGATATTCTTAAAAGAAGCTGAAGGGATGAGATGACAGAAACTTAAAACTAATATGTTTAAGCCCTTTTATACTACAGAGAGAGTATAAATGAAAAAAACACATTACTAAAATTATAAAATATGTCAACTGAAAGTCATATCCCATTAACTGAACAACTTGGCAGGAACATATAATCCCTGATACTTGCAGAACAGCATCAACTCTCATATATATTATCTCTTTTAATCCTCACAACCATTCTATGAGATTACACCTACAAGGTCCAGAATTTCTGGAACATATCATTTTGCTCTTTTTCAAAAGAAGCAATTTGATAAATGTATAATAACCTGGGACTTCATTTCATATCTCCATATGTTTCATATTAATAAATTCATAAATCAGAAAAGATCCTTGGTTACCATATCTTTGTTTAGAAAACATGGTCAGAGTACATCTCTGGTATCACACAAAGGTCAACAGTGTGGAGAAGGTCGGGGGGGGGAAGGGGAGGATACCAGGTGCAGGGGATCAATGGGGGGGGGGAGGGGACATCTGTAATACTTTCAACAATAAAGATAACATTTTTTAAAACTTTAATTATTTAACACATTTGACCATTGTTTATACAAGGGTCTAACAACTTCACTCAAAAGCTGATCATGGGTTAGTAAAAATTATCTCCTATTGAATCATGGGGATAACAGGTAACCAGCACTTTAATTGCTCTTCAAGTCACCCTATGCATTACGCTTTTGATATCCTGGATATCCTGGACAAAAGCACAGCAAAATCACACTTTTGTGAACTCAGTAGGGATTCATTGAAAAACTAATTTTCTGCTAAAATTGAAGTTGGCATTTCCCCTAAAAATTATGTAGAATAACAACAACAAAAAACTATTTTATTAGATTAATGAGTGACTAAAATGCTGTCTTGTGCCAGTCTTGTGTCTACTTTTAAATTAATTAGAATATTTAAAATGTGATGAATCATGCAATGAACTTTCATGGCTCCCTACTGCCTTCAGGATAAAGACAAAATTACTTGTCAAGTATGCAAGATGCATGATCTGACCCCAAAATGCTAGAGTTAGAAGAACATTCTCTAATACAAAATCATAGTCTATGTGAATGACCCTTTAGCAATTCTTGCCTCAAAGTTCTTTGGCCTTCTCATCACCAATGATCTTTACCTCTACTTCAGATACCCATTTTTATGAACATAACAAACATCTGGAGGTAGTGTAATATAGATCTGAACTGTCTGGTTCCAAATCTGAGCTTCAATACTCACTCTGTGACCCTGGAAAAGTCCCAACTTCTCTGTGCCTTGGATTTTCTTATGTAAAATTAGGTGTAAATGTCCTAATATGTGTAATGAGCTTCAAACAGTGTTTGATACATAGTAGGGGCTTTATAAGTGTTAACTAATAACTTGTCATCACCTGAAAACTTGCTTCATCATTGACATCCAAAATACTAGTATCCAACTCTGATGACAACTTCCTATCCTTCTAGATATCTAATGCCTTTGCTCTCCCTATTCCTGGTCTTCAACACTGAGACCTCTATTCCCTTGATTCTTCCACTTTTTCTCAGTCTACCAATTCCCTCACTTCCTCCCTTTTTCAGTTTGGTCTAAATGGTGGATAATAAACAATTACCAACACCCTCAGCATTTTTGGTAGCTGTTCATTTTCTGCAATTCCCTAATATCACCAATGCTGAAGGCAGCACATAATTAGTCATTTCTAATTCTACATACTTGCTTTTAAGCAGTGTTGTGGGGAAAATTATGGCATGCATTTTCTTTTAACAACACTTCAACTTAAACTTTGTCAGCTCTCTCTCCATTCCTTCATAGACTGTTCTAAACCTTGTCTTACTTTCCTCATGCCTCCAGCCCTACACTCACTTTCCCTCACTCTCAGCAGATAAAATAAACTCACATCTTACTGAGAAAACAGTGCAGCAATCATAATCTTCCTCAGTTTTCACAAACACTGTTTCCTCATGCCCCCAGATGGCAAACTCATACGCATCTATTCCTATTTCCCTCCCTTCCGTTAAAGGCTATCCAAAACCAATCTTTCCTCAAGTAATCTGGAGGCCATATCTGCTCAAAGCTCCCCATTAATTATCCTCCCTCTTACTTGAATCTTGTTTTTTTCAATTATAGTTGACATACAATATTGTATTAATTTTAGGTGTACAACATAGTGATTAGACATTTACATAATTTATGAAGTGATCCCCTCAATAAGTTTAGTATCCTCCTGGCACCATGCATAGTTATTATAATATAATTGACTATATTCCCTATGCTTAACATTACATCCCATAACTATTTTGTAACTACCAATCTATACTTCTTAATGCCTTTACCTTTTTCACCCAGTCCCCCAAAACCTCTCCCATCTGGAAACCACCATTTTGTTCTCTGTATCTATGAGACAGTTTCCATTTTGTTCATTCATTTATTTTGTTCTTTAGATTCCACATATAAGTGAAACCCCATTGTATTTGTGTTTCTCTGACTTACTTCACTTAGCATAATACCCTCTAGATACAGCTATGCTGTCGCAAATTTAAAATATATATATATATATGGTCATGTAATATTCCATTCTATATATGCACCACATCTTCTTTATCCATTCAATTATCAATGGGCACTTAGGTTACTTCCATATTTTGGCTATTGTAAATAATGCAACAATGAACATAGGGATGTATATATCTTTTCAAATTAGTGCCTTTGATTTCCTTAGACAAATACCCAGAAGTGGAATTGCTGAGTCATATGTTAGTTCTATTTTTAAATTTTTGAGGAAGCTCCATACTGTTCTCCATAATGACTGCACCAATTTTCAACCCTACCAACAGTGCATGAGGATTGCCTTTTTTCCACATCCTCACCAACACTTGTTTAATTTTTTGATGGTAGCCACTCTGGCAGGTGAGAGGACAAACAGATGGCCAATAAACATATGAAAAGATGCTCAGTATCACCAACCATCAGAGAGACACAAATTAAAACCACAATGAGATAACCTCTCTCACTTGGATTTTCACTGTCTTCCTCCATAACAGCTCTACTCCCCGTGGTTTATAAACATGCACAAGTTTCCCAGCCTTAAAAAGATTCTCTCTTGAGTCAATGTCTCTCTAGCCACTGCCTCCAATTTTTCTTTTCCTTTACAATCAAGCTACCTGATGCTCATTTCCTCACCTTCCCAGATGTTTTAAAATAATTTATGAAATATTTGTTATAAAAATATTATAACAAAAAATCCTGTGTAACCACTACTTGCTTTAAGATCATTAACCTTCACCTATTGCACTCCCTTTCTCCTCACAGAGGTAAATACTATTCTCCAGTGGATTCTTCAGTAACTGAAGATTAAATGGGTGCACAAGAATGATAAGCATACATTCAACTGTCAACCCAATACAAGCAATATGCTTCCCCCATCTCTCAACTGAAATGGACAGCTGTTATGAACTATGTCCCCCCAAAATTCACATTTTTCCAATATGTCTCTACTTGGAGAAAGGGCCTTTAAAAGGTGAAAAGGGTTAAATGAGGTCATATATGTAGTGTCTAATCAAATATGACTTGTGTCCTTATGAGAAAGAGACACTAGGGAAGCACATGCACAGAAAAAAGATTACATGAGACACAGCAAGAAGGCAATCATCTGCAAGTCAAGGAGAGAGGCCTCAGGAGGAACTAGCCCTGACTTGATTAGCACCTTGATTTTGGACTTCCAGCCTTTAGAAGTGTGAAAAGGTACCCAGTACATGGTATTTTGTTATTGCATCCTAGAAAATTAACAACCAAAAGTGTATGAAAAGATACCCAATCTCATTAACAACTTTTAATTAATAAATTAAGAATTTATTTGAAAACAATGTAATATAATTATTCAATTACCAGTTGGATAACATTAAAACATTTGGTAATACCCAAGTTTACTGAGGATGTGAGAAAATAGGCCAAATACTGATGGTGCCAGTATACACCAATAAAACATTTATTTAACTTTTTATTTTGAAATGATTTTAGACTTACCGAAAATTGCAAAATTAGTACAGTGTTTCTGCATGATTTTCATCCAAATTCCCCTAATGTTATTATCTTATAACCACAATGAAATTATTAAAGCCAAGAAATTAACATGGGCACAATAATATTAGTTAATCTACAGATTGTGGTTGAATTTTATCAGTAGTCAAGTTAATGCCCTTTTTTATGGTGTAGGGTGCAATCCAGGATTCCAGATGACATTAAGCTGTCATGTCACCATAGTCTCCTCCAGTCTGTGATATTTCCTCAATATTTCTTTGTCTTTTATAACCATACCACTTTTGAAGAGTACTGATACTCTTGAAAATAATGGTACCCTTCAGAATAATTATTCCCAAAATGTCCATAATCCCAAGAACCTGTTATTGTAACCTACATAAGAGACTTTATAGATATAATTAAGGTAAAAATTTTGAGATGGGAAGATTATCTTGAATTATCTAGGTGTCCCCAATATAATCACAAGGCTCCTCATATGGGGGAGGCAGGAGGTTCAGAGAGATGAGGGAATGTTATGACAGAAGCAAAGGTGTGTGAGAAAGAGACAGATTGAGATTGATTTGAAGGTGCTATGCTTTGAGGGAAAGGTTCACAAACCAAGGAATGCAGGGGGATTCTAGGAGCTTCAAAGGGGCTAGTAAAGAGAGATGCATGCAGCCTGCCAACCAATTTTATATGTCTGACCTCCAGAATTGTTAAGATAATACATTTGTTATGTTTTAAGCCACAAAGTTTGTGATAATTTGTTACTGCAATAATAGAAAATTAATATAAGGTTTGGAATCCAAAAATTGTATGCTATTGTAAAAACTACTTAAAAGTTTTGGATGTAAAATTTTTTAAAAATATTGTAGAAGTGGCTTTGTAGTTGGGCAATGAGCAGATGCTGGAAGAATTTGTGGATCATGATAGAAACAGCCTAGAATGCCTTGAACAAGCTGTTAGTAGAATGTGAGTTTATGTTTCTGCTATGGAAGGGTCAGAAAAAAGTGAGGACCACAGTAGAGAAAACATATAAACAAATGGAAGTATACAGTATGTAACCTTTAAGATAGGCTTTTTCACTCAGTAGAATGTCCTTGAAATCCATCCAAGTTGTTGTGTATATAAATAATTCATTCTTTTATATTGCTGAGAAGCAATCCATGGTATGAATTACTGCAATCTGTTTAATCATTCATCCATTGAAGGACATCTGTTTTGTATCCAGTTTTTGGCTATTACAAATAAAGCTGTTATGAACATACTTGTAGCAGTTTTGTATGGACATGTTTTCATTTCTCTGGGATAAATGCCCAAGAGTGTAAATGATGGAATGTATAGTAAATGCATGTTTAGTTGTGTGCTTTTTTTAATATGTTTTCATTGATTTCAGAGAGAGGAAGGGAGAGGGAGAGAGAGATAGAAACATCAATGATGAGTCACTGAGTCACGGTTGTCTCTTGCACACCCTCTACCGGGGATGGAGCTTGCAACCCTGGTATGTGCCCTGACCATGACCTCCTGGTTCATGAGTCAACACTCAACTTCTGAGCAACACCATCTAGGTAGCTGTGTGTTTTTATAAGAAATTGAACATTTTTTCCGGAGTAGCTGCAATATTTTATGTTCCCACTAAAGGGTATGAGAGATTCAATTTCTGTGTACTATGGTCAGCATTTGGTGTCATAACTATTTTAAACTTAATTATTCTAATAGGTATATAGTGATACTCATGTGGTCCCTTCTTTTTCATTGTTGAAAGATCTACAGATGTCCCCCTTTTGCCCCCATTGATCCCATCCACCCGGCATCCAAGTCAGCCCCCCCCCCAGGTCTTCTCCACACTATTGTCTGTGTCCATAGGTCATGTATATATGACTCTAACTTCTTGATTACCCCCCACACACATACTCCTCACAACCACCTTCCCTCTGAAATTCATCTGACTGCTCCATGGTTCTATATCTTTGTATCTATTTTGTTCATCAGTTTATTTTGTTCATTAGATTCCACATATGAGTGAGATCATGCGGTACTTCTCTTTATCTGACTGGCTTATTTCGCTTAGCATAATACTCTCCAAGTCCATCTATGCTGCCCCAAAGGGTAAGTGATGCTTTTTTACAGCTGCACAGCATTGGTATAAATGTACCACAGCTTTTTTATCCACTCATCTACTGATGGACACTTGGGTTGTTTCAAGATCTTAGCTATCGTAAATTGTGCTGCTAAGAACAAAGGGGTGCATAAGTTTGTTCTAATTGGTGTTTTGGGTTTCTAAGGATATATTCCTAGAAGTGGGATCACTGGGTGAAATGGTAGTTTCATTTTTAATTTTCTGAGGAAACTCCATACTGTTTTCTATAGTGGCTGTACCAGTCTGAATTCCCTCCAGTAGTGTACTAGGGCTCCCTCTCTCCACATCCTTGCCAGCACCTGTCATTTGTTCATTTGTTGATGGTAGCCATTCTGACAGGTGTGAGGTGATATCTCAATGTTGTTTTAATTTGCATGTCTCTGATGATTAGTGACTAAGCAATTTTTCATATGTCTCTTGGCAATCTGTATGTCCATTTTGGAGAAGTGTCAATTTAGGTCCTACGCGCATTTTTAAATTGGATTGTTTGTATTCTTTATGTTAAGTTGTATGAGTTCCTTATATATTTTGGAAATTAGCCCTTTATCAGCTGTATCATTGGCAAATATGTTCTCCCATACAGTGGGCTCCCTTTTCTTTTTGTTGATGATTTCTTTCACTGTGCAGAGGCTTTTTATTTTGATGTAGTCCCACTTGTTTATTTTCTCCTTTGTTTCCCTTGACTTAGAGATGTATCAACAAACATATTGCTACAAGAGATGTCTGAGATGTTGCTGCCAATATTTTCATCTAGGACTTTAATGGTTTAATGACTTACATTTAAGCCTTTTATTCATTTTGAGTTTATTCTCATGTGTGGTGTGAGCTGGTGGTCTAGTTTCATTTTTTTGCATGTTCCTGTCCAATTTTCCCAACAACATTTGTTGAAGAGACTGTCTTTACTCCATTGTATGCTCTTGCCTCCTTTGTCAAATATTGAGCATAAAGGTTTAGTTCAATTTCTGGGTTCTCATTGATCTATATGTGTGTTCTTGTGTCAGTATCAGGCTGTTTTGATTACCGTGGCTTTGTAGTATAACTTGATATATTGTGATCCCTCCAATGTCTTTCTTTCTCAAGATTGCCATGGATATTCAGGGTCGTTTTTGGTTCCATATAAATTTTTGGAGTTTTTATTCTAGATCTTTGAAATATGTTGTTGATATTTTAATAGGGATTGCATTGAATTTATAGATTGCTTTGGGTAGTGTAGACATTTTAGTGATATTAACTCTATGAACCCATGGGCACATTATATTCTTCCAGTTGTTTATATCTTACTCTATCTCTTTTTTCAAAGTCCTGTAGTTTTCCACGTACAGGTGTTTTACCTCCTTTGTTAGGTTTATTCCTAGAATCTTAATTTTTTGTTGCATTGGTAAATGGGATTGGTTTTTTAGTTTCCCTTTCTGTGAGCTCACTATTGGTGTATAAAAATGCCTGGGATTTCTGAGTGTTAATTTTGTATCCTGCTACATTGCCAAATTCATTGATTAAATCTAGTAGTTTTTTGGTGGAGTCTTTCGTGTTTTCCATATACAATATCATGTCATCTGCAAATGATGACAGTTTTACTTTCTCTTTTCCAATTTGAATGCTTTTTACTGTTTCTTCTTATCTGATGGCTGTGGCTAGGACTTACAGTGCTATATTGAGTAAGAATGGTGAAAGTGGACATCTCTGTCTTGTTCTTGTTCTTAGGGGAAATGCTTTTAGTTTTTGCCCATTGACTATGATGTTGGCTATAGGTTTGTCATATATGGCCTTTATTATGTTGAGGTATAATCCCTCTATTCCTGCTTTGCTGAGAGTTTTTAACAAAAATCGTTGCTGGATTTTGTTGAATGCTTTTTCATTGTCTATTGATATGATCATGTGATTTTTGTCTTTCAATTTGTTTGTGTAATGTATCACATTTATGGATTTGTGAGTATTGTACGAGCCTTGCATCCCTGGAATAAATCTCACTTGGTCATGGTGTATGATCTTTTTAATGTATTGCTGGATCCAATTTGCTAATATTTTGTTGAGCATTTTAGCATCTATGTTCATCAGGGATACTGGCCTGTAGTTCTCTTTCTTTGTAATGTCTTTATTTGGTTTTGGAACTAGGCTAATGGTAGCCTTGTAAAAGAGCTTGGGAGTGTTCATTCCTCTTGGATTTTTTTGAAAATTTTGAGGTGGCTAGGTATTAGTTCTCCTTTGAATGTTTGGTAAAACTCCCCTGTGAAGCTATCCAGCCCAGGGCTTTTGTGTGCTGTGAGTTTTTTGACTACTAGTTTAACTTCAACAGTAGTTATCGGCCTATTCAGGTTTTCTGACTCTTCCTGATTGAGTTTTGGAAGGTTGTATTTTTCTAGGAATTTGTTCATTTCATGCAAGTGGTACAGCTTGGTGGTGTATAATTGTTCATAGTATTTTCCTACCATCCTTTGTATATCTATTGGGTCAGTTGTTACTTCATCTATTTCCTTTAAGATTTTGTTTATTTTCATCCTTTCTCTTTGTTTGTTGATGAGTCTAGCTAAAGGTTCATCAATCGTATTTCTCTTTTCAAAGAACTAGCTCTTGGTTTCATTGATATTTTGTATTTTTTATTTATTTATTTTTTAGTCTCTATGTAACTCATTTCCTCTCTGATCTTTACTATTTCCTTCCTTCTACCTCCTTTGGGCTTTCCTTGTTGTTATCTTTCTAAGTCTTTAAGTTTTAGGGTTAAATAATTTATTAGAAATTTTTCTTATTTTCTGAGGTAGGCCTGCAGTGCTACGAATTTCCCTCTCAGCGCTGCTTTCATTGTTTCCCATAGATTTTGGTTTGTTGTGCGTTCATTTTCATTTTTTCCAAGAAGTTTTTGATTTCTTCCTTGAGTATCCTTATAACTATTACTTTGAACTCTATATCTGATAAATTGCTTGCCTCCATTTTATCTAGTTCTTTTTCTGGCGATTTTCCCTTATTTCCTTTGGGTGTTGTTTTATTTTATTGTGCTGGTTGTTCAGTGGTACCAGGTCATGGCTGCAGGGTGTGAAAAGGACCCCATTTCTGGTAGTCCAGGGCTCCCATTCTTCATCCAGGTCCTGATGGCATGCCTGTGTGTTTGGGAGGAGTTGGGTCAGGATGGCAGGACCGGGTGCAGTAAGTCAAGGCTGTAGGCCAGGTAGGCAGGCAGATTGGTTGTGCTGCCTCAAGGAGTCAGGAAGGGAGGCAGGCCGGCTTGGTGGCTCCTGTCCAGGAGTGGCAGGTGAGCAGGCAGGTTGGCCTCACACAGTGTCAAGGAGGCACAGCAGGCAGGCCTGGTGTACGGAGTTAAGGGGGAAGGCCAGACAGGCAAGCAGGCCTTGAGCTCAGGGTCAGGAAGCTGCAGTTGGCTGGGTGGCAGGCAGGCAGGCAGGCCGGCTGCCAGCTGTGCACTACCCCCATCCCCACCGTCAAGGAGGCAGTCAGACTGCCTGTGGGCTCCGAGTCTGGAAGGCCCTACTAGCAGGGAGGCCGGCTGTGGGTGCCGAGTGAGGGAGGAGTGACCCAGTCAAGGAGGCAGGTTGGCAAGCTGTAGGTGCAGCGTTAGTGAGGTACTGCTTGGAGGCAGGTATGCTGTGGCCACTGGACCACTGAGGCGGTGTGCTCATCATTGGCCTTGGGGTTCTGGGTCAGGCTGCTCCCCGCAGCCTCCTCCTGAGTAGGACCCTGAGGATGCTCCAAAATGGCGTGCTTTCCACTCTCAATCGGTGAGAAGGCCCTGGCTGAACAGTGCGGCCCTGGGGGCAGCTCCTCTGGCAGGAGCTTCTGCACTCCCAGGGAGCTCCTACACTGATTGACAGATGCCCCTCACACCCACACCCATGCACACACTCCCTCACACACCCACTCTCACTCTCACTGTCCCTGAGATCCTGTCAGCCGCCATCTTGGAACCGGATAGACTCACTCATGTTGTCTTAATTAGCATTTCCCTAATGGCTAGTGATCTTGAACATCTCTTTATATGGTTATATGTCATCCATACATCCTTTTCATGTATTTGGTTCATTTTCAAATGGGATTGTTTGATTTTTTTACTGTTGAGATTTGAGAATTCTTTATATACTCTAGTTATGAGTTCTTTATCATATATATGGTTTGCAAATATTTTCACCAAATTGCTACCTTGTTTTTTTCATTATTTTTTTAATCCTCACTGGAGTATATTTTTTCCATTGCTTTTCAGAGAGAGTGGGAGAGGGGAAAAGGGAGGGGGGCAGAGAGACGGGAGGGAAAGATGTGAGAGAGACATATCAATTGGTTGCCTCCCACAAGCACCCCAACTGCAGCCGGGGATCCAGCCTGCAACCCAGATATGTGCCCTTCACCAGAAATAAACCCGAGACCTTCAGTCCACAGGCCGATGCTCTAACCACTGAGCCAAACCAGCTATTGCTTTTTTTCGTATTTTTAATAGTCACTCACAGAGCAAGTTTTTAATTTTCAGAGTTTAATTTATTATTTCTGTAATACTTTGTGCATTTAGTGTCTTACTCTTCAGTAGGACTCTTCAGTAACTCCTGAAGATTTTCTCCTATGTTATCTTCGAAAAGGTTTATTGTTTTATATTTAAATGTATACTCATTTTGAGTTAATGTTTGTATATGATATGAGGTTTAAGTCAAAGTTCACTTTTGTTGCCTGTACATATACTATTGCTCTAGCATCATTTTTAAAAGAGTATCCTTCCTCCCTTGAAATGCTTTTGTACCTTTGTCAAAAAACAATTTGGATATACTTTGTGAGGTTATCTGTGTATTCTCTTCCATTGACCTGTGTACTTATCCATCTGTCAATCTCACACTGTCTTGATTACTGAAGCAGTAATATAAATACAGTAAATTTTAATATTATTGATACCTCCCAGTTTACTCTTTATTTTCAAAATTGTGTTAGATCTTCTAGCTCCTTTATATTTCCATATACATTTTAGTATAATCTTGTCTCCACAAACTATCATGCTGGTATTTTGATATTAATTGCCTTAAACTAAGATATCAACTTACAAATAATTCACATATTTACTATGAAATCTTCCACTCTATGACCACAGAATGTCTCCCAATTTACTTATATTTTCTTTGACTTCTTCCATCAGCATTCTGTAATTTACAGCATATAAATCCTATAAATGTTTTATTAGACTTATACCTAAGCATGTCATTTGTTTTGAAAGACTGTAAATGGTACTACTGCATTTTAAATTTCATTTTCCACACATTAATAACTAGTATATAAAAATAAAATTGATTTTTGCATGTTAGCTTTGTATCCTATAACATTGATAAACTCCATTATTAGTTCAAGGAGTATTTTTATAGATCCCTTGGGATTTTCTATATAGACAGTCATGCCATTGGCAAATAGGGAAAGTTATATGTCTTCCTTTCTGACCTGTATGTGTTTTTTAATTCTATTTTTTATTGAGTTTATTGGGGTGACAATGGTTAACAAAATTATATAGATTTCAGGTATACAATTCATCATCTGTATATTGTATTGTGTATTTACCACCCCAAGCCAAATCTCCTTCCATCACCATTTATCCGCCAATTACCTGCTTCTACCTCCCCTCAGCCCCCTTTCCCTTTGGTAATTACCATACTGTTGTCTGTGTCTATGAGGTTTTTTTCTTAATCCCTTCACCTATTTCACAAATCCCAGAATATTCTTCATTCTTTGAGGAATCACCAGACTGCTTTCCATAGTGGAAGTACCAGTCTACATTCCCATCAGCAGTGAATGAGGGTTCCCTTTTCTCCACAACCTCTCCAACACTTGTTATTACTTTTCTTGTTTATAATAGCCATTCTAACAGGTCTGAGGTGGTATTGCACTGTAGTTTTGATTTCCATTTCCCTAATAGCTAGTGAAGTTGAACATCTTTTCATATATCTGTTTGACGTTTGTATGTCGTCTTGGGAGAAGTGTCTGTTCAGGTCCTCTGGCCATTTATTAATTGGATTGTTTGTTTGGTGTTGAGTTGTATAAGTTCTTTTTATATTTTGGCTATTAACTCCATGTCAGAGCTACTGTTTGCAAATATATTCTCCCATTTAGTTGGTTGCCTTTTTGTTTTGTTGGCAGTTTCTTTTGCTGTGCAGAAGCATTTTAGTTTGATATAGTCCCATTTGTTTATTTTCACCTTTACTTCTTTTGACTTTGGGGTCAAATTCATAAAGTATCCTCTATGCCCAAGGTCCATAAGTTTTGTACCTGTTTTCTTCTATGTAATTTATTGTTTCAGATCTTATTTTTAGGTCTTTCATTTATTTTGAGTTAATAGTTGTATATGGTTTCACTTATATGTGGAATCTAAAAAAACAAATTAACAAGTGAAACAGAAACAAACTCACAGATACAGAGAACAAAATGATAGTTGCTAGGTAAGAGGGGGGTTTGAGGCTGGGTGAAAAAGGTGAAAGGATTAGGAAGTACAAATTGGCAGTTACAAAATAGTTACGAGGATATAATACACAGCATAAGGAATATAGTCATTAATATTGTAATAACTATGGTGTAGGAGGAAGGTACTAGACTTATCAGGGGAATCACTTTGTAAGTTATATAAATTAGTATAATCACTATGCTGTGTACTTGAAATTAATATAATATTTAATGTCAATTGTAATTGAAAAGTAAAAAATAAATAAAACTGCAAACCCATTTCCCTTCTCTGCTTTATTTTTTTCTTAAAGTTCATTACTATCTAACACATTATATATGCTACTAATTTTAAATATGTACTGCTTTGCTACTTGCTTTAGAATATAAACTCACTAGGGCTTTACCTCCAGTTTTTAAAACAGTAGTTGGCATAGATTCAGTGACATAGAAGCATGGAACAGACTGACAAATCTCAGAGAGGAAGTGGGGAGGTAGGGAAGGGGGAGAGATTAACCAAAGAATTTATATGCATAACCCATGGACACAGACAATATTGTGGTGAAGGCCTGGGGTGGAGAGTGGGTGCTGGCTGAAAGGAGTCAATGGAGAATAAAAGGGGACATTTGTAATATTTTCAATAAAGATAAATTTTAAAAAAACAGTACTTAGCAAATAGTAAGTTCTCAATACATATTTGTTGAATGAATTACTCAATTGATAAATAAATGATATCTGGACTTTAGACCAAGGGTCAGGAAATTAAAGCCCACAGACCTCCTGCCTGTTTGTAAATAGAACTTTATTAAAATATTCATTTGTTAACATGTTGTCTATGGCTGCTTTTCCAATACAAAGGTATATGTGAGTAGTTGTGACAGAGTTCTATGACCTGCAAAGCCTAAAATATTTACTATATGGTCCCTTAAGAAAAGGTTTGCCAATCCCTGGTTTAGATTCAGAGTTAATCTTTCAGGAATCTCTAATCCAACCTACTTCAAGCTGAGCTTTTCTGTACCTCCCTAAAAGTTTTCCATTCTGTATTTGTTATATGTATGAAAGACTGGGAACATGAATGCCCTCCACCAAAAAAACTACATTTCCCTGACTCTCTTGTAGCTAGATGTGATCATGAGATTAAATTCTGACAAAGAGTAAGTTAATGAAAGGAATGTGTATGACTTTCAGGTCAAGATCTTAAAGGAAAGGGCTGTGTTCTCTACTTCCCTTTATTTCATCTTTCTCAATTGATATAATATAGAAGATATTTGTTCATGCACATGAAACAGTACTTTAGGGATGGCAGAGCAATGAGAAGGAAAGAATCTGGGTTTGTGTCCCTGTCCACTCACCATACCAGCCCTGGACCACTTTGTTGGACTATTCCACAACAAAGAAATAAATGTCTTTTGTATCGGAGCCACAACATTTATATGTAGAGTCTTAGAAGCCTAACCTATATACAACCTAATACATCTAATAAGTGGCAGACCTTAGATTTGAACTGTGGCTATCACCTTGATTATATCATCAGTATCATTCCCTTGCAGAAAAGTTTTTATTGAATTATACCATTGGGACAGCCTTGGCTGCTACAAGGTGTAGAACCAAACGTAGGAATATCTGAAGCAAGTGCACAAGAGTTGTCAATAAATAATTTTTCTCTCGCCTCATTCCTGGGTTCATTTTCTGTCTCTATCCTTATTTATGCTTTTATACTTGAGCTAGTTATAATGTACACTACTTCATATTTTACAGTCATATAAAATATACCACCTTAAATTATTTCAGAATGATATGGATTTAACCAAGTATAGGTATTGCTTTCTTTATGGTCTCGTTATACATACAGCATTTTTATAGCTATCATTTTCCTTTGTTTACATGTCTACCACCATATTACACTGCTAACTCCTTATAGATAGTGATATTTTTTCTCCTTCTAGCATGATGCCTGATAATAAAAGAGCTACATATCAAGCAATATTTGCTGAATAAATGAATTTCACAAGGGCAGAAATGCTATTAAATGTCATTGTGCCATAATGAAATTTCTTTCCATTATCGACTTGACCCAGGAGGGGAGACACAACTCTAAAAGGTGGCTAGGGAAAAGTGTTACATGTGTGGAGGAGTGATGGTGAGGAAAGAAAATACATACCTTGACAAAGTGCTCAATTAGGATTTCTACCACAATGTTCTGGAATTTGATATTCATCATGGCAGCCACAGTATCCTCCTGAGCTCTCATCAGTGTGGGACCAAAGATTACCCCCATGTTGGAGGGGGTCATGAAATTCTCTTTGCTGTGCTCACACACACTGCCAAAAGAGAAAGAAAATGATTAACAAGATTTTCTCCAAGACTCCCATAAAAGTTAAGAGAAGTGGGTTGGGGGACCATAGTTAGAAAATAGTTGGAAAGAAAGGAGGGAAGCAATATGGCATTCCAGGCAAGAATTATAATATATATAAAGAAGAAAAAAGTACATAGAGAAAGTGTCTACCAGTCTCATCAGTTAATCCAGTCCCTTCCCTACCCTGAGTTATAGAAGCAAAAAACTCAAAGCACTGTAAGGGATCCTTAAGATTTGGCCTTTATCACTGTCCTCATTTTATAGATGAAAAAGCAGGGGTCCAAAGAAGAAAAAATATTTGCCTGAAGTTACACACAAACTAATTACAGTAGGGCCTTTAATCCTAAATTTTCTGATCCCTAGTCACCTCCTTGGTTAAATTCCCTGTACCAGTGTCCTGTTTTTTATAGAACCAGACAAACTCTTATGAAAGTAGCAATTAAGACCTTCTGTAACTTGATAACTATTTCTAATCCCAGTGCACAGCTTGGGCTCTGAAGCTGATGTGGGTGGCTCATTAGCTGTGCACAGTGACTGTTAGTGACCTAAACTCTCTGGGCTCCAGTTTTTCCGCTAGCAAAAATAGTATCCACCTCAGAGGGTTGTTGAATAGAGCTAAATGGCTTTAGCATGGTATCCTGGGAATAATCCATTAGAAGTATCTTCTTCTTATTACCTCTCCAGAAGTCTCCATCTAGACACTGCTGCCCTCAGTCACTTGATATACTCCACTGCTTAAGTCAGCTTTTCTGGCTAAACAATGTTGTTTCGGACCTCCATGTCTTTGCTCATGCATTCCCTCTGCTTAGAATGTTGTCCTCCTCTTAGATCTAAATAATGTGAATCCATTGAGATTCACTTTACCTGATATTACCTTCAGGGCCCTCCTAGCCCACTGTCCTCATCTTGATTGACAGACACTATTGGCAAGCAGAGCATATTGCAATTTTCTGTTTATTACCCACCTCTCCTACTAGGTGGTAAACAACTTTCAAGTGTATGTGCCTTGCACACAGCAAGTACCAATTAATTATTTTTAATGGATCTGAGTGTCTCTACTGTTCTTTCAAATAGTATTGGAGGCAGCCAAGCAAAAGATGTGCTGCCCTTTGGTCAAAATAGCTGTGGAGCAGGGATGTGAGTAGATGAGACAGCCCAGGAAAAACCCTAATTTTCAAACTCCATCCAGGTCAAGAGAGATCCAGGATGGCAGAGTAGGTACTAGTTGCACTAACCTCCTCCCACAACTACATCAACATTACAACCAAATTACAGAACAATCAACCTGGATAACCATCTGAAGACTATCTGAACAGAAGTCGTATAATTAAGGATATACAGAAGACGCCACAAAGAAACCAGTAGGAGAGGTGGAGAAGAAAAACGGGCTGGCCCCTCATCCACGTATGGCAGTTGAAAATCTGGAGTAATATCTCAGCTGCAGAGGTCCCCCCTGAGGAGCAAGGAGTCTCAAACCTACTCTGCACTCCCCAGCCTGGAGCACCAGTGCTGAGAAGAGGAGCCTACATAACATCTGCCTGTTATAATCAGTGGGGATTAAATCTGCCTGGGTAAGACAGAAGAATGCTGGAAACTCAGGCATCCACTAAGAGGGATGGAACAGAAAAATCTTGCTCACAGGCACTTACCATGGGCTCCGGTGAAGGGACAGTGCCTGGGAGGATGCCAGCATCTTACAGGGTGAAACTGAGTGTGTGGCTTCAAGGAGAGGATTGGAGTGACAGCCGCCAAAGTCCATGTGTTGAGTCCCTCTCCCATCTTGCCCACAGATGACATCTTTTCTGGGTTGACCACTGCCCCATAGGGCATTAGCTTGGGGAGCTACACTATCTCCACCATGATGACTCCCAGAGGCCCCGTCACACACAGCTGTGGGCTCTGCCAGTGGTGAACAGCCTGGGCCTATGTTGTAGTCTTTCTTTCTTTCTTAAAAATCTCTCAAGGAACTATGGGCAAGCTTAGAGCGTGCCAGAGACACACAGGGAGAGGCTGTTATGTGGCTTTAGGGAAAGGACCATCTTCTTGTGAAAAGCCATATCTTAATCTGCTGTAGCCTGCTGAACTCTACTGGCTCCCCTCTGATGACTCCCTGAGACCCTGACCCACAGGACCCAAGTAGGTGGTGGCTGGTCGCAGTATACCATGAGAATTGGCTGAGTGGCCTCAGACCCAGTACTGATGCAGTCTGAATCTGTATTAAACTACTGAACACCAATTGTCATTACATGGCGACTCACTGAGAACTTACCTCATACAAGTTATGTACTGTATGAGGCTATTTCAGGAGCTGAGTCTAATGGGAAGCTAGCAGATGGGTGAAGGACTTGGGGTGTTGTAGGACATTTGCTAACATCACCCAGGTCTGGTACTGCTGGCTGCCAGCCCTCAGTATACATAGCTGGGCCCTTCCATTCATAGCCAGGACCAGCGCAGGCAGCTAGCAACAGTGGTTCCTAACAGGTAGCCCAGGGACTGTCACAGGCAGAATCTGACAATGACCTGCACCATATTCCCTCCCAAGAGTTCATATAATAAACATACTTAGTGGCTGGCTTCAGAACACAATAGAGTACATCCTGATTAGCTATACAGGCAGCAAACCCAAAGGGAGGTCTAAGCAGGCACCAGATCATGTTGGGGCAAATTCTGCTTCTTGGGGTAAGGGCCAACACAGCAGCTTGTACACTGGGCTCAGGTTCAACTCTCATAATCAGCCAGCCTGAGAATCAACTCCAACAGACAGGCCAATAGCAATGAAGACTCAGCTACAAAAGGAGGGCTCACATAATCCACACAAGTATCCAGGTCAGGTGATTAGGTGGACTGTGCAACTGGGTCCACAGGATACCTGCTACATGAGGCCACCATACCAAGATTGGGGAGACAGAGCAAATCTACCTAACATATAGAAACAAATACAGAGAGGTAGCCAAAATGGGGAAACAAAGAAACATGCTCCAACCAAAAGAACAGGAGAAATCTCCAGAAAAAGAACTGAATGAAATGAAGACAAGCAATCTACAAGATACAGAGTTAAAAACAATGGTTATAAGGATGCGCAATAAACTTAGTAAGAACTTCCACAGAATATAAAAGGACATGAAACTATAAAAAATAATTAGTCAAAAATGAAGAATACAGTAATGGAAATAAACAATATACTCTAAGGAATCAACAGCAGATTAGATGAAGCAGGAGATCAAGTCAGTGATTTGGCAGACAAGGTAGCAGAACATCCTATCAGAGCAGCAAAAATAACAAAGAATTTTTTTAAATAAAGAGTCTAAGGTACCTCAGGCACAACTGAAATGTAACAACATCTGCATCTTAGGGGTATCATAAGGAGAAGAAAGCAAGCAAGGGATAGAGAACCTGTTTGAAGAAATAATCACAGTACAATTCCTTAAACTGGTGAAGAAAAAAGGCACACAAATCCAGGAAGCACAGACATTTCTAAACAAAGTCAATTCAAAGAGGCTGACAGCACATCATAATTAAAATGGCAAAGGTTAGCGACAAAGGTTGAATCCCAAAAGTAGCCAGAGAAAGACAGTTAGTTACCTTCAAGGACACTCCCATAAGATTATCAGCTGATTTCTCAACAGAAACACTTCAGGCCAGAAGAGATTTGCATGAAGTATTCAAGGTGATGAAAAATAAGGACCTACAACCGAGACTACTTTACACAGCAAAACTGAAGGTGAAATAAAGAGCTTCCCAGGCAAAAAAAAAAGATAAAGAAGTTCATGACCACCAAAGTAGTATTACAAAAAATGTTAATGCACTCTTCAAGAAGAAGAAAAAAAAGAGGAACATACATTTGAATAATAAAATGACAATACATATGTACCTATCAATAATCACTTTAAATATAAGTGGATGAAATGCTACAATCAAAAGAAATAGGGTAGCTGAATGGATGAGAAAACAAGACCTATATATATGCTGTTTACAGGAGACATACTTCAGATCAAAAGACACACACAGACTGAAAGTAAAGTGATAGAAAAAGATATTTTATACAATGGAAACCAAAAACAAAAAAAATACAAAAACTGAGGTACCAAATAGTTAGTTGTATCAGACACAATAGTTTTAAACAAAGGCTATTATAAGAGAAAAGGAGGACATTATATAATGATAATGGGATCAATCAAATAAGAGAATATGACCCTTGTAAACATGTATCTACCCAACACAGGAGCACCTAAATATATAAAGCAAATCTTAATGGACATAAAAGGGGAGAGTGACAGTAATACAGTCATTGTAAAGAACTTTAACACCCCAGTGACATCAATAGATAGATCTTCCACATAGAAAATCAACAAGAAAACAGTGGCCTCAAATGACATATTAGAACAGATGGATTTAATTGATATTTTCACAGCATTTCACCAAAAAGCAGTAGAATATACATTGTTTTCAACTGTACAATGAACATTTTCCAAGAGGGACCTCTGTTTGGCCATAAAACAAGTCTCAATAAATTTAAGAAGACTGAAATCATATTAAGCACCTTCTCTGACCAAAACAGTATGAAACTGGAAATCAAGTAGAAGAAACAAAACTGAAAAATACATGAAGACATGAAGGCTAAATAACATGTTACGAAACAATGAATGGGTTAACAATGAGATCAAGGCAGAAATCAAAAGACATCTTGAAACAAATGAAAATGTAAACACAACAATACAACATCTATGGCACACAGCAAAAGCAGTCATAATCCGATAAGGGGTTAATATCCAAAATTTATGAAGAACTCACACAACTCAACACCAAAAAACCCCCACAAACAATCCAATTAAAAAATGAGCAGAAAACCTGAATATATACTTCTTGAAAGAGGACATACAGATGACCAACAGATAGATATTTTTAATGCTCAATTTCACTAATAAGCAGAGAAATGCAAATTAAAACCACAATGAGGTATCACCTTACACCTGTCAGAATGGATATCATCAATAAATCAATAAACGAGTATTGGTGAGGATGTGGAGAAAATTAACCCTTGTGTACTATTGGTGGGAATGTAGATTGGTGCAGCCAGTGATCCCATTTCTGGGTATATATTCAAAGAAACAAAAAAAAAAAACCTAATTCAACATTATATATGCACCCCTATGTTTATACCAGTATTATTTACAATAGCCAAGAATTGGAAGCAACTCAAGTGCTCACCAATAGACTAGGGGATAAGGAATATGTGGTGGTACATACACATATATAATGTAAAAAAAGGAATGAAATCTTACCATTTATGACAACATGGATGGACCTATAGGGTAATATGCTAAGTGAAATTAGTCACAAAAAGACAAAGACCATGTTATTTCACTTATATGTGGAATCTAAAGAGCAAAACAAATGAACCAGCCAAATAGAAACAGACTAATAATTGCAGACTGATGGTTGCCAGAGGGGTTGGGGGTTTGGGGGACTGGGTGAAAAAGGTAAAGGGATTAAGAAGCACAAATTAATAGTCATGGAGATGTAAAGTATAACATTTGGAATATAGTCAATAATATTGTAATAAGTATGTATGTGCCAGGCGCATACTTGAAATATTAAGGGGATCAGTTTGTAAAGTATATGATGGTCTAACTACTTTGCTTTGCACCTGAAACTAATACAAAATAATATTGAATGTTAACTATAATTGAAAAATAAAAATTTTTTAAAAACCTATTCAGGTCAAAGTCCCTGAAGGACTGACCCCATTTACAGATAGGCTCTTTATCATTAAGTGGGTAATTGACAGGAACAGAATATTTAGAAAAATCTTAATGAAGCCTGTTATAACTGTGACAAAGTCTATGTGCCATTCTGATAATGAACAGCAATCATTCACAGGCCTTCGGTATTGCTTGGCTGTTGATGGGACCCTTTTAATAGTTTAAATACTTCTGAAAATAACTCTTATTCTTTATTGACAATTTTTTTTCAGATGTTGCATTTTTAAAAGCAACTCCGTGCTTCACCAAGGGATCCAGAATGGCTAAACAATTACTAACAGCCTCCAGCAGATGTAAATGTTCTCCTTTTCTGAGCTTTGAAAGGAACTGACTGGTTCAATGTGCCAGAGCTCATTTAATTCTCACAGCTCCAAATGGCAGAGTATTTTATCTTTGAAGTTTATGTTTATAGAGGATAAAAGCTCTTAGTCAATGTAGACAGTTTGTGGATACATGGCAATACAGGGATACAAACTCGTATCTGTGAGGATCTAAGTCTTACATTCTTCCCATTGCATCTCACTGCCTGCTTGTCCAGTTCCTCTCAAGAAACTGAAGTCCCTTAAGGGGACCCCTTTAAACTGTACCTACCTTCTATTTCTCTGAGGGAGATTTGTTGTACCTCTTTTAAGATACTTCTTTACCTTTTTATGAGAATTGGAAGATAATCTATTCTTTGAGGAGATTTCTTTACATTTGAAATCTTTCCTTTTGTTATGCATTCTTTTTTTTTTTAACCTTTTTATTTTTTTATATTATGTATTAGTTTTGGGTGTACAGCTTCGTGGTTACACAATCACATACTTTGTACAGTGTCCCCCTCGATATATCTAGTACCCTCCTGGCACCACATATAACTATTAAAATACTATCTACTATATTTCCTGTGCTGTACTTTACATCCCATGACTATCATGTAACTATGATTTTGTATTTTTCAATGACTTCACCTTTTTCACAGGTCCCTCAAACCCCTGCCCCTCTGGCAGCAATCAATCTGCTCTGTGCATCTATGAATTTGTTTCAATTGTGTTTGTTTGTTTATTTTGTTCATTAGATTCCAAATATAAGTGAAATCGTATGGTACTTGTTTTTCTCTGATTGACTTATTTCACTGAGCACAATGCCCTCTAGATCCATCCATGCTGTCAAAAATTGTAAGATTTTGTTTTTTTTTGTGGCAAAATAATATTCCCTTGTTTATGTGCACCACAGCTTTTTTATCCACTCATCTACTGATAGGTACTTGGGCTGTTTCCAGATCTTAACTATTGTAAATAACACTGCTATGAACATAGGGGTGCATATATTCTTTCTAATTGGTGTTTCGGTATTCTTAGGATATATTCCCAGAAGTAGGATCATTGAGTCAAACAGCAGTTCCATTTTTAATTTTTTAGGTAACTCCATACTGCTTTCCACAGTGGCTGCACCAATTTGCATTCCCACCAACAGTGCACAAGGGTTACCTTTAATCCACATCCTCGCCAACACTTGTCACTTGTGGATTGGTGATAGCCATTCCAACACTTATATAAGGTGATATCTCACTGTGGCTTTAATTTCCATTTCTCTGACAATTAGTTGAGCATTTTTCATATGTCTATTGGCCTTCTGTATGTCCTCTTTGGAGAGGTGTCTATTCAGATACATTCTAGTCCACATGAACTAGAGAAAATGAGTACAATTTCTTGAACATCAAAATTTAAAACAAAGGAAGAGTATTAGATGGAGGTTGCAAATACCTCCAGTTTAGGGAAAAAATAATTTCAATTAAATGGTCTAGATCAGAGTCCATAAATCAAAATGCCTATATCTAGACCCGCCTTATGATCCAGCAATCCCACTTGTGGGTATATATCAAAAAGCAAATGAAATCAGTATCTCAGAAAGATACCTGTACACCTATGTTTATTACAGCATTATCCCCAATAGCCAAGATATAGAAACAACCTAAGTGTCCACAGATGGACAAATGTATAAGTATACAAACACAATGAAATATCAGCCTTAAAATAGAAGAAAATCCTGCCCTTTGCAACAACATGGATGAACCTGGAGGACATTATGTTAAGTGAAATGAGCCAGACACAGAAAGACAAATACTGAATGGTTTCACTTATATGTGGAATCTAAAGTAGTTGAACTCTCAGAAATAGAGGGTGGAAGGGTGGTTGCCAGGGACTGTGGAGAAAGGAAAAATGGGAAGATGTTGTCACGAGGTACAAACTTTCAGCTATGTAGGTTAAGTTCTGGAGATCTAATATACAGTAATGTCATTACAGTTAACAATACTGTATTGTATACTTGGAATTTACTAAAAGAGTAGATCTGAAATGTTCTCATCACAAAATTAAGGAGGAAAGAAAGAAAATGGTAATTACATGAGGTGATAGAGATATCACTTGGCTTTATTGTGGTGATTCTTTCACAATGTATATCCACACCAAACATCAAGTTGTACACCTTAAGTATATATAATTTTTATTCATCAATTATACCTCAACAAACAATAAAAACTGGTGCCATTACTAATGTGCTGTGTGACTTTGGGCCTCTTTTTCCTTCGCTAGGTATATGTTTCCTCATCTGTAAAATAAGGTTTTTAGGTGATATAAACGGCCTTCCAGCTCTGCCTTTCATTGAATCTAAGTCATTTTTTTTTGGAAATAAAGGGGAGGGGGAGATAGCCATGCATTGTGTCTACTGTTGGAAAAGCACAGAACCATCTGTTAAGTATGCTTGCCCTCCCCACTCTACATACCAAAAAACAAACAAAAAAACACCACAAAAAACAAACAAATTTTAAAAACCCCACAGAATCAGAGCAAGCCTCTTGATCCAACTATGGTAAAATTTAAAAGATAAATGACCTACTTTCATTAACACAAAAATTACAAGAAAAAATAAAGAGAGAAAGGGAAAACCCGTAAATTGGAAAATAGTAAAAACATAGAGGCCCTATTCTATACTGCATCAAGCCTTGGCCTCTGTGCTGTTTATTATAAGCTCTCCAAGTGATTCTGATACACACACAAGTTTGAGAACTACTGCTATAGAGCAGGAAGTCACCAAACTATGATTCTTAGGACAAATCAAACCTTTCAACTGTTCTTTTAAATAAAGTTTTACTGGAGCACAGCTATGTCCATTCATTCACATATTAACAATGGTTGGTTTTATACTAGAAAGGAAGAACTGAGCAGTCATGACAGAGTTCATAGAGCTCAACTCATGGACATGGACAACAGTGTGGTAACTGAGGGTGGGGACAGGTGGAAGAGGGCATAGAGGGGATAAATGGTGATTGAAAAAATTAAATTAAATTAATTTTTAAAAGACAAAAAATATGACATATTTGCAAATACTGGAAATTTGAACGTAGACTATTTTATATTAAATTATTATAAATAATAAATTTAATTCATAAAAAATAAATTTATTTTTAGATGTGATAATTGTATTATTTATATGTACAAAGAATTTTCATTTTTCAATATACATACTGAAATGTTCATGAATGAAATAATATGATGTTTTGGATTTGCTTCAAAATAATGCAGGAGGAGAAATAGGTGGGAGTACAGATGAAATAAGATTAGTCACATATTGATAATTGTTGAAGCTGAGTGATGGGCATATGAATAGTTCCTGAGACTCTTTCACCCATACCCACAACCCTCCTCCCATCTGACAACAATCAAGATGTTCTCTGTATCTATGAGTTTCTTTCTGTTTTGTTTGTTCATTTATTTTAATTTGGGTTTTTTTGTGTGTGTGTGAAAAAAAAAGGAAGGGATTAAGATGTACAAATCAAGAGTTATAAAAACAGTTACAGGGATGTGAAGTCCAGCATAGGGAATACAGGTAACAACTATGTATGGTGCCAGGTGGGCATAAGACTTATCAGGGTGATCACTCCATAAGTTACATAAATGAGTAATCACTATGTTGTACACCTGAAACTAATATAATATTGTATGTCATCTGTAACTGAAAAATAAAAAATATATATATAAATGAGAGAGTTCCTTAGACTATTCCTTCTATTTCTGTATATACTTGAAATTTTGCATGATAAAATATTTTTTAAAAGGACAAGATATTAATAGCAGACGGGAGTGTATCGTTCACAATGTGAGCAGTCCTCTCTTGGTGTGATATTATCTGTAATTAACTTGAAATACTTCAACATGGTCAGTGCAGTGTACTGAATTTCATCAATGCCGTCAATTGTAACCACATCATTATTTCATGTACCACTGAGGAAGAAAAATCATTTTATTGTCAAATCACTATGCAATATTTTTAAAGACATTTTAAATAGAAAACAATGACCATAATTTAACCAAAACGACTATAATATAAGCTGCTATTACCAAGTTCATGCAAGCAGAGGTTATGATAATTACATCAAAACTGCTACCTGACAACAGTGATTTTAACACCCCATTGATTTTAAGATGCATCTTGAATTAGGGGTACAATTTGAATAAGAAAAGTGCCCCTTAGAATTGATGAAATTTGATATATGTGTTTGGTAGTTTTTCATGCATACCCTAGCACAGGTTAATAGATTACCTACTCTAGGGTTGATTAATTAGTATTTAAAAGATGAATCAAGCCTAGCCGGGTGTGGCTCAGCGGTTGAGCGTCAACTTAGGATCCAGGAGATCGGGGTTCGATTCCCGGTCAGGGCACATACCCGGGTTGTGGGCTGAAGCCGATCAGTGACTCTCTCATCATTGATGTTTCTATCTCTCTCTCTCCCGCTCCTTTCCTCTTTCTGAAATCAATAAAAATATATTTAAAAAAAAAAAAAGAGATGAATCAGCCCTGGTTGGTGTTGCTTAGTGGTTAAAGCATCAGCCCATGCACCAAAGAGTTGCAGGTTTGATGTCCAGTAAAGGGCATGTATCTAGGTTGCATGTTTGATCCCGGGCCCTGGTCGGGGTGTGTGCGGGAGGCAACCAATTGATGTGTCTCACTCACATCAATGTTTCTCTCTCTCTCTCTCTTTCTCCCTTTCTCTCTCCCCACCCCACTCCCTCCCTTCTACTCTATAAAAAGCAATGGAAAAAAATATCCTTGGGTGAAGATTAACAACAACAAAAAAAAGATGAAAGACTAATCAGAAGCAAGAGGGGCTACTATAAGGTCAGCTAACTTCATCTCCAATCAACACCAGTGGCTTTCTTAATTGGTATGATTGATGGTAAAGTGATTTCTCATTGCTTAGATGTGTCAAGATATATGGATAGACTAGAAGTATTGTATAGACACTCCCAAACTTGCACAGACAGGTTAGAAGAATAGAGCAATGGTCAATCTTAAAACCAGTAAGGTGGGTCAACCTATATTATGCATCTTCAGAGGTGATTCAGTCTAAGACACACAACATCATCATGTGTTCTAGTAAAAAAATAGTTAACTTGTATCCATCTAGTCTTTAAACATAGCCTCTATTTTACAAGAAATAAAGGAAATGGGTGAAAAAACTGAAAATATGGCAATGAAGAAAGTAGACAAAACTAGTAAGACTCGCCCTGGCCAGTGTTGCTCAGTTGATAGGGAGTCATCCCATGCATCAAAAGATTGCCATTTAGATTCCTTGTCAGGGCACATGCCCAGGTTGTGGGGTCAATCCCCAGTATGGTGCACGCAGGAAGAAGCCAATCGATGTTTCACTCTCACATCAATGTTTTCTCTCCCTCTCCCTTGCTCTCTCTCTAAAAATCAATTTAAAATCTTAAAAAACAACAACAACACTAGTAAGACTCTAAGAATTACTTTAGTTCATCATACAAGCCAAAGTCATAAAAGAGAGACTGTGCTAGATTAAAAAAATGAAAAGGATATAAGATGTAAATATAAAGTATAGCCCTATATTGAGTACTAGTTTGGAAAAACCACCTATAAAGAGCATTTTTGGGTTAACTATGAAAATGTTAATATATTCTGAAAAGGTGGTAATTGTTGAACTGAAAGTAGAAACAGAGGTATGGATACATGGAAGAGACTGACAGCTGTCAGAGGCAAGAGTGGTTGGGGCTGGATGAAAGTAGGTGAAGAGCTTAAGCACAAAAACATATATAGGATGTCCCAAAAATGTTTACACACACTTTGAATAATTATAAAAGCAGTGTTTATTAAAATACATTTCACTTTCAAAATTGAGCTATCAGCTATTGTGTACAGTGGAACCTCAGTTCTTGAACTTAATTGGTTCCAGAAGGCTGTTTGAGAAGTGATTTGTTCGAAAAATGAATCATTTTCCCCCCATTATAAATAATGTAAATTGAATTAATTCATTCTAGACCCCCCAAATGATTCCATTTTAATCTACCTTATATACATTACATGTCTAATGTACTCCTTAATCTATAAACAAACACTTCTTTTCTAAAATTTATTGAACCACCTACTAGCTTTAAACAAATCACTTTCAGCATTTTCCAGGATTGTCTTTCAGATCAGCAGGTGGCTTCTTCGCTTGCTGTTACTGGCTAACAGCTTTTCATTTATCCAAATCAACAAGTTTTTCTACCTCTTCAACTGTCTGTGATCATTGATTCTTTCACACATTATCACCTTTTTAAGTTGTGTTTTTTTTTAATTCTCACCCGAGGATATTTTTTCCACTGATTTTTTTTTTTTTTCCCAGAGCATAGAGGAGAGGGAGGAGGGGGCAAGAGACAGAAAGAGATAAACACCGATGTGAGAGAGACACATCAATTGGTTGCCTCCTTCACATACCCTGACCAGGCAGGGTTGCGAACCTGCAACCGAGGTACATGCCCTTGACTGAGAATCCAACCCGCAACCCTTCCATCATGGGCTGACACTCTAACCACTAAGCCAAACCTGCCAGGGCAACATCAGCACTCTTGATGGCCTCTTTATGTTTTAAAATTGTGCTAATTGTTCATTTCACCAACAACAAAAGCAAAAAGCAAAAAACAAAACACTACACACAAAAATATTCACAGCACAGTTTCCTGAGATGTTAGAGGTAAACTGACTCATACAGGCGACTTCACTCCTTCGCTTGTGGCCAGAGAGATGCTTTTTGCAGTATCAGCATGAAAGGGTTGTCAGGTCAAAAACTGAAACTTGTTCAACAACAAGTTTCTGTTCACAGAAAAATTTGTTCATCAATTGCTCTTCCATCATTGATATTTCTATCTCTCTCTCCCTCTCCCTTCCTCTCTCTGAAATCTATAAAAATAAATTTTTAAAAAAGTACGTGGATTTTCTTCTGTGTAAATTTCCCTATTGGAATTAAGCCTACTTTTATTTGCACTCTCCCTAGAACTTTTGATTTTAAAGGTTTTCAAACATACAAAATGTTTGAAAGAATGGGCATTATGAACAATCATGCTGTCTAGATCTGGATTCAAGAATCAACATTTTTTTCTTTCTGTATATATATTTCTGAACTATTTATTTATTTATTTACTTATGTTTTCATTGATTTCAGAGAGAGGAAGGGAGAGATAGAAATATGGATGAGAAAGAAACATCACTGATTGGTTGCCTCCTTCACGCCTTCCACTGGGGACTAAGCCTGCAATCCCAACCAGCATGTGCCCTGACCAGGCATTGAACCATGACCTCCCTGTTCATAGGTTGATAACCACTGAGCCACGTGGGCTGGGCTAAAAGTAAATTGCTTCAACCTTAAATACCTCAGCATTCATCTCCAAAGAACAAATACGCTGGCCTACAAAACCACAATAACACTTCACATCTAAAATTTACAATAGTTCCTTATCATCTAATGTCTACTCCATATACAAATTTTCTCAAATGCCATGCAAAAAGTTATTTTACAATTGAGTTTTTCAAATCTAGATCCAATCAAATTCACGTACTGCATTTGATTCTGTTTCTTTAGTCTCAGAATGTAGAACAGTGCCCCTATTTCTTGTTCCAGGATACTGGCTTTTTTTTCTTATTTTTTACATTTATTTTTATTATAGTTGACATACAATATTACATTAGTTTCATGTGTACAATATAGTGATTAGACATTTATATACCTTGTAAAATGATCACCCTAGTAAGTCTAATAACCACCTGTCACATAGTTATGATATTCTTTATCTGAAAAATGGGGGTAATAATTATACTCAATTCTAAGGGTTGTTTGGATTAAATGAGATAATAATGTAAAGTATCTACCACAATACTTACTCCATAGTAATAGTAGCCTAATATCAGAAAACCATCAATATTATTTTTAAGTTCAAGGGCAGTCATTCTCCCTTATTTATATTTTCTCTTCCTATATTACTTAGCTAATGGTGTGCAAATTGTAGACATTCGACACTGACTTTTTTGAAAAGTCCAAACCAGTGTCTTATAGAATATCAAATGTTCCGTATTTTTCTATGTCCTGTATTTTGTGTAAACTGGAAAGGTAATTTGATTTGGGGTAAACATTTTTGGCAAACATATTTCAGTTTATGTTGTGTATTCTTACTGTATCCCAGGAGGAGGCACGTAAGTCATTTTGTACTATTATTAGCAATGCTAACTTTTGTGTTGTTTCAAACTTTATTCCCAGGATTCTCCAGCATAATTAGCTGCAAAGAATGATTTGTGTATAAGCCAAAACTGAAGAGAGCTGCAGTGCCCAAAGGGTTTGGAATTAAAAAAAATTAGAGATCTAGATTTTATCAGATCCATAAACAAAATGTGAAAAAGCAGTCAACATAAAATAGCAGCTCCCAGTAACTTCTTCAAGTTAAACTTCTTCAGAAGTTGACTGAATTCAGTTTGCTTCATTCTTGGAAGCCTCACCAAAATTCTCTACAAGATCTGGAACTTCATCATCATTATCTTCTCCAATAGCAAATGGTGCTTTTTCATCCACAGATTGTTTGGGCAGAGCTTCAGCCAGCCTTCTTAAACTAGTCAGACTCTGTCCCATGCTGGTCTGAGATGCTGGGTACCAGAACTTCTGTCAGCTGCTGTGTCTAGGCATGATCTTTAATGGTGAAAGTGTTTGCTGCCAGAGATGCCTGAACATTAGGGCTGGTAAAGGGGGACACTGTTCCTTGGTTTGTGAACATATTTACCTCTTCAATACCAGAAATATTGTTTACCCCTAACTTCTTTAAGGAGAACTGAAGTTTCTATCATGTGCTGTAGCTGTTCTGTGAATCATCTTCTTTCTAGGAGAGGTTCCTTTCCCACCAATGCACATTTGTACCTGTGGTTTGGCGAGCTTTTCCTGGTTCAGGATAATTTCTTACATCTTGTTGGAGAGGAAATGGGGCAGCAAGGGGAACTAGGGTTGGCACGCAGTGGGTCTTGGGCAGATTGGCTGAGAATAAGCTCACACACAAAGAGATGAAAGATGGCAGCTCAGTGATGCTAACTGATCAATTAATTAAAGTGGTGTTTGCCAGATAGCTTCACTGTAAAGATACATTTTTCCATTTGTAATTAGTAAGTAATCTATGGGTAATACATTAAAACTATGTGAATATCTTGTTCCTGAACAATCTTTTACCCAATGGTTTTGATCCATGCCTGAAACAGCTAGGGCACTGAAGTTGCAAAGCAATAGTTTTTCTAATTCTATCATTCCTCCCACATTTATTAGCTGGCTTTCTTCTTTAATAAAGAGCTTTCCTAATTCTCCCTACTTCACATAGATTTTATTTATTCAAAGAGTTATAATCACATACAATATTTATTATATTTTATGTCCAAGCAGCCCCCAGATGCAGTGAGTGCCACCCTTTTCAAGCAGGTCTCTGTGTCCTTGTGATATGATGCACTTATTAGTGCTCATGCTGTTCTTTGCTTACAAAAGTACACTTTATCCAACCTTGTCCCATAGCTGGCATCAGTCATTTCTCTAAGAAACTTTGGTACTTTTGAGAAGGGAATGTTATTTATCAACAAAGGTCAGGGCACTATGTATATCTATTGCTTTTTTGGGTAGAATCACTTCATGATTGATTTACAGTTCTTGTTGTTTTGTTTTAATATTGGGAATTCATACGGCATTCTCAATTCAACATTAGCATTATTTTTTTCTTTACATCTTGAATTTTGTATTTTTATCTTTTTTTCTTATATTCTATATATTGGCTTATGATAATATTAATAGTACTTGTTTTTTACTTTATCCTTGTGAAATATATATACATAAAAGAGTTTCACATTATAACAATATTACTAGTACTAATGAATGCATTGGTGATGCTTACAATTTTTTTCACTGCTATTTTAGAATATATCTCATTAAGAATGAGTCAGAGGAGATTCAAAGATGGGGGTGGATTGAGTGGAAGCTACACTGACACTCTCCCAGGACCAAACTGGAATTACAACTAACGTACAGAAAAACCACCCTCAATAATTAACTGAAGACTAGCTAGAGAGCACCCTCATAACCAAGGACATAAAGCAGACATCACATAGAGACTGGTAAGAAGTATGGAGGAGCAAGAGGACTGGCTGGGCTCCCACAGCAGCTGAAATTCCTAAGGGATATCTTAGCTGTGGGGGTTCCCACTGAGAACTCTGGGGCCTAAACCCCAAGATGTGCTCCCCAGCCCAGAGCACCAGAACTGAGAAAGGTTCCAACATAACATCTGGCTGTGAAAAGCATCACGGTTTCTGTCTGCCAGGGAGAGACAGCTGGAAACACAGGCACCCGCTTAAAGGGCCAAGACACAAAGTTTAATGTGCAGCCAGTCACCTTTGGCTCTGGCAGAGAGAGGGCAGAGTGGACTAGAGTGGTGTGAGGAGAATCTAGGGTTGTGGGCTCTGGAGATAGAGCTCAGAGGGCAGCCATTTAGATTTCTGTGCTTAGTCATTCCCCCATACTGCAGAGGCCATCTTTCTCAGAGGATATCTTACCCATCCAGGCAGCCTTTGCCTGGGGGGGAATAATTGACCCGCTCACTGGAAAACCTCTCACCCCACCACTGCGTCTACATCCTGAGGCTCATTAAGAGACTTCAAATAACAATCAGCCTCTGGGTGCTTCGAGTCTTTGCCTGATCTGATTCTGGACCCAGGGCTTGAAGAGCAGAGCTTGGTGGACAACTTGATCCTTTCCAAATACACCCAGCTCCAGCAGAGGGAAACATTATCTGTGAAGTGGAGTGCAGAGAGCTTCAGAAAGAGTACTAAAGGCCAGTCACAAACCACGTCTGACATTGGTCTGTATCAGAGACCATCCAAAAGACTGGGAGTCCCAGAAGATCTACCTAATAGATAGAAACAAACCCAAACAGACAGCCAAAGTGGGGCAACAATAAACAAGCCCCAAATGAAAGAACAAGAGAATTCTCCAGAAGAAAAGTTAAATGAAGTGGAAATAAGCAATCTACCAGATATAGAGTTCAGAATACTGATTGTAAGGATGCTCAAGAACATGAGAAAAGATATGGAAACTATAAAGGAAATTAACAATGACATAATAAAAATAAAAAATACATTGGAAGGAAGAAACAGCAGATTAGAGGAAGCTGAGGATCGGATCAGTGAATTAGAAGACAGAGTAGGACAAAATCACTCAATCAGAGATCCAAAAAGAAAAAACAATTAAAAAACAGGAGGACAGTCTGAGGGAGCTGTGGGACAATGAAAAGTAACAATAGGAGTGCCAGAAGATGTAGAACCTGTTTGAAGAAATAATGGCAGAAAACTTCCCTAACCTCATCAAGAAAAAGTCACACAAGTTCAGGAGGCACAGAGAGTCCTAAGCAAGAAGAACGCAAAGAGGTCCATGCCCAGACACATCATAATTAAAATGCCAAAAATTCAAGACAAAGAGACAATCTTAAAGGCAGCAAGAGAAAAGAAATGTGTTACCTACAAAGAAGCTCCCATAAAGCTGTCAGCTGATTTCTCACCAGAAATTCTATGGGCCAGAAGGGAATGGAATGAAGTAATCAAGGTAATGAAAAGCAAGGATCTGAAACCAAGCCTATTCTATCATTCAAAAATAGATGGTGAAATAAAGAGCTTCCCAGACAAAAAAAAAAAGACTAAAGGAGTTTATCACCACCAAACCAGAATTGCAAGAAATGTTAAAGGGACTGCTGTAATAATAAGAAGAAAAGAGAGAGAGAAAGATAGGCAAAAAGAATTAAAATAGCTATAGATTAAGTACCTACCAATAATAACCTTAAATGTAAATGGATAAAATGTTCCAATCAAAAGACAGAGGGTAGCTGAATGAATAAGGAAACATGACCCAAATATATGCTGTTTATAAGAGGTCCACCTCAGAACAAAAGGCTCATACAGGCTGAGAGAGAAGGGATGCAAAAAAAAAAAAAAATTGCATGCAAATGGAAATGGAAAAAAAAAAAGCTGGGGTAACAATACTCATATCAGACAAAATGGACTTCAAACTGAAGGCCATAACAAGAGACAATAAAGGTCACTACATAATACTAAAGGGATTGATCCAACAAGAGGATATAACCCTGGTAAACACATATGCACCCAACATAGGAGCATGTAAATACATTTAAAAACAAAACAAAACAAACTCCTGGGATACTTTAAGGGAAAGATTGACAGCACTACAGTCATAGTAGGGGAGTTTAACACCCCACTGACTTTACTGGATTGATTTTCCAGACAAAAAATCAACAAGGAAACAGCAATTCTATACAGCACATTAGATCAGATGGATTTAATTGATATTTACAGAACATTTTATCTCAAAGATGCAGGATATACATTGTTCTCAAGTACACATGGGACATTCTCCAAGATAGATCACATGTCAGGACACAAAATAAGTTTCTACAAGTTCAAGAAAATTGAAATCATATCAAGTATCTTCTAGAACATTTACACCATGGAATACTATGAAGCTGTCAAAAAGAATAATCTCTTACCCTTTGACACACCATGGTGGGACCTGGAGAGTATTATGCTAAGAGAAACAAGCCAGTCAGAAAAAAACAAGTTTCACATGATCTTACTCATACATGGAATCTAATGAACAAAATAAGCTGATGAACAAAATAGATCCAGAGACATAGAAGCATGGAAGAAACTGAGGAATCTCAGAGGGAAGACAGAGGTGGGGGGGCGGGGAAGGGGAGAGATTAACCTAAGAACTTATATGCATATATGCATAACCCATTGATACAAACAATAGTGTGCTGAAGGCCTGGAGGAGGGCTGCAGGGTGGAGGGGATCAATGGAGGGAAAGAGGGACATCTGTAATACTTTCAATAATAAATATAAATTAAAACATAAAAATAGTTGTAAAAGAAAAATGAGTCAGAAGACTGCTGATATGTTAGTTGAAATAATTCTTTTCTCCATGTGTCTGTGTTATCAATTTGATAAACATTTAAATTTCTTTGCTTTATGTGTTCAGTTTTAGGGTTTGTAATGTTTTCCTTTTGATCAAATTTTACTTTTTGGTTATATTAAACAATAATATGGCTCAAAAGTCAAAACCACAGAAGGAGGTGGGCTTAGAGGAATCTCCCTCTCATCCATATCCTTTTCACTCTATTCACCACCTGTCCTCTTTAGTAACCATTTTTATTAGTTTTTTTTTATAACAGCTTTAGTGAGATATATTTCACATACCACAAAATTCACCATTTTAAAGGGAAAAGGGTATGATTCAGTGTTTTTTAGTATATCACAGAGTGGTATAAACATCACTACTATCCAATTCTAGAACATTTCCACCATGCAAAAAACAGCCATAACCATTAGTGTCACTAACCACTTCCTCCCATGTTCCCACGTCCCAGTCCTAGGCAACCACTAATCTACTTTCTGTCTCTATAGATTTGTCTACTGTGAACACTTCATGTAAATGGAATCATAGAATATGTGTCCTTTTGTGTCTGGCTTCTTTCACTTAGCATACTGTTTTCAAGGTTTATCCATATATCATTACTTGATTCCTTTTTATAGACGAATAATGTTCCACTGTATGTTTATATCACATTTTAGATTTTCATTCATCAATTGATGGTCACTTCTCTTCAGTATATACCTAGGAGCAGAATTGCTGGGTCATGTGGTAAATATGTTAGCATTCTGAGCCATTAGTTTTTTTAAATTATCTTACTGTGCTTCATTTGACAAAAGAAAATACGTGTTTACATATTTTTTTCCTAAGTATGTTTTTTATTGATTTCAGAGAGATGAAGGGAGAGGGAGAGAGATATAAACATCAATAATGAGAGAGTCATTGGTTGGCTGCCTCCTGCACAACCCTCACTGAGGATCAAGCTTATAACCCAGGCATATGCCTTGACCAGAAATCAAATAGTGATATCCTGGTCTATATACTGTGTTTTACACCTTTGTTGTTGTTGCTGTCTGTTTTACATGCTGGAAATTTGTAACAGATCCTGGAAATCACTACAAATAACAAGTCCTTAGATTTTTTTCCATTCTTTTTCATGACTGTAAAATACAACACTGTTTGAATATACCATTATTTACTCAACTCGTCCCCTATTATTGAACATTTGTGTTGTTTCCAATCTCTTGCTACCAAAAATTATGCTGCAATGATGAATCTTGTGGATATGTTATTTTTTGGAGGGGTCTCCAAAGTAAATGCTTAGAAGTGGGATTGCTGTGTCAAAGGGTAACAATATGCAGATTTGTTAGATATTGTCATATTCCCCTCCTCTAGGTCTATATTGCATTAATACCAGCAATGTATTAGCATACTTGTTGCCCCAAAGTCTCATCAACAGAGAATACAGTAAAGCCTTAGGAGATGGTATCTCAGTTTTGTTTTAATTTGCATTTTTTTCTTAATATGAGTAAACCTGAGCAGTGTTTCATTTTTTCTTTCTATTTCTTTGTTCTGTATGTTCATGCTGGCTCTTGATCATTTTGTTCTGGGGATTTTAAGAACCAAGATACTTGCAGTAAGACCAGGTGGCCAATCTTTGGGTGGAGGGTGGAAGGTGTTGCTCACCTATTGCTAAGAGGAGAATCCTCAACCAAGTCCTTGACTGCTATCACATATTGAGACTCTTCAAAAATCAGCTGGAAGAACTCTTCAAGATTATCTAGTCGAGTCCCCTCATGTTACAGATGAACAAACTGAGGCCCAGAGAGTAAGTGGAACTTTCTTAAGGGTACATAACAAATTAGTGATACCGCTGGAACTTGAACACAAAGTGTTTCCTCCAGGGCAACTTCAAATCATATGTGCTGATTTTTGTACCTTTACTGAGATTATTACAAACAACTTTTCCAAAAGAAAATATAATCTTAATATTCTCTAATAGTCCAAATTGCAAACATTGGCAACAAATATAAAAGTCATCCTCTTGTCAATTCTGCCTATTTATCTGCATTAGTGTCTATAATATTCATTAAAAATGTAGAATGTCAGAGCTGAATCATATCTCAGAGATATTTCATTATATCACAGGGAATGTGAGGTCCAGTGATGCAGAGTGATCAGGATTTATCACAGAGGGAGACCAGGAGGGCCACTTAGCCTGGAGCCTCACCTTTACTAAGGGCCTGAATTCTCTGTGTTTGAGATCCTCTCCCAATGAGGTTAAAGTGTATCATCATTGCATTTTTGTGAGTGTATGGATAACTTTATTTTTTTAACTACACTTAAAATGCACAAAATTTTTCTAAGATTGTTGTCTCATTTATTTACTTTTTAATATACCAGAAGTGGCCTAGAAAGTGACCTTCCATGATCATCAAGAAAGCTAGTAACAGAACAAAAACTAGAATCCAGGTTTGCTGACTCTTGGATGGAGTACTTTCTGCTACACCATACTGCTTCCAAAGAGGCAGCAACTGACCATTTATGAGTCAGCTAAATTCATCTTTATTCATATCATTGAACCCTCTGGGCAGGAAGCACTGAAGTGGGGCACACATGCCCCTTACACCCATTACCATGCCTATTCTATGGAATGCTGCTGTCTGATCTGGCCTTCCACACCCAAGCAAGAAGTTGACTATAATTTTAATAATAACTCCCATTTCTTGAAAACCTCCTACATGCCATGCAGTTTACTTGTGTTCATTCAAATCCCCACAACAATTCTGCTGTATGGTAGGCAATACTATTTCAGAGATGATCAAACAGAGACTAAGAGAGGTTTGCCTAACATTTTACAGCTAAGTAAGTGGTAGAGTTGGAATTCCAAACCAGGTTTATCTGAGAGCAAAGCCTGTGTTCAGTCCACTCTACCTAGTGTTACCCCTCAACTGAGACAGCCCCTCAAATGAGATGTGTGATGACTCTAGGAGGATATATACAAGGGTCCAGGCAAAATCGCCTTCCTTACAGAGAACTCAGCACACCCAGGATGAAGCAGTTGAGGGCTGGGACTTAGAGATGGCAGGCAGTTTCTTTGCAGTGCTACCATGTGGGCCAGTCCTCTAATATGAACTTTTCCTGAAACTCCAGAAGTTACTTACTTGACCAAGTGCCTTATAAGAAGTTCCAGCATCTCTCGGTTCTTATCTGGTAGCTTATATACCAAGGAGTGAATAGCTCCCAGCCGATAATCCAGGTTTTCAGATTCTGAGAGAGAACAGAAACAGAGAGTTTTGCCTTCTGGGCAATTGGATCAAGCAAACTCTCACACACACATGCACATGCAAAGATAAACAATAAGAGATGCAGAGAGTGTCAGAGAGATGAAAAGAGAGAGATAAGCAGGCACAAAAACACAATGGCAAAAAGATATACTAAGACACAAAGACACTGAGACAAAAAGAGAGAGAGGAAGACAGAGAGAACAAAAGGCAAGAAAAGAGAAATAAAAATAAAGAAATAGTCCTAGAAAGATGAAGAAATTAGAACAGAGAGGTGAAATATGAGAAGACAAGGCTGTCTTAGAAGCAGACAGAATTCTGGGTACAGAAGGTCACTTCTAACGTTTCATATGTAAATTTCTGGATGGAAACCCTTGCCCACTCATCATCTTTGTGGTACTGGGAGGTATGCTCCTGCCTCTGGGTTCCTAAGAAAATCATTAAGAGGGCTCAGAGAAAAAATCAAAGGTATCTGGCCCCAACATTCATTATGAGGACAAGTCCCATGACTCTTTTTCTTGTAAACCACACAGGGCACAATGCAGAAGTGTCATGTTGAAGCCTCAGTCAAAATTTTTAATGCTTCTCCAGTTGCCAAATTTTGGGGTGATTCTATATGCCTTATTTCCCATGTTCCTTTCCACCTTCACCTGCAGTTTTAACATCTAGAAAATGTGATGCTAGCACTAACAGATTAGGAGTAATGACTCACAACATAATTGAAAAGCATTTAAAAAGGTAAAGTGCTGAAAACAACCTGAAACAGCAGGTGTAATGGAACCATTGTGCTTTCCCCTGATAGTGTAAGCCAATGTTCTTGTTTGGATGGAAGAGGCACAATGGATCAATAAAGTCTTTGCACCTGTCACATCCCCAAGTTAGCCAGTTTTCTCCAACCTACTTTAGCAGTGACTTATGAAAAATAATACAGCATTTGAGTTAGACAGCAAGCAAGAATACTTTCATTTGGAAGTGGGTAAAAGCCTTGGTTTATTTTTTCACTCAATTACTTTCCCTCAAGCAGTTTTCTAGGCTTATTGCTGTAAATATTAAGAAACCAGGACAACACAATTAACTGGTAACATAAATACTTACTGGCAGCAGAGACCAGCTCTTTATGTAGTCTATAGGTCATGACAGGTTCAGAAAGATTCCTGAAATTAATGAAGACTGTAAGTTCCTTTGGGAAGGGAGTATCCAGGCCTCAGATTCCCAGTTCTCTGGGTAGCAAGGCTGAAGATTTTGAGTCCTGCAGTTTAGTGTGACTATACACATTTTTCTCCTCATCTGAAATTTTGTCAGAGGAATCCTGTTTTCCTAGTAATTCAACAGAAGACCTGTAAAATTATGGGTTGAGACCTTGATCAAGGTCTTTAATTCATTCCCCAAAATGAAGAGGCACAAACCAATCCTGAAAAATTCCAAGTGGACCCACTCTGAGTGCTACTATGAAGTTTTTACAGTTTGATAGCTGCTTAGTGGCTTTCACATCTGTCTTCTCATTTGATTCTTCCAATGATCCTGTGTGGTGTAGCAGTTATTCAAATCCTCATTAAATAAAGGAGGAAACTGAGGCTCAAATAGGTTCATTTAGTAAAAAAAAAAAAAAAAAGTAACTTAGTATATATTTGTGTCTGGCATTGTGCCAAGTACTGAAAATCCAGAGATAATTATGACATAGTCCACACCTCCAAGGAGCTAATAGTCTAATTGAGGATAGTGTCATATACAAAATTTGTAATACAACAGGACAAATGTGATGATAAAATAAAGAGAAGTTGTTGGTGGCTCAGAGAAAGAAAGTAATCTACTAAAATAAATAAACAATAATAATAGCAGACTCTTCATTGTTCTAAGTGATTTATATACATTTACTCATTTAATCCTCACGTCAGCCTTATAAAGTATGTATTTTTTAAAAAATATGTCTTTATTGATTTCAGAGAGAGGAAGGGAGGGATAGAAACATCAATGATGAGAGAGTCATTGATCGGCTGCGTCCTGCATGCTCCCTACTAGGGTTCGAGTCCGCAACCCAGGCATGTGCCCTGACCAGGAATTGAACCATGACTTCCTGGTTCATAGGCTGATGCTCAACCACTGAGCCACACTCACCTGGCAGTAGATATTCTTAATATCTCCATTTTACAGATGAGAAGCTGAGGTTCAGAGAAGTTAGATAAATAGTTAATTCAAGACCACACAGCTAATAACTGCAAAACTAGGCAGTATGCCTAGAGTCCATCCTCTTAATCACTATGCTATACTGCTTGGCACTGTTATTACTGTAGTAATCCAGGTGAGAGATAACAAAGGTCTAAATAAAAATAGTGGCATTAGCGACAGAAAGAAAAGGTGAGGAGAGTTATTGAAAGACAGTAAAGACAGAAATACAATGATTGGGTTGTTGGTGAGGGAGAGAATAATCTGGTTTAGGTGACTGGGTAGGATAGAAATTGATTCAGAGGGTAGCGGAGATGCTAAGTCAGAGGGGTCACTGGGATAGCCAGAGGGAGATGTCTTTTTTATTTTTATTTTTTTATATCTTTATTGATTTCAGAGAGAGGAAAGGAGAGGGAGAGGGAGATAGAAACATCAATGATGAGAGAGTCATTGATTGGCTGCCTCCTGCACACCCTCGACTGGGGATCGAGCCTGCAACCCGGGCATGTGCCCTGACTGGGAATCGAACCCCGATCACCTGGATCCTAGGTCAACACTCAACCGCTGAGCCACACCTGGCCGGTCGAGGGAGATGTCTTTTAGAAAGACAGATGGAGTGACCTTCTGGATCTGAGAAGTAGAGATAAAAATCATGAACCCGGGAGAGTGATTAAAACCATGAGAACAGATATGGCTGCCAGAGATGGCTATCTGGCAGCCAATAGCTACATGAGGCTTTCCAAAATTTATTTGTCCAGAATAGTAAATAAAAAGAAATGGAATTGAATCAGTCATCATAATATAAAAAATTGAAATATTTCACATAAAAATCCATATTTTATTCCTCTATTAAAAATCCGAAAGATATAGCTACATTGGGTCCATATGGTTATTTGTGGAAGAATACTGTTGTTTATATATAAACAACGGGATTGCTATACAAATAAAGGTTCCGTGTACAATATGTTTAATATGAAAGTAGTCTACTTCACACTCATTTTCATGTCCTGGCTCCTGTGGATATCTAAATTTTCCATCGCTCCAGTGCAGTAAAAAGAGAGGAGAGCCCTGGGAAATAGCAGATAGAAAGTTCATTAATTAATGGGACTGCTAAAAATGGTCAAAGAGGCCCTAGCTGGTTTTACTCAGTGGTTAGAACATCGGCCCACTGACTGAAGGGTCCCCAGTTCAACTCGAGCCAAGGGCATGTACGTGGGTTGCAGGCTTGATCCACTGCCTGGGTCAGAGCACGTACAGGAGGCAATAAATTGATGTGTCTCTCTCACATCGATGTTTCTCTTTCCCTTCCACTCTCTCTGAAAAGCAGTGGAAAAAATATCCTCGGGTGAGGATTTAAAAAAAAAAAAGGTCAAAGAGGCGGGAGAAAATCCAAAAGCAAGTGATATAGCAGAATCTAAAAGAGGAGTAAGTTTCAAAAAGGGCTTCTTAACAGCTTCAGATGATCCAAAGATATAAAATAAGGTAAAGACTGACAACTGTCCATTGTGTTTAGCACTGAAGGAGTCACTGGTGACCTTGCCAACAGAAGCTTCAATGGAGCAGAGAGGCATATTGCAATGGGTTAAAAAGTAAGCTGGGAGATTAAGTAGGGATAGGGAGGGTGTATTACTTCATATACTGAAGTTTAGCTTGAAAGAGGGTGAAGCATCTCTTTCATTAGGTAATCTTGTCTAACTTCCTGCCTCCTATTAATATTGTCAAAGATTCTCAATTTTTTAATCTCAGGCCTAGAACTCTTTGCTGAGTTTCATTCCTCTATATTTCCCATATATCCAATTGCCTGTTTAACATCTTATCCTGATTTCTTCAAAGACATCTGAATTTGACATATCTAAAACCTAACTTGTCATCTCAAATCTAATAATTTTCTTATTTCCCAAATCATAAAATGCATGACCATCATTTGGTTGTATGGGCCCAAAACATGGAAGTTATTGTTTTATTTCCCTACCCCTTATCCTAATATCAAATTTTACTCCCCAAATCTCTTTTTATATTTTTTTTTAAAAAATTGAATTACAACTTACATTCAATATTATTTTGTATTAGTTTCAGGTATACAGCATAGTAGTTAGACAATCAGATAGCTAAATCTCTTGAGTAAGCTTATTTCTACTGCCATCCCTGGTCCAAGGAGAAACACAGTCTCTTTCCTGGATGACAGCAATACCCTGCTAATTGGTTTCCACCTGCACCTATTTTGCCTCCCTCTAATATGATCTCTATTTTTCCCCCCAAAATAAAAATCTTATCACGTAATCTCCTCTTTAACACTTTCAATACAGGGGTTGGCAAAAGTAGGTATACAGTTGTTCGTATGGAAAATAATACAATAATAAATAATAATACAAGAATAAAGTCTGTTTTGCATACTCACAACTGTAAACCTACTTTTGCCCACACCTGTATATTCTCATTCATTTTAAGATAATCTCAGACCCCAATTCTTACAATGTTCTATAAGGTCTTGTATGATCTGGCCCCTGCATATCTCTTCCCTCCCTCTCTACACTCAATACCCCACCTATACAAGTACATGGAGTTTCTTGAAAGGGTCTTACTCCTTCTTACTTCAGGCCTTTACATGTTGAGTTCTCTCTGTCTGGAATAGCCTCCCACAGTTGACTCCAAGTTATAATTCAAACCTCAGATCAAACAAACAACCAGAATAAATTAGGTCTCCCTATTACTTGCCTTCACAGTATCCTGTATCTTTCCTTTGGAGCACTTATTATAGTTTGTTATATTTGTATAATTATTTGTCTTTTGTCTGCATCCCTCACTGCTCTATAACCTTTTTAAGGTCAAGGACCACACCATTCACAGCTGTATGCCTGCCGTCTAACACTAAGCTAGACTTAGAGTAGGCACTCAGGACATGTTTATTGAATGATTTAGTGAATGGTGGATTGAATGAATGAAAGGTGGCACAGGGTGAAGGAGATGTGCACTACTAGAGCATATTTATATGCTGAGAGGAAAGAGCCAGTTGAATGAGAGAGGTTAAAGATACAGGGAAGAGAAGGGATAGTTTTTAGAGTATTTTTCTGTAAATGTTGGAAATAAGGGGTGAGTTAGATACCTAGAACACAGATGGGGGAGGCCTATTCTGAAAATTCTTATATCTTTGAGAAATCTTAAGGGTGTTGATTAGCTAGTGCATATTAAAGGCCAATAAATAACAGTCTTAAGAATTAATATCTCTTATTGGGGGTGCTATCCACTCATACTTTCAGGCTCAATTTTCCTATCTTTCAAAAGGGCTACACTGTTTTTCGAGGGATGAGCTGGAAAAGATGTGGGAAGGGACTTAAGCTATATAAAACTTTGAAAAAATTGATTCCTTTGAAGGAAGCTACAGGCAGAATCATTTATTCCCACTATTCTTATCACCACAAGTGTCCTGAAAATATGCATAGCAGATTGTTCTCTTTCTTTAATAAATTACCCTAATAACTCCAAGAAAGCCACAGTCCCTGGTGGTAAGAAATAAGATGCTCCAATACCAGTGGCCTTACAAGTCAGAGATATTTAGGTTCAAATAATATGATTTGTGACCATGGATATTACTTAATAAGAAAGGGGGTGCACTTCAATTTCGTCTCTAAAATGAGTATTAGTTCCACCTACCTTATATAGGGATATTGTGAGGGAAAAAAAATGATATTGTCAGTGTAAGCAAGTAGAACACTAGCTAGCAAAGAATAAACCTTCCAAAAACAGTACCTTTCTTATTTGGCAGATGCAAGAGAAATACACCTGGAAAGAGTATTCATGTTCACATAAAGTTCTAGGATGATGCAACGGCAAAAGGTCATTTAACAGCAATATCTGGGACCCAATCTATTTTGGATTAATGATATTTCCCAGAGCTTAAGTATATATCTTAATGACTAAGTACAATAACTTAAAAGAAGACATTTTAGCACATAAAGTATGGTAGATACTATAGAACATAAAAATTGGTAAGAAATAAATATGTTTAAAAGTATGTAAGTAAAAAATATTTTTACATAATATAAATTTATGCCAGTAAACTGAGCAATATATTCATCATGATTGTGAATCCACAAAATTTACTGGGGAATAAACTTTTTTCCCTACTGTTGCCACTTCACTTAATTCCAACATTTTTATGGTTGTATTTTATAGTTTTTTTCCCATTATGTCAATTAAAGTATTAGATATGAAACCCATACACAAATGTACAGATTATATTTGTACAAATTCAATTTAATGTTTCAAAATGGTTATTATTAACCAAAACATGTTGGTAACCTTAAATGGTAGCAAATCCCAATTTTAAAAGTGAGCCCATAGTGACATCAATATCAGTGCACAATGGCAAAACATAAATTTTAAGGATATGACTTTTAAAATAATTTTTCCCCTAAAAAACCCCTCATGGACACAGGCAACAGTATGATGATTACCAGAGGGAAAGGGGGGTGGAGGCAGGTAGAAGAGGGTAACGGAGGGATAAATGGTGACAGAAGGAGACTTGACTTTGGGTGGTAAAAACACAATACAGTATATGAATGATGTATTATAAAAGTGTATGCTTGAAACCTATATAGTTTTGTTAAACAATGTCACCTTAATAAATTCAATAAAAAGTACAATAATTAAAAGAAATTAATTTTCCTCTTAAAAAGACAGTTTTCAATAACAATTCTATTATTTTGATGCTTCCTTTGGTTAAATTCCCAGATTTAAAAAATGCTTTCTCTATTCTTCCTGAACTTGTGTGTCACATGATCTCACTCATATGTGGAATCTAAAAAAAATAATAAACTGATGAACAAAATAGATTCAGTGACACAGAAGCATGGAATAGACTGAGGAATCTCAGAGGGAAGGTAGGGGTGGGGGAGTGGGTGGGAGAGATTAACCAAAGAATGTATATGCATAACCCATGGACACAGACAGTGTGGTGAAGGCCTGGGGCGGGGAGTGGGTGTGGGATGGAAGGGGTCAATGGGGAAAAAAGGAGACATCTGTAATACTTTCAACAATAAAAAAATAAAAAAAAAGAGAAACACAAATCGGTATTGTTTAAAATAAAATAAAATAATAAAATAAATTAAATTAAAATAAATTAAAATGCTTTCTAATACACATTCTCCTTTAAGAGAGGTCCTTTTCACTCACTTTTTCTTTAGCAATTCAATCCAATGTCCTGAAGCTGGGACCACATTAACTCCAATCTCCATCCATACAACTTTCATCAACTATGAAAACCAAAGTCCCAAATCATATCAGGCATACCTGAGGTAGAATTTCAAGGAGCTGGTGATTGTCTTAATGTCCCAGTCACTATTATGAAAATCAACATCTCCTGGGCATTTAGGATCTATTTGAGAAAAGAAAATGAGAAAAAAAGTTAACGTTCCAAAGATATAACCTTTTACCCCTTTAAAAGGAAAATAAAGTGCCTTAATTAAAAGACAGTTATTCTAACCAGTTTTCAAGAGATGAAACTTTACAACAAAAATCTATTTGATGTCTAAAAAAATCCCCTTGCATTTATTTCAGTCAGGCATGTAAGGAGCTTGGAAATCATCTCTTCCATTCACACAACAAGAAAAAGTGTAACAAACAGAAAATAAACTCATCCTAGATCAATCAGAGGATTTAGGTCATACATAGGGCAAACTACTGTCACTAAAATTGAAGAGATAGAGAGGCAGATACAGAGAATCAAAACTTCCTAGACTCAAGGCCCAGGAGCAAAAAACCCCTTGAAAACATGAACAGGGTTAGAAAAACCTAATCTGCAACTGATGAATTGCTAGAGGCTTGGTGTGGACAAGTTTGAGAGTGAAAAATTCTACAGGGACCCAGTCCTAGGAGGGAACCCCACACTTTTGTGACTTTTACCTCCAGGAGCCCTATAAGGTTCTCACAATGAGGATCTGAAAAAAAAATCCTTCATGTTTCTGTGCTTTTGAGAGGAAGAGAGGAAAAGTAGCCTTTTAAAAATGTTTTTATGTTTACTTATTATTGTTTTTAGTCTCTATATCTTTATTGTTGAAAATATTACAGATGTCCTCTTTTTACTCCCATTGATCCCCTCCACCCCGCATCCATTCCACCCTCAGGCCTTCCCCAGACCAATGTCTGTGTTCATGGGTTATGCTTATAAACATATAAGTTCTTTGATTAATCTCTCCCCGCCCACACCACTATCCCCACCTTCCCTTTGAGATCCCTCAGTCTGTTCCATGCTTCTATGTCTCTGGATCAAGTTTGTTCATCAGTTTGTTTTGTTTATTACATTCCACATATAAGTGAGATTGGGAACCCTAGTACACTGCTGGTGGGAATGCAGACTGGTACAACCACTATGGAAAGCAGTATGGAGTTTCCTCAAAAAATTAAAAATTGACCCACCATTTGACCCAGTGATCCCACTTCTAGGAATATATCTTAAGAAACCCGAAACACCAATCACAAAAAGTAGCCTTTTAAAAATTATGCAAAGAGTATTTCATTCTTCTTAACAAAACCCACCCTCAAGAGAAACTACTTTACCAGATTCTCATGTACTGGAGTTTTACCAGAGCTTAACTGACCTAGGAAAAGGGAAATTCATAAGTACAGACCCGCTTGCCTTATCTCTTCTAAGTGGGAAAACCAAAATAAAACTGACAAACACCTGTGAAGATCAAAAGCGAGGGGCACAAGCTCACTAAAAGATGTAATTATAGGACTGTAGAATGCTACCCCTCTCCTGACATCTTACCATCACATCAACAGGTCTCCTGGATAATGACATGGAAATATGACTAAATAACTATGTTTCTCAGATAATATTTAAGAAGTCCCTAAGGAAAACCAAAGACAACAGGGGAAATAAAAACAAGGACACCAGAAGTAAGTTCGGCCTCTGACCTATAAATACAGCAAACAACACATACTAAACCCTAGCCAGATAAACAAAACATCACACTAAAGGTATGTTTACCTCAGTTCCCTCTACACATTACATCATATTTGGCTTGCAACAAAAAATTGCAAGATACTAAAAAACAGATACTTTTTAAGAGATACTAACAAACAGCTGGCTGGCATGGCTCAGTGGTTAAGTGTCGACCTATGAACCAGGAGGTCACGGTTCAATTCCCAGTCAGGGCACATGCGCTGGTTGTGGGCTCAATCCCCAGTACAGGTTTGCAGGAGACAGCCAATCAATGACTCTCTTATCAATGATGATTCTATCTCTCTCTCCCTCTCCATTCTTCTCTCTGAAATCAATAATAAAAAAAAGATACTAAAAAACAAAACAAAAGAAAACAAAACAAACAAACAAACAAACACAATTTGAAGAGACATAGCAAACCTCAGAGCCAGACGCAAATATGACAGAGATGTTGGAATTATCAGACTGGGAATTTCTATGAATATTGCACTAAGGTCTATAATGGATAATGTGGGAAACATAAAAGAGGAGATGGATGATATAAGCAGAGAGATAGAAGCTGCAAGAAAGAACCAAAATGAAATTCTAAAACCAAAAAAAACACCATAACAGAGATGAATTCCAGCCCGTCCGGATGTGGCTCAGTGGTTGAGCATCAACCTGGGATCCAGGCGATTGGGGTTTGATTCCTGGTCAGGGCACATGCCCAGGTTGTGGGCTCGATCCCCAGTAGGGGGCCTGCAGGAGGCAGCCAATCAATGACTCTCTCATCATTGATGTTTCTTTCTCTCTCTCCCTCTCCCTTCCTCTCTCTGAAGTCAATAAAGATATATTGACTACAGACCAGCTTGCCTTATCTGGACTAGACACAGCTGAGAAAATAATCAGTAAGTTTGAAGAAATGTCAATAGAAACTTCCGAAACTAAAATGAAACGAGAAAAAAGAATGAATAACAGAATATCCAAGAACCCTGGGACAATTAAAAAAAAAAAAAAAAGTATAGCATACATGTAATGGGCATGCCAGAAGGAGAAGAAATAGAAAAGCAGAAATATCTGCAGGAATAATGAGTGAGAATTTCCCCAAACTAATAATAAACAGCAACAAAAAAACCCCCACAGATCCAGGAAGCTCAAAAAACCCCAAGCAGAATACATACCAAAACATCTATACCTAGGTATATCATATTTAAACTAAATATCAAAAACAAAGAAAAAATCTTGATAAAAGCCAGAAGGAAAAACACCTTACCAAAGGAGAATCAAGGGTAAGAATTACATCATACTTCTCTTCAGAAACCACACAAGCCAGAGAGTAGGGTAAAATATGCAAAGTGTTAAAAGAAAAGGTCAGCCTGAGTTCTCCACCCAGTGAAATTATCTTTCAAAAGTAAAAATTCTTTTTTTATAGCTGCATACTATTCTATGCAGCTAAATGTCCCAGAGCTTTCTTATCCACTCATCTACTGATGGGCACTTGGGCTGTTTCCAGATTTTAGCCATTGTAAATTGCACTGCTATGAACATAGGGGTGCAAATATTATTCCTGCTTGGTGTTTCGGGTTCACCCACCTCCCATGCCAGCCCTTTACCACATTATTGTCTGTGTCCTTGGGTTATGCATATAAGTTCTTAGGTTAATCTCTCCCCATCCATCCACCCCTGCCTTCCCTCTGAGATTCATCAGTCTGTTCCATGTTTCTATGTCTCTGGATCTATTTTGTTCATCAGTTTATTTTGTCCATTATATTCCACATATAAGTGAGATCATGTGATATGTGTCTTTCTCTGACTGGCTTATTTTGCTTAGCATAATGCTCTCCAGGTCCCTCCATGCTGTCTCAAAGGGTAAGAGATGTGGGGTAGAAGGGGTCAATGAGGGGGAAAAAAGGAGACATTTGTAATGCTTTCAACAATAAAGATAAATTTTTAAAACTGTAAAGGAGAAATATTTTCTCATTTAAACAAACATTGAGGAAATTTGTCACCAGTAGACCTGCCTTGCAAAAGATGTTAGAAGAAGTTCTTCATAGAGGAAGCTATAGGTCAATAACTCAGATCTACATGAAGAAAAGGAGTATAAGAAAAGGAATAAATGATGGTAAATAAAACCTTTTGATTCTCTATTCTTAATTGATCTAATAGGTAAAAGTTCAAAATAACAGCAAAAATGCATTCAGTGATTATAGCTTATATATAAGGGAAATGAATGACAATGTTATAACAGATTAAAGATAAGAATTAGGAATATTCTGTTATAATATTACCACTTGTGTAGTGGTATAAGTGATATCTAAAAGAGGACTTGGATAATTTCTAAATGTATGTTGCAAATACAAGGGTAATTGGTAAAAAAAAAAGTTTCACAAAAAAGTATAACTGATATGCTGACAAAAGAAGAAAAATGGAATTGTACAAAATATCCAATTAAACCAAGAGAGGGTAGAAAGAGAGTAGAAGAGAAAAAGAGAAATAAAGAATAAGGACAATGAATTGAAAATAATAAAAGATATGGTAGATTTGAATCCAACTATGTCAATAATCATTTGAAATATCAATGATATAAACATACTGATTAAAAGACACTATCAGAGTGTATTAAAAAAACAAGAATCAATGCAAGACATTGTCTACAAGAAATCCACTTTAAATATAAAGATACTTATTGCCCGGCTGGGCGTGGCTCAGTGGTTGAGTGTCGACCTAGGATCCAGGTGATCAGGGTTCAATTCCCGGTCAGGGCACATGCCCGGGTTGCGGGCTGCAGCCGATCAATGACTCTCTCATCATTGATGTTTCTATCTCTCTCTCCCCCTCTCCTTTCCTCTCTCTGAGATCAATAAAGATATATTTAAAAATAAATAAATAAATAAATAAATAAATAAATAAATAAATAAATAAATATAAAGATATTTATAGATTAAAAATAAAAGGAATAGACAAAGATATGCCATGCTAGCACTAATCAAAACAAAGCAGGAGTAGCTCTATTTATTTCAAACAGAGCAGACTTAGATAAAGAAAAATTATCAGGGATAAAGAAAGCCATTACATAAAAGGATTAATTCTTCAAGAAGACAACAATCAACAACAAAACATCAAAATACGTGAGAGAAAAACTGGTAGAACTGCAAGGACATGAATCAGCTATTATTGCTGGAGACTTCAGCACCCCTCTATCAGTAACTGACAGATCCAACAGGCAGAAAATCATAAAAGATATAATTGAATTTAATTGGACTGTCAATAACCTGGATCTAATTGACATTGATAGACTACTTTATCCAACACAGCAGTATACACACTCATCTCAAGTCCATACGAAACATTTTACCAAGGTAGACCACATTCTGGGCCATAAAACACCCCTTAACAAATTTAAAAAATAGAAGTCATGCAAAATCTGCTCTCAGATTACAATGAAATTAAACTAGAAAGCAATAACAGTGAGATATAAAAAAAAACAACCAAAATACTTGGAGATTACACAACACACTTATAAATAACATGAGTCAAAAATAGAAAACTCAAGAGAAATTTTAAAATATTTCAAACCAAAACAAAATAAATATACAACTTATAAAAATTCACAAATTCACAATAAAAGAAATTCTCAGAGGGGAATTTATAGCATTGAGTACATATATTAGACAAGTAGGAAGAGCTAAAATCAGTACTCTAAACTTCCACCTTACGAAAGTACAAAAAAAAACAAATAAAACCCAAAGAAAGCAGAAGTAAAGAAAGAAAAAATAGAGCAGATATCCATGAAACTGAAAACAATAAATCAATAAAGAAAATCGATAAAACTAAAAGATGATTCTTTGAAAACATCAAGAAAATTGATAAACCTTTAGCCAGTATAATTAAGAAAGAAAAAGAGAAGAAACAAATGATAAATATCAGAAATGAAAGCGTGACATTCACTATTGATCCCATGCACAGTGAAAGGAAAATAAAGGGATATTATGAAGACCTCTATGCCTATAAATTGAACAACCTGGATAAAATGGACCAATTCCTCCAAAGACACATTCTATCAAAATTCACACACAAAAAAGAAATAGAAAATCTAAATAGGTTGGTATCTATTAAACAAATTAAATCAATAATTAATAACCTGCCAAAACAGAAAGCACCAGGCCCAGATTTGTTCACTGGTAAATCCTACTAATATTCAAGGAAGAAATTATATCACTTTCTACAGAATCTTCCAGAAAATAGAAGGAAAGGGAATATTTTCTAACTCATTCTACAAGGCAAGCATTACTCTTATACCCAAACCACACAAAGGCATTATAATAAAGGAAAAGTACAGACAGAATATCTCTTATGACTATAAATGCAAAAGTCCAGAACAAAATATTAGCAAATAGAATACAAACTTTTATAAATCCCACAACCAAATGAGACTTATTGTAGGTATGCAAGGTTGATTAAGCTTTCAAAAATCAATTCATGTTATCCATCACATTAACAGGCTAAAGGAAAAAAAGCATATGATTATACCAATAGATGCAGAAAAAGCAATTGAGAAATCTAATACCCAATTACAATAAAAACTCTCAGTTAACTAGGGATAGAAGGAAACTTCCACAACTAGATAAAGAACAAAAAACATACAGCTAATATTACACTTAATAGTGAAAGACAGAATGCTTTCCCCCCTAAGATCAGTAACAAAGTGAAGATGTCTTCTCTCACCACTCCCATTTCACACTGCAATGGAAATCCTAGTTAATAAAATAAGAAAAAGAAGTAAAAGGTATATAGATAAAATGATTGTCTATGTAGACAATCACAAACAACAACAATGACAACAAATAGTTGCAAGGTTGCAAGATACAAGTCAATTGCTTTCGTATATACTAGCAATTGAAATATGAAATTAAAAACATAACACCATTTACATTAGCATCCCCAAAATGAAATACTTAGATAAAATTTAACAAAATATGTACATGAGCTATGTGAAGAAGCCTACAAAACCCTGAAAAAATAAATCACAGGTGGAAATAAATGGAGAGAGATTCCATATACATGGATAGGAAGTCTCAATATGTCAGTTCTTCCTAACTTGATCTATATATTCAATGCATTTCAAATCAAAATCCCAGCCAGTTATTATGTGGATATCAAAAACTCACCTGAAAGTTTATATGAAAAGGCAACAGACACAGAATAGGCAATACAATATTGGGGAAGAACAATCTGAGCACTGACACGATGCAACTTCAATACAGTGGTACCTCAGTTTTCGAATGTCTCCGTTGATGATCATTTCAGTTTACGAACACCGTAAACCTGGAAATGCTTCGGTTTTAGAACATGCCTCGGAAGCCAAACATGCCAGACGGCTTCCGCTGAGTGCAAAATCCTGAGGCCTAGCTGTCAGCTGTTGATCCATCAGTTTTCAAATGTTTCAGAACGCGAAGGGTCTTTCAGAACAGATTACATTAGAAAACTGAGGTACCACTATACTTACTATAAAGCTATGGTAATCAAGACAGTGAGTGAGTGTTTTGGTTCAGGCTACTATAACAAAAGGCCAGAGACTGGGTAGCTTATAAACAGAAATTTATTTTTCACAGTTCTAGACGTGCAAGTCCAAGATCAAGGTTCCAGCATGGTCAGGTTCTGGTGAAGGCTGTCTTCTGTGTTGTAGCCTGCAGGCTCCTCATTCTGGAATCTCTTATAAGAGTATTAATCTCATGAGCCTTCATGGCCTTATCACCTCCAGAAGGTTCCACTTCCTAACACCATTACCTTTGGAGGTCCAGATTCAACACGAATTTTAGGTGGATACATTCAGACCATAGCATTCTGCCTCTGCTCCCCTCACCCCCAAATTTCATGTTAATTTCACACATAAAATACATTCATTTCACCACTGTATTTCCAAAAGTTAACTCTTTCCAGCATCAACTCAGAAGTCTAAGTCCCATGTCTCATCTAAATGTCATCTAAATAGATACGGGTAAGAAAATTCATCCTCAAGCAAACTGCTCTCCACTTGTAAACCTGTTAAACAAGTCAGGCGCTTCCAAAAAACAATGGTGGAACAGGTACAGGATAAACATTCCCATTCCAAAAGGAAGAAATAGGAAATAAGAAAGAGATAATGAGCCCTGAGCAAGTCTAAAAGCTTAAGGCTTGCAGGGGTGGGGATCCACCTCTGGACACACTGGGGTTGTGGATCTGTTACCAAGGATTTGGGTGGCCCCAATCCTACAGCTTTGTTGGGCACTGCCCACTTTGCAGCTCACCTGGGTTAGAGTTCAATGCCTGGGGCTCTCCTAGGCTGGAATTGCCTAGGAGACATGGTGGTTCTACTTGTCTGGAGACATGGTGGCAGCCCTGTTCCCACAGCTCCACTGGGCATTGTCCTAGTGAGAGCTCTCTCTGATGGCCTTGCCCTCGCAATGACCCTTTGCTTCCATACATGAAAATATATGTGGAAGTAGCTACAATCCCATGGCTCTTACACTCTGCATGCTGGCAGAGAAGTCACCATGGTGATGCTCCCAAGGTTTACTGCCTGTGCCCCCCAGAGGGGCAGCCACTTCAGTTTGTGCCTATGTTTCTTCATGCACCTATATAACCCTTTTCTCCAAGAAGAGTGCCTGGCATATAGGAGGTATGCTCCATCTTTTGCAACAGGAAAAGACAAAGGAATCCTGGCTATAGGATCAACATTTCAATTGCTAGAATGAGAAATATTTTCCTATATAAATTATATTCTCCTATATAAATTGGAAATTGGTATGTTTTGAAGCATACTGCAGCCTTATTTGTGTAAAATCTTGGCCCTGCCCATAGCCTCTTTCAGTCCTACTGCAAGTAAAGTGGCCATCAATTTTGCCATGTGCCTGTCCTAATTAGACTCCTTCATTTACAATCAAGTGAGGCCATCTACCCCAATTTCACCTCACTTGATTGTAAAGCATATAGGTCTGCATGTAACTGAAAAGATTATGATTTCTGCATTCCAATTACTACTCAAAGAATGCCAACTCCAGCTTTATATAACATAATTCTAATATACATCTTCATGACAAGATAGTATTTATAGAGGATTATCTAAAGAACATGCAGTCCATCTTTTCCTCTAGGTTGGTGACTGAACTGTTCTTTTCCACCCAAACATAGTAACTTCTGAATCGGTGATTCACCACAGTAGTCTTTGTTGAAGACATTATTTTTTTTCCTTTTTTATCCATTTGGAACTGAAAGTTTGGGGCAAGAACTCATATTGATATCTTACAAACCCAAATATAATTCCTCCTTGTCTATAACACAATAGACAAAAACAAACTAAAATGTTATTAGGTCTAGGAAAAGTCAACATAGTTCAAAAGAAGAAAAATACTCTGAAGAATCAAAATACAGGCATCCCCCTGAAAAAAAACATTTACTATAAGGAAGGTTTTAAAACTTTGCTGATAGAAGTTGTCAGTATGATTGAAGGTGACTGCAGTGAAATTCAAATAGCAATAAAGATAAAAATCATTCTTAGCCTAGTAACAGAAAGATATTCTTTAACCCAATAAAGACCTATAGTGGTGTGCTGGTAAATGATCAATGACTATGTAGGCTGGGGGAGAAGAAAAGCCCTGATTTATAGCATTTGCCAATTTCCACAGTATGGGGCCAGTTAAGCTATCAACATGACGTTAATAAACTTCAAGTTGGGAAAAGATGTACAGAATCAGATCTCATAAGCCAGAATGAACTGCCACCAGCATCACTGAATCTGTTTCAAATGATCAGTTGATATGACAATGGTGAAACACTGGAAACTTAAGACCTGAAGCCAGAAAGGAATCCTGATTTCATCACTATTACTTACCATTGAGTCAGAGTGTCTAGGATAATGATTCTCCTAGAAACATCTGAGAAGCGCTTAAAAAATGATAACACTTCGTGTCTATCCTAAATGTATTAAATCAGAATACATTTGTATTAAATCAGGTGAATGATGATTGTTTTTTTAAACTCTCCTGGTGACTTCAATGAATGGCAAGGGTGTTGTATACTGGGCTATCTAATGGAATTAAACAAGAAGCAGAAACTGTAATGTAATTATACAAGCAAGAGAAAACTGAAAGTTCATGTTAGAAAGGAGATAGCATAATCATTATTTACCTATGACATAACTGTCTACCTGAAAAAAACAAGATAAACAATTGAAAATTTGTTAAAATTCACAAGAAAGCTTGTATAAAATCTCTAGTCTGAAAATAAAAATACAAAAATCATAAACATCCTATATACCAGCAACAATCAGTTCAAAAACTTAATAGAGAAAAAACAACGGTACTCTGTGTGTGCTATTTATATAATCAAACCTAGAAATAAATATCCATAATTACTTAGGAATTTTCTAAAGAAAAGTATAAAACATAAACGAAAACATAAATGAAAAATACTCTAATTCTAAATATAAGGGCTAAATATTGAAAATTTGACAACTTGATTCCACTTAAGTTTTAAATTAATACAATTCATATCAAAATGCCAACAACTTATGTTTTCTGGAACATGATAAAATATTTCTAAAGTTTATCTGGAACAATGAACTAGCAAAAATAACAAACATTTTTTAGAAGAAGGGTAATTGGGGAGAATTTGTGCTACTTGATAAGAAAATGATTAATAATGCTAGTCATCCTGGTACAAGAATAGTCAGATCAATGGAAAAAATGAATAGCTCAGGAAAAGATGATCATGGTAAATATAAGAACTTAATATACAATAAAAGCAGCATTATGAATTAGTGAAAAAAGAAGAAATGTTAAATAAATGCAGCTTAGAAAATTAAGTACTTGAAAAAATAAGTTAGGTCTCTATTTCACAACCAAACAATATATTCAATTTCAAGTAAATGAAAGAGTTAAAGGTATAAAAAAATAGTCATCAAACAACTCATTAAAAAAGACAAGTAAATTTTTGTAGGCTCTTGGTTAGAAAATGACTTTCTGAGCATAAAGAAAATGAAGCTTTGAATGCACCCAGGAGCACACCATGGATATATTACAAGGCTGACAAGCTCTAGAAACTGGCACAGAGATGACCACTTGAGAGCTGTACTGGGGTCATGATTTGATGGAGAGCATACACTGAAACTATACATCCTCAAAATGAGCATATAGTCAGGTGCCAAACTGCATGAGAATTATTTGGGAAACTTTGTAAAATGTGGATATTTGGATCTCAAGACAAGAGATCCAGTATGAGGTCTAGGATTTTGTTTGTTTGTTTTTTAAATAATGATTTCTCAAAGGTGATTCTAGAGTGATGCTGGTTTCCTGTCATATAATGTGACAGATAATAAGATTGGGTGTAAAAATATTCATAGAAATATATTGTCAAAATTGTAACCACCACTCCAAAGGAGGGCACAATGGTCTTCTCCTTACATTTAGAGGCAAAAAATAAATAAATAGAACCCAAAATAGCAAGAAAGGTACAGTAGCTCCTCTAATACACAAGTCATGTCAAGGTGTCCAAAGCAATCAACAAATGTTAGTAATATGATATTACTGTGAAAGTTCCAGTTGCATAAATAGTAAGATCAGTTTTGATTACTTTCAGTTGATAAACCTGATCAAGTGAGAGGAAGAAAGACAAGTGACTAACAGAAAGTATAGGCAGAAATGAACCCATCAGGCTCTGACACAAGTCATAAAGGCAATAATGACTAATGTGAGGATTGATTAGTTTCACCAAGTAATAGTCCTGACAGCTGTATTTTAGACTCTTGCTCACCCCCTTCTCCAGTTATGTCATCAGACTAAAGGATAGGTGAAAGGTCAACTGTTCTTTTGTTATTGCTATGTATAAGATGTGTGTCACAAATGAAAATGGTGAATGGATTAAGAAGTACATTGGTAGTTACAGAATAGTCACAGAGATGTAAAATACAGCATAGGGAATACAGTCAATAATACTGTAATAACTAGAAATATTGGGGGGATCACTCTGTAAAGTACAGCATTGTCTAACCACTATGCTATTCACCTGAAACTAATACAAAATAATATTGAATGTAAACTGTAATTGAAAAATAAAAGTAGAAAATGCCATTAAAAATAAGAAAGTGTATTTGGTTGCAGCAGCAAAGAGATATGTCATACATTTAGTTTTAAATGCTAAGACAAGAGAGAACGTACAAACTGAGTTTAAAAGTCAATTCCATAACCAGGAAATACAGTTGTTAATAGCCCTTGCTCCAAGGGATTTGAGATTGTACTCTAGAGAGGCTGAATAGCCTGCTGTTGTTGACTTCAACGAGCAACTAGAAATGTGCAGTGACAAAAGCTTTCACAATATATTGGATCACAGACAAAAAGTACCTTATAAGTGAATGGAAAAAAAGACAATCTATCCATAGAATAATAAATGTTATAAACTATGGAAGTGGGAGACCTTTGAATATTTAATAACTAGTAATGGTACAAAGTTCCATCAATCAGCAGAGAGGCTGGTCATAAATACCAGAAATAGTCACACAGCTATTTCAGAATTGGTTCATGCTATATAATTAGGAGAGAGAGGGGCTACCTGAAAAAAAGATGGAGGCTATGTTACTCAGCCGCTTAAATATATCTGTGGTCTACTGATTTTCCCTGGATTCAAATTATATTAAGATTGTTAATAATACTTATAACCTTGAGGCAATAATTCTACCTTGGCAAATGTACCCAAAGAATACACTGGAATTAACTCATCCATAAATATGTCATCACAAAAAGAGAAACAAGTGAAATGCTCAACAAGAGAATGATCTGATAAGTTTTGGTTCTTTTATCTATCATAATATTATATAATCATTAAAATATTTGAAAAGAATTTTAATCATATGGGAAGTGCTTATGTCGAGGTAATGTTGGCCATGTAAATATAAACCTCCTTATACATCCTTGCTAAACAATATAGAACCACAAGAAAAACATAAAAGTTCACAGTCATGCCCTCCACATAACAAAAAAGCACCCAAATTGCTAATTTCTTGTAAGTAGAAAAATAAACATCAAATCCCAGTGAGCTACCACTCATATTCTCCCTCTACTAACATTTGCAGGGAGCAAGAGCAATGTTGGAAAAAGTTCATTCATGGCTAGAGGCCTAAGATTAATCTATAACCAGCAACTGAGTGACAAACTGAGTGACAAACTTACTGGAAAATAGGATAGATCTGGGCACTTAGGGAAGTGCGTTTTAATCAGTCTTTCAAAGGTAGTCTTTGAAAGGTATTCTTTCTACGAAAGATGAAGACAAAACATAAAGAACAGACACCTTTTGGAGATTAAGTGGACAAAGCGAAGGGAAGCAAGAGGAAAATTAAGAAATGAACAAAGATCTACGAGACAAATAGAATCAATATCTGACAAGGTAGATTTTAATACAAAAAAGCATTAAATGAGACAAAGGATAGTTTTTAATGTCACAATTCATGTTCAAAATGAAAATAGAACAGCTGTAAATATCTGTGCATCAAATAACATAGCAACCAATTTTATAATGCAAAAACACAGGACATATGAGGAGACATCAATAGAAACATTAACAATAACAGACTTTAACATACCATCTTCATTACATAACAGATCAAGTAAACAAACAAGTCAGGATTTAAGGGATGTAAATAACAAAATCAACAAGGTCATTCTTACAGATGTACAGGCATGCTTCGTTTTATTGTGCTTTGTTTTATTGCCCTTTGCAGATACTGTGTTTTTTCACAAATTGAAGGGAAAATCCTCCACCAGCAAAAAGGTTATGATTTGCTGAATGCTCAGCTAATAGTTAGCATTTCTAAGCAATAAAGTATTTTAATAAAAGGTATGTACATGTTGTTTTAGACATAATGCTACTGCATACTTAATAGACTTCAGTATAGTGTAAAAATAACTTTATATGCACTGTGAAACCAAAAAAATTGTGTGACTCACTTTATTTCAGTATTTGCTTTATTGTGGTAGCCTGGAACCAAAACTGCAATATCAGTAAGGTATGCCTATATGTCAAATAACACACCATGACAACAGAAACTATACTTCACCTCAAGTGCACATAGAACACTCACAAAAAGTGATCACATACAGATCACAAAAATAGCATCAAAAAGTTCCAGAAAATTGAAATATTACACACATTTTCTTATCACAATACGATAAAACAAAAAAACATTTTGAAGTCCATTCTACCTGAAAAAATTTAAACTTTGTATTAAACAATTCATGAGTAAAAGGGAAAATACAAAGTAAAATTACAAAAACACTAAAAAAAACACACCCACTAATAATGAAACACTACATATGAAAATGTATGAGATGCATTTAATGAGATGATAATGGAAAAAATTCACTAACTTAAACATTTTCATCAATAAAATGAAAGACTAAAAATAAATTCTTATCTCAAAAAGCTAAAGAAATTAAAACCAAGCAAACTCAAAAAAAATCAATAAAGAAAATGACAGAAAGAGAAGTGCCCTGCAAGGTGTGGTTCAGTTGGTTGGATGCCATCCTATACACCAAGAAGTTGCTGGTTCTATTCCCAGTAGGGAGCATGCAGGAGACAGCCTATTGATGTTTGGCTCTCATATCAATGTTTCTCTCTCCCTCTCCCTTCCTCTCTCTCTAAAAATCAATTTAAAAAAAATCTTTTTAAAAAATTTTTAAAAAGAGAAATTAATGAGGTGGAGAATAGAAAAACACAGAACTAATTAATAAATCAAAATTTCTACTTCTGAAAAAGTTAACAAAATAGATAATCCACAAGCTAACTTTATTAAAAAACAAGACATATACAAGAAAATACAAATACACAAAAAGGAGAAAACTACTGAAACAGAAGACATTTTAAAAGTCAAAAGAAACTAATTTGCAGAACTCAGTGCTAATAAATTTTAAAGCCTAGCTTACATTTTACCAAGATTAACCCCACTAGAGACAAAAAGCTTAAACAGATAATTTTCCATAGTAGATATAAAGTTATCACTAACTAATGCACATGTATGTACACACACACACACACATGAACACACAGAGAAAATTCTATCAAAAATTCAGAGAACAGAGATGACCTATCTATTTTTTTGAGGCATTAAAAAACAAAGAAAAAGGTTATGATTCTTCGTATAAACAAGTGTAATGTTGGTAACAAGACCTGATAAAAGATAGTACCAAAAATTATACAATACCACCTATGAATAATGATGCTATAATTCATAATGAAATATTAGTAAATAGAATCCAATACCATATTAGGAAAGTAATATACCATGGCTAAATTGGATTTATTCCAGAAATGCAAAAATACAAAGGTGGTTCAATATTAGGAAATACCCTTATATAATATACTATTTTAATAAGTCTAAAGAAAGGTCATGGTTATCTCCAAAGATGTTAAAAAAGCCTTTAAAAAATTCAACACCTTGGCCTGACTTTTTAAAAAATTAAACTTAGGAACTGATGTATTAGCATTCTTAATATGATAGAATACACACACATGCACATACATACACACGTACACAGAGCGAGAAAGGGGGGGGGGTAGAGAGAGAGAGAACAGTGCCTAAGAATTGGGGGGGAAAAAGAAACACTAACTCTATTTGTAGATAATATGAACGCCTAAAGAACAAGTGATAAATTATAAAAACAATTTAGCCATTTGGAAAGGCATCAAAATATAAAGTTAATATACAGAAATCAATAGCTTTTATATATACAACCAATAAGCAGTTAGAAATTATAATAGTAGAGGAAATCCCATTGACAATAACAGCAAAGAAGATTAAATCATTAGAAATAAACTTAATAAGAAATGTGTAGTAATTAGCCAAGAAAAATAACATAAAAATACTTAACAAATGAAAGGATGTTTTTTGTTCTTAGATAACATGGCTAAATGTGATTAAGGTAACATTTATCCCTAAATTAATGTATAAATTAAACACAATCCCATTAAAAATACCAACAACCTACACAAGTTCCAAATTCATATGGAAAATAAACACACAAGAATGGCCATGAAAAACAGTGAATAAAAAGGTACACAGGAGGACTAGCTCTGTCATTAAAAAATACTAATTAGACAAAGATACAATTAGCCATTTGAACAAAGATAAAATTAGATCCATACTTCATACCATATATAACAATAATCTCTTAAGTGGATCAGAAATCTAAATGTAAAAAATTAAATCATAAAGGTATTAGAAGAAAACTCAGATAATTCTCTCTTTATAGTGAGTGATCTGTGTAGGATAAGGCTTTCTGACTATGACCCTAAATCCAGATGCAATAACATAAAATACTGATATATTTTACTACCTAAATATTTTAAATGTATGCTAACACTATCATTAGTAATACTAAATAATAGTTGACAAATTGGGAGAAAATATTTGGAGCACATATACAGCAAATAAAGGGCAAATATCCCTAACATAAATAACTCTCTCACCATGGCTGGTTAGCTCAATTATTAGAGCATTGGCCCAAGGACTGAAGAGTCCTGGGTTCAATTCCAGCCAAGGACACATATCTCAGTTGTACACTCGTTCCCAGCCTGGGTTGGGGTACATGAGGGGGCAACCAATCAATGTGTCTCTCTCACATCAATGTTTCTCTCTCTCTTTCTCTCTCTCTCTTTCTCTCTCTCTCTCTTCCCATTCCACTCTCTCTCAAAATCAATGAAAAAAATATCCTCAGGTGAGGATTAAATAAATAAATAAATAAATAAATAAATAAATAAATAAATAAATACATAAATAACTCAAAAATACTGAGGGGCAAAAAAATTGATTTTTAGTATTAAAGACATGAACAGAGAATTCCCACACATAGTATATATACATCTGTTTGTTTATGCACCACTAAGTATATGAAAAGAAGACAAACCTATCTCATAGTAAGATAAATGCAAATTAAAACTTCACTGAGATACCATTTCTTATCTATTAGATTGGTAATTTTTTAATTATAAAAATACATTCTGTTGCCAAAGCTATAGGGAAAAAGGTGCTCTTATATATTAGTGGTAGAAATATATATTGGTGTAACCCTTCTGGAGAAGAATTCATAAATATCTAATAAAATCTAGTAAAACTACATATGCACTTACATTTTGCCCCAGAAATCCCATTTCTAATAATTTACCCTGAAGATATACCTTTAACAATGTGAAAATATATGTGTACAAGATTATTCATTACAGCATTGTTGGTAAGTACAAAACACTGTAAATAACTTAAATGATCCTCCCTAGGACTGTGGCTGAATAAACTGTGGTACATCCATATAATGGAGTACTCTGCAGCTGTAAAAAAGAGCAAGGAAGATCTCTCTGAACTTATATGGTGTTGCTTTAAGTTTTAAAAGCTCTAAGTGCATAAGAAAGAAGAATGGGGATAAGAAAATATATACCCATTTTCTTATTTGAACAATAAAAGCAACATAGGAAGGGTAAAACAGACACTAGTGAGACATGTTACCTTCAGCATTTTGCTGGGAACTAGTAGAAAATATGAGAAGGGATAGGAATAAAGTAGAAAGAATTGGGAAGACATGACACCTCTTTTGAGTAGACCTTTTGGTATAATTCTGACTTTTGCGACCAAGCAGGGTTTCATATACTCAAAAAATAAAAGTGAAGGAATGAAGAAACCATGCAATGTAATATATATGCAAATGAAAATAACTATCTAATGTATAACAAAACATACCAAGGACAGGGCTAGTGTAGGGGAAGGTGGAAAATCTGAGTAAATTTTGAATAAATTTTTGTAACTATATATATTTAGGCAAAGGTCAAAAGAAATATAAACAAATATTGAAGCCTAGTTAGATTGTTTCTTTAAAGGGTATAAGCTAGCATCTTGAGAGTACATTCTGTGTATTCTAGAACTAAGAAGAATTACAATATGTTTTCAGTAATGAGAACTAGGTTTATCAATTTCTGAGAATCAAATTACAAATATGGAAAGGAAGTAGGTTTGGGGGGATTCCTAGATGGCCGTGGTTTAAGTGGAAGCGACACTGACACTCTCCCAGGACCCAACTAGAATTACAACTAAATCATAGAAAAGCCATCCTGAATAACCAACGGAAGATGAGCTGGAAAGTACCCTTATAACCCAGGACCTAACCTGGAGACCACATAGAGACTGCAGAGGTGTGAGAGGGCTGGCTGGGATCCTACAGGCAGAAGCTGAAGGTCCGGAGGGATATCCCAGCTGTGTGGGGTTCCCACTGAGAACTCTGAGGTCTAAACCCCAAGATGTGTGCCCCAGCCCAGAGCACCAGAACTGAGAAAGGTGCCCACATAACATCTGGCTGTGGAAAGCACTGGGATTTCTTTCCAGCAGGGACAGTTGGCTAGAAATGTAGGCACCCGCTTAAAGGGCCAATGCACAAAATTTCACTTGAGGCCACTCAGCATGGGCTATGGAAGTGGGAGGGCATAATGGACTAGAGCTGCGCAAGGAGAGTCTGGGTTTGGTAGTTCAGCAAGGAGAGGGCAGAGAGGACAACTGCCAGTATCACAGTGCTGAGGTACTCCCACATGCTGCAGAGACCACCTTTCCCAGGCAAACCTTTCCCATCAATGCAGCTTTAACCTAGGGGGAACAAATTCCCCTCCCTTTGAAAACTCTATCATCCCACCCTGTGGAGTTTACAGCCAACTGAACTTCACAGCCAGAAGCTCATTAAGTGACTGAGAATAATCAGCCTAGGGGCAGAGGCACATCTTGGTGCACAACTTGGACCTCCAAACATGCATCCAGCTATAGCAGACAGAGCTACAAGTTGTGGATCACTGATAGGTCCAAACAGGGTACTCAGGGCCAGTGACAAACAGCACCTGACTGTGGCCTGCATCACAGACCCTCTGAAGAGGCCCCAGACCAATAAACCCAGAGGCCAGCTTCAGACCACAACAGAGGAGGATCCAATAAGCTCCACAAGAAGTATGTTCACAAGGAGATATTGACAAGCTACAAACCTGGCAGGGAACAATTCTGCTTCATGTAATAAGCAACTGCACAACAGTCAGCACGCTGTATTGGAGAACGAGCCTCACAGTCAGCCAGCAAAAGCACACAAGGGACATTATTAGAGCACTCACGACTGGCAATCAGGAAGACTGCGCCACTGGGTCACACAGGTCACCCACTACATGAGGCAACACTACCAAGGCTGGGAGTCACAGCAGACTGGCCTAAAACATAGAAACAAACCTAAACTGATGAACAAAATGGGAAGACAAATAACCCCCAAATGAAAAAACAAGAGAATTATCCAGAAAAAGAGCTAAATAAAATGGAGATAAGCAATTTATCAGATACAGAGTTCAGAGTAATGATTATAAAAATGCTCAACAGCATGAAAAAGATAGAGAAACTATGAACAGCAAACTTTCAGTAATGAAGAATGACAGCAGAAATGAAGAATACAATGGGAGGAATAAACATCAGATTACAAGAAGTGGAGGATTTCTGTGAATTAGAAGACAGGGTTAAAAAAATCACCCTATTAGAGAATCAAAAAGAAAAAAAAAAACTATTAAAAAACAAGAAGATAGCTTAAAGGAGCTGTGGGACAACATGAAATATAGCAATATTCGCATTATAGGAAAGCCAGAAGGGACAGAGAATAAACAAGGGATAGAGAATTTGTTTGAAGAAATAATGGCAGAAAACTTCCATAACCTGGTGAAAGAAAATGTCACACAATTTCAGGAGGTACAGAGAGTCCCAAGCAAGAAGAACCCAAAGAGGCACATGCCCAGATACATCATAATTAAAATGCCAAAAATTCAAGACAAAGAGACAATCTTAAAGGTTGCAAGATAAAAACAACCTGTTACCTACAAAGGAACTCCCCTAAGGCTGTCAGCTGATTTCTCATCAGAAACTCCACAGGCCAGAAGGGAATGGCATGAAATATTCATGGTAATGAAAAGCAATGATCTGAAACCAAGACAACTCTACCCAGGAAGGCTATCATTTAAAATAGTTAAATAAAGAGCTTCTTAGACAAAAAAAAAAAAAAAAAAAAAAAGGCTAAAGGAGTTTATCACCACCAAACAAGCATTGCCAACAATGTTAAAGAGACTGCTGTAATAAGAAGTAGAAATCGAGAAACATAGGCATAAAGAAATAAAATGGCATTAGATAAATACCTATCAATAATAACTTTAAATGTAAATGGATTAAATATTCCAATCAAAAGACACAAGGTAGCTGAATGAATAAGAAAACATGAGCCAGCATGGATGGACCTGGAGAATATTATTCTAAGCAAAATAAGCCAGTCAGAGAAAGACAAATAGTACATAACCTCACTGATATGTGGAATATAAGGAAGAAAATAAATTAATGAACAAGACAGGACCACAGACATGAAACAGACTGACAGATCTCAGAGGGAAGACAGAAAGAGGGTGGGAAGAGATTGACCAAAGAACTTATAAGCATATATGTACAACCCATGGACACAGAAAATAGACATGTGAAGACCTGGGGAGGGGTGCAAGATGGGTAGTGAGGTGTAAAGGGGAGAAAATGGGGGACACCTGTAATATTCTTAACAATAAAATAAATTTAAAAAAAGAAAAAAAAGAAAACATGACCCAAATATATACTATCTACAAGAGACCCACCTAAGAAGAAAAGACTCACATAGGCTGAAAAAAACTGCTGAAGGACTTTAAGGGAATGATCAACAGCAATACAGTCATAGTAGGGGACTTTAATGTCCCACTGACTTTACTGGATAGATCTTCCAGGCAAAAAATCAACCAGGAAAAAGTGACTCTAACTGACACACTAGATCAGATGGATTTAGTTGCCACTTACAGAACATTTTATCACAAAGCTACAGATTATACATTCTTCTCAAGTGCATGCAGGACATTCTCAAAGATAGATCACATGTTAGGAAACAAAACAAGTCTCTACAAGTTCAAGTTTGAAATCATAACAAGAGCAAGCATCTTCATGGATATTTACACCATGGAATACTATGCAGATGCAAAAAGAAGGATCTCTTACTCTTTGAGACAGCATGGTGGGACCTGGAGAGTTTTATGCTAAGCAAAATAAGCCAGTCAGAGAAAGACAAGTATCACATGATCTTACTCATATGTGGAATCTTTTTTTTTTTTTATCTTCATCAGAGAATATTTTTTCCATTATTTTCCAGAGAGAGTGGAAGGGAGAGACAGAAGGAGAGAAATATCAATGTGAGAAAGACACATTGATTTGTTGCCTCAAAAATGAGCCCCAACCAGGGCCAGGGATTGAGCCTGCAACTGAGGTATATGCACTTGGCCAGAATCAAACCCAGGACCCTTCAGTCCATGGGCAGATGCTCCAATGACTAAGCCAAACCGTCTAGGGCCATATGTGAAATCTAATGAACAAAATAAATTGATGAACAAAATAGATCCAGAGACATAAAAGCATGGAACAGAATGATGAATCTCAGAAGGAAGGCAGGGGTGGCTGAATGGGTGGGGAGAGATTAACCCAAAAACTTACATGCATATGTGCAGAACCCATAGACACAGACAATAGTGTGGTTAAGGACTGGAGGGGGAATCAATGGGGTAAAACAGAACATCGTAATACTTTTGACAATAAAGACAAATTAAAACATAAATAAATAAATAAATAAATAAATAAATAGCCCTAGCTTCTTTTGCTCAGTGGTTAGTGCATTGGCACATGGACTGAAGTGTCCCTGGTTTGATTCTGGCCAAGGGCATGTACCTTGGTTGTAGGCTCTCTCACATCAATGTTCCTCTATCCCTTCCCCTCTCTCTGAAAAACAATGGAAAAAATATCTCTGGATGAGAATTTTTAAATAAATAAATAAGTAAATAAATAAGTAAATAAAATCTGAAATGAAAGAGGTGAAGTAACAAGTGACACCACAGAAATACAAAGGATTGCAAGATAATACTAAAAACACCAATATGCCAACTAATTGGGGAACCTGGACAAAATGGACAAATTTCTAGAAACACGGAGTATTCCAAAACTGACTCAGGAATAATCAGGCACTTTGAATAGACCAACAACTAATCACATTGAAACACTAATCAAAACACTCTCAGCAAACAAAAGTCAGAACCAGACAGCTTCATAGGGGAGCTTTACCAAACATTCAGAGAACTAACACTTATCCTATTCAAACTATTCCAAAAATTCCAAGACAAAGGAACACTTATGAGCTCTATTTATACGGCCAACATTATCCTAATACAAAACCCAGATAAAGACACTACAAACAAAGAGAACTTCAGGTAAATAACACTGATGAATATAGATGCAAAAATCCTCAAGAAAATATCAGAAAATCTAATCCAGCAATACATTAAAAACATTATTCATCATGACCAAGTGAGATTTATCCCAGTGATGGAAGACTGGTACAATATTTGGAAATTAATAAATGTGATACATCACATAAACAAAATGAAAGATGAAAACCATATGATCATATCAATAAATGCAGAAAAAACATTCAACAAAATCCAACACAAATCATTGATAAAAACTCTCAGCAGAGTGGGAATTGAGGGATCATATCAGGAGAGATAAACGAAATAGAGATAAGCAATATATCAGATATAGAGTTCAGAATAACAATTATAAGGATGTTCAACAGCACGAGAAAAGATATTAAAACTATGAAGGAAATCTAGAATGACATGGCTGAAATAAAAAATACATTGGATGAAAAAAACAGCAAATTAGAGGAAACCAAGGACTGGATCAGCAAACAACAAGACAGGGTAGAAAAATATCACTCAATCAGATCCAAAAAGAAAAACAATTAAAAAACAGGAGGACAGAATAAGGGAGCTGAGGAACAAAATGAAACATAACTTTTCACATCATAAGAGTGCCAGAAGGAGAAGAATGTGAGCAACAAATAGAGAACCTGTTTGAACAAACAATGGTAGAAAAATTCCCTAACCTGATGAAGAAAAAAGTCACACAAGTTCAGGAGGCAGAGAGAGTCCCAAGCAAGAAGAACACTAAGAGGACAATGGCCAGATACATCATAATTAAAATGACAAGATTTTAAGACAAAGAGAGAATCTTAAAGGAAGCAAGAGAAAAGCAATCTGTTATCTACAACGGTACTCCCATAAAGCTGTGAGCTGATTTCTCATCAGAATCTCTACAGGCCAGAAGGGAATGGGATGAATTGTTCAAAACAATGAAAAGCAAGGATCTGAAACCAAGACTACTCTATCCAGCAAGGCTTCATTCAAGAGAGATGGTGAAATAAAGAGCTTCCCAAACCAATGAAAAAAAAAAAAAAAAGTTAAAAGAGTTTATCATCACCAAATCACCATTGCAAGCAACATTAAAGGGACTGCACTAATAAGAATAAATACAGAGAAAGAAAAACATAGGCATATATAATTAAAATGGCTATAAATAAGTAGTGGTCAATAATAACCTTAAATGTAAATGGAATAAATGCTCCAATCAAAAGACATAGGATAGCTGAATAGATAAGAAAACATGAACCAAATATATGCTTTCTACAAGATACCCACCTCAGGACAAAAGACTCACACAAGATAAGAGTGAAGGGATGGAAAAAAATTTGAATGCAAATGGAAATAATGAAGAAGAAAAAAAAAGCTGGGGTAGCAATACTATATCTGATGAAATAGACTTCAAAATGAAGGCCACAGCAAGAGACAGGAAAGCTCACTACATAATACTAAAGGAGTTGGTCTAAGAAAAGGATATACCCTGGTAAACGTATAAGTACCCAATATAGGAGGATCTAAATATATAAAAAACCTTCCGGAGGACTTTAAGGAAGAGATCAACAGCAATAAAGTCATAGTAGGAGATTTTAACCCTACATTGACATTACTGGATAGATCTTCCAGACAAGAAATCAACAGGGAATATTGACCATCAATGAACCAAAAGATTAGAAGGATTAAATTCACATTTTTAGACCATTTCAGCCCAAAGCTGCAGAATATACATTCTTCTGAAGCATACATGGGTCATTCTCAGATAGACCCCACGTTACGACATGACACAAGTGTCTACAAGTTCAAGAAGATTGAAATCATATCATGCATCTTCTCGGATCACAATGCCATGAAATTAGAAATCAACTACAGTAAACACACTTAAGAACAAATGAACCCACAAAAATACAAAGAGTCACAAGAAAATACTACAAGCCAACAAACTGCACAACCTGGGTGAAATGAACAAATTCCTAGAAAAATTCAATTTTCCAAAACTCAATCAAAAAGAATCACAAAACCTGAATAAACACATAACAACTAATGAAAATGAATCAGTAATTAAAAACACCTCCCAGCAACAAAAGTATAGGACCAGATGTATTTACAGGCAAGTTTAACCAAACATTCAAATATAAATCAAAACCTATTCTCCTCAAACTACTCCAGAAAATTTAAGAGTATGGAAGATTTCCAAGCTCTTTTTATAAGGCCAGCATTATCCTAATTCCATAACCAGGTAAAGACATTGCAAAGAAAGAAAATGTATAGGCCGATATCATAGATTAACACAGATGATAAAATTGTCAACAAAATATTAGCAAATGAGATCCAGCAATACATTAAAAAGATCATGCACCATTACCAAGTGAGATTTAGTCCACGGATGCCAGGCTGGTATAATGTTCACTAATCAATAAATGTGATACTTCACATAAACGAAATGAAAGACAAAATGTCCCATGATTGCATCAACAGATGTGGAAAAAGCAGTCAATGAAATCCAGCACTCACTTTTGATAAAAACTCTCATCGAAGTGGGAATAGAGGGAACATACCTCAACATAATAAAGGTCATATATGACAAACCTACAGCTAATACCATACTCAATGTGCAAAAACTAAAATCATTTCACTTAAAAATAGGAACATGACAGGGTTGTCTGATTTCACCACTATCCTTCAACATAGTAATAGAACTCCTTGCCACAGAGATGAAACAAGAAGAAAAAATAAAGTGCATCCAAATTGGAAAGGAGGAAGTAAAACTGTCATTATTTGCAGATGACATGATATTGTACATAGAAAATCCTAAAAGCTCCACCAAAAAACTAACTAGATTTAATAAATGAATTTGGCAAGGTCGTAGGATACAAAATTAACATCCAGAAATCGATGACATTTTTATACACCAATAATGACCTCTCAGAAAGAGAAACTAAAAAAGCAGTCTCATTTACCATTGCAACAAAAAAATTAAGATACTTAGGAATAAATTTAACCAAGGACATAAAAAAACCTATACTTGGAAAACTACAGGACATTGAAGAAAGAGATAGAGGAAGATATAAACAATTGGAAGAATAAACCATGTTCATGTATTGGTAAAATTAATATCATTAAAATGTCCATAATACTGAAAGCAATCTATAAGTTCAATACAATCTGTATTAAATTACCAATGACATTTCACAGATCTAGAAAAAATTCTCTAAAAAATTATATAGAACCAAAAAAGACCCCAAATAGCCACAGAAATCTTAAGAAAGAAGTACAAAGTTGTAAGGATCACAATACCAGATATCAAAGCCACTGTAATCAAAACAGCCTGGTACTGGCACAAGAACAGGCATATAGATCAAAGGAACAGAACAGAGAACCAGAAATCAACCCAAGCAATTATGCTCAATTAATATTTGACAGAGAAGGCAAGAGTGTACAATGGAGTAAAGACAGTCTCTTCAATAAATGGTGTTGGAAAAAATTGGATACATTAAAAAAATGAAACAAGACCACCAACTTACACCATACACAAGAATAAACTCAAAATGGATGAAAGTCTTAAATGTAAGTCATGAAATCACAAAAATCCTAGAAGAAACCATAGGCAGCAAAATCTCAGACATATCTCGAAGAAATGTTTGCGGCCACATCTCCTAGGGCAAGGGAAACAAAGGAGAAAATAAATAAATGGAACTATATCAAAATAAAAAGCTTCTGGACAGGAAAAGAAAACATCGACAAAATGGAAAGGGAGTCCACTGTATGGCAGAACATATTTGTCAATGATACATCTGATAAGGGGTTAATATCCAAAATACATAAGGAACTCATACAACTTAAAGACAAACAATCCAAATAAAAAAGGACCTAAATACACACTTCTCCAAAGTGGATATACAGACTGTCAAGGGACATATAGAAAGTGCTCAAAGTCACTAATTATCAGGAGATGCAAATTAAAATGACAATAAGGTACCTCACCTCATAACTTTCAGAACTGCTATCAAGAAATCAACAAATGACAAGTGCTGGTGAGAATGTGGAGAAAAGGGAACCCCATTACACTGCTGGTGGGAATGTAGACTGGTGCAGCCACTATGGAAAACAGTATGGAGGTTCCTCAAAAAATTAAATATGGAACTGCCACTTGACCCAGTGATCCCACTTCTAAGAATATACCCTAAGAAATCCCAAACACCAATCAGAAAGAATATATGTACCCCTATGTTCATAATGGCACAATTTACAATAGCTAAGATTTGAAAACAGCCCAAGTGCCCATCAGTAGATGAATGGATAAAAAAGCTGTGGTACATTTACACCATGGAATACTATGCAACTGTAACAACAAAGGATCTCTTATCATTTGAGAAAGCATGGAAGGACCTAGAAAGTATTATACTAAGAGAAATAAGCCATTCAGAGAAAGGCAAGTATTCTATGATCTCATTCATACGTGGAATCTAATGTACAAAACAAACTGATGAACCAAATAGAACCAGAGGCATAGAAGCATGGAACAGACTGAGGATTCTCAGAGGGAAGGCAGGGTGGGTGGGTGAGTGGGTGGAAAGTGATTAACCAAAGAACTTATATACATATATGCGTGATCCATAGACACAGACAATAGTGTGGTGACAGCCTGGTGTGGAGGGTTGGGTGAGGGGTAGAAGTGGTCAATGGCAGAAAAAAGAGGGTATCTGTAATACGTTCAACAATAAAGATAACATTTAAAAAAATAAATAATCACAAAATAAACTAATGACTTAAATATATGACCTCAAACTATAAAACTCCTAGAAAAAATCATAGGCAATAAACTCTTTAATATTAGTCTTAGCAATAACTCATTGGCTATGCCACGGGCAACAAAAGCTAAAATAAACAAAGGAGACTAACAAAAAAGCTTTTGCACAGTGTGGAAAGCCATCTACAAACTGAAAAGTCAACCTACTAGAAAGGAGAAAATATTTGTAAATGATATTTCTGATACAGGATTAATACCCAATAATATAATAATTCATATAACTCAATATAAAAAAAACACACAATCAATTAAAAATGGACAGAGAACATAAATAAATATTTTTCCAAAGAAGGAAATACAAATGGCCAACAGACATATGTAAAGATGCTCAACATCACTTAGCATAAGGAAAATGCAAAAAAAAAAAAAACCTATGAGGTATCACAACTGTCAGAGTGGCTATTATCTAAAAGGCAAATAATAATATCATAATAACTATGTATTGTGACAGATGGTTACTAGACTTATGGTGATTAATTTGTAAGGCATATAAATGTCTAGTCATTAGTGTCTATACCACACACTAATATAATATTGTATGTTAAATATAATTTTGAAAAATAATTAAAGAAAAACTCAAATAAATGCTGGCAAGAATGTGGAGAACAGAGGACCCTCCTACCTTGTCGAAGGGATTGCAAATTAGTGCAGTCACTATGGAAAATAGTATGGAGGTTCCTAAAAAAATTAAAAATAGAACTATCATATGACCTAGCAATTACACTTCAGGATATTTACCTGAAGAACTTTAAAACACTAATTCAAAAAGATATATGCACCCCTATGTTCACTGCAGCATTATTTACATTTGCCAAAATATAGAAGCAATTCAGTTGTCCATCAGCAGACAAATGAATGAACAAGTTGTGCTGTGTGTATGTGTAAATATATATATATATACACACACACACAATGAAATATATATATATATATACACACACACACAATGAAATATAAGCTAAAAAAAAAGATGAAATCTTGCCATTTACAACAGCATAGATGGACCTAGTGGTAAGTGAAATAAGTTAGAGGAAGACAAATGCCATAAATTTCACTTATATATGAAATCTGAAGGAGAAAACAAATGAACAAGGAAAAGAGAATCAAACTCATAGATACAGAGAACAAACTGATGGTTGCCAAAGCGGAAGAGAGTGGAGAAATGAAGAGAAAAATACAAACTTCAGTTGTAAAATAAATAAGTCTAGGGGATGTAATTTACATAGGATATAGTTGATACTATCATAACTTTTTAAGGTGACAAGTTATTAAAATTCTTATAGAATCTTATGCTGATATCTTCTTAGGGTGTACAGATGTCAGATCTCTATATTGTACTCCTTAACTTAATACAATTTGTATGTCAAATATACATTAATTCTAAAAAGTGTAGAAACTTGGCAGCAACAATAATGCACACATACACACACACACACACATATACACACCAGAGTTTTTGTCCATAGAACAAGATGAGTTCCATACTGAGCATATTAATGAGTGTGTAAATCATGGTGGGGGTGAGGTGGAAATTACCAAAAGAGTGCAGAGTAGAGTTTTATTAAAATAGTAAGATCAAGTCAATTAAAAAAAATTTAAAGTAAGGCAGCTAATTTGTACCCCTGACAGGAAAAGCAAATACAATGAACAATATAAGAATTAAAAGAAATTTGAAAACTCTTCTCAAGTTGTGTATTAGAAAATTCAAAGAACACTATAGAAGTGGTTGTCAAACATCAGTATGCATAATATTCACCCAGATTCTCTGGCTCCACCTTTAGAGACTTTGAACCTTAGGTCCCATCATGTTTAACTAACATTCCAGATGATTTAGGTACAGGTTGCCTACCATATATGGACATACACTGCCCTCTGTAGGCTGTGCTTCTGATATTTTACCAGAAAACTCAATCCACCCTCTGAGATGCACACTACAAAATAGGAAAATGTAGGAAAAAATTTTTACCACAACTTTGAAACCTACTGCAGAGGGTATACTGTGGCAAATAATTCTATTTTGAAAGAAAAATACAAATAATTAAAAGAGATTTCAACTGAAAAGATAAAGCCTTCTGAGTACCATACAGCAACTGTCATCTGACCAAAGTAGCAACCGTCTATTATATTCAGAGAAATTGTGTCAGCATCACCCAGATCTCAAAAGTTTAGTCTCAAATATATAACCACAATATAAAGGATTCCAGTATATTAGTCTATACTTAAAGATATGCATTTTCCTACTTTATCACAAATTCCTTTTTCTATCACAAATTTCTTAAAGGAAGTAATATAAGAAGCATGACATTTTTGCCAAAGGTGGTGTTTCTCAAATAATAATCTTTTGGCCACCTACATCAGAATCACCACAGTTGGTTGTTTAAAATGAAGATTACCATGTTAGTTCTACTAAATTAGAATTCCTGAGAGAAGAGGTCAATAAACTTCATACACACACAAATAGGCATGCACAAACATCCACAAATATTTAACTGTACAATTCAGCAGATTTTAGTATATTCAAAATTTGGACAAGCACCACCATAATGAATTACAGAATACTTTCATAATTCCAAAATGAAACTCCTTTAGCAGTCACTCTCCTTTTTCTTCTTCCCCACCCCCTGCCAAACTAGGCAACCAGTAATCTAATTTTTTTCTATACTGCTTTATTATGGAAATTTTGCATAAATGGAATCATAGAATGTATGGTCTTTTATTACTGTCTTCTATTAGTGTAAGGTTTCCAAGGCTTATCGATGTCATATGTATCAGTATTTCATACCATTTAATTGAAGAAAATATTGTATTGAGTGAATATACAAAAATGTATAATTTAAAAAAGTATCTCATATAAAATTGACAATGAAAACAAAATTAGATGCTTGTTTCCAAGGAGAATTCAGGAGTTGATTTCACTTATAGACAGTTCTCCATAACTCCTGCCCTTGTTTATTGACAGCAATTATAAGAAAGTAAGGAATCAAGGAGCTTAGAGCACATACAATAAATAAGATAACAACAATACAAGAAATGGTGGAATTAACTCTATGAATACAAATAGAAGGCAAAAAAAAATAAGTCTTAAAAAGATAACATGGCAAGGCATATGACTCTCTGAGTGTGCTGTCAGGCAGCCATAGCCACCTTTAGCTATTTTAATCTAAATTTAAATTAACTAAAATTTATAGGAATTCCAAGATGGCAGCAGAGTAAATAGAAGCCAGAATACACTCTCCTGGAACCAAAAGGGAATAACAACTAAAATATAGAAAAACTATCCTGAATAATCAACTGAAGACTAGCTGGAGAGCACCCTCATAACCAAGGACCTAAAGTGGGGATGGCACAGATACTGGTAGGAAGTGCAGAGGCACAAGAGGGCTGGCTGGGTTCCCAAAGGCAGTAGCTGAAGGTCTGGGGGGATATATCAGCTGTGGGGGGTTCCCACTAAGAACTCTGGGGACTAAACTCAAAGCTGGGTTCCTCAGGGCAGAGCTCCAGAACTGAGAAAGGTGCCCATATAACATCTGGCTGTGAAAAACAGTGGAGGTTTCTGCATGCCAGGGAAAGATGGCTGGAAATGCAGCCAAAGTACAAAATTTTGTGTGCACCACTAAATTTGGGCTCTGGTGGAGGGAGGGGAGAGTGGACTAGAGCTGTATAGGGAAAATCCAGAAGTGCTGGTGCTGGGGATAGAGCTCAGAGGGCAACCATCTGGATTCCTGGGCTGAGAAATTCCCCCACAATGCAGAGGACACCCTTCTCAGGCAGATGTTTGCTAGCCAGGCAGCTTTTGCCTGGGGAGGGGAGAAGCAATTGGACTGCCCATTGGAAAACCTATCAGCTAACCCTGTGGAGCTTACACTTTGCTGTGGGTGACAGCCTGAGGCTCATTAAGAGATTCAGATTAATCAGCCTTTAGGCAGAGATGGACCTCTGGGTGCTTTGAGTCTTTGCCTGACCTGTTTGTGGACCTGGGCCTTGGAATAGCAGACTTTGGTGTGCATCTTGGTCCTCTCCAAATGTGCCCAGCCCCAGCAGAAGGAACCACAAGCCATGGATGGTTAATAGCACCAAACAAGGTACTCAGGGCCAGTCACAAACACCACCTGAGATTGGCCTGCACTAGAGATCCTACCCAAAAGTCTGTTAATCCTAGCTGATATACCAAATACATAGAAACAAACCCAAATAGGCAGCAGTCAAAATGGGGAGATAAAAAAACAAGCCCCAAATGAAAAAAACAATAAAATTCTTCAGAAAGACTAAATGAAATGGAGATAAGTAATCTATCAAATATATAGTTCAGAATACTGATTATAAGGATGCTGAGAAAAGATATGAAAACTATGAAAAAAAATAAAAATGACATAGCAGAAATAAAGAATATATTGGAAGGAATAAACAAACAGCAGATTAGTGGAAGCTTAGAATTGGAACAGAGAATATGAAGACAGGATAGAAAAAAATTACTCAGAGATCCAAAAAGAAAAAAAAAACAATTAAAAAAAGGACAGTGTAAGGGACTGTGGGACGACATGAAACATAAAAATATTTGTATCACAGGAGTGACAGAAGGGGAAGAGAAAAAGTAAGGGATAGAGAATTTCTTAGAAGAAATAATGGCAGAAAACTTCCCTAATCTACTGAAGAAAATGTCACACAAGTTCATGAGGCACAGAGAGTCCCAAGCAAAAAGCACCCAAAGAGGCCCATTCCCAGACATATCATAATTAAAATGCCAAAAATTCAAGACAAAGACACAATCTTTAAGGTAGCAATAGAAAAGCAAGCTGTTACCTACAAAGGAGATCACATAAGGCTGTCAGCCGATTTCTCAACAGAAACTCTATAGGCCAGGAGGGAATGGCATGAAGTTTTCAAGATAATGCAAAACAAGGATCTGAAACCAAGAATACTCTATCTAGTAAGGCTATCATTCAAAATAGATAGTGAAATAAAGAACTTCCCAGATAAAAAAAAAGGCTGAAGAAGTTTATCACCACCAACCCAGAACTGCAAGAAATATTAAAGGGACTGCTGTAATAATAATAAGAAAAGAGAGAGAGAGATACATAGACAAAAAGAATTAAAATGGCAATAGATAAGTACCTATCAATCATAACCTTAAATGTAAATGGATTAAGTGCTCCAAACAAAAGATAGAGTGTAGCTGAATGGATAAGAAAACATGGCCCAAATATATGCTGTTTACAAGACACCCATCTCAGAAGAAAAGACACATACAGGCTGCGAGTGAAGGGATGGAAAAAATTTTCCACGCAAATGGAAATGAAAGAAAAAAAAGCTGAGGTAACAACACTCATATAGGACAAAATAGACTTCAAAATGAGGCCATAACAAGACACAAGAAAAGTCACTAAATAATACTAAGGAGATTGATCAAATAAGAGGATATAACCCTGATAAACATATATGCATCCAATATAGGAACACTTAAATATACAAATAAAACTTCTGGAGGGCTTTACAGGAGAGATTGACAGCAAAACAGTCATAGTAGGGGACTTTAACACCCCAATGACTTCATTGTATAGCTCTTCCAGGAAAAAATCAACAAGGGGACAGTGCCCAAAAATGACACACTAGACAAGATGGATTTAATTGACATTTACAAAACATTCCACCCCAAAGTTGCAGAATACACATTCTCCTCAAGTGCACTTGGGAAATTCTCAAAGATAGAACACATGTTAAGACACAAAACAAATGTCTACAAGTTCAAGAAGATTGAAATAATATCAGGCATCTTCTCACATCACAATGGAATGAAATTAGAAATCAACTACAATAAAAATACTCCAACAAATTCAAACACAGTAAGCTAAATAGCATGTTACTAAACAATGAGGGGGTTAACAAAGAGATCAAGAAAGAAATAAAAAGCTTCCTGGAAATAAATGAAAATGAACACACAACAACCGAAAATCTATTGGGAACAATTAAAGAAGTCCTGAGAGGGAAGTTCATAGTACCATAGGCCTACTTCAAAAAAGAAAAACTTCTAGTAGACTCTCTAACCCTACAACTCATAGACTTAGAAAGAGAACAACGAGAGAAGCCCAAAGTAAAAGGAAGGAAATAATAAAGATCAAAGAAATAAATGACATAGAGACTAAAAAAACAGTACAAAAGATCACTAAAACTGTGAGCTGGTTCTGTAAAAAGAGAAACAAGATTGATGAACCTTTAGCCAGACTCATTGAGAAACAAAGATAGAGGACCGGAATAAACAAAATAAGAAACAAAAGAGATGAAATAACATCTGACCCAACAGAACCACAAGGGATTGTAGGAAAATACTACGAACAACAATAGGCCAGCAATCTGGACAACGTGGATGAAATGGACAAATTCCTATGAATATATAATCTTCCAAAGTTGAGTGGGGAAGAATCAGAGAACCTGAATGGGCCAATATCAACTGATGACATTGAAACAGTAATAGAAAAACTCCCGGCAAACTAAAGCCCTGGCCCGGTTGGCTTCAGAGGTAAGTTTTAGCAAGCATTCAAAGAAAAATGAACACCTATCCCTCTCGAACTATTCCAAAAAAATCAAAGACCAAGTACCACTTACAAGCTCTTTGTATGAGGCCAGCATTATCCCAATTCCAAAACTAGATAAAGACACTACAAAGAAAGAATTATAGGCCATATCCCTGAGGAATGTAGTTGCTAAAATCATAAACAAAAGATTAGCAAATTGGATCTAGCAATGTATTAAAAAGATCACACATCATGACTAAGTGGGATTTATTTCAAGGATGCAAGGCTGGTACAATATTAACAAATCAATAAATGTGATACATCACTTAAACAAATTGAAAGACCAAAGATCATATGGTCATATCAATAGACCAAGAAAAAGCATTCAACAAAATCCAAGAACCATTTTTGATAAAAACTCTCAGCAAAGTGGGAATAGAGGGAGCATTCCTCAACATAATAAAGGCCATATATGACAAATCTACAGCTAATATCATACAAAATGGGCAAAAATTAAAAGCATTTCCCCTAAGAACAGGAACAAGACAGGGGTAACTACTTTCACCACTCCTTTTCTACATAGTACTAGGAGTCCTAGCCAGAGTATTCAAAGAAGAAAAAATAAAAGGCATCCAAATTAGAAAGGAGAAAGTAAAACTGTCATTATTTGCAGATGATGTGATATTATACATAGAAAATCCAAAAGGCTCCACCAAAAACTACAAGATTTAATAAATGAATTCAGCAAGGTAGCAAGATACAAAATTAACAACCAGAAATCAGTAGCATTTTTACATACCAATAACAAACTCTCAGAAAGAGATACTAAAAAAATCCCATTTACCACTGCAACAAAAAAATTAAGATACTTAGGAATAAACTTAACCAAGGAGGTAAAAGACCTGTACTCGGAAAACTACAGGACCTTTAGAAAAAAAGATAGAGGAAGATATCAAAAAGTAGAAGAATATTCCATGTTCATGGGTTCGTAGAATTAACATCACTAAGATGTCCACACTACCCAAAGCAATCTATAGATTCAGTGCAATCCCTATTAAAATAACTATGGCATATTTCAAATACCTAGAACAAATACTTGGAAAATTTATATGGAAGCAAAAAAGATCCCAAAAAGCCAAAGCAATGTTTAGAAAGAAGAACAAAGTTGGAGGGATCACAATACCAGATATCCAGTTATACTACAAAGCCACTGTAATCAAAACAGCCTGGTACTGGTACAAAAACAGGTGTATAGATCAATGGGACAGAACAAAGAACACAGAAATTGACCCAAGCAATTATGCTCAATGAATATTTGACAAAGGAGGCAAGAACATACAGTAAAGAGAGTCTCTTCAATAAATGGTGATGGGAAAATTGGACAGATACATGCAAAAAAATGAAACTAGACCACCAACTTACACCATAAACAAAAATATACTCAAAATGGATAAAACACTTAAATATAAGACATGAAACCATAAAAATACTACAAGAAAACATAGGCAGCAAAATCTCAGACATCTCTTGTAGCAATATGCTTGACAATACATCTCCTAAGGCAAGAGAAACAAAGGAGAAAATAAACAAATGGGGCTGTATCATAATAAAAACATGCACAGGAAAAGAAATCATCAACAAAACAAAAAGGAAGCACACTGTACTGGAGAACATATTTGCCAATGACACATCTGATAAGGGGTTCATATCCAAAATATATAAGGAACACATACAATTTAAAAGGAAGACACCCGGCCAGGAGTGGCTCAGTGGTTGAGCATCGACCTAGGATCCAGGCAATCAGGGTTCGATTCCCGGTCAGGGCATGTGACTGGGTTGCAGGCTAGCTGATCAATGACTCTCTCATCATTGATGTTTCTATCTCTCTCTCCCTCTCCCTTCCTCTCTTTGAGATCAATAAAGATATATTTTTTTAAAAATAAAATAAATAAAAGGAAGACAATTCCATTTAAAAATGGTCAAAGGACCTAAATAGACATTTCTCCACAGAGGGCATACAGATGGCCAAGAAGCGTATGAAAAAATGCTCAAAGTCACTAATCATTAGAGAGATGTAAATTAAAACAATGAGATATCACCTTATACCTGTCAGAATGCCTACTAGCAAAAAATCAACAAATGACATATATTGGCGAGGATGTGGAGAAGAGAGAAGCACGTTACACTCCTGGTGGGAATGTAGACTGCTGCAGCCACTATGGAAAACAGTATGGAGGTTCCTCAAAAATTAATTATTGAACTGCCATTTGACCCAGTGATCAATATATTAAAAATATATTCTAAGAAACCTGAAACACCAATCAGAAAGAATTTATGCATCCCTATGTTCATAATGGCACAATTTACAATAGGTAAGATCTGGAAACAGCCCAAGTGCCTATCAGTAGATGAGTGGATTAAAAAGCTGTGGCTTGTTTACACCATGAAGTACTATGCAACTGTAAAAAAGAAGGATATTTTATCCTTTGGCACAGAATGGAGGGAACTAGAAAGTATTATGCTAAGTGAAATAAGCCAGTCAGAGAAAGAAAAATACCACATGATCTCACTTATATGTGGAATATAATAAACAAAATAAACTGATGAACAAAATAGATCCAGATACATAGAAGCATGGAACAGACTGAGTGATCTCAGATGGAAACTTGGGAGAGGGGAATGGGTGGGGAGAGGTTAATCAAAGAACTTATATGTTTATAAGCATAACCCATGGACATAGGTTAAGGAAAGCCTGGGGGTGGGATGGATGCAAGGTGGAGGGGATCAATGGGGATAAAAAGGGGACACCTGTAATATTTTCAACAATAAAGATAAATTTATAAATGAAATAAATAAATAAATAAAAAATAGCCGTGGTGTATTTATATCATGGAATACTATGCAGCTGTAAAAAAGAAGGATCTCTTACCCTTTGGGACAGCATGGATACTACAGGAGAGTATTATATTAAATGAAATAAGCCAGTCAGATAAAGACAAGTATCACATGATCTCATTCACATGTGGAATATAATAAAGAAAATAAATTGATGAACCAAATAGATCCAGAGATATAGAGAAATAGAACAGACTGATGAATCTCAGAGGGAAGGTGGGGGGATGGGTGGGGAGAGATTAACTAAAGAACTTAAGTGGAAGTATGCATAACCCATGGACACAGATAATAGTGTGGTGAAGGCTTGGGGGGTGAGGGGGGGATGCTAGGTGGAGGCAATCAATGAGGTATAAAAAGGGGATATATATAATATTTTCAACAATAAAGATAACTTTTTTAAAGGTCACAAAATAAATTTATAATAGAATTCTATAATTACACTGGTCACATTTCAAATCCACAATGGCCAAATGTATCTAAGAGCTACCATATTGGACATATCAGACATAGAACATTTGTATCATGGTAAAAAATTCTGTTGTACAGTGCTCCTACAGAGATAGATAAAACTATCACAGCATTACCCATTCATTAACTCAAAAAATATTAATTAAAAATCTACTATGTGCAAGGCACTGTTCTGTGTACTAAAGATACCATAATAAAGAACACAGAATTCCTACCATGGTGGAGCTTAAGTGTGAATGATGGGAAAGAGATGATAAAAAAATAAAATGTATCACACAGAATATATTAATGGGTAAAAACAGAAAAATGTGAGGGAATGAAAAAACAGACACTATTTTAGTTACAAGGATCTGGGAAAGTCTCAACAATAAAGTGATATTTATGTAGAGGACTGAAAAAAGTGGGGAATGAGCCTTATAGATATATTAGATAAAAGCCTTGCGGAAAGAGAAAATAGTTAAAGCAAAAGCCCGAGGCAGGTATATGCTAGACATGCTCCCAAATACAAAAAGGCAGCTACTGTGACTAGAAGACAGTAACATATGAAAGACTAAAACCAAAATATAAGCAATTGTATAGAAAATGTAGATTTTCTGGTGAAAAATTTAATGTTGTTTAGTTTTGTTAGGTTGGTAAATACAGAACATTTTTCATATGTCAAATTAATTTCATTGTTAAGAGATTTGCATTTGAAATAGTAATGTGTGGACTTCCATGAATCATCTCCTTAGCAAAACAACCATAAATAGAGAAAATTATTTCAACAAAAACACAACCACTTAGAATCTTTACAAACTGTCCTGATGGCATACACCAAATAAACATTTTTAGTAAAATCTATTAAATATCAGTAAGAACAGTGAGAGTCTGGCATTTGAGCCACATTCTGCCCCATCTGTCTTCTGCCAATTCAAAAAGATAGAAGCCCTATATCCTTGCCAAATCAGTCAAGAACATGGAGCTTTCTTTGAACACAAAAAGTTCTTCAGGCACATGCCAGGGTTGCGGTCTCGATCCCCAGTGGGGGGCGTGCAGGAGTCAGCTGATCACTGACTTTCTCATCATTGATATTTCTATCTCTCCATCTCCCTTCCTCTATCTGAAATCAATAAAGACACATTTTTAAAAAAAGTTCTTCAGCATTTCTCATCTCGAGCCTTAGGTTACAGAAGCTCTATCCAAGAAAGCATGATTGAAAATTGTAGAGCCCCCTTCTTCAAGTCAGTCCCCATTCATAGGGTGGAATCTTGACTCTAAAATTAGCAGGACATTAATAATACCCCCAAATTATCCCTGTGCCAGCTCACTAAAAGGGCAGAAGTTCCATGCAGAGAGGGGGAAGCTAGGAAGACCATGGGGTTTTGCTTCTACCCAATGTTCTGTTCATAGAACATGGGTTTCTTTTTGGGAGTACGAAGTCAAGGTCCTAACCACCAGATTCCAGATGATTTGTGCTGAGGTTGTACCCAGGGAGTAAAGGCAGGCCATAAGAACAGAGTTCCAAATCTCTTCCTCAAAAAACTGACATTACTAGAAACAGAGTGTGAGATAGTTCAAGCCAAAGGATATTCTAAAAATAATGAAAATGTTGATGGTAATTAAGATAAGGGTGATAACTTCATGAGCTCTCTAAACCATAAAAGAACCATTTTAACAGAGAAAACCAAGGGAAGACATAGCTAAGAAGAGCACACCTAGGGATCCTACAAGCCTGAAACAATTATCTCAAATTTAATTGGATCACTGTGAAGTGACTTGCATACAAGGGTATTATCAAATACAATGCAGCTATCAGCCAACTATTACTCATGGCTAACAACTTAGTGTGATACCAAAAGAGGAAGATAATTTAACATAGAGATCAGGGAAAGGGACAGTAGAAGATCACTTTGGTAAAACTATTGTCATGCCAGAGTTACTGAGCACAAGTCCAAGGCAGTGTTCTTTGAGACACAACATCAGAGGCTGAACAATGCAGGGGAAATGTCCTTCACTGAAATAGTCCATAGGAATGACTAACAAACAAGGAAACAAAACAAAATCAACAAGGCATCTGTGTATGAAGGGGACAGTAATTGGTATTCAAAGTTGCTTAATATATCATTTAAATGTTCAATTAGACAAAAAATGATAACATATGCAAAGTGAAAGGAAAGTTAAGAATGGCAGGCAAAAAAAAATTCCACTGAGAAGGACTGGACAATGCAATTTGCAGAAAAATATTTTGAATCAACTATCTTAAATGTTTAAAAAACAAAATCAAACCAGTAGGCAGTTAGACAGACATGAGTAGAGCAAGGACAATGGATCAGGTACCTGGAAAGCTCAGGGTGCCTAGCAAAGGACAATTGTAGGGTGGGACCTCATCCCCAGGGTGACCTTTCCCCCCCCAGCATATCACTGGGCATGCAGTTTGAAACCCCTGACTTTGCTCCCTAGAGATAACACTTAGACCTCAGTTGTACTTCAGTTGCAGGCCCAAAAAAGCAATAAAATTAGACCAGCAACCCCATGGTTGACCTCAGGACCTGCTGCATTGGATAACGTCCTGCCCTGGTGCCAACCAATCAATCAGTAGAGATTGATTTCTAGATGCTGAAAGGACACAACTGGAGAGCTGCTGAATATTCTGTTAAGATCTTCCCCTGGGACCTCCCTTAAAATTTCCACCCTGAAAACTGTCAGGACTGAGGACTCAGTGCTCTCCCTCCCAGGAGCATGCCTGTGCCTTTCCCTTCCCCTCCCACCAGGCACATTACCATTACCTTCCTCACTCCCAAGCTCCAGGGGCCCTTCCTTCGCATCTATAAATTGTTTCCTCAGCCCATTTCTTCTTCAAATAACTTCCTCTACCTCTGTGATTTTCCAAATAATTGTTCCCTTATATTTCCAGTCTTGACTCTGAATTCTTTCCTAGCCAGAACTCAAGTACTGAGGTTGCTGAACCCAAGTCTGGTTTGACCCCACCCTTCCAACACCCAGTATCACTCCCACTGCCTACAACAAAACCATGCTTTAAAAAAGTAAAAGAACATATGAAGACAATGGCTCCTCAAATAGAAAAATGTCAATAAAACAATAGAAATTACTTTTTTCATTGAAATTATTGGGGTGACACTGGTTCACAAAACCATACAAGATTCAAGTGTATAACTCAACAAAATATCTGCACACTGCATTGTGCACCCAACACCTGAAGAAAAGTCTCATTCTATCCCCATTTATCACCTCTTTGCCCACTTCCACCTACCACCACCAGCCTTTCATCTGGCTATCACCACACTGTTGTCTGTGTCTATGTGTTATATACACATATGTGTGTGTGTGTGTGTGTGTTCATTAATCCATTCACCTTAAAGAACGAAATCTTACCTTTTGTGACAGCATGGATGGACCTAGAGAGTATTATGCTAAGTGAATTAAGCCAGTCAAAGAAAGAAAAGTACCATATGATTTCACTTATATGTGGAATCTAATGAACAAAATAAACTAACAAAGTGGAGACAGACCCGTGGGTACAGAGAACAGACTGACAGCTGCCGGGGGAAGGGTTTTTTGGGGCTGGGTGAGAAGGGCAAAGGGATTTAGCAAAGAAAAAAAAAGAAAGACTCATTGACACAGACAACAGTATGTTGATTGCCGGAGGGAAGAGGGCATGGGCAGGTAGAAGAAGGTAAAGTGGGAACAAATGGTGATGGAAGGAGACTTGACTTGGGGTGGTAAACACACAATACAATATACAGATGATGTACTGCAGAACTGTATACCTGAAATCTATATAATTTTATTAATCAATGTCACCCCAATAAATTCAATAAAAATATAAAAATTTCACTTAGCATTATTTTTCAGTTACAGTTTACATTCAGCATTATGTTGTATCAGTTTCAAGTGTACTGCATAGTGGTTAGACAACCATATACGTACTTTACAAAGTGACCTCCTGATATTTCTAGTACCCATCTGGCACCATATGTTTCTTACAATATTATTGACTACATTCCCTATGTTGTACTTTACAACCCAATGACTCCTTCCTAACTACCAATCTGTACTTCTTAATCCCTTCACCTTTTTCACCCAGTCTCACAACCGTACTCCCTCTGGCAAACTCCAGGCCACTCTCCGTATCTATGAATCTGTTTTTATTTCATCTGTTTGTTTATTTCTCCTTAAGTTTCTGCGCATAAGTGAAATCATATGGTATTTGTCTTTCTCTGTCTGACTTATTTCATGTAATGTAATGCCCTCCATGCCCATCCACGCTGTTCCAAATGGTAAGATTTCATTCTTTTTTATGGCTGAGTAATATTCCATTTTATATATGTACTCCAGGTTTTTTTATCCACTCATTTATCCATAGACATTTGGGTGCTTTCATATCCTGGTTATTTTAAATAACGCTACAATGAACATAGGGGTGCATACAGGTTTTAAAATTAGTGTTTTGGATTTCTTCAGATATATACCCAGAAGTGGAATTGCTGAGTCATAAGCAGTTCCATTTTTAATTTGTTGAGGACCCCCTCCATACTGTTTTCCGTAGTTGCTGCACAAGTCTGCATTCCTACCAACAGTTCAGGAGGGTTCCTTTTCCCCAAAATCTTTACCAGCATTTGTTTTTTGTTGATTTCTTGATGATAGGCATTCTGACTAGCAGTAAATATCTGACATTTCTCTTAGCAATATTTTTTCTGACATATCTCTTCATACAAGGAAAATAAAAATTAAAAATAAGCAAACAGGACTATATCAAACTAACAAGTTTTTGCATAGCAAATGAAACCATCAAAAAATAAATAAAATAAAAGACAACCTACTGAATGGGAGAGAGATTTGCCAATGACATATCTGATAAGGGGTTAATATCCAAAATTTATAAAGAACTCAGACAACTCAACAGCAAAAAACAATAATAATCCCATTAAAATGTGGGCAGACAACCTGAATAAAATATTCTCTAAGAGGACATACAAATGGCCAATAGATATATGAAAAGATGCTCAACATCACTAATCTTCAGAGGAATACAAATTAAAATCACATGGAGATGGTTAGAAAGTATGTTTTTAATAGAAAAAAGAGTCGGCTACTTCTGATAACAACAAAATGGTTTCAATTACTCAAGAATAGGAAAAAAAATAGAACTTTAATATTTAGGATGATAAAAAATGTAAGGCCAGTCTTGCTGGGAATGGTTCATCTAAAACCTCAAGAAACTGTAAAATATTCAGAGCTGTGTGAAAACAAACAAACAGAAAATGTATCTTGCATAGTATGATTATAAAAATTATTATGTGGGAGATTGTTTCACCAATAAAAATGAAGAAAGAGATTTAGGAACAAACTGTATACTGTAAATCTAACAATTATGTTCCCTAAGTACATAAAAAACTGTCTTCTGAGTCACATACAAAGTAACATTCTGCAAGGCAGAATAACTTGAGTACACAGTTGGTAATATGTTTAATTTAATTGGCAGGAAAAAATAAATTGTAGCATGACCAAAAAAACCCAAACCTATAACTATTTAAGCCAAAACAGGTTTTTCTTATTTAAATATCCAAGTACAAAAACAACCTAATTATTTTCTGTTCAAAATTCAGGATAATATTTTAGTCCAAATCTTGGCAAGTTTACTTAACTATTTGACAATGGTGAACTTTATCTGAACTTTGTGCTCCAAGGAAACAGATATGGTTTAGAATTCTCCCCATCTTTAAGGCACATCTCCATCCTTTCATATGACTCATATAAAATTCCTGATAACTCCTTTCTCACCTGCTTCTATAAAACCCCAAATTTCATTCCTCTTCTATGAGATGCATCTCATTAATAAAGGTTCTCCCTATTGCAACAATCTGAATAAAACCATCTCAACTGTTTGTGTTTGACAAAACTACAGTAATCAAAATAGTGTGGTACTAAGAGAGTAGATATTAAAAGTCCTCATAACAAGATTAAAAAAATTGAAACTATGGGGGAAAAAAAGTGTCATAGTTTTATAAAGAGAAATAGACTAATGGAACAAAATAGAGATATCAGAAATAAATCCCCCCATATATGGTGAAATGAGTTTTGACAAAGTTATCAGGGCCCTTCAATGGGGAAAGGACAGTCTTTTCAACAAATGGAGGGAGGAAAACTTGATATCCACATAATTTGAGATTCCTTATGGAAAGTTCCCACAAAGCATGCATAAAAATGCATATGCAGGGGATCTGGGAAGATGGCTGCACTGTGACAAGAAGCAGATTGAACATGCTCCCAGCCACAGACTCAATTTACTGCTAAAATACTGTGTAACCAGCTTGAAAATCAGAGAAATATACCTGAATGAACATATTTCAGGTAGGGAACAAGGAAGAAACATCATAGAGTCTGGTAAAGGGTGGGGGCATAGAAAAGAGGAGTACCCCCTGAAGCCTGTGCTGGGCTCTGAGGCCTTAGGGCTAGAGGCTGCAAAACTCCCTCCCATTGGGAGTGTGGAGTGGCATTCAAAAGCTGGGATACAAAACCAGAAGTGGAGGAGAAGGGAAGGAGAAGCCTTGCACAGAGGGCAGAGGGACTCAGAGAAACAGTGTGCCTGTGAGGACGGGACTGCACCTTCCCAGTGAAACAAAGCTTCTAATGGCAGTAAGGAAAGGAGTCTTTCACACGGGGTGCTGAACACAGGAAAGGCTGTCCCAAAGTGTGTGGATTCCAAATGGAAAGGGGGCAGAGGGCTGCACTGAATAGCCAAATACAAGGACCCTCTGCTTCCTGTAAGGAATTGTGTAGAACCCCAGAAAACATTTGATCTGTGTGGCTTGGGAAAGGGGAAGAGAGCCCTCCTGCACCCATAGAGGGTCAGGAGCCGCTAGCAGGGAGGATCAAGACTCCAGTCCCTGAAGCTGCAGGTGCAGCGAATCAGGGATTTTTAACCCGCTTCGAGGGGAGCCAGGATAGTGAGCAAAAAGCTGCCCCAGCCTTGCTGAGATCAGCTGTGCAGGGGAGCTGTGTGGAGCTGACTTTGTGCCCCCTCTTCCTTGGTACCAAGGTGCAGGGGCAAAGGGACTTCATAGGGTGGGTTCTCTGCCTATATGTTGCTTTGTGCATTTTTGAGTTTTTGATTGCTAAGGAAGTGTCCACCTTCCTGGCTTGCATTGGGGAGGCAGACTAGCAAAAGCTGGAATTTGTGCCTGTATAGGAGAGAGTTTGAAATAAGCGCTCCATGTAATCAGCCAACTAGATCTGGAAAAGGAGGGCCAGAGAATGCCTACCTCTCCTGCAGACTAGGAGCACCACTCCCAAAAGGATAGGGGCTGGTTTAGCTCACTGAAGCCCCAGATATCCCTTACAGGGCATAGTCCTGAGGGGGAAGGGAGAACAGCTCACAGGATGACAACACAAGAATAAGTTTCTATGGGACTATTGTTAGGAAACTTGAGGAAAAGCCTAAAACCCCTTCTGGGGGTTGGGCAGGCAAAGTGCTGACCAGAATTTTTTTTAAAGCTTTTTAAAAAATATATCTTTCTTAATTTCAAAGAAAGTAAGGGAGAGGGAAAGAAAGATAGAAACATCAATGATGAGAGAGTCAACATTGATCGGCTGCCTCCTGCATGCCCCCTACTGGAGACTGAGCCCGCAACCCAGGCATGTGCCCTGATGGGGAATCAAACTACATTCTCCTGATCCTAGGTCGATGCTCAACCACTGAGCCACACCTGGCTGGGCCAGAATGTTTTTTTAATCGAACCCACTAAGCCCAGGCTGCTGAAAATGCCCATTCAGAAAAGACAATACACGGAATTCAATCTGAACCTGCAGAAGGCCACTGTATAATGAAGTAGAATGAGAGGATAAGGTAGAGACTGAGGAATTGGCTTTGAAGCAGAGACTCACTTGCCCACAGTGAGTGCCTGACAACGAAACCTCTAACTAAAGGGAGCAATAACCTGAGCTACACTAGCTGGCGTACACCTTAAAGACTCTTCAGAAGGCTCTGGAGTAAGACCTGGCAACTATAAGGGGGAGGCAAAATACTGGACAAGTCCAGGTGGTCAACAGAGAGCCTCAGACCAGCCAACTACCTAAGGACACCAGAGCCAAACCTAGACAGCTCCTGACATTGGCTGATACACAAGTAACTCCCAGAAGAACTGAAATCAGGATACAAAACAGTGATCCTCAGACAACATAAGCTGCCCAGACGAAACTCACTTGATTGACTTTTTTTTTTTTTTTACTGAGAGAAAAGAGAAAAAAAAATTAATGTTTAAAAATTTTTTAATTCTTTAATTTTTTCAAAAATTTATTTTGGTTTGTTTTTATTTTATTTTAGTTTTTTGCTTTGTTTTATCCTGTTTTTTGTTCTATTATCAAGATTTTCTTGATATTCTCTGCCTAATTGCTGGGATATTATACTTATAACCAATAAGATTACTGCTTTTCTATATTGTTTCCCCCATCTTTCTTATTGGACTTCCTCCCTGAGCTTGCTTTAACTCTCTCTCTTCTTGTTCCATTGGCATAACATTTTTCTTTTTTCTTTTGTTCTTTACTTTTTCTCCCATCTATCTTCTTGTCATTTGTTTGTTTGATTCTCTTTGTCTCTTTATTGTATTTTTACTTTTTCTTTTTCAACTATTTTGCTATTCCTAAACTCTTCCCTTAATTTTCTGTTTGCCCTTCTTTCAGAATCATTTCTCTGCTCATTTTATCTCCCAGTAGCTTCTCTATTTTTCACTTTTTAATTTATTTTATTACTATTATATTATACTTTTCATTGCTATTAGCAATAATATCCTTTTCTATATTTAAAACATTTTTTTTTTGTCTTTAGCATTTGTGTTCTCACTTCACTCTCACAATTCAACTTTCACTTGGAATGTTTTCATTGTGATTGTCAAGGTACTTTGCAAAATTCTGCTTGCTTCCAGGCAGTTTGGTAATATATTGAGTTGCTTGTGAGCACACATCCAATAGCTAACATGACATGGTTGAGGCTGAACCACACAGTTAGCCAACCTGAGAGGAGATTCCTCCCAAGAATGAGTCATCAACAATCTAGAACCAATCAGAACAGGAGAGACCAAAGAACCAACAAAAGGGACATGGACTAAAGGGACACAACTAAAGTAAATAGCTGAGAAGTATGAGGCAAACGCACCTCTGGGCTCCACTGGACATACACTACAAAATCCCAGTCCCAAGACTGGGAAATAGCAACTGTATCTAATATACAGATACAAACAATAATATCAACTAAAATAGGAAGACAAATGACCTCCAAACTAAAGAAAAGGAAAAATCACCAGAAAAAGACTTTGATGAGATAGAGTTAAGCAACGTATCAGAAATACAGTTCAGAGTAATGGTTATAAAGATGCTCAAGGAAATTAATGAGAACAACAAGGCACTTAATGGAAACGTCCAGGAACTTAGTGAAAACATGAAAAAAGAGATAAATATCACAAATAAGAATCAGGGAGAAATGAAGAATACTATATCTGATATCAAGGATGTGCTGGAAAGAATTGAAAGCAGGCTTAATGAAGCAGAGGACAGAAAAAATGACTGAGAAGATTAGGTAGGAATAACAATCAGATCAGAAAAAAGAAAAAACACTTAAAAAGCATGAGGGCAGTCTAAGGGAGCTTTGAAACAAAATGAAGCAAAACATTCACATGATAGGGGTTGCAGACGGGGAGGAAAGTGAGCAAGGGGTAGAGAAATTGATGGAGAAAATAATGACAGAAAACTTGCCAACACTGGGGAGGGAGAAATCCACACAAGTTCAGGAAGCATAGAGGGTTCCAAGAAATGGGAACCCAAAGAAACACACACCAAGACACATCATAATTAAAATGGCAAATGATAAGGACAAAGGGAGAATATTAAGGGCTACAAGAGAGAGAAAAGCAGTGACCCAAAAGGGAACCTCCAAAAGACTGAAATCAGAATTCTCAACAGAAAAACTTCAGGTCACAAGGCAATAGCATGAAATATTCAAAGTAATGTAAAGTAAGAATCTGCAACCAAGACTGCTTTATCCAGCAAGGTTATCAATTAAAGCGGAAGGTGAAATAAAAAATTTCCCAGACAAAAGAAGGCAAAAGAGTTAAGTACCACCAAACCAGCATTGCAAGAAATGCTAAAAGAACTGCTTTCAGAAGTAGAAGAAATACTGAGAGAAAGGTACATTGGCATAAGTGGGAAAAATGGCATTAAATGAGTATATATCAATAGTAACCTTAAATGAAAATGGAATAAATATTACAATCAAAAGACATAGGGTAGATGAATGGATAAGAAAACAGGGCTCAAATATATGTTATCCACAAGAGACCCACCTGAGAGCAAAAGATTCATCACACAGGATGAAAGTAACAGGATGGAAACCATATTCCATGCAAATGGAAACAAAAAAAAGGTGGAGCAGCAATACATATTTCTGACAAAATAGACTTCAAAATAAAGACCATAACAAAAGACAGAGATGGTCACTACATAATACTAAAGAGATCAATCCAACATGAGGAAATAACCCTTATAAATATATATGCACCCAATATAGGAGTACCTAAATATATGAAAAAAATTCTTGGTGGACTTACAGGAGGAGACTGACAGCAACACAATCATAGTGGGGGACTTTAACACCCCACTGTCATTACTGGACAGACCATTAAGACAAAAAATCAACAGGGAAACACAGACCTTAAATGACTCACTAGATCTAATTGATTTAATTGACATTTACAGAACATTTAAACCCAAAGCAGCAGAATACACATTCTTCTCAAGTACACATGGAACATTCTCAAAAACAGACCACATGTTAGGGCACAAGACAAGGCTCTACAAATTCAGGAAGAATGAAATCATATCAAGCATCTTCTCAGATCACAAAGGTATGAAACTAGAAATCAATCACTATAAAAAAATTCAAAAATATTCAAACACATGGAGACTACATAGCATGTTATTAAACAATGAATGGGTTACCAATGAGATCAGGGAAGAAATCAAACATTTCCTGGAAAAGAAAACAAAAATGAACAGGAAACAACCAAAAATCTAAGAGACACAGCAAAAGCAGTCCTGAGAATAACGTTCATGGCAATACAGGCCTACCTCAAGAAAAAGAAAAAGCTGTACTAAAGCGCTGAACACAACAACAACAAAAAATAGAAAGAGAACAGCAAGAAAAGGCACTTGGAAATAGAAGGGAGGAAATAATAAAGATCATAGCAGACATTAATGACATAGAGACTAAAAAAACAAAAACAAAAAAACAAAAAATCAATGAAACCAAGAGCTGGTTCATTGAAAAGATAAATAATATTGATGAACCTTTTGCCAGATTCACCAAGAAAGAAAGAGAGAGGACTTAAATAAATAAAATCAGAAATGAAAGAGGTGATGTAACAACTGACCCAACAGATATACAAAGGATCATAAGAAAATAATATGAGCAAACATATGCCAACAAACTGGACAGCATGTGTGAAATGGATAAATTCCTAGAAGCATACAATCTTCTAAAGCTGAATCAGGAAGAGGCAGAAAACCTGAAGAGGCCAATAACAATTAATGAAATTGAAGCAGTAACCAAACTACTCCCAGCAAACAAAATTCTTGGACCAGATGGATTTACAGGCGAGTTTTACCAAACATTAAAAGAAAAATTAACACATATTCTCCTCAAACTTTTCCAGAAAATTCAAGAGAAGGGAAAAGTCCCAAACTCTTTTTATGGGGCCAGCATCATCTTAATCCCAAAACCAGATACGGAAACTACAGAGAATTAAAATTACAGTAAAATTTCCCAGGTAAACATAGATGCTAAAATGCTAAACAAAATACTAGCAAACAGGACCCAGCAATACACTAAAAAGAACATACAACACAACCAAGTGGGATTCATTCTGGGGATGGGAGGATGATATAATATATGCAAATCAATAAATGTGATACATCACATAAGCAAAATGAAGGAAAAAATCGTATGATAATATCAATAGATGAAGAAAAAGCATTCAACAAAATCGAGCACCCTTTTTTGATAAAAACTCTCAGCAAAGTAGGAATAGAGGGAACATACCTCAACATAATAAAGGTCATATAGGGCATACCTACAGTTAACATTATACTCAATGGTCAGAAAATAAAACAATTTCCCTTAAAAACAGGAACATGACAGGGACGGCCGTTTTCACCACTCTTATTCAACATAGTACTGGAAGTCCTTGCACAGCCATCAGACAGGAGGAAAACATAAAAGGTATCCAAATTGGAAAGCAGGAAGTAAAACTATCATTATTTAGAAGTGACATGATATTGTACATAGAAAACCCTAAAGACTCCAACAAAGTACTACTAGATTTCATAAATGAATTTGGCAAGGTAGCTGGATATAAAATTATTATCCGGAAATTGACAGCATTTTTATACCACAACAATGAATTCTAAGAAAGAGAAAGTAAAAAAAAATATATATCACCTAACATTGCAACTAAAAAAATAAGATAACTAGGAATAAATTTAACCAAAGAGGTAAAAGACCTGTACTTGGAAATCTACAGGACACTGAAAAATGAAGTAGAGAAAGATATAAACAAGTGGAAGAATATAGCATGTTCATGGATTGGAAGAATTAATATCATTAAAATGTCCATACTACCCAAAGCAATTTATATATTCATTGCAATTCCTACTAAAATGCCAACAGTATAACTCACAGAAGTGGGAAAATATTCCAAAGATTTATATGGAACCAAAAAGACCCCGAATAGTGGCAGCCATCTTGAGAAAGAAGAATAAAGTGAGAGGGATTGATTTACCGGATGTCAAACTATACTATAAAGCCATTGTAATCAAAATACAGCTTAGTATTGTTATGACAAATAGATCTATGGAAGAGAACAGAGACCCCAGAAATAGACCCATGCAATTATGGTCAGATAATATTTGACGAAGGAGGCAAGAGCATACAATGAAGTAAAGACAGTATGTTCAATAAATGGTGCTAGGGAAATTGGACAAGTACATGCAAAAAATGAAACTAGATCACCAACTTACTCCATATACAAGAATAAATTAAAAACCGATAAGAGATTTCAATGTAAGTTGCAAAACCATAAAAACCCTGGAAGAAAACAGGCAGTAAAGTCACAGAAATCTCACATAGTGGAATTATCACTGATACATCTCCCAGTGCAAGAGAAGCTAAAGAAAAAATAAAGAAATTAGACTACATCAAACTAAAAAGCATCTGCACTGCAAAACAAATAATCCTCAAAATACAAAGGAAATCCACTGTATAATTGGCAGAACATATGTGTCAAGGGTATATCTGATAAGGGGTAATTTCAAAAGTGTACAAAAAACTCATAAAACTCAACAAGAGGAAGACAAACAATCCAATGAAAAAATGAGCAAAGGACCTGAATAGACACTTCTCCAAAGAGGACATACAGATGGCCAATAGACATATGCAAACATAGTCAATGTTCTTAATCATTAGAGAGATTCAAATTAAAACCACAATGTGGTATCACTTCACATCTGTCAGAATGGCTACCATCAACTAATCAATGGACTACAAGTGCTGGCAAGGGTGTAGAGAAAAGGGCACCCTAGTACACTGCTGGTGGGCATGGAGACTGGTGCAGCCACTATGGAAAACAGTATGGAGTTCCTCAAAAAATTAAAAATGGAACTGCCTTTTTACCCAGTGATCCTACTTCTAGGGATATATCCTAAGAATCCTGAAACACTAAGCAGAAAGAATATATGCACCTCTATGTTCATAGCAGCACAATTTACAATAGCTAAGATCTGGAAACAACCCAAGTGCCCATCAGTATATGAAGGGATAATAAAACTGGTGCATTTACCATGGAATACTATGCAGGTGTAAAGAAGCAGGATCTCGTACCCTTTAGGACAGTATGGATGGACCTAGAGAATATTATGCTGAGCAAAATAAGCCAGGTAGAGAAAGACAAACACCACATGATATCACTTATATGGGGAATCGAAAGAACTCAATAAACTGATGAATAAAATAGATTCAGTGACATGGAAGCGTGTGTCAGACTGACGAATCTCAGAGGGAAGGTGGGGGTGGGTGGATGGGAAGAGGTTAACCAAAGAATTTATATGCATATATGTATAACCCAAGGACACAGACAATAGTGTGGGGAGGGACTGGGGAAGAGGGTGGTTGCCAGGTGGAAGGGGTCAATAGTGATAAAAAGGGACATCTGCAATAGTTTGAACAATAAAAAAAAAAAAGCCTATGTAGTTTATTACAATTATTGCTTGACTTATTTAAATAATCAGGTCAAATGTAATGAAGACAAACTTACTTTGTAAAGAAGACTCAAAGAAGAAGATGGTTTGTTATGAGAGACATCTATGTTTCAATGGAAAACCATAGCACACCTTTAAGGATCACTAGATTCTTGTTCTGTTGATTGTCTTTAAAGTGCTTTGCCCCTCTTGGCAAATTACATTTTATCAGTACCTAGGAAATTTTCAATTATTCTAGTTTCCTTAAATATGTGGCTCTAACTCAGAAAATTAACATTTCCACTTTTTCCAGTCCTCCTGATTTGGCATCACTAAGGACAAAAACTTCCAACTTCCCAAAGCCCTACAAGTTCAAACTAGACAACTTGATTAAAACTTCAAAAAGAGAGTGAAATCAGAGCAATGGCAGTGTGTGAGATACCACTGGCCACTCATCCTGAAATTTCAACAAGTTAACCCACTATAATTAAACAAAGACCTCCCTATTCAAATAGAGAGGCACACCTGAGAGACATGCGCATTGAAATATCTAAAGGGGGGCAACTGGGAATAAGCAGGGGGAAGAAAAAGGAGGAAAGCTCAGATGGCCTGAAGATGCAGCCCTGCAGCTGGGAGCTGGCAGGGTGGCCGGGAGAGGGGAGTCAGCCCTAAGTAGCAGGCAAACCTTTGAGCCACCCCAGAGGAACAGAGATAAGGGAGGCAGTCCAGCAGGGTGAGCAGAGAGAACAATGACTGAGCCAGCAGACACCTAAAAGAGTGCGGAGTTCAGACAGGCTGCTGTACACTGTCAGGGGAGGTTTCTGACAAAGAGAGAGAAACACATATCCCTGCCACCACTTGGACCCCCAAAACTCACTTCACATTATCCTCAGTGTCTCTGTAAACCAAGACCTATTGCAGTTGAATCAGTTTCCCTCTGTGACTGATCCCAGGGTTTGGTACTTAGGGCTGGATGGCACAGTGGTCCAAGGTCTGGTGTCACCATTATGGTGAGGGCAAAACAAACCTCAACCCCAAGTTGCATGGTCGTACTATTTTATAGAAGACGATGGAGGTCAAGTCTGGGAGATCACAAAGGCAAAAAAAAAATCAAAAAAAAAAAAATCTTCGATTTAGCACCATCTATTAGAAAATAGAAGAAAGACTCCTTCAGAGAATGCTGCTATACAAGGGACATTTATGCCTAGACAAAGAAAAGGAGCAAGTGCAGAGAATAAGCACACAAACAAGGATGATAAGAAAGAAAAAGAAAAATCCCAAGAGAGCAAACTGGAACACATGGAAACATGTGATATAAATGACAGAGATTTCAAGACTGCACTTTTGAAAATATTCAAGGAGATGAGAGAAAATATAGACAGGTAATTCAGTGCACTCAGAAAACAGATAAATGAACAAAATGAGTACTTTACCAAAGAGATTGATACTTTAAACAAGAACTAATCAGAAATCCTGGAAATGAAGCATGCAAGTAAGGAGATTGAAAAATGAGCTATTGAGCATAGAAAACAGCCAACCAGCTGGATGAAAGAATTAATGATATTGAAGACAGAAATCTAGAAATAACTCAGAGGGGAGAAGAGAGACCTGAGTATAAAGAAAAATGAAAGAACTCAAGGAGAACTATCTGACTCCATCAGAAAAAGCAATATTAGAATAATAGGCGTTCTGGAAGAAGAAGACAGGGAGAAGGGAATGGAGAGTCTATTCAAGCAAATAGTGGATGAGAACTTCTGACACCTATGGACAAAACTAGATGCTTGAATCCAAGAAGCAAACAGAACACCTACTTACCTCAATCCAAAGAGGCCCCTTTCAAGGCTTACTATATTAAAACTCAAAAATTAATGACAAAGAAAAAGTCCTCAAAAGAGCCAGGCAAAAGAAGTGACCCACAAAGGAAAATCCATCAGAATTTCATCCGACTTCTCAGAAGAAACTCTACAAGCCAGAAGAGAGTGGAACCAAATATTCAAACATCTGAAAGAGAGAAATTACCACCCATGAATGATGTATCCAGAAAAATTATCCTTTAAATATGAAGGAGAAATAAAGATGTTCCCAGACATACAGAAGCTGAGAGATTTTATCACCAGAAATCCTCCACTGCAGAAAAGACTCAAGGAAGTTATTCTACCTGAAACAAAAAACATGAGGTCACAACACTATAAGTAGGATCACCAAAAAACTTACAGCATAAACAAGGATAATTTGTGACAACAAAAACATAAAGTGGGAGGGAGTAAAGGATGATGAACATCAGATGCACAGAAAAGAAATACAAAACAAAAAACTATTGTATATATGCAACGTAATTTTTTATAAATGTAATGGTAACCACACACAAAAATTCCCAAACTAGGAAACATAAATCAAAAAAAGAGGATACAGAGGAAAGAAATATGAAACAGTGCCAAACAAAAACAACAGACAGTAGTACAAAAGAAAAGAGACAATGGAAGCACAGAGCTACCAGAAAACAAAAGATAAAATGGCTATAGGAAATCCTCATACATCAATAATTACCCTAAATGTAAATGGTCTGAATTCACCAATAAGGAGGCACAGAGTAGCAGAGTGGATCAAAAAACAAAACCCAAACATATGCTACCTACAAGAGAAATATCTAAGCTGCAAAGGGAAAGGTAGATTCAAAGTAAAATGATGAAAATGTTTCTCCAGGCAAATAACATCCACCAAAAAGCAGGTGTAGGCACACTTATATCAGACAAAATAGATTTCAAGATGACAAACATAACAAGAGACAAAGATGGACAGTTTTTAAAGATAAAGGGGACACTATATCAAGAAAGCATAACACTTCTTAATATATATGCACTCAACCAGGGAGCACCAAAATGTATAAATCAGCTATCACCGAACTAAAGGGAGAAACAGATCAAAACACCACCATAGTTGGGAACCTTAATACTCCACTGTCAGCTCTAGACAGATCAATCAAACATAAAATCAATGAAGAAATATCGGCCTTAAATGAAATGCTAGACCAAGGAGACATAATTGACATTTATAGTCTTTCATCCCAGAACATCAGATTAGAGATTCTTCTCAAGTGCACATGGAACATTCTCAAGGAGAGACCATATGTTGGGTCACAGAACTAGCATCAACAAACTCAAGAAGATTTAAATTATACCAAGCATATTCCTTGACCATCATGCCTTGAAATTAGAAATCAACTGTAAAAAAGAAGTAAAGAAACCCACAAATACATGGATGTTAAACAATATGCTACTAAAAATGACTGGGTGAAAGACAAAATAAAAGATGAGATCAAAAGATAGAGAGAGGCAAATAAGAATGACATACAACATATCAAAACTTCTGGGATGCAGCCAAAGCAGTAATAAGAGGGAAGTTTATATCATTACAGGCCTACCTCAGGAAACAAGAGAAATAGCATGTATACAACCTAACATCACATCTTAAAGAACTAGAAAAAGAAGAACAAAAGCAACCAAAGTCAGAAGAAGAAAAGAAATCAAGAAAATAGAGCAGAATTGAATGAAATAGAGAACAAAAAGACTACACAAAAAATTAATAAAACAAAGAGCTGGTTCTTTGAAAAGATTAATAAAATTGACGAAATCCTGGCTAGACTCACTATGGAAATAAGGGAAAAGACCCATATAAACAAAATCAGAAATGAGAGTGGAGAAGTCACCACAGACATCACAGATATACAAAGTATCATACTAGAATACTATGAAAGGCTATATGCCACCAAATTCAATAATGTAGAAGTAGATAAGTTCCTAGAAATATATAACCTACCTAGACTAAATCATGAAGAACTGGAAAATCTAAATAGACTGATGAGCAGTAGGAAATTAAAACAACCATCAAAAACCTCCCCAAAAATAAAAGTCCAGGACCAGATGGCTTCCCAGTGAATTCTACCAAAGGTACAAATAAGATTTAAAACCTATCCTCAAACTCTTCCAAAAAATTGAAGAAGAGGCAATACTTCCTAACACATTTTATGAGGCCAATATAACCCTGATACCAAAACCTGGCAAGGATAAAACAAAAGAAGAAAACTACAAATCAGTATCTCTGATGAATACAGATGCAAAAATCCTAAACAAAATACGAGCAAAGCGAATACAGCAGTACATCAAAAAAATAATACATCACGATGAAGTGATGTTCATTCCAGGGGCACAAGGATGGTTCAAGATATGTAAATCAATCAAGGTAAAACACCACATTAACAAAAGAAAGGATAAAAGTCATATGATCTTATCAATAGATGCAGAAAAAGCATTTGATAAGATACAACATCCATTTATGATTAAAACACTTGATAAAATAGGAATAGAAGGAAAGTATCTTAACATAATAAAGGCAATACATGATAAAGCCTCAGCTAATATCATAATCAATGGTCAAAAACTAAAAGCTTTTCCTTTAAGATCAGGAACAAGACAAGGATGCCCACTCTCACCACTCTTATTCAACATAATTCTGGAAGTCCTAGCCAGAGCAATAAGGCAAGAAAAAGAAATAAAAGGCATCCAAATAGAAAGGGAGGAAGTCATACTGTCATTTTTTGTGGATGACATGATTCTGTATATAGAAAACCCTAAAGACTCCACCAAAAATCTCTTAGAAATAATAAACACAGTAAAATTGCAGGATACAAAATCAATGTACAAAAATCCATTGCCTTCCCGTATACTAACAACAAAACTTCAGAAAAAGAAATGAAAATAACAATTCCTTTTGTAATTGCAACCAAAAGAATAAAATACCTAAGAATAAACTTAGCAAAGAATGTGAAAGACTGGCCCAGCTGGTGTGGCTCAGTGGTTGAGCATCGACCTATGAACTAGGAGATCAGGGTTTGATTCCTGGTCAGGGCACATGCCCGGTTGTAGGCTGGATCCCCAGTAGGGGGCATGCAGGAGGCAGCTGATCAATGACTCATCATTGATGTTTCCATCTCTCTCTTCTTCTCTTCCTCTCTCTGAAATCAATAAAAACATTTTAGAAAAGAATGTGAAAGACCTATATACTGAAAATTAAAAAGCATTCTTAAAAGAAATTGTAAAAGACACAACAAAATGGGAAAATATCCCGTGTTCATGGTTTGGAAGAATCAACATAGTTAAAAGGCCATATTACCCAAAGCAATATATAGATTTAATGCAATTCCCATCAAAATCCCAATGCCATTTTTTTAAAAAATAGAACAAGAAATCATCAGATTTGTAAGGAACCACAAAAGACTCCAAATAGCTAAAGCAATCCAGAGAAAAAAGAACGAAGTTGAAGGTATCACAATGAGTTCAAATTGTACTACAGAACTAATATAATCAAAACAGTATGGTATTAGCACAGAACGAGACACAAATCAGTGGAACAGAATAGAGAGCCCAGATTAAAAAAATCCACATGTATATGGACAGATAATTTTTGACAAAGGAGTCAGAAACACAGTGGAGTAAAGATAGTCTCTTCAGTAAATGGTGCTAGGAAAACTGGAAAGCCACATGCAAAGGAATGAGATGATTACAGTTTGTTCCCATGTACAAAAATTAACTGAAAATGGATCAAAGACCTAAATATGAGACTCCAAAAAAATAAGTTACATAGAAGAAAGCATAGTTACCAAACTTATGGACCTTGGTTGTAGAGAATATTTTATGATCTTGACCCCAAAAGCAATGGAAGTAAAGGCAAAAATAAATGAATGGCACTATATGAAACTAAAAAGCTTCTGAACAGCAATAAAAACTGACAACCAAACAAAGAAGCAGCCAACCAGATGGGAAATGATATTTGCAAACATTAGCTCTGACAAAGGTTTATTTTCCAAAATATATAAAGAAAGGACTCATTAACACTCAACACCAAACAAACAAACAACCCAATCAAAAGGTGGGCAGAGGTCCTGAACAGACGCCTCTCCCAAGAAGACATACGAACAGCCAATAGATATAAAAGGATGTTCAACCTCATTAGCAATTAGGGAAATACAAATCAAAACTACAATGTGATACAACCTCACACCTGTGAAAGCGGCTATTATCAACAAGATAAGGAATAACAAGTATTAGAGAGGTTGTGGAGAAAAAGGAATCCTCATTCACTGCTGGTGGGAATGTAGACTGGTACAACCATTATGGAAAGCAGTCTGGTGATTCCTCAAAATATTAAGAATGGAGCTACCATATAACCCAGCAATCCTTCTCCTGGGTATATACCTGAAAAACTCAAACACATGTATTTGAAAAGATATATGCACCCCTATGTTCATTGCAGCATTATTCACAGTGGCCAAGACATGGAAACAACCAAAGTGTGCTGCAATGGAGGACTGGATAAAGATATGACACATGTAAACAATGGAATACTACTCAGTCATAAGAAAGCATGAAATATTGCCATTTGTAACAACATGAATAGGTCTTGAGAATATTATGCTAAGTGAAATAAGTTAGTTAGGAAATGCTAAGAACCATATGATTTCACTCATATGTGGGATATAAAACTGAAACTTGTGGACACAAATAGCAGTGTGGTGGTTGCAGGGGAAAGAGGGTGAGGGGTGGGGAGTGAAGGGGGTCTTAATACACGGTGACAGGAGAAGATATGACTTTGGGTGGTGGGCACACAGAGCAATATACAGATCTTATAACATAGAAACCCACACCTGAAACCTATATGGTCATATTAACCATTGTCGCCACAATAAATTTAATTTTAAAAAGTGGAGAGAAAAAACTTCAAAAAAATCAACACAACAGATCATATATGGGGAACATTTATGCATGGAGTTGCTGTTCTTTGTGCCACTCAGGGTGCTATTAGTTCAACACCCAGAAATCCTCACAACTGGTTTCCCAAATACCAAGTCTCAACAGATGGTTCAGCTGCTCCTTAACAAACAAATGGTGACCAAATGAGAAATGAACTTATATCATTCGAAGAATAAAGAATGTCTACTCTTTCCTTGATCAAGTGAAAGGACAGACAGGAAATCAGGGTCAGGATGGAGGAGTAGGATGATCCTGAGCTCACCTCCTCCGACAACACAGCGAAACTGCAACTACTTACAGAACTATCACTAGGGACTACCCGAAGACTAGCAGGACATATTTTTCTATAACTAATAATATAAAGAAAAAGCCACATCGAGATCGGTAAGAGGGGCAGAGTCATTGTCTAGTTAGGGCCTACACTCAGAGTGCGATGAACCACAAGTGGTAGGGATATCACAACTGCAGAGGTCCACCCTGAGGAGCATGGGATCTGAGCCCTACATAGGGTCCCCAAGCCAGCACACCCACATCAAGAAAAGCAGTCTTCATAATATCTAGCTATAAAAAACAGTGGAGTTTACGTTTGGGAGAGCTGAAGGACTATAGGAAACCGACTTGTCTCTCAAAGAGCTCATATACAAACACACTCACAATGAGTCCCATCACAGAGGCACCAGTCTGAAAACTGCCTGGGTCATATGTGAAGGAGATACATTGACCAATCTTAGGACAAGAGCTGGAAGATCAGGTATCTGTTGAAATTTTCTATGAGGATGGAAGTGCTTGTAGATACCATTTTTAAAATTCTCCTTCCACCTAGCTGGCCTCGTGCTGGTGGGTGCAATTTTTTACATTCTCAATTAATCTTGGTAACACTGTTCACCCCACAGTGGGCGTTTTGGAGGTCCCACCCACCCAACCTGACAGCTCCAACTGGCACCCCTCCAAAGTGGTTTCCACTCTACCACCAAAAAGAGGCACCCTCAGCCTACACCAGAACCCACCCAAAGCATCTCCAACCCTACACCCAGCATGTAGATTCAGCAGGCACTGTGTCCTTCAAAAACTACTGAAACCCTGTCAAAGTTTAACGGTGGGCTCAGATAGAATCAGTGCCCTTCAAAACAGGTCCTGCCCCACCACACCAAGCAGGCGGCCCCAGATGGTATCAGTGCCCCTCCAAAGTGGCTCCCAATTCAAGAGCAAGGCCCCATACAACAGTGCACTCTCAGTAGCCAAGGTCAAGCCTTCCAGGCAGTAGCAGTGAAGGCCAGTTGCTCATATAAGTGTGCCAGAAGCCGTTGTGGTAAAACCCAGCAGCAAGCCAGACCAGGGTTCTGACTTGCACACAACTGTTCCCAAAGAAACCACAGCCAGACCTCACAGGTAGCCAGGGTGGGGGACAGCCTCATCCAGCAGAACACGGGTAGCAGTTGTGGCTGGGCCTTGTGGACAACCAGGCCAGAAGCCAACCCCACCCAACAGTGCACCCACAGCAGTCACAGCCGAACCTCACAGACAGCTAGGCCAGGGACCTGCCCTGCCCACCTGCATGTTGCCAAGTGTCAAGGCTGAGTCTCACAATCAGCTGACCTGGGGCCAAATACTTTCCACCAGCACACCCCAGAAATCACACCAGACTACAACAGATGAGTGGACACAACCCACACAAGGGAAACCCCTAGAACACCTGGCTCTGGTGAATAGGGGAGAATGTGCCACTGGGTACCACAGGACACTTTCTATATAAGGCCACTCTTTCAAGAACTGAAAATGTAGCTGATCTACCTAATGCATAGAAACAAACGGAGTTAGACAAAATGAAGAGATAAAGGAATATGTTCCAAATGTAAGTTCATGACAAAACCTCAGAAAAATAACTAAACAAAACAGAGATATTCAACCTATCAGATAAAGAGTTCAAAGTCATGATTATAAAGGTGTTCACCAAATTCACCAAAGAAGAACAGATGAACACAGTGAGAATTTCAACAAAAAGAAAATATAGAAAAGGATCAAACGAGACTGAAGAATACAATAACTGAAATGAAAATTACACTAGTGTGAATTAACAGCAGATTAGATGGTGCAAAAAGAATATCCAGTGGAAATCATCCAATCAGAACAGCAAACAGAAACAACAAAAATTTTTTAATGGGGTTAGTTTAAGGCACATCTGGGACATCAGGTTTACTAACATTCACATTATAGGGATCCTAGGAGGAAGAGAGAAAGGGATGGAAAACCTATTTAAAGAAATAAAAGCTGCTCTGGATGGTGTTGCTCAGTTGATTGAGTGTCATCCCATGCACCAAGAGGTCACAAGTTCAATTTCTGGTCAAGATACATGCCCGGGTTGTGGGCTCAGTCCCCAGTAGGGGGTGTGCAGGAGGTAGGCAATCAATGTTTCTCTCTCATCAATGTTTTTCTCTCTCTCTCCCACTTCCTTTCGCTCTGTAAAACCAATAAAAACATATTTAGGAAATAAATAAATAATAAAATCTGAACACGTCCCTAACCTTGTGAAGGAGACATCCAAGTTCAGGAAGCACAGAAATTCCCAAACAAAATGAACCCAAAAAGACACACAACAAAACACATCATAATTTAGATGTCAAAACTTAAAGATATATCATGTATTTATCAGATGAGAGGATAAAAAAACTTGTGATACATTTACACAGCGGAATACTACACAGCCATAAAAAAGAAGGAAATCTTATCTTTGCGACAGCATGGATGGACCTGAAGAGTATTATGCTAAGTGAAATAATCCAGCCAGAAAAAGACAAATACCATATGATCTCACTTATATCTGGCATCTAATGAACAAAATAAACTAACAAACAAAATAAAAACAGATTCATAGATAAAGAGAACAGACTAAAAGCTGTCACAGGAAATAGGAGTTATAAGGCTGGGTGAAAAAAGTGAAAAGATTAAGGAAAAAACAACAACAGTACAGTAAAACCTCCATATAACGGATTAATTCAGGAGAGGGAGTTGTCTGTTAAAGCCAAAATTCCATTATATAATAAAGTAGGTTTACTAAATGTGTATGTTAAAAAATTGACAAATTTATCTGTTTTTACTTATGTAGACACATTTGTGTAATTAAAATTAAGTACGTATGAAAAGTTTAATTTCACATAAAAGCTTTCTATATGTATTACTGTAATTTTAAATTTATACTGAATGGGTCTAGTAAGTGCATGCATTTACCAGTCACCCAAGTAAATAAATGCCCATGACCGGGCATTGGTTTAGTGCATGTGGGAACATTGGCTGGCACACGACAACAGAACCAATTACTGTGAGATGCAATATGACCACGTGCTAATCATTCACTGAACATTGTTTAAGAGCGCTGACTTGGATTCAAGTATGTAGGCTATAGTTATAGATATGCAATATTTATTTATGTCAGTGAAATTACTGTAGTGTTTTTTCCAACATATGGCCTATTCACTAAAATTTGTTAAAAATAACAGTGAATTAATAACAATGAATAACCAGTTAACTTAATTATAAGCAAATCTTGTTTAAAAGTATTTTAAAATTAACAAGGTATTAATTTTTACATATGACATATGGATAGGAAATTTTGTCCATTAAATCCAAAGTCAATTAAGTTGAGGTCCACAAAATGAGGGTTTACTCTATGGTGATTACCAGAGGGAAAGAGGGGTGGGAGATGTAGAAGAGGGTAAGGGGGGATAAATGGTGATAGAAGACTTGACTTGGAAGGTTGAACACACAATACAATAAACAGATGATGTATTATAGAATTGTACATCTGAAACCTATATAATTTTATTAACCAATGTCACCCCAATAAATTCAATCAAAAAGTTTTAAAAAGTTAAAGATATAGAGAGAATCTTAAAAAGGGAAAGAGAAAAATGACCAGTGACATACAAAGTAACTCCTGTAAGAGAAAAAGCCAATTTTTCAGTAGAAATTTTGCAGGCCACAGAGAATAGCAGAATATATTCTATGTTGTGAAAGGAAAAAAAAAACAAAAAACTTACATCCAAGGCTACTATATCTGGCAAGGCTGTCATTCAGAATTGATTGAAAGATAGAGTTTCCCGGACAAGCATAAGCTAGAGGAGTTCTGCACCTCTAAACCAACATTACAAGAAATGTTAAAGGGAATTCTTTAAGCAAAAAAGGCCAAAACTATAAATGAGAAAATTCATGACAGAGAAAATCTCCCTAGTAAAGGCCAACATACATTAAAGGTAGTGGATCAATCACTTATAAAGCTAGTATGAAGAGTAATAGACAAAAGTAGTAAAAAATTACCTATATCTACAAAAATTAGTTAAAAGACACACATACAAAAAGATGTAAAATATCACATCAAAAACATAAAACATGGGACAGGAGTAAAATGTGGTGCTTTCAGAATGTGGTTGGACTTAAGCAGCAATCAACATAAAATAAACTGCTATATACATAGGTTGCTATCTATGAATCTCATGGTAACCACAAACCAAAAACCTGTAGTAGATACACAAAAAAAGGAAGAGAATGGAATCCAAACATAACATACTTTCTAAGCTTGGTTGGAGTAGTTACAGTGGAGAGGTTGGGGAAGAAGCCAATTGCAAAGGGTTTGAGGAGTAAATAGTACGTGACGAAGGGGAGATGCTTGCCATTTCTTCCAAGGCAAGACTGTCTGTGACCCAGGGTAGGTAAATATGTGTACATTTTACCTTTAAATATATATATATATTTAATTCTACAACCTTCTTTAGTACTGTCTCCTTTTTCTCACAATCACATTACCTAATATATAAGCGACTCCAAATAAGGATTATGAAATTAAAATTGTTACCAAAAAATGCATTCAGTAGCCTCTGAACCTGAATATTGCTGCCCACAGTACGGTACAATCCCTCTGTCTTGATCCCTATGGAAAGAAAATCAAGTCAATTTTGTTTATATAGCTAGAGCTTTCATAGAGAAAGTAAGTACTTACACACTGGAGTCAGTTCAAACAGGAAAGGATTACCCTATTCTCTCCAAGCTCTCCAGCCCTCCCCTGCAGTAGGGGAACAGTCCTGAAGCATCTCTTCAAATTATATTCTCTTCATACTTTCATTTGGGTTGTACCAAGACTTCATTAATCTGAACAGAAGTGAACACACTCTATAGTAAATAGAATAATATGCTTAGCAGCAGAAGACTGAGGATGGTGCTACCATTTTGGAAAGGAGCTAGGATCTAAGTGAAAAAGAAGCAATATCAACCTTCAGGATGTTCCTGAGCAGTGATAAAAAGGAAGAGAGGGCTGGAGTATGGCAGATGTAAAACAAAAGGCCATTTTGTGCATGGAGAGGACTGAAGCAACATTTCAAAGAAAAAAATAGACTGCTCATACAGTACACTGGCCGATAGTCTAAATATTGTCAGAGAGAAACTAGAGAGTATCATCAACCTGGAAAAATGCTTATTCCACACTTGTCTGAATTCAGCTTTGCACCCATCAATTTTTAAACCAATATGTATCATGGCAGAAACTAAACTCTTGTGTATTTAGGACTACCATCATAATACTACTTTAGGAGTACCAGGTAGTATTTAAGAATACTTTATAAGCCATTTGAAGCTCTTTTTCTTTCAAAGCAGAAAGTCACAAATTTTCCAAATATGTTTGGATTCCACTGGTTTGGAATTCACTGAAATTATACAAATTGTGTCTAGTGTTCAATGTTTATAAACAGTGTTTATTCCTGAAATGGTTCATGAACAATAGATGACATCATTGCTACTTTCAAGAAATTGCCCCAAAATAAATTTAGACTGGTTGCATTCAAACACTGCCAAGGCTATGGTTCATTATCTTACCTTTGGTCTCAATGACATTGATGCACTTTCTAACAAACTTGAAGCCCACTTCATTCAACTCCACTGTTTCAAGCAAACAAAAGCAGAGTTAGATCTTGATGTGCACAAGCTTCACCTACCAATCATTCAATTATCATGCTAAGAGACTGCAGTGAGGAAACTAGGGGTTTGTTTGGTAATCTCCAATCACCCTTAAATGGAAAGGTCCTCTACCTGAGTGGAGGGGTTAGAGTTTTCACTCTTGATAACACAAAATGCTTTCAGTTAGCCCCCTGTATTATGTCTGCTTTAGGCACGAGCAACATCAAATGTGAAATGCTAGGTTGGATATGCACACAATTTCTATCATGTGTCCAAAACAAGAAGGATATGATGTTTCTTTATATTATTACTGCTACTCCCACCATAAGCTAAGATAAAGTGACATCCTCAAGAGACGCATTTTTTTCAAAATACGTATAAATTTCATTCCACACAGAGGCATCCATAAACACACTTGCATCAATTTTACTTATCATTGATGACAACATTTATTATGATTAAGACATAGTACATGGCAGTTTATAATGTCAGTAGATCAGAAATTTGACTCACTTTCTTCCTGTTTCGTTATGGGGCTGTGGTAGATCTACAAAAGAAGAGAAACAGAAAGAGCAGTGGCTGTTGTGAATCACTATATGTAAGTATGGCAAATAATATTAAATCAAAACCATTAACAACTCAAAGGCTTTAACGAGAAGGAAAAGTGGGCTAAACATAATCACCTTTGCCCAGGTCCCTAGGAAACAGTTGAAATAACAATCCCTGAAGATTACACTGGATTTTACACTGCTCACTGCAACTGAAGTTATAGGCCTCTTAGACATTTACTTAGGTAAAGCTTGGAGGGTTTTTCTGATGGAGCAAGAGAGCATGAGAGAAAGAAAATGGATTTCTCATGCATACCTGGGAAATAGGCATTGATGGTAAAATGTAAATGTTCCCAATATCAACCTCCCTGACCCCCAAGACAAGTTAATAGGTGTTTCTCTGTGGAAAGGCAAGTGTCCAGCTGAAAGAGATCCATGCACTGACCAAGATTTCTCTGCATTATCTTGAAGTATACATTGTGATAGCTATGAAGAGACCAAAGAGGAGATACTTGACTCTTCAAGTTTAGTCCTGGCTCTGTCTTTCACCTCATTATGAAATCTAGGGCATGTATTTTCATTCTCTAGACTTCAAAATTCATATGTCTAAAATTATCAAGATTGGGTAGACGTTCCTTCAAGCCCCAATCTTCTTTGACACTTTAAGCAAAGGCACCCAAAACATGTGTAAGATTAATAGATTGGGGTGTTAAGTAAAGCAGCAAAGACATTAGCAATGTGAGCTCAGCTGCAGGAAATAAGCCCTCTATATGTCATCTGTTAGAGTCTGTTTTAACAATCTTTCCTTCTAAAATATTTTTTTGTTGTTATATGCATGTATACCCATGAGTATTTGAGTGATTTTAGAGAGGTTTCTGTGCTGGCCAGCCCTTGATGCCACTTTGATAAACAAGATATTTGTAATAAGTCTGCCATAATCAAGCTGGTAAGGTCCACATTCAGTAGGCCCATATTCTAACATTATTCTCCACACTAAAACCCTTCTGTATCCTTTGATGTTTAAAACCTAAAGAAAGAACAATTTCAGGAGAGGGACTGAGGAGTAAAATTCCTTGCTAAGCCTCCTAGCAGCCTCCTAGAGAAATATCAAAGACATGAAATAGTTAAGCTCCAATTTCTGGGAGGGGAGGGAGAGGACAGGTCCTTGACTACTTTCTGGATGGCACTCCTCACACCACCACTTCTCATTTATGGCTATCTTCTTGTTGCTATAAATGCAATCTGGGATCTATGCACTACAGTTTAGATACCAGGGCACTGAGTACAGACAGAAAGAAAACCCTGGAATATATTTCCCCTCCTAGTAAGGGGAATAAACAAGGAGATTAGACTATATCCAAATACTGTTGACTCTCAGTGGCTTTGCATCCATACTTCATACTATTTAAAAGCACCTAAAACTAATATATCACATTATGGTTGACAGACTAATTTTCATTTGATGTTCATTTCATTCTATCAACCCTGTGAAGTGGGTAGAAAAGATATTAAAGCTATTTTACTGAAGAGAAGAAAACTGAGTCTCAGAGAGATTGAATTAACGTGCTCAGGGTTATACAACCACTGAATGGCAGAATCATGATCCAAATCTAGGCCTTTCATATTTCAACACTATAAAGCTGATATTATTTCATATGCCATTAGAACAAACCTACTGGGAAGATACTGAAGAGAGAAAATGCTTTTCAATTATTTCTTACTGTTCATATTGGTCTTTATAGAATCATTAACCCTTTTAAGTTATTGCCTGTCCTCCTGTGCAACAGTCTTCTAAATAGTAGTGCATCTTGGGATACAGGATGTCAATGCCATCTCCTCTACTAGCTGTACCCTTAAAGGTAATAAACTGACTTGAGGGTATAATAAGGGGCAGTGAAACAATTTTGAATAAAATCTTAATAAATGCTTGTTCACAGCCATGCCAATTATTTTAAATCCATCTATAAGAACACATATTAATTGTAGAAAATGAAAAAAGGCTTAGTTTTCTTTAAGAATATCTTGTAGGCACAGCTGCATAATGTAAAACTGGGGCAAGAAACTACGGGCCCTGGATTCTAGGCCCAGCTTTGATGAGGGTGGTCCTAGAGAAGTTCTTCACCCTCCCTAGAATTCATGTTGTCTTACTTGTTTGTTTGTTTTTAATTTATGGATTTGAGAGAGGGGGAGGGAGGGAGAGGAGGGGAGGGGAGAAAGAGAAACATAGATTTGTTGTTAAGTTGTCTAACTTGTTAAACAAGAGATGGTGAATCAACAAAATTCCTTCTGGCTCTAAAAATTTTGAGTCAGATGGATCTGTATTACCCTTTAACTGTACTAGACCCATTTGAACCACTAGAGGGCACTCACACGCTGGGCTATGCTGCAGAGGTATCACTAGTGTCTGAGGTAACTTACAGGCTCTTTCCCATCCATGGCCTCCATCCATAGCCTTCTATTAGCTTCTGAAAGGGCCTGCAGAGTGATGGCTCCTGGCCTGAGGAAAGAAAAATGAGAAGTTGAAAGCAGAAAACTCATCTGAGAGAATGGAGTCTTGTGATCTAAGGTCCCTTTCAGCCCAGGGAGGTGTCACACTGAGTAGGCACAGGCACACAGAACTCAAAATGTTCAAAATCTGTTTTACTCAGAAAATAACAGAACATTTAGAGAGCAGTAACTTTGGGAACCCTGAGGGAGATAGTATCTTAGCAGCATCATGCTAGGATGGGGCAAGGAAATAGGAGATGCCAAATATCTCGCCATAATACACACTTAAATTGGCCTTCTACTGCTTGAGCCAAACTGAGGTTCTCTCTGCCTCTCTCAGAAGCCAGCGGTTTGGTCTGGGCTCTAGGGGTTAGCATGTTTATCATGGGCACATTCATCTTCAGGAAAAAGGCTTTGCTACTTCCACCACCTAGGATATCCAGGAGCATTTCCAGATGGAAAGAACTCAACAACATGCATAGTGACTCAGCCCCAGTGACAAGGCCTTTTGGCTGACTTAAGCAATCTTATGACTAATAATAACAACTAAGAATTAAATGCTCACTAGGTACCAGGTTCTGTTCTAAGTACTTTATAGGTATTAATTTATTTAATCTACCCAGGAAGCCTATAAAGCAGGTACTATAGTTTTAAAAAATCCTATTTTACAGAAGCAGTACCTGAGGTATAGAGAAGTTACCTAAATTCACATATTGGATAAAATATAGTGGACCAGGATTTCAGTTTAGTAATTCTGGCCTTGCAGCCATGTTCTTTCTTAATCACTAAATTATAGGGCCTCTTCTGCATGGAAGAGGGCCTCAACCCCAATATTATTCTATTTACTTGCAGGCTACCGATACCCAGAGATATCCCAAGTTTCTAAACTGTGTACTGTCTTTTTAGACCTTCAAAAACCAAACTGGAAACGGGATTGACCATAGTATTGCAAGCATAAAGTCTCCTTGCATTCTCTGCCTCACTGTGCCATTATGAGAAGCTTGTTCCTCTCACTCCTCCTATAAGATGAGAACTCTCTCAGTCATAAAATGATAAGAACAATGACGAGAGACCTTGAAAAAGTCACTGGGCCTCTCTGGGCCTGTTTCATTATTCATAAGGGTGTTGAAACACACAAGCTGGGAGGTCCTTTCCAGTTCTGATATCATGGGATTCCTATTTTACCTGCCCTTCTCTTACTTCATTAAAGTACTCCTTAAAAAAGAAAGCTCTTAAATCATCCTTTAGCAAGAATCAATTGAGCCTGGCCTGCGTGACTCAGTGCTTAAATGTTGACCTGTGCACCAAGAGGTCACTGGTTTGATTCCCTTTCAGGGAACATGGCTGGACTGTGGGCTCAATCCCCAATATGGAGCATGCAGGAGGTAGCTGATTGATGTTTCTCTTTCATCAATGTTTCTATCTCCTTCTCCCTTCCTCTCTGAAATCAATTAAAAAAAAAAAAAAAGAATCAACTGAAAACCAAGACTTGGCTTTGGATACTGGATTTTTTCATGTTATCTTTCCTCTTAGAAACACCCAACCTTTCAGATATATCTTATGGGGCTAGAAAGTCTAGAAATCTTTGTAAAAGCAGCTATGCAGCTGAATCCTGCAGCTAGGAAGAAGGTGAACAAGCAAATGGGCAACAGACAGAAAAGCAGAAACTGAGGACCAGATGTGATATTAAAACCATTCTGGAACTGAGCTTCCCTATCTGAGAAATCAAAAAGCCAGTGTGTGGTGTGTCCTTCCTTCACCTTACAGAGAAGCTGAAAGAATAAATAAGTGACTATTCAGGAAGCATTTGGAGATTCTTAAGTACTACAGAAAGTCAAATTCAAAAAACAATATTGTTTAAGAACAGAATGACAAAGTAGAAAGAGTGCTGACTTCTAGTCCAGGGTCTTCTATTATAACCTAAGACAAATCCTTTGGCCTCCCTGAGGTCTCAATGACCCTTCTGGAACAAAAAGGCATACACAGCATATTTTGCAGAAGAGTGTAGCAATTAAGAGTGTGAGCTTGGAGAGTAGAATGCCTGGATTTAGATACTGGCTCTACCATTTTCCAGCTATGAAATCTGGCTTGCTTACCTTCTCTCTGTCTCCTTGTCTTCGTTTGTAAAATTAGGACAATAATATCCCCTACCTCACATGACTGTGATGAGGACTAAATGATATTATCACTTAAAGGGCTGAGAATACTGCTTGGCACATAGGAAGTATTCAGCAAATGTCAGCATTCGTGTTGCTGCTGCTGCTATTATTGCCATTCAAGCTCTGATGGATTATGAGCCTGTGGCTTCAAATACTTGTAGGAATACTAAGAAAATGTTATCCTCTATTCCTGAAATAGAAAAAAAAGGACGCAAAGCCTCCTTTTCTCTGTGCTGCAGGAAACATGAGTACAGGTGCCTGCTGCCTGCTAGACAGTCCAACTCTGTTCCTTAGAGCAGAATGACTAGACAGGAAAACAGATGTCACATTCCTCAGAAAATGCCACATGTGCAGAAGTGCCTCAGCATCCATTCAATGTTATTTTTGACCTTCTATTTCACAGCACAGATATTTTGCTTACAACAGACAATGGAATTAAGTTAAAAAGAACATGGGCTTTGGAAACCTACAGACCAGGTTGTGAGCCCAGCCTTGCCACTATGTGATTTGGCAAGTCAGTTAAGCATATTCAAGTCTCAATCTCCTTACCTGTAAAATGAGGAAGGGAATTAAATCAGGGAATGTTTTTAAAAGTAACCAATATGTGGTAACTAAATTCACAGACACATCAAAACTTTAACTCCTGGGTAAGAAATCCTTAGCATTCCAGGACAGGAAAAAATAGATTAAAAATGAATACCAAATTTATTATCTACCATGAGCCATGCATAGCATTAAGTGCAAGATACATAAATATGAATTGCTCTCAGCTCCTAACCTCAGATCCAAATTATTTGCAACTGCTTTGAGTCCATGGGAATATTATCTGCAAACATATAGCTTGCAAATTTAAGCTAAAAAGATAATCAGAGTGAAACTAAAGGCAGAAAACTTTTATTTCTTTTAAGCACATTCATGCTGCAAAGCCAGAGACAGCAAAGATTCATGAAAGGAAAGCCATAGCAAAGTCATTTCCCCCTTCCTACTAGGCCGGTAGCTTTGGTGAACATGAGTGACAGATTCATGGTTACCAGTAACTACGTTTACTATCAGAGTCATCTTTGATTGGGACCATCCATTTTTAACCAAAAAAATCATATAGATTCACAAACAGAAAATTAAAATGGGGAAACTGACCTGTAGTTATTTATTTCCAGATCAAAAATATTAAAAAGCCCTCATCTCTCAGACTAATCTTTATGATTCCAGTCATACAATTCACATGATATTGTAATTGAACCTCTAAGTTCCTTTCTAGTAATCTGATCTTTTTGTTAAATTCTATTCTATTACTCAGTATTAAATACATAGTAACAACAGATTGAAATAAAATATAGAAGCCGATTTATTCACTGAGATTTAGATAAACTTCCCACCTACATAACATGCATTTATTCAAAGTCATTCCAAATGCTCTCAGTTTAAAATTTAAAGGTTTAATTCCCCTCTGACAAAATGTCCCCAGGTAAGAAAAAAAAAAAGAGAGCATTGGAGAGAAACAAGTGCAACCAAGTCCAAAGTTTGTAAGCCTTGGCTGAAATCAGAAAGTTGATAATCAAACTATTTCCACTTTACATCAATATCTGCAAAGTAGGGAAAGTCTGTCTGTATGATAATTGTACCAAGTGGGGGGAAAAAAGACTCCTCAGTACCACTACAACCATCCCACACATCTAGCTCCTTTAAAAATGTGTTCCAATTCACTTGTTCTTATATGTTATATTAGGAGATTTTTAAAAGAATGAGTTTTGTTATCTTGTCCATTTTGCAACATCATCAAATGCTGACCTTTTGCATATCTGATAGCAAATTAAATCCTAGGAATGACTCTCTGCTTAGAGCAGGTGAGGTGAAGCTGACTGAAGTTTGCATAGAAAGAACCAGCTCAGGGCCAGGTCTAACATGGATCCCTGTGAAGGGCAGCCGGAAGAGCCAAGACAACAATGTCAGGAATATATTTGCTCTTTAAAATTTTTTTTTATTATTATTATTTCAGAGAAAGGAAGGGAGAAAAACATCAATGATGAGATAGAGTCATTGATCGGCTGCCTTCTGCACGCCCCCTGCCAAGATAGAGCCCACAACCCGGGAGTGTGCCCTGACTGGGAATTGAACTATGACTGCCTGGTTCATAGGTCAACACTCGACCACTGAGCCATGACGGATGGGCTAGATTTGCTCATTTTCTTTTCTTTTTTTAAAAATATATCTTGACTGATTTCAGAGAGAGGAAGGGAGAGGGAAAGAGAAATAGAAACATCAATGATGAGAGAATCACTGATCGGCTGCCTCCTGCACGCCCCCTACCGTTGATTGAGCCTGCAACCTGGGCATCTCCCTGACCGGGAATCAAACCTTGATCTCCTGGATCCTATAGGTTGATGCTCAACTGCTAAGCCACACCAGCTGGGATAGATTTTCTCATTTTCATCAACAAGATATGATAGAGGAAAAGTCCTACTCAGGCTCAGCATCTGATGCATGGGACACTGCCAATTCACATCAGCACAGCTTACCTTTCATTAGTTTCTATATCAAAACAGAACCTCTTGTCAATAGACTCTGTCTTCCTTCTCACGCAGTACTTCAGGGTTAAGTCCAAGGGACCCTGATAAAAGAGAAAAATTAATAGTCAATTTGAAAAAATGCACAAAAGCTTTTTCTACCTCCTGCAGTGTCCTTAATGTCACTTGGAAGGCATCTGCCAGGCAGCAGGAGCAATGCATAGCCTCACTGAGAACCTTTGTTCCTTCAAATGGTAGTTGTAGCAAAGTGGCAGATGGTTTGTCCCTGTTCCAAAAATCAACAAATAGCTGAGACAAAGAGACAATTATATTCAGGGTAGGCCATTACTCTTTACCAAGTGCACTAGATTAAGTAGGAAGCTCATTTCACATCATGTAAGGGGAGTGTAGGAGAAATAGGCTGCCCCAAATCACATTAGGTATCCACAATAGAATTTTCATTAGATGTCTAGGTAGGGAGATCGGTATGAGTAAGTGTCTTTCTGCAACCCTCCTTCCATTAAAGTGGCTGATGAAGGAGGGGAAGGCAAACATTTCTCCAACTCTAGACTCTTGAGGGCTTCCAAAAGCAAGGTCTCCAAAGATAGGGCAGGAGTAGGAAAAATAAGCCAATATGTGTATTAGCCAAGGTGGCATTTGGTATTTCATATGTGTAGGGTAGTTTGGTCCACCTTAGTCTTATGGGCACTTAACAAGGCTATTGAAACCCACTTTGTCACCCAGCCGGCGTGGCTCAGAGGTTGAGCATTGACCTATGATCAAGGAGATCGAGGTTCGATTCCCTGTCAAGGCACATGCCCAAGTTGTGGGCTCAATCCCCAGTGGGGGGCGTGCAGAAAGCAGCCGATCAATGACACTCTCATCATTGATGTTTCTATCTCTCTCTCTCTCTCCCTTTCCCTTTCTCTCTCTGAAATTAATAAAGATATATTTAAAGGAAAAAAAAAAAAAAGAAATCCACTTTGTCCACAGACTAAAATTCCCGAGTTCCACACTGTTCAGTTCCCCTCTATTATCTCAACAGAGACAATGTTATATGGTAAGAGAAGTAGCATTTATTAATCACCTACTAGGTATTAATAAACAACTTTCTTCATAACAACCCTTGGAGGAAGCTCAGAGAGGTAAAATGGCTTACCCAAAGTCACCCAAGTTGGTATAATGAAAATGGCAATAAACTAGGAAGCTTAAAACCTGGGATCCTGTCTCAGTTAAGACATTTACTAGCTATATGACCCAGGGCAAATCATTTTCACTTTCTGAATCTTAACTTCAAAGTCTATTAAATGGGAATAATACTGCCCACCTTGCTATCTCAATTTCAGAAAAATTGCCCAAGTGCCAGGTCTGTGCCTAAGCACTGCACCATCTAAACTGGCCCACATAGCTGATCATCAAATACTTTTCTCTCATTGTCACACTCAATCCCCAAAAGCCTATTCTTTTGCTACTCCTGCAATATAAAAACTCAACTCAAAATTCATCATCCAATCTGCCTTCCCTGTGCCAACACTTAGAATATCAATAATTGTTATAGTCACTCAAGATGTGAATGATTAATAAAAGCATTATGTAGTCGCCCTCCCACTTTAAACTATGAACTCCCTCACATTCAGTGGCATCACTGCTCAGGGGCCTAGGCCTTGTCCACCACTCCAGGTTCAGCTGAAGCCATCCTCGTCAGTGCAAAATTGCTCTTATTTCACACATATATCATGCTTTATCATGATGCCATAACTTTGCATTTACTGTTTCCTACACCTGAAATGACTATGTATATTATTTGCCTGGCTAAACTCTTGTTCTACAACTTGCAGTTTAGCTTCAATTTCCCCCAAAACCCTTATCAAATCCCATACATTGCCCACTATATGTTTTCCACATTATATTAAAGTTTTATGTTTTTATGTCTGATTCTCCTACGTGACTGAAAACTCCTCAAGAACATGGGCAGTGTCTTATTTATCTTTATATATTTAGTACCTAGTAAAAAGTCAGTGCTCAATAAATGTTTATGGACCACATTAACAGCCTTGCCATTTTTCTAAGAAAGAAAATGATACTGAGCAAAACGTAATTTACTCAAGATCAAAAAGGCACTAGGCTGCCATGGCCAGTGTCTCTTAGTTGGAGCGATGTTCTGTGCACTGAAAGGTGGCAGGTTTGATTCCCAGTCAGGGCACATACCCAGGTTGTGGGTTCGATCCCCAATCAGGTCATATGTGGGAGGCAACCAAATGATACATGTTTCTCTCTCACATTGATGTTTCTTTCTCTCACTCTCCCTGCCTCTCTCTAAAATCAATAAAAAATATATCCACAGGTGAGGATTAAAATAAATAAATAAATATAAAATAAAAATAAATACTAAACAAAAAGCTACTAGGCTACAGAGCTAGAATTTAAAACCAGTTCTTGAGACTCAAGAGTTAGCACTCTTTACTCTTACCACAACCATCTGACAGGGAAAGGATGAATAGTGTTTGGGAAAGTATAACTCTAATGGAAGTTGATATGCTGAAATAATAAGGGGAGCAGTGGTAAGTACCATAATCTAAAAAAGAGTGAATTCCTCCATCTTCAAATTTGGCTAATCATAACTCACAGTGCAGCTGGGAGAGTAAATGAGGCACATGATGGAAAGTATTCAGAGTCTGGCACACAGCAGACATTCAATACACAGTGGCTTTTTAAGATATTATCATTGTCTCATTTATTTAAATAATTTGCCTTTCTAGAACAAAAGCTAGTAATAGGAACTAAGTCAGAGAACTGACAAGAAGTCATTTCCAACTCCAATTAAGGGAAATTCAAATAATTACTTCCACCTACTCTTCCTTCATAATAGAGAACCAATTTCCTCTTTCCATTCCATAAGGAATCCAATAGTAAAACTGCTAAATCTGTGACACAACTGAAGTTTTACAAGCAGCCAATCAATGAAAAGGGAAGAGGGGAAGAAAAACTAAAAGGAGGGCTTGCTCTTATTCACTAGGAGGATATGAAAGTGGCATCTACTGCTTCTGTCTTGAGCTTAGCAGTAGGCACCTCTGAGCAGGAGAGAAAGAGCCTAAATGAGCTTACTGTCTAAGAAATAAAGTTTCAAGTCCAGGATTTGGGAAGTCACATATGTATAAAAAGAAAAGAAAGAGACTGCAGGACAGTTTTGCTCATAAGCACTTGCCAGTCTGGTATATCAGCTCAGTTCGGACAGAACAGGAACAAGTTCTGTGCTTTAGCACAAGATGAATTCATTGGAAGTGCACTGAAAGGTGCTTTGGCAATTAGCAGACTGGAAAGTAAAGAGAGCTTTGGAGTCATGAATAAGTAACAGGCCCACACAGAAGCAGGGATGAAAGTTCTGGAAATCCCATTTGGTACCCTTCATTAGAGTTGCATCCCATTTCCAGTCAACATTTGAAGCAGAGTAACAATATGTGTGCATAAGAACAAAAAAAGGTCCAATTCAAACATTCCTAGTACCAGCAGAGGCAACCACAAACTGTGGAGTGCTGAAAACTTCAAACAGGGTAATGAAGGCCAGTCACAACTAGCGTCTGACATTGGCCTGCACCAGAGACCATCCAATACACTGGGAGACCTAGCAGAACTACCTAATAGATAGAAATAAACCCAAACAGGCAGCCAAAAGGGGAAAACAAAAAAATCAAGCCCCAAATGAAGAATTATTCAGAAGAAGAGATAAATGAAATGGAGATAAACAATTTATCAGATACAGAGTTCAGAATACTGATTATAAGGATGCTCAACATCACAAAAAAAGATACGGAAACTATGAAGGAAATTAAGAATGACATAGTAGAAATAAAAAAGCATTGGAAGGAATAAACAGCAGATTAGGGGAACCTGAGGACTGAATCAGCAAATTAGAAGACAGGGTAGAAAGAAAATCACTCAATCAGAGAACAAAAAAGAAAAAACAATTTAAAAACAGGACAGTTTAAGGGAACCGTGGGACAAAATGAAACATAAAAATATTCGCATCATAGAAGCACCAGGAGATATAGAAAGTAAACAAGAGTTAGAGAACCTGTTTGAAGAAATAATGGCAGAAAACTTCCTTAACCGGATGAAGAAAAAAGTCACACAAGTTCAGGAGGCACAGAGAGTCCCAAGCAAGAAGAGCCCAAAGAGGCCCACGCCCAGACACATCATAATTAAAATGCCAAAAATTCAAGAAAAGGAGAGAATCTTAAAGGCAGCAAGAGAAAAGCAATCTGTTACCTACAAAGGAGCTCCCATAAGGATGTCAGCTGATTTCTCATCGGAAACTCTACAGGCCAAAAAAAAAAAATGGCATAAAGTATTCAAGGTAATGCAAAACAAGGATCTGAAACCTAGACTACTCTATCCAGCAAGGCTATCATTCAAAATAGATGGTGAGCTCTGGTCATTTTGGGTTAATGGTTAGAGCATCAGCCTGCAGACTGAAGAGTCCCAGGTTTAATTCCGGCCAAGTGCAAGTACCTTAGTTGAGGGCTCAATTCTTGGTCCTGGTCAGGGCTCATGTGGGAGGCCACTAGTCAATGTATCTCTCTCACATTGATGTTTCTCTCTCCCTCTCTCTGAAAACCAATGGAAAAAATATTCTCAGGTGAGGATTAAAAAAAAAAGATGGTGAAATAAAAAGCTTCCCAGACAAAAAAAGACTAAAGGAGTTTATCACCACCAAATCAGCACTGCAAGAAATGTTAAAGGGACTGGTGTAATAAGAGGTTGAAATAGAGAGCACAAGATACATAAGCATAAAGAAATAAAATAGTAATAGGTAAGTACCTATCAATAAGAACTTTAAATATAAGTGAATTAAATGCTCCAATCAAAGTACAGAGGGTAGCTGAGTGGATAAGAAAACATGACCTGAATATATGCTGTTGACAAGAGACCCACCGCAGAACAAAAGACTAGCTCAGGCTGAAAAAATAAAACTTCTGGAGGACTTTACTGGATAGATCTTCCAGTCAAAAAATCAACAAGGAAACAGTGACACACTAGATCAGATGGATTTAGCTGACATTTACAGCTGCAGAATATGCATTCTCCCCAAGTGCACATGAGACATTCTCAAAGATAGACTACATGTTAGGACACAAAACAAATCTCTACAAGTTCAAGAAGACTGAAATCATATCAAGCATCTTCTTGGACATTTATACTATTGAATACTATGCAGCTGTAAAAAAGAAGGATCCCTGCCCGGCCGGGCGTGGCTCAGCGGTTGAGCGTTGACCTGGGATCCAGGCGATCCAGGTTCGATTCCCGGTCAGGGCACATGCCCGGGTTGTGGGCTCGATCAATGACTCTCTCATCATTGATATTTCTCTCTCTCTCTCTCTCTCTCCCTTTCCTTTCCTCTCTCTGAAATTAATAAAGATATATTAAATATATATATATATATATATATATATATGTCAATTTAAAAAAAAAAAAAAAAAGAAGGATCCCTTACCCTATGAGACAGCATGTTGGGACCTGGAGAAGTGAAATAAGCCAGTCAGAGAAAGACAAGTATCACATAATCTAACTCGTATGTGGAATCTAATGAACAAAATAAACTGATGAACAAAATAGATCCAGATCTAGATCAGAGGGAAGATAGGGGTGGGTGTGAAGAGATTAACCTAAGAAGTTATATGCCTATATGCATAACCCATGGACTGATAATAGTGTAGTGAAGGCCTGGGGGGAGATATGCAGGGGGGGATCAATGGGGGAAAAAGGGACATTTTTAATACTTTCAACAATAAAGATAAAATTTTTAAAAAAGAACAACAAAAAAGCAGTTTTCAGCACCCTACCACTAAATCTCAGTCTTCTCTAATTTCCTATGCAAAAGCCATACAAGCACGATCTTCCATGGAAAACATCACAATAGAGGAAAATTGGCCCAATTTCCTTTCTACCTAAATTGGGTCTTCATGTACCACAACATTCAATGCTAACAAGTGACATGGTTTCACTTTGTCAATTTGTAAGAAACTAAAATCCTTAAATATGACCAAGACCCTGTCTGAGAGACAGTTAAAAGGACACATTGAACTATTTTAGCATATTAATAGTCTATTGGCTTTTATCTTAAGAAATCTTGGAGTTTGTGTGTGAGTGTGTATTCCCAAAATTCCTACAAAGACAGGGAAAAGTGGGATGACAGAATAAAATTTTTGTCCCCATGGTCTAACATTACAAACTTAATATAACATATCAGGCTCTTGCAGATGAGTAAACTACGTTCTCAGTATGCTAAACTCATTTTGCCACTTTGGGGAGAAGGGTAAGATTTGGTGGATGGAAGAAGAGGCATTAACTGCTTAAAGATATTTGAGTATTACATAGACTGTGAGATATAGGTTATTCTAACTTTATGCAACAAATTAACTCTTTTAAAAAATAATTTTGGTAAATGATTTATATTTTAAACTTTTGCACTTAAAGGAATCCTATAGTAGAGCCTTCTTAAAAACAAGTCATACTCTCCAACCACAATTCAGCCATAGTTTTGCAAATTTTATTTGTACAATGTGACAGGCAGTTGTAATAATTTAGTAATTGGTGTGAAAGAGTACAGGCATTTTCCAAAGGCCTGACATAATTAACAGAGATCTTTCACTCAACTGAAAAGTATCGGGCCCAATGCAAACTTAGGCCAGGGAGAACATATGAAGCTATGGCTTCACATGACAGTGATGTATTTGGTTGTTTGACACTAAGTCAACATATACTCTCTTCTGAGATGCAGTCACAGATGTGTTGCAAAAAATGTGGCACAAGAAAGAACTGACCTGCTTAGCACCTGGCTTCTGCTCCATTGGTGTCATGGTGAGTGTTTTGGTCTCTTTCTCATACTGGCAGTAGTATTTCACCCAAGATATTCCCAGAGCCCCTAGAAAGAGAGGCAAAAGTGAGCTGACAAATTAATTTTTTGGCTGCATGGTCAGTCCACCCCTAAGATGGAAGCTGCATACAGTTTAGCCTTCAGGGTCATGCTCCAGATCCAGCCCTCCCCTTCCCCTGAGTTCCAGCCTTGTATTACCACCTGCCTATTGCACGTACGGAGATGTGAACACTCATCAACTGCTTTCCACATCTGCTCTGGCTTGCTCCAAACCACTCACCTTGCCATGTTCTCTATGAATGCTACCACTACATATCTTATTATATAAGCTGAAAACCTGTCATCTTCTGCTCCTACTTCCCTGTAATGTGCCCCATTTGATTGGTGGTTGGTTCTGCCCATTCAATCCCTTAAATGTCTCTCCTTAAGCTGTCTTATCCTCTCCATCTCTTTTAAAACTAACTTAGTTCAACACCCTATTGCTGACTTATCTGTTTCATGTTTTATAAGATATCTAAGCAAAACAAAAATTCATTATTTTTCCAATTAATTTTACTCCTTTCAAGTCCATTCTCCACTCTTTTGCTAGAGGGATATTTTAACTATATATCTCTATTTATGTCATTCTTCTCATTATAAACCACCCATGGTTTCCCATTATCTCCAAACTCCTAAGGTTGGCCCTCAAAGCCCTTCATATTATGATCATATTTATCTTTTCAACTTTGTTTCTGTGTTCCTGTCTCATTGAATTAATTTCAGTTTCCAAATAAAAAGGTGACCATATAATTTATCATACATATTCAAGACATATTTAAGAGTGAATGAGGTACCATTGTTAATTACATTAGGACAACAGATATAAACTAGGACTATTCTTGGCAAATCAAGACCCTACAAATAAACTACATCCTCATAAACCTCTGTGCCTTTACTCATGCAGTGGTATACACCTGGAATTTTCTTTCCCTTTTTCTTTACCTGTCAAGAGCCCACTCATAATTCAAGTTCCAGTTCAAACATCACTTTCTCAGTGAAGCCCTTATATATATGCCCCTTATATATATGCTCAACATATTTCATTATAATTATTGATATACTTGTCCATCTTCCTCATCAGACTGTGTACTTCTTGAGGTCCAAAATGAAGGTGGATTCATTTTTTTGTATGCCTAATGCATTGAATATTATCTGGAAAAAAGGATGCTCATTAAGCATACATTCAACTGAGTAGCAATAACATATCCACTTGACAAATTAGAAAAATGGGGCATAGAAGGATCACATAGCTAGTTAGGATTAGAGCCAAGATTACAAACACATTATTCTGTACCTCTTTTATAATATTACAGTGGTTCACAAGTAGGGGCAATTTTGCCCCCCAGGGGACAGTTGGCAATGTCTAAAGACATTTCAGATTATAACACTTGGCAAGTGATAAAGTGGCGAGAGATGCTGCTAAACATCCTATAGTGCACAGGATGTCCCCTTCAGAACAAGGAATTACTCAGCATGAAATGTAAATAGTGCTGAGATTGAGAAATCCTGCAATGCAGAGTTGAAGAGATGAACCTGACAGATGTAAGATCACATCTTTAAAATCCATCAAAAGTTAATTGCTCTAAGGGAGGAAAAGCAAAATAATATCACTGCTACAATATCATGCTTTGTGTATTGCAGTGGTTTTTGCCACTGGTAACCTGCTCTCCAGGTAGAATAATTCTGGTCAGGGAATGAAATCACAGACTTTGGGGTCATTAGGTCATAGTTCATAAGGAAAATAAAACAGTACATACAGGTTTGCATAATGTAATTTAGAAGGCAGGAAAACTTGAATCATCTGTAATGTTTGGTGACTGGGTAAGTTAACCCATTTTCCTTGGCTATCAATGAACAACTGCCTTGCCCACTGAAATCATGATGGTTATTTAGTGGTTTAAGAGCAACCGTGTAATCCTAAAGCAGTGGAAGGTAGAGAGTATAGAGGTAGGAGCATAGGTTTTGACATTTCACAGACCTGAGTTGACTCTAAGTCCTGTTACTTAATAGTTGGGTGACTTTCAACTAGTGAAATCGCTAAGCCTTAGTGGTCTCATGTAAAAAATGGGTATAAAGTGGTTTCAAAGATTAAATGAGATAGTGTATTTAAAGCACTTAGCACCATGCCTGGCACATAGGAGGTGTAACAAATATTATTTTTCTATCTCCTATCCCCTACCTCCTTTTTTGCCCCAGCCAAAGTCATTAAAAGCACTAAATGATTAACAATTACCATTTTGAATCTCAGAGAAAACCTGAGGTCTTACTATTCCAGAACCTTTGGAAGACAAATCTTTAACCTCCCCTTCCAATTTCCCCTTCCTTTTAATTTTCACTATTACCAGGCTACTCTCCAAAGAGGTATAGTTCTCAGGGGTCTGTGACCATTATTGGTGCCAGAGTTTGGAAAAGCCAAGAAGCAGTAGGTGCCAGTCTACTTAAACCCAGTGGGTATACCAGTATTCCCACTCACATTTCTCTTGGGTATACAGATAGCCTTCAATGGTTGGCTGTCCTGGAAGTTTGCAAGTCTGGGGAGCCTCTTTCATCCTTTTCTTAAGGTCTTCCATCTCTTCTCGGGTACTGGAGAAATGATTTCTTGTCTGCCAAGACATTATCATCATAATCATTATTATCATCACCATCATCATAAATACGCAATTTTTGGTCAGAGACCCAGAGTTGTCTTGGCTTTCATTATGTGTTACAACACAGCAAAAACCAAGTGTTGAATGCCATAAACTTTGGAAACTAATTTTATAGAGTTTAACAGTAGTAAAGACTAAAAGGGCCCGGCCGGGCATGGCTCAGTGGTTGAGCATTGATCTAGGATCCAAGTGATCGGGGTTCGATTCCCGGTAAGGGCACATGCCCGGGTTGCGGGATCAGTCCCCAGTCAGGGGTGTGCAGGAGGCAGCTGATCAATGATGACTCTCTCATCATTGATGTTTTTATCTCTCTCTCTCTCTCTCTCTCTCCCTTCCTCTCTCTCTGAAATCAATAAAGATATATATTTTTAAAAAAAGACTAAAAGAGAAACAAACAAATAGCAATGTACACATAAAACCACATTTGAGAAACTTTTTCTAACAGGAATCACATAAGACTCAAATAAATAAGAGCTCTTAGAATTCTGAGCAGGAGACTGACCCATGCTTGACCAAGAGGGCAACTTCTAACTTCTGCCTCAAGTAAAGTTACTGCCTACTTAACTCTGATTTAAATTCTGACCAGTAGGATAAAATATATGAGAGGGTGCTCTCTTTGAAGATAGGTGAATAGAAAATTATGTTTTCATAATCATGAATAGCAAAAGCTAATGGTGAGAAGTAATATTTTAAAAATATACAACTAAAACACAATGGCAAGACACAGCTTGAAATGTGGATATGAAAATCATTAGAGGCCCTTAGTATTTAGTCTCAAGATTGTCACATGACAGTGACAAAGGTGATCTTAGCTACCCTATCTAGTTGGGCTCACTCTATTCATTATCCTTTAAATGAGTTCACCATATATATCCATGCAAAGGCTTGCTAAACTCATACTTTTCAAGCTATATTTGAAAGAAGATTCAAGCAATTAACCTGGTTATAGAAATACTTTATAAGTCAGCAGAAGATAAGGGCTCTCACATTCTGGTGAAGGAAAGTCCCCAGAAAAGAGAACCCGTAGAAAAGAGAGTGCCCCAAAAGAAAAACAACAATAGCAACTGTAAGTCAGGAAATTTCACAAACAAGTGAAATTTATTTCCACTGCCATTTACCAACCATTTTCATCTAAAAATACACTTATAAATTTCATTTAATGTAATAATTAGTTCAAAGTAACTACGTTAGTGATGCCTTCTCTGAATGTACTCCACAGTCAATTGTCAACTCTCTGTGCATGTTTAAAATTTTTGGTCTTAATTTTATTATAGCAGTTATCAAAAGGAATTATTATTTATATGTGATTATGTCTCTCTCCACCAAGAGACTGTATATTTCTTGAAGACAGAAAAACTAACATGTTTCATGTTACAATGAGGCATGTTACAATACCTAACACACAGTATATGTTCATTATATCCACAAGTATTATTAAATGTGAATTAAATAAACAAATAAGAAAAAAATGTGACAAGAAGGAAGGCTGTGCTTATGCCCATCTATAAGGACCAATATGGGAAAGGAGGTGGAGAAAACCTTGAAAAATAATTCAGTTAACTCTAGTAATATTTAGTAAAAAAAGGAAGAGGGGGGAAATTGGCATTCATGATAATAAAACCCACAATGAGAGTGTCTTGATTGATAAGCAGGGAAGTAGCATAAAACCTGTGCATAAATAAGCCCATAGCTGGGTTCTGATCTAAGAGAGATGCAACAATTTAGCAACACTTAATAAATATTGGATAGATAGAGGTGTCAGTAGGTATAAGGGTGGGTTTGAGCAACAGTCGGCCCCAAAGACAGGGAAGAGCAAGAACAGTCCAGTATACTAAAGTATCTGTGATCCACACCACTGTGTCTTGACAAATTGGCTGGAGTGTTAAAACCTAGAATTTGAAGGTCAAGGTCATCAGGGTTCAAATCCAATTGTAATGCAGAGACAGGTGACAAAACCCACACACGATCTTACATTCTGCAAACTGAGCTGGAGCTTTTGTTTGTATGGGAGGAAATCCTGTGTGAGCTCCACAGTCAAGTTGTTGGAAATGAAGAGGCTATGGAGAAAGGCCAAGACCTAGGGAAAACATGTAAAAATAACTTTATCACCAGCACCTTCTCATTAATCAAATAAATAAAACACAATCACAGAAAAGAAATTCCACACAGTGTTTACCCAGTATAGTCTTAAAATTAGTCATGCAAACACAAACATGTCTACTCATAGCTATTCTACTCATAACTATTCTCTTATTTGGTTAAGCGTTTATACTGAACTCAGTTCCAGAAAATAAGTACTACTAACCAATTTATTCACTCAGATACTTTTTAGGTAGCATATAAAACCATTCATAATTTGGACCGTATGGGGATAGACTGTCTTTTCTCTCTAAAACATCAGGAATATAAATATTTGTGGAATTGGTAACTAAATGGATAAATGAATAAAGTAAGCATCTGTACCCTTATGAAGACTGCCATAATGCTAAAGAATCCAAGGAGCCTAAACCCAATTTTAAATTAGAAATGTTTTGAGGGAGTTGCAGAAGACAGGATACAAATGATCAATACAATATTTTTAATGTCCAAAATGTTCAACATCATTAAAAATCAAATATGCATAAGTAAAAATAAAAAATATGATTTTCACCTATCAAATATAAACATTTTAAGAATAATGCTCAATGCTGGCAATAGGCAAGTATAATAAGAAGTACTAAAAACTGGTCTATTCTTTTTAGAAAGTAAACAGGTGAGCACCCATAAATATGCACACACCATATACATATAAACATATGTATATATAAATACAAACTGCATATGTATATATACATAAACACATACAAAAAACTATGTATATAAACACATGTGTATATATAGTACTATGTACCATACACACATGTGTGTATATATGTATATACACACACACATACATATGTGTGTGTGTGTATATGTGTGTGTGTGTACCACACACAAAATACTACACACAATCTTCCTATTTCTTTCCCAAACTTTCCCATCTCAGGAAATGACAATGCTACCCAATCAATCAAACCAGAATATAAAGAATCATACCTGATTTCTCTTTCAATCACATCTCAATCCAATCTATCAGTAATTCCTGTCAGTTTGCTTCTAAATATGTCTCCAATCTTTTCTATTTCCACTACCACTCTAACCCAAATCAACTTCTTCTCTTGCCTAGAGCACTGCACTAACTTCCTAACTGGTTTCCTCAGTAACCGTGTTGGCTTCTTCCAAGCCATTCTCCATATAACAAAATCGGGTCAATTATATCTTGTTTATTTATTTTTATTGATTTCAGAGAGAGGAAGGGAGAGGGAAAGAGAGATAGAAATATCAATGATGAGAGAGCCATTGATGCACGCCCTCCACTGGGGATCGAATCCGCAATCCGGACATGTGCCCTGACTGGGAATCAAGCCATGACCTCCAGGTTCACAGGTCAATGCTCAACTACTAAGCCATGGCAGCCAGGCTTATATACTGTTTAACACCCATCAGAGGTTTTCCCCTTCCCTTAGACTAAAATCCAAACACCTTACCATAGCTACAGGCCCTATGCCTTCCTTTCAGAAATTATTTGCTGCCACTCCCTTATATCTCATCTGTATCTAAAGGTTAATCTTTTCGTTCCTTGATTACACCATTATTTCCTAAGTTAATGACTGTGCCTGTCTGTCTTGCTGTGTCTTGAATGTTATTTCCCTATTATTTACATTACTTCACCTTTGTTTTCTTTAGATCTTAAATGACACTTTCAGAGGACCTCCTTGACTACTTGATCTAAAGTAGTTGTCCATTTTCATTCTTTGTTTTAGTGATTATCACAACTTACAATTATTTTATTTATGTATATTTTCCTTCCCTTCAGTCTATCCCATGACATAGTAGTATTCATAAAGACAGAAACTGAGTCTCTTTGTTCACTACAGGATAACGAGTGTTAAGCAGATGAATGAAATAAATACTTGTTTGTACATATACGTATACAGATATATACAAATGACAGATACACATGAACACAGATGTATATACTCATGTTTAATATATGCATGTCTATGCACACAGGTGTACACATGCCCAAATCTATAAGTACCTGGGTATACATTGATAGAGAAAAATATATATATAATAGATACACAGAGAATATGGGAAGAAAATGCCACAATATTAACAGTAATTATTTCTGTATGGGGAATCTGTTGTTTTGTTTTGTTTTTCTAATAATTTTTTATAGCTTTTCTGCAATAAGAATAATTTGTTATAAAAAAAAGTTGTTAAAATTCAACATAGTTGTCAAATCAAAGCACATCATATTTTATAACAAATTAAGGAGATATAAGTAAAAAAAAAATAAAGGAGATAGAAGTAAAAATGGTAGAATGGGAAGTCATTGAGTACAAGGGACATGAGTTCCCAGCACAGTGCCTGGTATATAATGGGTATTTTGAAAGGTTTTATGAAAGCATAAGAGGAAGAAACGAAGGAGAACAAGGTAAAAAAAAAAAAAAAAGGAGACAGAGACACCATAGAGGGAAAGGAGAAGAAAGGAAGAAAAGAAAGAGAAAGAAAGAGAAAGAAAGAAAAATCAAAGCTAGAGAGAAAAAGAGGGGAGGAAAGAGTAAGATTCATTATTAAACACTATCTTTCACATTCTTTGAAGTTCCAACTTTATGATCAAAGTTCTCCACATTTACCAAGCATTTAGGAAATATTTTTAGAGCATTAATCAACAGATAGATCTTACCGGCTCCACAATATTGAACTTCTTGGACTCCTGAACTTCCTGGATTTGATGAACATAATCAAGGGAGGACTCAAAAAAAATGTGCCTCTCCTTGTCCACCTGCAGGTCTGCCTGAAGAAGAGTAGTAAATGTCACAAATTAGTAAGTCAGTACTTACGGAATCAATAGAATGCTAGAGCTACAGAATTTAGCCAATAAGTAGTGATCTTATTTCTTTATTTTATAAATAGAGAACATGAAGCCAAGAGATAAAAAGTGACTGACACAAGACTTCCAGTTTCTGGTCCTAGAGTAAGAAGCTTAGAATTATCATGCCCATCATCATACAAGAAAAAAGTTGAACAAGGTGAAAATCAACAACTCCGCTTAGATGCAACAGAGGATTGAAGTCAGAGAGAAAACCAATGTCTCAAAAATTGTACAGACATTTGAATATGGAGAATCAGAGCTTTGCCTCAGTCAATATCAAACTTTACTTAAGAACTCTCTAGGGGGTCCAAGATGGTGGCATATGTGGATGCTGACCTTGAACCCTCCCCAAAACACATTCAATTTACCCCTATATTTAGAGCAATTCCTCCTGAAAGACAACTATAGCCAATTGAACAGCTCTGCACAACAAGCAACAGAGAGAGAGGCACAGAGAGGGTTGAGGAACCAGGAACCACAAGAGCTCTCCAGAAGCTGAGTAAACAACCCAGGACCAGAGGAACACAGTGCATGTCATTGTTTACATCTCCTGGGCATGTGGATAACAGACGGAAGCTCCATCCAGGTTCTATGGTCAACCTGCAGAGCCGTGAAGCACATCCCCAGCCACCACCCCTGGAGCTAGATTCAACAGAAGCAGGAGGGCACCATAGCTTTAATCAAAGGAGCTCCTTCACTAGGTGACTGATCCAACAGGTATGGCAGGGTTATTCTTCACCCACTGGATTGCACATGCATGTGGCGCTCCTCTGCCTGGAGAGAGTACAGAGCTAGCAAAACACTGTGGTACTGGCTATAGGGCTATCTTATCCAGAGGAAGTACAGAGATAGTGGGGCACTACTGTGTGCTCACGTGGCACTACCCCTCCGAGAGAGTGTAGAGCTGACAAATGTGCTTTGGTGCCTGCACATAGGACTGCCCCATCAGAGAAAGTGCAGAGACAGTGGGGCACTGCTGCATGCACAGGTGGGGCTCCTCTGCCCAAAGAAAACACAAAGCTAGAAAAATCTTGCAACCCAATGTGGAGTGAGTGGAGTGATGTTGTGCATGTGCACAGGGTTGCCAAGCCAAGAGAAGGTAAAGAGCTAACAAAGTAATGCTGTTTGTGCACACAAGTCTGCCCTACTAGGAGAAAGGGTGGAGCTAATAGGGAGTTGAGATACAAGAAAGCAATCATGCAAAGCAGCCCAGCCCAGACTATGCTCCTACTACAGATAATTAAAACAACAGGACAAGCCAAGCACACACCAAGCAGTCTATTCTATACCAGGAAGCCCTACCCAGATTAGAAGGGCAAGTAAGCCACACACACCAGGCTACCCAACTCGGAATCCACTCCTTCAAGCCAGGTGAAACAATAGGCATTGCACACACCCACCCCAACTACAATCAGCAAGCTAAAACTATTCAACACATAATCTAACAAGGGCCACTTTTTCAAGACTGAGAAAGGTAATGATTCCATTCAACTCAGAGGAACAAACACAGAAAGTGAAACAAAATGGGGAGACAGAATATACCCCAAATGAAGGAACAAGAAAAAACTCCAGAGGAAAACCCTAATGAAAGAGAGGGAGGTAATTTCTCAGATAAAGAATTCAAAGCAACAGTCATAACAATGTTCAATGAATTGAGCATAGAATATAGGAACAGAGAACACTTGAACAAAGAGATAGAAAATGTAATAAAGAACGAATCAGAGATGAAGTGTCCAATAACTAAAGTGAAGGATATATTAGAAAAAAATCAACAGCAGCTTAATTAATACTGAAGAATAGATTAGCGAACTGAAGGCAAAATAGTGGAAATTATCCAATCAGAAACAAAATGAAAATAGAATTTTTTAAACTGAGGCTAGTATAAGAGATCTCTGGGGTAACAAAAGAACCTAACATTCACAATGAAGCATGGAACAGACTGACAAAACTCAAAGGGAAGGTGGGGATGGGTGGGGAGAGATTAACCAAAGAATTTATATGCATATATGCATAACCCATGGACACAGACAATAGTGTAGTTAAAGCCTGGGGCAGGGGTGGGGAGGTGTGGGGTAGAAGGGGTCAATGGGGAAAAAAGGGGACATCTGTAATAGTTTCAATAATAAAGATAAAATTTATAAAAACAACATTATAAGAATTACAGAAGGAGCAGAAAGAAAGGGACAGAAAGAATAGTTGTAGAAATGATGGCTGAAAACTTTCTTAATCTAGGGAAGGAAAGAGATATTCACGTCCAAGAAGCACAGTGAGTTCCAAACAAGATGAGCCCAAAGAGAACCGCACCAAGATATATTGAAATTAAAATGACAAGACATAAGAATAGAGACAATCTTAAAGGCAGCAAGAATGAAACAAGTCACTCACAAGAGAAACCTTATAAGGCTATCAGCTGACTTCTCAGAAGCAACTTTATAGACCAGAAGAAAGTGGCAGAAAATATTTAAGTGCTGAAAGAAAAAAATCTACAGCATTGAATACTATATCCAGCAAGGATATCATTCAAAATTGAAGGAGAGATAAAGAGTTTCCCAGACAAGCAAAGACTAAAACAGTTCAGCTCTGGCCGGTGTGGCTCAGTTGGTTGGAGCATCACCTCATATACTAAAACGTTGCAGGTTCCATTCCCTGTCAGGGCACAGACCTAGGTTGCAGGTTCAATCCCCAGTCAGGACACATATAGAAAGCAACCAATCAGTTGTTCTCATGTTCTCTCTTACCTCTTTCTCTCAAATCAATAAGTATATCCTCAGGTGAGGATTTAAAAAAATCTAAAAAGTTCGCGATCACTAAAATGTTAAAGGGATTTCTTTATGAAGAAAGGAAAAATGTCATAATCTGATATAAGAAAACATGGGAAGGAACAAATCTCGCTGGAGGAAGATGAGGGAGGAGTAGGTGGAAGTTGCACTCCCCTCCTCTCAGCCTCAAACTAGAATTACAACTAAAATATAGAACAATCGACCTAAATAACCAACTGAAGACTAGCTGAACAGATTTTACAACCAAGGATTTACAGAAGCAACCTTGACACTGGTAGAAAAGGCAGAGATGTCGCCGAACCCCATTCACAGTCGACAGCTGAGAATCCAGAGCAATATCTCAGCTGCAATGGCGCCCCCTGAGGAAAGTGAGGTCTCAACTAGATGCTCAGCTCCCCAGCTTGAAGCAACAGAATAAAGAGAGGTATCCACATAATATCTGGTGGTAAACAGTGGGGATTCTGTACACCTGCAAGAGAAGGGAGTCACCTAGAAACCCAGATGTCCTCTTAAAGGGCCAGAACACAAAATTTCGTTTGCATCCACTCCCCCTGGGATGTGGCAGAGAGAGGGTGGGTTGGAGTCAACTAGAGTCTTGTGAAAACAGACTGGGCTATATGGCTCTGGGAAGAAGGCTAAAGCGACAGGGATGGCCACTGGGTACCTGCGGTGAGCCCTCTCCCACATTACCCACAAATGCCTTCTTTCCAGGGGCAAACACTCCCCTCCAATCTGTATTGGCCTAGGGGGAGTTGCACAAGCCCCAACCTCTTAGCACCCTGTTGTCTCACCCAAGCTCACACTCTGTGGAGGAGTCTGTTGCCTGAGCCTGTATTATAGATTTTTTTGAAGGGATCTTGGGGACAAAATAAAGAAGAATCAGAGATAGAGTTGTGTAGCTCTGTGTGACTCGGGGAAGAGACCATTTCCCTCCTCAACTGCAGGCCAGAGGACCCCCTTCCACCCCAATGGAGCACCCCTCTCCCAGCAGCCATAGCAGCAAAGCCACCTGCCACCTGGAAAGTTCTCCCAACATGACAGCAGAAACGTCTACAGTGGGAGAGCCCTTCCCTTGCAGCCAGAGCAGTGGCATTGCTAACTTCAATAGGAGACCCAAATAGCCCCATCAGGGGAGAAACTTTACCTCGACCCTCCTGACTATGGGTGGCCAGACCCTGCTGAGCTTGTGCTCCTCAGCATTGTTAGCCATTTGTAGTCAGCCTGATTCCCCAGTGTAGAGCATTGTCCATGAGGTCTAGGCAGAATCTGGGGAATACTGAGTTGTGTGGCTCTTAGGTTGGGCCATTTTTTCTGCACATACCAGAACAACATCACCATTCCTGTGAAGAACCCTCCCTCAACATGGCCAAACATTGGTCTGTGTGAACCTTATAAATACTACTGGCCTCACCCTGATGAATATCTGAGACCTGGCACTATCACAAAGGTCAACAGGAGCAGGGCGAGTGGTGGCTTACCATGGTGTACCCTGAAAATGTTGCTGAATGGCCTCAGACTCAACACTGACAGCAAGTTTGAATCTATATCAATCTGTTGAACACCACTCACCTTCAGCTGGTTTCTAACTGAGAGCCTCCCTCAAGAAACTCAACTACTGTCAGAGGCTCTTTCAGTAACTAAACCTAAGAAACAGATAAAAGGTGAGGGAAGAGCTCGGGGAACCCTGGGCCTTTTGCTGAAATGCCCCCAGGCTCAGTGCTGGTGGAAACAAGCACTGGTGCTCAGATAGGTCCCTCCCACAAAGGCAGACTCACCAGAGGCAGCCACAAATTGTGGATTGTATTTCCAAATAGGTAGCAAAAAGCCCATCACTGTAAGCACCTGACATCGATGAGCACTGGATCCCCTAGCAAGGGGTCCCAGGGCCAATACAACCAGAGTTTCAGGACACATCAGAGCACAACCCAATTAGCACCACAAGCAAAACACACAAAGAAAGATGTCAGCAGACATCAGACTCTGTTGGGGTGACTTCAGTGTTGTGGAGCCAGTTCCTGCAGAGCAGTTCATACATTGTGTTCAGAGTCAATCCTCACATCCAAAAGTAGGAGCAACCCCACCAATGGACAGTCAACATCAATCAAGACTCAAACACAACAGGAGGATTCACATAACCCACACAAGGGACATTCCTGGAGCACATAGCTAAAGCCATCAGGGAGACTGACTCTGAGCCCCAGAAGACACCTTATACATAAGGCCACCACACTATGGCATGGCAGATATACATAATACACAGAAAAAATGTCAAAGAGGCAGTAAAAATGAGGAGAAAAAGAAACATGCACCAAATGAAAAAACAGGAGGAATCCTCAAGAAAAAGAACTAAATAAAATGGAGCAAAGCAAGCAACCAACCAAAGAGTTCAAAACAATAGTTATAAAAATGCAAAAGGAACTTAGCAAGAACTTCAACAGCATGAAAAAGACATAGAAACCATTAAAGGAATCAGTCAGAAATTAAAAATACAATAACAAAAATGAATAATACATTAAAAGGAATCAAGAGCAAGGTAGATGAAGCAGAACATCAAAATAGTGATTTGGAAGAAAAAGCAGGATAAAACAACCCATCAGAGGAGCAAAAAGAAAAATAAATTTTAAAAACTGTGGGAGGAGGGGAAGATGGTGGCACTGTGAGAAGCAGCAGAGTGCCCCTGCTCCCAGCCATAGACTCGATTTACTCCTAAAATCCTACGTAGCCAGCTTGGAAAAACCAGAGAAACATACCTGAGTGGACAGAGCGCAAGTGGGGAGCACTGAAGAAACATCACAGAGTCCAGCAAGAGGGGGGCGTAGGAATGGGGAGTCTCCCCTGAAGCCTGTGTTGGGCTCCAAGCCCAGAGGCCTGGAGGCTGCAAAGCCCACTCCCCTCAGGAGTGCGGACAGGCCTCCAAAAGCGGGGATCTCACACCCAGAGCAACGAGAGGGAAAGGAGCGCGCCACGCACAGGGCAGAGGGACCCAGGGAAGCGCTGAGTCCACAAGGAGGGGACGGTTTCTTCCTAGGAAACAAAGCCTCTAACTGCAGACAGCACCTTCCTAGCAAAACAAAGCTTCTAGTGGCAGCTGCAACCAGCATCTCATGCTCGGGGTGCCGACCATAGGGAAGGCTAGCCCAAGGTCTGTGGCACCCAAGTGGTAAGGGACAAGAGAATTGTGCTGAGCAGCCGCACACAGGTACCCTCTGCCTCCCTGTGGGGCATTGTGTTGAGCCCCAGAAAGCACTGAATCTGCGTGGTACTGGGGAGAGGAGGGGCCCTCCCTGTCTGAGCTCCCAGTGTAGAGAGGCTGGGATCTGTGACCAGCCCTGAGGGGCGCCGTGGTGGCGCGTGAAGCCGCCCCAGCTTTGCTGAGACCAGCAGGGCAGGGAGCTGCCTGGAGCTGACTTTGGGTCCCCTCCCGCAGGGAGCTTTGGTGCGTAGGCAGCAGGACCTTGCAGGGTGGACTCTCTGCCTGTGTATTGCTTTGTGCATTTGTGAGCTTGATCACAGAACTGGCTCCCACCTTCCCAGCCTGCACTGCAGGGACAGACCAATGGAGCATGGGATTGAGGTCTGCACAGTAGACTGTCTGAGGGGCGGACCTGGTGAGACCAGCCAACCAGAGCTGAGCAGGGAGGGGCAGAGCCCACCTGCCTCTCTGCCACCAGGAGCACTGCCACCAACAGGAAAGGGGTGGGTCCAGCTCACTGAAGCCCCAGACACACCCATAGGTCACAGTCCTGAGGGGAAAGGGAGAGACACTCACAAGAGTACTGTACAAGAATAAGACTCTCAGGGACTGTTGTTTGGGAACTGTAGGAAAACCTGAAAACGACTGCTGGGGGCTGGGCAGGCAAAGGGCTCACCAGAATGTTTTTTCAGTCAAACCAACTGATCCCAGGCTGCTGAAACAGCTCATACAGAAAAGCAAACAGGCTGAAATCTATCTGAAGCTGCAAAAGGTCAGAGCATGGGGAACTAGAATCAGAGGACAAGTGAGGGACTGAGGAGCTGGCGGTAGAGCAGAGACTAACCCCCGCAGACTGAGCGCCTGACAGCGAAACCTCTAAGGGGAGTGATACCCTGGGCTACACTACCCACCCTGTAACCTAAAGACTCTACAGAAGACTCTGGAGTAATACCAGGCAACAAGAAATTTGCAAAATAGTTGACAAGAGGAGGTGGTCCACAAAGAACTTCAGATCAACCATCTACCTAAGGACACCAGAGACAAAACTACACGGCTCCTCAAATTGGGTATACACAAGTACCTACCAGGAGAACTGAAATGAGCATACAAAACATTGACCCTCAGACAACATAAGTTGCCCAGAAGAAACTCAACTGATTGACTATCATTTTTTCTTCTGTTTTTTTGTTTTGTTTTGTTTTTGTTTTTTTCTTTGTTTTTTGTTTGAGTGTTTGTTCTCTTTTTTCCTTAGGAAGAAGAGAAAAAGGAGAAAATTTGTTTTTCCTTCTTTTTTAAATTTTATAATAATTAAAAAAAAATTTTTTTTGAAAATATTTTTTAACTAATTTTTTTTCTCTATTTTTTAAACAGTCTTGCTTAGCTTGTTTTTAGTTTTGTTTTGGTTACTTGCTTTGCTTTGTTTCATCCTTGCTTCAACTATCAAGACTTCCTTGATATTCATGCTTAACAACTGGGACTTTATCATTATAACCAAGTTTACTGCTTTCCTCTATATTGCCAACCAAATCTCTTACCGAACTCCCTCCCTGACTGGGCTATATCTCTCCCTCTCCTCTCGATTCATTAGCATAACTTCTTTTTTCTTTTTCTTTTTTCTATTTCTACATTGCTTTTGTTTTTTTGTTATCCTCCCTTCTGTCTTCCTGTCTTTTTGTTCAATTGTTAGTTTCACTTATTCTCTTTATTGTATTTTTGTTTTCTCATTTTCAACTATTATCGTATTCCTATCCTCTCCCTTAACTTTTTGCTGGTTCTTCTTTCAGAATCTTTTCTCTGCTTCTGTTATCTCCTAGTAGCTTCTCTATTTTTTACATTTTAGTTTAGAATTACATTCTAAATTTTCACCAGTATTAACAACAATATACATCTCCCTCTCTAAGAGTTACTTTTCTTTCTCTCTTTCTTTTAAGCATTTGTGTGTGTGTGTGTGTGTGTGTGTGTGTGTGTGTTCACCCTTCACTCTCCCTGTTCTATTTTAATGTGGGTTGTTTTCATTGTGACTGTCAAGATATTTTGTAAGATACCTCTTGTTTCCTGGAAATTTCATTGTGTATGGTCCTGCTTTGCCAGCACCAGTACAACAGCTTACATGACGAGGTTGGGGCTGAGACACAGTTAGCAAACCTGAGAGGAGGGTCCTCCCAAGGACTCATCAATGACAATCTAGACCCATCCACAAGAGGAGAACATAAAGACACCACAGAAAGGACACCCACAAGACAGACACACTGAGAGCAAAGAGCTCAGAAGTATGAGGAAAACACACCTCTGGGCTCCATTGTACCCACAAGACAAAATCCCATCCCACAAGACAGGGTAACAGCAAAAATATCTAATATATAGATACAAACACTAGGACCTACCAAAATGGGGAGACAAAGAAACAACCCACAAATTAAAGAAAAGGACAAATGACCAGAAAAGGACTTTGATGAGATGGAGTTAACCTACTTATCAGAAATAGAGTTCAGAGTATTGATGATGAAGATGTTCAAAGAACTTAAGGAGACACCAGATGTAAAGATCGAGGACTTTAGTGAAAACATGAAAAAAGAGATACATACCATAAATAAAACTCAGACAGAGATAAAGGATGCTGTATGTGATATCACGAATGCACTGGAAGGAATTAAAAGCAGGCTCAATGAAGCAGAGGATAGAATAAGTGACTTAGAAGACAAGGAAGAAAAAAATCACACAATCAGAGCAGCAAAAAGGAAAAACACTTAAAAAGCATGAGGACAGTCTATAGGAGCTTTGGGACAACATGAGGTGAAACAACATTTGCATTATAGAATGGACAGACGGAAAGGAAAGAGAGCAAAAAATAGAGCACCTGGTGAAGGAAATAATGATAGAAAACTTCCCTACGCTGGCGAAGGAGAAAGCCACACAAGTTCAGGAAGCTCAGAGGGTTCCAAATAAGAGGGACACAAAGAGACCCACTGCAAGACACATCATAATTAAAATGGCAAATGGCAAGGAAAAAGAGAAAATATTAAGGGCTGCAAAAGAGAGACAAGCAGTGACCTACAAGGGAACCCCCATAAGACTTCCAGCTGATTTCTCAACAGAAACTCTTCAGTCCAGAAGGGAGTGGTATGAAGTTCTTCAAGTAATGAAAAGCAAGAACATGCAACCAAGATTGCTTTATCCAGCAAAGCTATCATTTAAAATTGAAGGTGAAATAAAGAGCTTCCCAGACAAAAAAAGGCTACAGGAGTGCAGTACCAGCAAACCAGCATTGGAAAAAATGCTAAAAGGACTGCTTTAAGAAAAAAAGAGGAATAGTGAGAGAGAGGTACATCAGCATAAAGGGGAAAAATGGGATTAAATAAGTTGATATCAATAGTAACCTTAAATGTAAATGGAATAAATGGGTCAATCAAAATACATAGTTTAGCTGAACGGATAAGAAAACAGGATCCAAATATATGCTGTCTACAAGAGACCCACCTGAGAGCAAAAGACTCACACAGATTAAAAGTGAAGGGATGGAGTAAAATATTCCATGCAAATGAAAAGGAAAAGAAAGCTGGAGTAGCAATTCTTATCTCTGACAAAACAGACTTCAAAGTAAAGACCATAACAAGAGAAAAAGACGGTCACTACATAATAATAAAGGGAACAATCCAACAGGAGGAAATAACCCTTATAAACACTTATGCACCCAATATAGGAGCACCTGAAAATATAAACAATTTCTTGGGGGACTTTAAAGGGGAGATTGACAGCAACACAATCATAGTGGGGGACTTGAACACCCCACTGTCAGCATTGGGCACATCATCAAGACAAAAATTGAACAGGGAAACATAGACCTTAAATGACTCACAAGACCTAATGGATTTAATTGATATTTACAGACCAATTCACCCCAAAGTAGCAGAATACACATTCTTCTCAAGTGTACATGGAATATTCTCAAAAATAGACCACATGTTAGGGCACAAGGCAAGTCTCTACAAATATAAGAAGACTGAAATCATACCAAGCATATTCTCGGATCACAATGCCATGAAACTAGAAATTACCCACTATAAAAAAACTCAAAAATATAAAACACATGGCAGCTAAATAGCATGTTATTAAACAGTGAATGGGTTACCAATGAGATCAAGGAAGAAATCAAACACTTCATGGAAAATAAAAAAATGAACAGACAACAACACAAAATCTATGGGACACAGCGAAAGCAGTCCTGAGGGGAAAATTCATAGCATTATAAGCCTGTCTCAAGAAACAAGAAAAAGATCTAATGAACCATCTAACACAACAACTAAAAGAACTAGAATGAGAACAGCAAGAAAAGTCCCCAGGGAGTAGAAGGAAGGAAATAAAAAAAATCAGAGCAGAAATTAATGACATAGAGACTAAAAAACACTACAAAAAAATCAATGAAACCAAGAGCTGATTCTTTGAAAAGGTAAGTAACATTGATGCACCTATAGCCAGACTCACTAAGAAACAAAGAGAGAGGAACCAAATAAATAAAATCAGAAAAGAAAGAGGCGATATAACAACTGACCCAACAGAAATACAAAGGAGTGTAAGAAAATTTTATGAGCAACTATATTCCAACAAATTGGAAAACATGGGGGAAATGGACAAGTTCCTAGAAGCATACAACCTTCCAAAGCTGAATCAGGAAGAGGTAGAAAACCTGAATAGGCTGATAACAACTAACGAAATTGAAGCAGTTATAAAAAACATCCAGCATACAAAAGTCCTGGACCAGATGGATTTACAGGCGAGTTTTACCAAACATTCAAAGAACAATTAACACCAATTCTATTCAAACTATTCCAGAAAATTCAAGAGAAGGGAAACCTCCTAAAATCTTTTTATCAAGCCTGTATCATCCTAATCCCAAAACCATATAAAGACACTACATAAAAAGAAAATTACAGGCCAATATCCCTGATAAACACAGATGCTAAAATCCTCACTAAAATACTAGCAATCTGGATCCAGCAATACCTTAAAAAGATCATATATCATGACCAAGTGGGATTTATTCCAAGGATGGAAGGCAGGTACAACATCCACAAATCAATAAATGAGATACATCACATGAAGAAAATGAAGGACAAAAATCAAATGATCATATCAATAGACGCAGAAAAAGCATTTGACAAAATCCAGCACCTATTTCTGATAAAAACTCTCAGCAAAGTAGGAATAGAGGGATCATACCTCAACATAATAAACGCCATATATGACAGACATACAACCAACATCATACTCAATGGGAAAAAACTAACATAATTTCCATGAATGACCAGAATAAGACAGGGATGTGTAGTATCACCACTCTTATTCAATATAGTACTGAAAGTCCTCACCATAGCCATCAGAAAGGAAGAAAACATAAAAGGTATCCAAATTGGGAAGGAGTAAGTAAAACTGTCATTATTTGTAGATGACAAAATATTGTACATAGAAAACCCTAAAGACTCCATCAAAGTACTACTAGATTTGATAAACAAATTTGGCAAGGTAGCTGGATATAAAATCAACATCCGGAAATTAATGAGATTCTTATACACAAACAATGAGCTTTCAGAGAGAGAAACTAAAAAAGCAATACCATTTACCATTGCAACTAAAAAAAAACAAGATATCTAAGAATAAACTTAACCAAGGATGTAAAAGACCTGAACTCGGAAAACTACATGACACTGAAAAAAGAAAGAGAGGAAGATTTAAACTAGTGGGAAAATGTACCATGTAAATGGATTCGAAGAACTAATATCATTAAAATGTCCATACTGCCCAAAGCAATTTATAAATTCAATGCAATTACAATTAAAATACCAACAGCATATTTCACAGACCTAGAAAAAAACATTTCGACAATTTATATGGAACCAAAAAAGACCCCAAAGAGCTGCAGCCATCTTGAGAAAAAAGAACAGAGTGGGAGGGATCACATTACCAGATTTCCAACTGTATTACAAAGCCATTGTAATCAAAACAGCCTGGTATTGGTACAACAACAGGCATATAGATCAATGGAACAGAACAGAGACCCCAGAAATAGACCCAACCCATTATGGTCAGTTAATATTTGACAAAGGAGGCAAGAGTATCCAATGGAGTAAAGACAGTCTCTTCAATAAATGGTGCTGGGAAAATTAGACAGATATATGCAAAAAAATGAAACTAGACCACCAACATTCATCATATACAAAAATAAACTCAAAATGGATAAAAGACTTAAATGTAAGTCACGAAAATATGAAAATCCTGGAAGAAAACCAGCAGTAAAGTCAAAGACATCCCACATACTGGAATTTTCACTGATACATCTTCTACGGCAATAGAAACAAAAGAGAAAATAAACATATGGGATTACATCAAACTAAAAAGCTTCTGCACAGCAAAAGAAAACAGCCTCAAAATAGAAAGGAACCCACGGTCTGGGAAAACATATTTTCCAAGGATATATCTAATAAGGGGCTAATTTTCAAAGTGTAAAAGAACTCATATTACTAGGCAAGAGGAAGACAAACAACCCAATTAAGAAATGGGCAAGGACTTGAATAGACATTTCTCCAAAGAGGACATACAGATGGCCAAGAGACACATGAGAAAATGCTTAACGTAGCTAATCATCAGAGAGATGCACATAAAAAGCACAATGAGGTATCACTTCACACCTGTCAGAATGGCTTCCATCAACAAGTCAATGAACGACATGTGCTGGCAGGGATGTGGAGAAAGGGGAACCCTGGTACACTGCTAGTGGGAATGCAGACTGGTGCCACCACTATGGAAAACAGTATAGGGGTTCCTCAAAAAATTAAAAATGAAGTTGCCTTTTTTAGCCAGTGATTCCACTCCTAGGAATGTATCCTAAGAATCCTCAAACATTAATCAGAAAGAATATATGTACCCCAATGTTCATAGCAGCACAGTTTTCAATAGCTAAGATCTGGAAACAGGCCAAGTGCCCATCAGTAGATGAGTGGATAAAAAAACTTTGGGCTATTTACATCGTGGAATACTATGCAGCTGTAAAGAAGAAGAATCTTGTACCCTTTGAAACAGTATGGATCGACCTGGAGAAAATTATGCTAAGTGAAATAAGTCAGGCAGAGAAAGAAAAACATCAAATGATCTCACTTATACATAGAATCGAAAGAAGTTAATAAACTGATGAACATAATAGATTCAATGACATGGAAACATAGATCAGACTGATGAATGTCAGAGGGATGGAGGAGGCTGTGTGGGTGGAGGGGTGAGAGTAACCAAAAAATTTATATGCAGAAATGCACAACCGAATGACATGGTCAATGATGGGGAGAGGGACTGGGGAGGGGGATGGGACAGGGTGGAATTGGTCATTGGGGAGAAAAAGGGACATCTGTAATATTTTATACAAAAATAAAATTTAAAAATATAAAATAATTGAATAAATAAATAAGTAAACAAAAAATAAAATGAAGATATATTTTTAGAAAAATAGGATAGTTTTAGAGACCTCAGAGAAAATATAAAGCAAAACAATATCCGCATCATAGGGGATGAGAGGAAGAAGAGAGAGACCAAAGAAATGAGAATCTAGATAAATAAATAATGGTTGAAAAACTTCCTAAGCTGATGAAGGAAAAAGACAGGTTCAGGAAGAACAGAAAGTCCCAAAAAAGATGAACACAAAAAGTTCCACACCATGACACATCTTTAACATCCTATGTTAAAGAGAAAAAGGGAATCTGAAAAGCAACAAGAGAAAAAGAGTCACCTATAAGGGACTACCTTATAGGAACACCAATAAGACTGCTAGCTGATTTTTTAACAGAAACATTTTAAACCAATAGTGAGGGAATTAAATATTCAAAGTATTGAAAAGCAAGAACCTACAACTAAGATTAAGCTACTCAGCAAGAGTATCATTCAAAATTGAAGGAGAAATAAAAAGCTTCCCATACAAAGAAAAGCTAAAGCAGTTCATTACCACCAAAACAGTATTACAAGATACATTATAGGGTCTCCTTTAAGAAGAGGAAGGAAAAAAAATAAAGAGTTATAAAGAAAAAAAATGGCAATTAATAAATACCTATCAATAATCAACATAAATGTAAATGGGTTAAAGGTAACAATCAAAAGACACGGGGTAACAGAATGGATAACAAATCAAGACCCATATATATACTGTATACAAGAGAACAACTTCAGAACAAAAGATGCACAGAGATTGAAAGTAAAGGGATGGAAACGGATATATCATGCAAATGGAAGCAAAAAATACTAGGGTAGCAGTACTTATATCAGACAAATAAAACTTTGAAACAAACACTCTAATAAAAGATTAAAAAAGGACATTAATAATGATAAAGAGATCAATCCAAGAGGATATAAGCTGTGTATAGATTTATCCACCCCACATAGGAGCACCTATATATACAAAGCAAATCATGGTGAAGATATGGGAGAGACTGACAGTAATATAATCACAGCAGCAAATTTTAACACCCCATTGACATCAATAGATTGATCTTCAGTGCACCTGGTAGTCAGCTTCGACCACGCTGGATCAGAACACAACCACATCCACAAGTGACACACTCAAGGAATGGACTTGGTGTACCCATAAGCTCCACTGAAGTAAATCCTGCTCCATAGGGGTGTCTCCGGTACACTACCTCTTCAGCTGTAGCTGCAGCTGGTCCACACAGCCAATTGGCCTGGGGGTCAATTCCTCCCAGTGACACCATTAGCAACCGAAGCTCAACTACAACAAGACAGTGCACACAGCACACACGGGAGCACCTAGAATGCCCAGCTCAGGTGACTGGGGAGGTTGAGCCACTGGAACCTACAGGACACTTTCTACACAAAGCTAGCCTCCCAATTCTAGGAGCCATAGTAGGTCTCCCTAATGCATAGGAACTCCCTAATACATAGGAACAAATACCAGGAAGCAGAGAAAATGCAGAGGCAAAGAAACATGTCACAAAGAAAAGAACAGAAGAAATCTCCAGAAAAAGAACTAAATGAAAAAGACAAGGAAGCTACTAGAAATGGACTTCAAAATAAAGGGTATAGGGATGTTCAAGAATCCTAGTAAGACTATTAAGGAAACTCGTGAGATCATCAATGGCATAATAAAGTACCAATCAGAAATGAAGGCTACAGGAACTAAAATTAAGAATAATTTACAGGAAATCAACAGTAGCACAGAGGACGCTGAGAATCAAATCAGCAATTTGGATTATGAGGAAGCAAAAATCACCCAACCAGAAGAGCAAAAAGAAAAAGAATCCAGAAATATGAAGATAGTGTAAGGCATCTCTGGGACAATTTCAAGGGGCCCAACATTGAAATTATGGGGATAATAGAAGGAGAAGAAAGAGAGCAAGTAATTGAAAACCTATTTGAAAAAATAATTACAGAAAACTTCCCCCCCACTACCTGGGGAAAGAAATAGACTTACAAGTCCAGGAAGAACACAGAGTCCCAAACAGGAGGAAGCCAAAGAAGCCCATAGCAAGATGCATCATAATTAAAATGCAAAAGGTTAAAGACAAAGAGAGAATCTTTAAAGCAGCAAGAGAAAAGCAATTAGTTGCCTACAAGGGAGCACCCATATGTCTGTCGGCTGATTTCTCAACAGAAACTTTCCAGGCCAGAAAGGAGTGGCAAGAAATATTCAGTGGTGAAAAAGCAAGAACCTACAACCAAGATTGCTCTACCCAGCAAAGCTATCATTTAGAATCGAAGGTCAGATAAAGAGCTTCACAGATAAGAATAAGCTAAAGAAGTTCATCATCACAAAACCAGTATTACATGAAATGTTGAAGAGTCTTCTTTAAGAATAAGCTAAAGAACAAAAGAATCTAACAAACAAAATACACCGAGAGACATTGAAGCATGCAACAGATGGTCGTATCTCAGAGGGAAGAGTAATGGGGGGTGGGAAGAGATTAACCAAAGAAGTTATATGCATATATGCATAACCCATGGACACAGACAATAATGGGGTGAATTTCTGGGGAGGGGGTGGGAGTGAGTTGAAGGGGGTCAATGGGGGGGGAAAAATGGGACAACTGTAATACTTTCAACAACAAAGATAAATTAAGGGGAAAAAAGACAGTCTATTCAATAAATGGCACTGGAAAACCTGGACAGACAAATGCAAAAGTGTGAAATTGACAGTTCTCTTACACCATATACAAGAATAAACTTTAAATGGAGCAAAGATTTAAATGTTAAGACCCCAAACCATAAAACTCATATATGAAAACAGGCAGTAAACTTTTTAACATCAGTCTGAGTAATATCTTTTTGCATATGTCTCTTTAGGCAAGAGAAACAAAAGCAAAAATGAAAAACTGGGACTTCATGAAACTAAAAGGCTTCTTCACAGTGAAGAAAATCATCAACACAACAAAAAGACAACCTACTGAATGGGTTAGTATATTTGCAATGATACATCCAAAAGGTGTAAATATTCAAAATATATGAGGAACGCATACACCTCAATAAGACAAAAACAAACAATCTGATTTAAAAATTATCAGAGGACCTCAATAGATATTTCTCCAAAGAGGATATACAGATGACCAATAGACATACAAAAAGATGCTCAACATTACTAATCACTAGGAAAATGCAAATCAAAACCATAATAACATAACTCCTCACACCTGTCAGAATGGCAGTTATCAATAAATCAACAAACAAGTGCTGGCGAGGATGTGCAGAAAAGTGAAAGCTTGTGCACTGTTAATGGGAATGTAAATTGATGCAGCCACTGTGGAAAACAGTATGAAGCATCCAGCAAACTAGAGAACAGAACTACCATATGACCCAGTGATTCCAGGTCTGGGTATTAATCAGAAGAAAACAAAATCTCAAAATTGAAAAGATATATATACACCTATGTACATTGCAGCATTTATTAAAATAGCCAACATATGTAAGCAGGCTAGATGTCTTTCTATAAATGAATAAAGAGGGTTGGTGTATATATATATACAATGAAATATTGTACAGCAATAAAAATATTAAATATTGCCATTTGTGACAAAATAGATGGCCCTAGATAGTATTACACTAGGTGAAATAATTCAGAGAAAGGCAAATACCATATGGTTTCACTTATATGTAAAATCTAAAAAGAAAAACAAATTACAAAAAAAACCCACAAAACCACAGAACAAAGACAGGTAGTGAAGATGGCAGCAGAATAGGTGAAAGCAACCCACACCTCCTCCTGGCTCCAAACCAGAGTTCGAGCTAAAACTTAGAGCAATTAACCTGAATCAATGACAGAAGGACACCTGAACTGGAGAATTATATTCAAGGACTGAAAAAAATAAGATATACAAAGAGTGGTAAGAAGTGTTGAGATGCAGAAAGGGCTGGGCCCTGCACCCAGGGGTAGTGACTGTGAAGCCAGAGAAGTATTGTGGCTGCAAAAGCCCCCCAAGAAAAAAGAGGGGTCTCAATCCCATGCCAGGACCCCCAACCCAGGATGCCAGGGCCTGGAAGAAGAGCCTACATAACAGTTAGCAGCAAAAATAAGTGGGAATTAGTCCACTGGAAATGGGAGGGAGTCTGCTTGAATCCTGGGCATTCTCCATAAAGGCTATTGCAAAGGGACTCACTCTCAGGCACTCACCTGGGGTCTGGAAGGAGGCTCAGGGAATACAAAAGCCATAAGGAGAACATCTTGGAGGCATAGTCCTGGAGATCAGGAAGGTAGGCTTCTGAGGTCCCAGTCAGGAGCCAACATCCCACACTGTCCTCAGACACCATCTCCCAGGGTACAGCACTTCTACTCTTACAGCACTAGCTAGAGAAAGTGCACTAACCCTGTCCTCCAAATACTGGCAACATCACCCTGCCAAGCTTGAGTCTGGCATAAAGAACTGTAGGCTGTGCTTTTTTTTTTTTTTTTCCTGGAGAAACTATAGGCAATCTTAAACGAACACTGAATTGAGTGGCTTAGAAACAAGAGCCAACCTCCCCCCCCTCCATGGATTAGGCTGGCGCCATCCCCAAATGAAAGGCACCCTGCTCAAGGCCTAAAGCAGCAGGCAGCTGTGGAATTAGGGGGAGGCATGCACTTGCAAGCTCCTCTCCAGGATCTCTGGCAGGCCACTGCCAAGATAGAAAACCAACAGCCAATTACCCTGCTGAGGACCTGAACCACCCCCAAGAAAATGTATGCCTGGATTTTGGACTTGCATTCCCAAAACCTGCCGGCATCGCCAGCCAAGCACCTAACTCACTTCCCTAGGCCCATCACCCCGAAAAAGAGTCCACCTGGATTTTCATTCCCAAAACCTGCAACACTACCAGCCAAGCACAGAACCACAGTGGGAAGAAAGCGTAAACTGAAACTAGGACATTTGGAGCCCCACCTCAAAGACCTTTACTAGGGTCTCTGCCAGTGAGCTGCAGGAATGGAGGGGGGTGACAAGCTCCTTCCCCACCCCCACAAGAGCTGATGCCACCCCATGTGGAGGGAGCAGCCTTCGTCTATCACTTGAAGCCACAATGGCACTATTCTGTAGGTGCAGAGTCACAGGGAAAAGGGGTCACCAATCAGAATTGTAAAATCTGGTGTGACTCCCTAGGAGCCTCCCTTCAAAAGCACTAGTGCGGTGTCGCTAACCTGTAGGGCACATGCCTAGCGACCTTCCCAAGGGACCAGGGTCTGCACCACAGCCAACAAGGAGGATCCTAGATTTGCATTCCCAAAACCTGCCATCATCACCAATCAAGTGTAGACCTAAAATAGTTAGGAATTGCAAGTCAGAACTGGGATATATGGAGCCACCCCTTTGGGCCTCTGGCAGTGATGTGCAGAGATAGAAGGGGGTGACAAGCTCTCTTCCCTCCCAAGAGCAGGCACTACTCAAGTGGAGAATGTAGACTTAATCTATAAGTCCAATCCCCACCAGCACCTTCCTTTAAGTGCAGTCTCACATGGTAAATGACTCAAAAATCAGAACTCGGAGCCCCAGTTCACTTGGCTCAGTGGTTAGAGCATCGACCTGCAGACTGAAGGGTCCCAGTTTTGATTACAGCCAAGGCACATAGCTCAGTTGTAGCCTCGATCCCTGGCCCCAGTCAGGGCACATGTGAGAGGCAACCAATTGACGTACCTCTCTCATATCAATGTTTCTTTTTCTCCCCCCCCAACTCACTCTGAAAAGCAATAGAAAAATATCCTTCAGTGAGGATTAAAAAAAAAAAAAGAAAACTGTGAAATCTGGTGTGACCCCTTTGGAGCCTCCCTTCCAGAGCTCCAGCAAGGAGCTAAAAGGACAGCAGCTACTCCACCTCTTGAGGGATAAGAACCTGCACCACCTCAATCAAAGGGCAGATAGGATTTGCATTCCCAGATTCTTCTGGCCCTGCCCTGCTAATCTAATAACCACTGGGGGAAGGGCGCACAATCAGAGCTTGGACATTGGACCTGACTTGCTAGGAGCACCCCAACAGAGCCTCTGGCAGTGCACTGCAGACATAGAAGGAAGTGAGCAGCTCTCTTTTCCTTGCAAGGACAAGTGAGACCACAAGCAGAGGGGGCAGCTATGATCTCTTCCTCCAAGCCTTGCCAACACATACTTGCTGGTGCAGTGTAACAGAGGAAAGGGGAGAGAGCTCAGAATTGGATGATCTGGTGCGACCCCTTAGGAGCCTTTCCTCAGGGTCTCTGACACGAATCACTGAGCTACAAGGCAAGCAGCTAGCTCCCTTCTCAAGGTCTGAGGGTCTGTGTAATCACAATCAAAGGGAAGATTGGATTTGCACTCACATTTCCAGCTGGGACTGCTAAGCTTATTTCTGATAGGTTTAAGTCGATCCAACCCAAGAATGGGGCCAACAGCAATCAGCTCCAAATTATAACAGGAGGGTCCACATAATATACACAAGGGACATTACCAGAACATTCAGCTCAGGAGATCAAGGCGTCTTTACCACCATGTTCCACGGAACACTTACTATATAAGGCCACACCACAAAGACTGGTAGTCATAGAAGTTCTATCTAACTGATAGGATCAAATGCAAAGAGACAGCTAAAATAGGGCGGCAAAGAACCCCAGATAAAATAAAAGGAAAAATCACCAGAAAAAGAACTAAACGAAATGGAAGCAAGTAATTTTTCAGACACAGAGTTCACATAATGGTTATAAGGATGCTCAAAAACCTTAGTGAGAACTACAAAAAACTTAATCATAACTACACTGATGTGAAAAAGGTGATAGAAACTCTGAATAAGAGCCAGTTGGAAATAAAGAATAACATATCTGACATCAAAAACACACTGGTAGGAATTAAGAGTAGGCTAATTAAAGCAAAGGATAGAATTAGCAATTTGGAAGACAAAATAGAAATAAAAACCCAAACAGAAAAACAGAAAGAAAAAGAATTAAGAAGACTAAGGATAGTTTATGGGAACTTGGGGACACAATGAAACGCAACAACATACACATCATAGGGTAGCCAGAAGGAGAAGAAACTGAGCAAGGGATAGATAACATATTTGAAGAAATAATCCCAGACAACTTAAATCTGGTGAATGAAAAAGCTACACAAATTTAGAAACAAGAGTCACAGTCAAGATAAATCCAGAGACCAACACTAAGACACATAGTAATTAATATGACCAAGACTAAAGAGAGAAAGAAAATATTAAAGGCAGCAAGAGAGACACAGGCAGTCACCTAAAAGGGAATCCCAATAAGGCTGTCAGTGAATTTCTCAACAGAAACACTTCAGGCCAGAAGGGATTGGCATGAAATTTTCAAAGTAATGAAAAGCAAGAACCTGTAACCAAGGCTGCTCTATCCAGCAATGCTAATATTTAAAATCGAGGGTGAAATAAAGTGTCCCAAATAAAAGAAGGCTAAAGGAGTTCAGTACCACCAAAGCAGCATTTCCAAAAATACTAAAAGGTCTATTCTAAGAAGAAGAAATATAGAGAAAAAGGCACATGGGCATAAAGAAAAAAATGGCGTTAAATACATACATGTCAATATAACCGTAAATTTAAATGAAATAAATGTGCCAATCAAAAGATATAGGGGAGCAGAATGGATAAGAAAACAACACACATACATATAGTGTATAAAGGAGATCCACCTCAGAACAAAAGATTAAAACAGACTGAAAGTGAAGGGATGGAAAAAATATTCCACTCAGATGGAAACAAAGCTGGGGTAGGCCTGGCTGGGTGTGGCTCAGGGGTTGAGCATCGACCTAGGATCCATGAGATTGCGGTTCAGTTCCTGGTGGGGGGCACATACTCAGATTGTGGGCTCGATCCCCAGTAGGGACATGCAGGAGGCAGAAAATCAATGACTCTCATCATTGATGTTTCAACTCTCTCTCTCCCACTCCCTTCCTCTCATTGACATCAATAAAGATATATTTTTAAAAAAATAGCTGAGGTGGCAAAGCTTATTTCTGACAAAACAGACTTCAAAATACAGACCATAAAAAGACATAAGGAAAGTCACTACATAGTACTAAAAGGACCAATGTAAAAGAAAGATATAACTGTTATAAACATCTATAGACCCAATATAGGAGACCCTAAATTTACTTAAAAATTCTTGTGAAATTTAACTGTGATATCGACAGCAACACCATCATATTAGGGAATGTTAACACCCCACTGTCATCATTGGATAGATCACCCAGATGAAGTATCAACAAGGAAATATAAACCTAAAGTGACACACGAGACAAGATGGATTTAATTGACATTTACAGAACATTTCATGCCAAACCAGCAGAATATACATTCTTCTCAAATGCACAGGGAACATTCTAAAAAATAGATCACATGTTAGGACACAAAGCAAGTCTCTATAAGTTCAAGAAGACTGAAATCATATCAAGCATCTTCTCGGATCACAATGACTTGAAATTAGAAATCAACTACAGTAAATATATTCAAAAACATGGAGGCTAAATAGCACGTTATTACACAATGAATGGGTTATCAAAGAGATCAAGGAAGAAATCAAAAACTTCTAGGAGTTAAAAAAAAAAAAAAAAAAAAAAGCCCGGCCGGGCGTGGCTCAGTGGTTGAGCGTCGACCTAGGATCCAGGCGATTGGGGTTCGATTCCCGGTCAGGGCATATGCCCGGGTTGTGGGCTTGATCAATGACTCTCTCATCATTGATGTTTCTATCGCTCACTCTCCCTCTCCTTTCCTCTCTCTGAAATCAATAAAGGTATATTTTTAAAAAACAAAACAAAAAAACAACAAAAACTTCCAGGAAACATGTAAAATGAACACACAAAATCTATGGGACACAGCAAAAGCAGTCCTGAGAAGACAGTTCATAGAACTAGAGGCTTACCTTAAGAAACATAAAAAACTTCTAATAAACTATCTAACCCTACAACTAAAAGAATTAGAATGAGAACACCAAGAATATCCCAGAGGAAGGAGAAAGAAAGAAATAATAAAAATCAGAGCAAAAATAAATGAAATACGGACTTAAAACAACAACAGCAACACCAACAAAAACACAGTATAAAAGATAAATAAAACCAACAGCTGGTTCTTTGAAAAGATAAATAATAACGATTGACCTTTACGCAGATTCACCAAGAACAAACAATGAGCATCCAAATAAAATCAGAAATGAAAGAGGCGATGAAACAATTGACACCACAGAAATACAAAGAATAATAAGAAAATACTACGAGCAACTATCTGCCAACAAACTGAACAACGTAGGAAAAATGGGCATATTCCTAGAAACATACAATCTTCGAAAACTCAATGAAGAAGAAGCACTGAACCAGAATAGGCTGATAACAACTAACGAAATTGAGGGAGTAATTTTAAAAAATTAGCAGCAAACAAAAGTCCTGGACCAGGTGGATTTACAGGCATTTTTTACCAAACATTCAAAGAGTTAACACCTATTCTCACAAATTATTTCAGAAAATTCAAGAGGAGGGAAGACTCCCAAGGTCTTTTCGGGAGGCCAGAATTATCTTAATCCCAAACCAAATAAAGACACTGAAAAGAAAGAAAATTATAAGCCAGTATCACTGCTAAACACAGATGCTATAATACTCAACAAAATATGAGCAAATCGGATCCAGTAATACATTACAAAGATCATATACCATGACCAAGTGGGATTTAGTCCAAGGATGCAAGGCTGGTACAACATCTGCAAATCAATAAATGTGATACATCACATAAACAAAATGAAGGACAAAAATCATATGATCATATCAATAGATGACAAAAAAGCATTCCAAAAAATCCAGCACCCATTTTTGATAAAAACTCTCAGCAAAGTGGGAATAGAGGGAACATATCTAAACATAATAAAAGCCATATATGACAAACCTACAGCCAACATCATACTAAATAGTCAAAAACTAAACCCATTTCCCTTAAAAACAGGAACACAGGAGTGTTCCCTTTCATCACTCTTATTCAACATAGTACAGGAAGCCCTTGCCACAGCCATCAGACAGGAAGAAAACAAAAAATGTATTCAAATTGGAAAGGAGGAAGTAAAACTGTCATTATTTGCAGATGACATTATGGTCTACAGAGAACACCCTAAAGACTTCACCAAAGTACTAGTACATTTGATAAATGAATTCAGCAAAGTAGCCGGATACAAAATTAACATCCAGAAAACGACAGCGTTTTTATACACCAACAATGAACTCTCAGGAAGAGAAACTTAAAAAACAATACCATTTACCATTGTAACTAAAAAAATAAGATAACTAAGAATAAACTCAACAAAGGAGGTAAAAATCTGTACCCGAAAAACTACAGGACACAGAAAAAAGAAATAGAGGAAGATATAAACAAGTGGAAGAATATACCACATTCAGGGATTGGAAGAATTAACATCATTAAAATGTCCAAAGCAATCTATAGGGTCAATGCAATTCCTACTAAAATGCCAATGGTATATTTCACAGAACTAAAATAAATATTCCAAAAATTTATATGAAACCAAAAATACCCAAATAGCCATAGAAATTTTAAGAAAGAAGAACAAAGTTGGAGGGATCACTATAACAGATATCAAACAATATTCCAAAGCCATTGTAATCAAAACAGCACTTGTACTGGCACAAGAACAGGCATATAGATCAATGGAACAGAACAGAGACCCCAGAAATCGACCCACACCATTATTCTCAATTAATATTTGACAAAGGAGACAAGATCATGCAATGGAGTAAGGACAGTCTCTTCAATAATTGGTGTTGGGCAAATTGGACAGGTACATGCAAAAAAATGAAACTAGATCACCTATTTAAACTATACACAAGAAAAAATTCAAAATGGATAAAAGACTTAAAGGTAAGGCACAAAACCATAAAAATATTAGAAGAAAACAGGAAGTAAAATAACATACATCTCATGTAGGAGAATTTTCACCAATACATCTCCTAGAGCAAGAGAAGCAAAGGAGAAAATAAACAAGTGGGACTACCTCAAATTAAAAAGCTACTGCACAGTAAAAGAAACCATGCTCAAAATGCAAAAGGAGCCCATGGTATGGGAAAACATATTTGTCAGTGATACATCTGGTACAGAGTTAATTCCAAAATATAGAAAGAGCTCATACAACTCAACAAGAAGAAGACAAACAATCCAATTTAAAAATGGGCAAAGCACCTGAATAGACACTTCTCCAAAGACGACATACAGATAGCCAAGAGCCATATGAAAAATGTCCCAAGTTCCTAATCAGCAAAGAAATGAAAATTAAAACCTCACACCTGTCAGAATGGCTACCATCAACAAATCAACAAACAGTAAGTGCTGGCGAGGATGTAGAGAAAAGGGAACCCTAGTCCACTGCTGGTGGGAATGCAGACTGGTGCAGCCACTATGGAAAACAGTATGGAAGTTCCTCAAAAATTAAAAAATGGAACTAGCCATTTGACTCAATGAAACCACTTCTGGGAATATATGCTAAATACCATGAAACACCAATCAGAAAGAATATATGCACTCCTATGTTCATAGCCACATTATTTACAATAGCAAAGATCAGGTAACAGCCTGAGTGTTCATCATTAGATGAGTGGGGAAAAAGCTGTGGTAGCCCAGACTGCGTGGCTCAGTGTTTGAGCATAGATCCATGAACCAAGAGGTCATGATTCAATTCCTGGTCAGGACATATTCTCAGGTTTCGGGCTAGATCCCCAGTAGGGGGCGTGCAGGAGGCAGCTGATCAATGAGTCTCATCATTGATGTTTCTCTCTCTCTCCCTCTTCCCTCCTCTCCCTGAAATCAATAAAAATATAATTAAGAAAAAAAGCTACCATACATTTATTCAATGGAACCCTATGCAGCTATAAAAAAGATCTTTCCCTTTGAGATAGCATAGATGGACCTGCAGAATATGCTAAGTGAAATAAGCCAGTCAGAAAAAGACAAATGTCACATAATCTCACTTACATGTGGAATCTAAGGAACAAAATAAATTGACCAACAAGATAGTCTGACAGCTCTCAGAGGGAAGTTGGGAAGGAGGGCAAAAAGAGATTAACCAAAGAACTTATAAACATTTTTAAATAGTGCAGGGACACAAACAATAGACAGGTGAAGACCTTTGGTTAGGTGGGATATGGGTGGAGGGGAGCAATCAGGGGGAAAATGGGAGACATTTGTAATACTTTCAACAATAAAATAAATTTTAAAAAAACATACATGTAGAAACAGAGCCCCAAAGAATGGGTGGAGTTGGTTGAAAAGGGGAAGGGGAACATCTTCAATAACACTGTGATGTGCTTGCACAGTGACAATTAATAGAATTAGTGAAGTGATTACATTGTAAGGTATAAAAGTATCAAACAACTATATTTTACACTGGCGATTAATATAACTAACATAATATTGCATACCAACTATACTTATATCTTAAAAAATTATATTACATTTTTTAGAAAGCATGATCTATTAAAGGAAAATTTATAAGTTGGATTTCATTAAAATTAAAAAACTGCTCTGTGAAAAAATTTTTAAGAGAATGAAAAGACAAGCCATAGGCAGGGAGAATAATCTTTGTATTACTCATATCTGATATTGGACTCGTATCTAAAATATACAAACAGCTCTTAAACTCTAACAGTGAGTAAATAAACAAAACAATTAAAAATTGGCAAAATATGTGAACAGACACCACAACAAAGATTATCTAAAAATGACAAATAATCATGTAAAAGATGGTCCACATCATGTAACAATAGGGAAATGCAAGTTGGAAAAACAATGAGATAACAGTACATTCCTGTTAGAATGACTCAAATGAAAATGACAGACAACATCAAATGCTGATAGGAATATAGAGCAACAGGAACTCTCATTCATTGATGGTAGGAATAAAAAAAATTGTAGAGCCACTTTGAAAGATATTTTGGCAGTTTCTTACAAAATTAAATATCCTCATATCATAAGATTCAGTAAATTAACTCTTTACTATTTTTCCAATTGACTTGAAAAGTTATGTACTTAAAAACCTGCACAAAAATGTTTACACAGCACCTTTATTAACAATTTACAAAATTTAGAGGAAGCCAAGATGTCCTTCAATAGGTAAATGGATAAACAAACTGTGGCACATCCATACAATGGAATATTATTCACAGCTAAAAAAAGAAGTGAGCTATCAAGCCATGAAAAAACACAGAGGAATCTCAAATACATATTGTTAAGTGGAAGAAGCCAATCTGAGAAGCTACATGCTGTATAATTCAAACTATATTACATTCTGGAACAGGCAAAAATACAAAGATAAGAAAATAATCAGTGGTTGCCAGGTGGTTGAGGGTGTAGAAGGAGAAAGGGATGAACAGGTTGTTCCAAGTGGCTTTTAGGGGCAGTCAAGTTATTAAGTATGATAGTGTAATGGTGGGTTCGTGCCATTATATATTTGTCAAAATCCATAGAATATACAACACATTGGCTCATCAATTGTATCAAATGTACCTCATTAATGTAAATATTAATAACAGAGGAGCCAGAGATATCATGCAAGAGAAAGAAATAAAAGGCACCCAAATTGAGAATGAAGAAGTAAAACTGTCACGTTTTTCAGGTGATATTTTTATATAGAAAAGCCTAAAGACTTCACAAAAAAAACCCACTCAAAACAGTAAACAATTATAATAAAGCTGCAGGATACAAGATCAATGTACAAAGGTCATTATGCTGCTATGTACTAACAATAAAATTTCAGAAAAAAAAGAAGTGAAAAAACCAATTCCTATTGCAATTACAAGAGAATAAAATACAAAGGAATAAAGTTAACAAAGGATGTGAAAGGCCTATACAGTGAAAACCGCAAGACATTATAAAAAGAAACTGAGGAAGACACAAAGAAATAGAAAGAAATTCCATGTTCGAGGATTGGAAGAATCAACAGAGTTAAAATGGGCACATTACCAAAATAAATATACTGATTTAATGCAATCCCCATCAAAATGCCAATGGTATTTTTTAAAGAAATAGAACAAAAAATCATCAGAGGTATCACCCTCCCCAACTTCAAATTAGATTACAAAGAGGCAATAATGCAACAGAATGGTATTGGCAGAAAAATAAAGACACAGATCAATGGAACAAAATTAAGATGCCCGAAAAAACACACATGTATATGAACAAATAATTTTCGACAAAGGGTCAAAAACATACAATGAATAACGAAAGTTTAGCCTCTTCAATAAATGATGCTGGGAAAATTGGAAACCCACATGCAAAAGAATGAACTTAAGAGTGCTATTTTTCACCATACACAAAAATGACTCAAAATAGATTGAAGACCTGAAACAAAAGATTACACAGAAGAAATAATAGGTACTAAACTTATGAACTTGGTCTTAGAGAGGATTTTATGAACTTGACTTCAAAGGCAAGAGAAGTAAAAGCAAAAATAAATGCATGGGACTATATCAAACACAAAATATTCTCTACAGAAAAAGAAACCTCCAACAAAACAAAAAGACAACCCACTGCATGGGAAAAAATATTTGCAAAAACACCTCTGATAAGGGGTTAACATCCAAAATATATATTAAAAAAACTCATATAATTCATCAATAGCAGCAACAAAACAATCCAATTAAAAAATGGGCAGAGGGAGATTAAAGATGGAGGTGGACTGAGTGGAAGCTACACTGACACTCTCCCAGGACCAATCTGGAATTACAACTAAAATATAGAAAAACCATCCTGAATAATCAGCTGCAACTAAAGATGAGCTGGACAGCACCCTCATAACAAAGGAGGAAAAGTGGAGACCACACAGAGACTGGTAGGAAATGTGGAGGCATGAGAAGGATGGCTGGACTCCCACAGGCAGCACCTGAAGGCCCAGAGGGATATCTCAGCTGTGGGGGGCTCCCACTGAGGACTCTGGGGCCAAAATCCCAGGCTGGGCTTCTCAGCCAAGAGCACCAGAACTGAGAATGGTGCCAATGGAACATCTGGCTATGAAAAGTGGCCAGGTTTCTGTCTGCAAGTGAGAGACTGCTGGAAATTCAGGCATCCACTTAAAGAGTCAACACATAAAGTTTTGTTTGTAGCCACTCACTTTGGGCTCCAGCAGAGGGATGGCAGAGTGGACTGGAGCTATGTGAGGAGTATATAGGGTTGTAGGCTCTGGAGATAGAGCTCAAAGAGCACCCCTCTGGGTTCCAGCGCCAAGTCATCCCCCCCATACGGGAGACGCAGACATTTACCTTCTAAGCAACTTTTGCCTGAGGGGTAAGCAATTGCCCTACCCTGCTGGAAAACCTCTTGCCCTACCTGGTAGAGGTTCTACAACCTGAGGCTCACTAAGATTCTGATAACAATCAGCCACCCCACCCTGTGGAGTTTCTACAGCCTGAGGCTCATTAAGAGAATCAGATTAATCAGCCTGCTGGAGGAGGCAGACTTCAGAGTGCTTTGAGTCTTTGTCTGATCTGCTTCTGGACGCGGCCAGGAAAAGCAGACTTTGGTGTGCATCTTGGTCTTGTCCAAACACACCCAGCCCCAACAGAGGGGACCTCAAGCCATGGGTTGTTGATAGCTCCAAACTGGGTACTCAAGGCCAGTCACAAACAGCGTCTGACATTGGCCTACACCAGAGACTGTCCAAAAAGACTGAGAGTCCTAGCAGGCTTACCTAATACTTATAAACAAACCCAAATCACAGCCAAAATGGGGAGACAAAAAGAACAAGGCCCAAATGAAAAAACAAGAAAAGTTTCCAAAAAAAGAGCTAAGAGAAACAGAGATAAGCAATCTATCAGATACAGAGTTCAGAATACTGAATTAAGGATGCTTAACAGCATGAAAAAGATATGGAAATTATAAAGGAAATGAAGAATGACATACTAGAAATAAAGAATACACTGGAAGGAATAAACAGCAGATTACAGGAAGCTGAGGATTGGATCAGTGAATTAGAAGACTGGGTAGAAAAAAATCACTCAATTAGAGAACCAAAAAGAAAAAACAATTAAAAAACAGGAGGACAGTCAAAGGCAGCTGTGGGAAAACAAGGAATGTAACAATATTTGCATCATAGGAAGTCGAAAGTAAGCAAGAATTAAAGATCCTGTTTGAAGAAATAATGGCAGAACACTTCCCTAACTTTGTGAAGGAAAATGTCACACAAGTTCAGGAGGCACAGAGAGTACCAAGCAAGGAAAATCCAAGGAGGTTCATGCCCACATACATCATAATTAAAATGGAACCAAATGGAAAATTTATATGAAACCAAAAAACACCCCAAATAGTCACGGCAATCTTGAGAAAGAAGAACAAAGTTGGAGAGATCACAATACCAGATATCAAGTTATAATACAAAGCCACTGTAATCAAACAGCCTGGTACTGGCACAAGAACAGACATATTGATCAGAACAGAGAACAGAACAGAGAACCCAAAAATTGACCCATGTCACTATGGTCAATTAATATTTGATAAAGGAGGCAAGAACATACAATAGAGTAAAAACAGTCTTTTCAATATATGGTGTAGGGAAAATTGGACAGATACATACAAAAAAATGAAATTAGACCACCAACTTACACCATACACAAAAGTAAATTCAAAATGGATAAAAGACTTAAATGTAAGGCATGACACCATAAAAATCCTAGAGGAAAACATACGCAGCAAAATCTCAGACATCTCTTGCAGCAATATGTTTGCTGATACATCTCCTAGGGCAAGAGAAACTAAGGAGAAAATAGACAAATTGGACTTCATCAAAATAAAAACTTTCTGCACAGCAAGAGAAACCATCAAAAAAATGAAAAGGGAGCCCACTGTATGGTAGAACATATTTACCAACAACACACTGGATAAAGGGTTAATTTCCAAAATGTATAAGGAATTTATACAATTCAACACCAGGAAGAAAAACATGTAATTAAGAAATGGGCAAAGGACCTAAATAGACACTTCTCCAAAGAGGACATACAGATGGCTAAGAGACATATAAAAAATGCTCAATGTCACTAATCATCAGAGAGATGCAAATGAAAACCACAATGAGGTATAACTTCATGCCTGTCAGAATGGCTACCATCAACAAATCAATGAACTACAAATGCCAGCGAGGGTGTGGAGAAAATGGCACCCTAGTACACTGCTGGTGGGAATGCAGACTGGTGCAGCCACTACGGAAAGCAGTATGGAGTTTCCTCAAAAGATTAAAAATTGACCTGCCATTTGACTCAGTGATCCCACTTCTAGGAATATATCCTAAGGAACCCGAAATACCAACCACAAAGAACTTATGCACCCCTATGTTCATATCAGTGCAATTTACAATAGCTAAGATCTGGAAATAGCTCAAGTGCCCATCAGTAGATGAGTGGATAAAAAAGTTGTGGCACATTTACAACATGGAATACTATGCAGCTGTAAAGAGGAAGGACCTTTTAGCTTTTGGCACAGCATGGGGGGAACTAGAAAGTATTATGCTAAGTGAAATAAGCCATTCAGAGAAAGACAAGTACCACATGATCTCACTTATATGTGGAATATAATAAACAAAATAAACTGATGAACAAAGTAGATCCAGAGACATAGAAGCATGGAACAAACTGAGGGATCGCAGAGGGAAGGTGGGGAAGGGGTGTGGGTGGTGAGATTAGTCAAAGAACTTATATTTTTATAAGCATAACCCATGGACACAGACATTGGTATAGAGAAATCCTGGGGGTGGGATGGATGCAGGGTGGATGGGATCAATGGAGAAAAAAACCCAGGGGATACTGTAATACTTTCAACAATAAATATAAATTCAAAAAAATGGGCAGAGGACCTAAACACTTCTCCCAAGAATACATATAAATGGCCAACAGATGTATGAAAAGATGCTCAACTTCACTAACAATTAGCGGAATGCAAACCAAAACTACAATGAGATGCCACCTAACACCTGTTAGAATGGCTATTATCAACAAGACAAGAAATAACAAGTGTTGGAGAGGTTGTGGAGTAAAAGGAACTCTCTCATTCACTGATGGTGGGAATGTAAACTGGTACAGCCACTATAAAAACCAGTATGGAGATTCCTCAAAAAATTAAGAATAGAGTTACCATATGACCCAGAAACCCCTCTTCTGGGTTTCTACCTGAAAATGCTGAAAACATTTATTTGCAAAGGTATATGCACCCCTATGTTTATTGCAGCATTATTCACAGTGGCAAAGACATGGAAACAACCAAACTGTCCTGCAATATATTACTGGATAAATAAAATGTGGTATATGTACACTATGGAACACTACTGAGCCATAAGAAAAGGTGAAATACTGCCATTTGTGATAACATGGATGGGTCTTGAGAATATCATGCTACATGAAATAAGTTAGACACAAAAAGTCAAGAACCATATGATTTCACTCATATGTGGGATATAAAACTGAAAGCAGCAAATGAACAAACAAGACAAACAAAAAACCAGACACAGACAACAGTATGGTGGCTACCAGAGGGAAGAGGGTTGAAAAGTAGTGAAGGGTAAAGGGGGTCAAATATATGTGATGGAAAGAGATCTGATTTTTGATGGTAAACACATAATGCAATATACAGATGATGTATTACACAATTGTACACTTGTAACCTAGATAACTTTACTAACCTATGTCACCCCAATAAATTTAATTAAAATAAATAAATCAGAGAGGAAACAGTGTGCAGGGTAATAGGGATGTATGGGAACTCTCTGCACTTACCATTCAAGTTTTAAACCTAAAACTGCTCTAAAAATATTCTCTTAATGTTTAAAAAAATGTGACTAAGGATCTCCAGCTTTTTTGTGTTTGAAAAAGTACAAAGGCTGTATTCTTGCTCATTAGGAAAGTCACCAGGGACATGTACATACAGCATTAAATTGCTAGGATACTCCAAAAGCTTTCATTGAAACCACCTCCAAAAGAATAAAGTTTGGACAATGTCCAGAGTTGCAAACCCCCAGCTTTGGTAATTCTCTAGGACAATTCACAGGACTCAGCATATAGTCATATTCATGGATAAGGTTTATTTTACTGAAAACATACAAACAAAATCATCAAAGTAAAAAATACATGGGGTAAAGTCCAGAGGAAACTAGGTGCAAGCTTTCAAGGGTTCTCTCTTAGTGTAGTCACACAGGAAAAACTTCAGCAAGAGGTTATGACAACACATGTGCAATATTATCTACCAAGGAAGCTCACTAAAGACTGAATGTCCTAAGTTTTTTGGGGGGGTGTACATGCCAAACATGTACCAAATTCCAGACTCCCAGAAGAAAATAAGGTGTTCAGCATAAACCACATTGTTTCTACAGGCACTCTAGGCACAGTGCATCAATTACATTTATGGAAACTTTTATATCAGTATAGGGTACTGTATTCCAGCCAAGTTCCCAGACAGCAGCCAAGAGCAATTCTTGTAAGCAGACCTTTTGAAGCATAGTCTCAGACCTGTTATGGTAACTTTTCTGCATAGGTATTTTGGCACAGGACAGATGAAAAAGGAAGGGTAAAAAAGTGTGAAAGAAAATGGCACAAGAACCCAGACTAGTACTTTGTTCCGGTTTATTACAAAGAAATAGTCCTTTACCTTCTCAATACTAACTCCATCCAGCACTGAGGCTCTCGACTCATCACCTTGAAGCACCTCGCATGATGTGATGTTTACTCACTAAATCAGGTGTCTGGAGATGACCTTCAACTTTGCCACAATGTGTGTAACCTTGGACAGGATGATTTCTAAGAACATTCACAGCTCATGTCTATTACTTTATTCAACTGGGTATCTCTTTTCCTATTTAAATCTATAAATATCTCCATATGTTACTGGACTTTTTATCCAACACATAGATCCATTTTCCACTTTAAAAAATCTTAATCAGTTAATTCCTTCTTTCCCTTCCCCAGTGCTACTCTTCTGACTCAGACCCACTCCCCTACATCACTAAAATAGTTTCCTAAATCAGTTTTTCTGCTTGCAGTCTCTCCCTGATCTAATTCATCATATAGCCCCAGCCAGTTTAAGATTCCTAAAATAAAATTCCACTATATTGCTTGCACAACCAAAGGCCTATAATGATCCTCCCAGGGGCAACACAATTCAATACAAACTCTTGAGCCTATTGCTCCACAATATAGCCTCAACTTGCCTGATCTTAGCTTTTCTTTCATTACCTTCCAGAGGTAATGCAGATTCTGGTTAAACTGTTTCCCAAACATACTCTATGTTTTCCATCCTTGGTGCCATTGCCCTCCACTTGAAGGGTCCATTTCTCTATTTCTATCCATCAAACATTTTATTTTACCTATTATTAAATGACTACCTTAAATTGAAAAGCAATATTCTCCCACAAAGGCAATTCTCCACATTCAAAGTTTTTAATCCTCCAAATACTTCCCACCCCTACAAGGACACCACATACACATACATATAGAATGTAAACAATTCTACTTGTATAAGAGTCATGTGTATTGTTATCCAAATGGTATGCTGCAGAAGGGCAGGAAGTATGTCTCATTGTCTTTGTAGCCCTGCTGCAACCAGCAAAGAACCTGACATGTGGTAGGCAATCACTGAATAGTGACTTCTTTGAACTGAAATCATTGCAAGTCCCATATAAACTGTAGTCTCAGTGCAGACTACTATTTATCAAAAAATAGCTAATGTTGGAATACCTCAGAGGGGAAAAGTAGATCTGTTCCTGATCTACCAAATACAACACTAGTTTAACTCTATCCTCATGTGGAACCTGGAATCAGAAACTTAGAACTGAAAGGGATTCTGGAGATCACTGAGTACCACTCTTCCTTTGACAGATAGGGGAACTCGGACCAAGAAAGAAATATATTATTCAAAGTCACACCATGAGTCAGTGGAGAAGCTGGCTTGAGTACATAGGATGTCTGAGTCCCAGGCCATGGTTTTAACTGCAAGCACTACTATCATATGTGATTCTCAGGTGAGGAAGGGTATGAGGAAAGCCTTGCAATAGGAAGCTGTCACAAGGCATAGCTGGCAATGGAAGGGAAGGGCATGATTTTGAACATACCTCTTGTAACTGAGATTCTTTCTTTTTGGAAGACAGATGTAAGTGACGATCCAGCAAAGAATAAAACCTTTCACCATCCTTTTCAAATTTCTTTTTCCGCTCCTAGACATGGGAGAGAAGCACAGATTAAAATGTCTATCTATAGTTTAAATTCAGTTTGCTCAGAACTGAGAACAAAGGACACAGTACTGGGTTTCATGTGGCCAATCTCTATTTCCTGGGAAGAAAAGAAAAAAAAGCAAGAGGGTATTTGCTTTTGCATTGGTCTCAGTAGTTTTGACTTCCTCAAATATAGCCCTGAATTGCTCCACCTACACAAAGGGCAGTTCCTACTGGTATAGCTGAAGGCTCTGGGAGCTGCTGCTCAAAGAATGACACTTAAAACAGGCCTGAATGCTGGCTACTTTTCCTTCTCCCCAATTTTTTTCATAGTCATTAACTACTCATTCAAATTTTTTAAAAGGAGGAAGAAGGAACACAGTAGTAAACTAAATGTATGCTTTTAAAAGGTTAATCTACAATGCATTTAGACAACCTATTAATAAGTAAAACATTTCCAAGGCAATAGAATATGGGCCTGTGAATGATGAGTTCTTTGATACTGTTTAAGCATTTCACTCCTGTATATTATAGATTATTTAAAAATCCTGAAAGGTTTAGCTGGAAAGCAAGAGTTGGAAAACTTTATGGGGGATGGAGGACTCAATCCTCACTCTCCTCAAGTATGAAATTCAACTAATCTCTCTGCCTCTCAGCACAAAAAATTCCAAAGGGACACTAAGAAAGCTTGTCACAGACTAATGCTGACACTGAAAATCCTGTAATCAATGTACTGGGAAATCTATGTAAAAGTCTTGTGTGGTCTCACAGAAAATCCAAATTTATTGAGCACCTACAGTGTGCTGAGTACTAGAAGAGGCACAGCAGGGGACACACAGATTAAAAAAAAAAAAAGGAAAAAAAAAAAACCCTCACCCATGGTTTATTTCTAGAGACTATCTGTTGCTGGGCAGGAAGCCAGGAGAGAGCTCAGTGACCTCTGACCTGCAAGGAATGTGCTTTTACCAGAGGGAAAGAAGTAGAGAGAAAGCTAATATTAACTCAAGCCTACATCAGTCCAGGCAGTGTGCTGCTACTTAAATTCTATAATCTCATTTAGTTTTCACACCACCTAGAAACAGGTATTGTAGAGGAAATTAAGGTTCAAAAAAGGTGAACAAACTTGTCCAAGGTGACATAATATGCAGGTCTATTTAATTCATTCCATACAGTCAAAGAGAACCCAGATGATCATTGGAGCAATTACACTCAGGCACCTTAAAAGTAATCAGAGAGCCTTGTGAGTAAAACTCAAGTAGGTCTATAGCCCTACCAACAAACTCAGATTCCAAACACAGGTCATAGAGATTTTCTCACAAAAGATAGGTAGGGCAAACTCTTTCCAGCTGCTGAGCCTACTTAAAGTAGCAACTGTTTGAAGAAAGCATGCCAGTCAGAAAAATGGCAATGACTTCTGTGGGAAACTTTCTACTCCACTTCTATTTTTTAAAATAAAAACTATAAAATATAATAAAAAAAAACTATGAAAGCCCAGCTAGTGTTGCTCAGTGGTTGAGCATTGACCAATGAACCAAGAGGTCACTGGTTCAATTTCCAGTCAGGGCACATGCCCAGGTTGCAGGCTCGATTCCCAGCAGGGGGCGTGCAGGAGGCAACCGATCAATGATTCCCTATCATCATTGATGTTTCTATCTCACCCTCTCCTTCCCTCTCTCTCTGAAATCAATTTAAAAAACAACAGATTTTTAAAAAACTATGAGATATAATTCACATATAAAATTCAATCTTTTTTAAAAGGGACAATTCAGGGGTTTTTAGTATATTTACAAAGTTGTACCACCATCACTGCTATCTAATTTCAGAATATTTCTATCACCTCAAAAAGAAAGCTCATACCTATTCGAAGCCATTCCCCCACTCCCTGTCTCAAGAAACCACAATTGACTTTCTGTCTCTACAGATTTGTCTATTACAGACTTTTCATATAACTAAATCATACAATATGTGGCCTTTTGTGAATGTCTTCTTATACTTAGCATAACTGTTTCAAGGTTTACCCATGTATCAGTACTTCATTCCATTTTATGGCTAAGTAATACTTAATTGTATAGATACATCACTTTTTTTTCCTCTTTAAAAATATTCTTATCGATTTTTTTTTTTGAGAGAGGAAGAGAGAAGGAGAGAGAGAGAAAAATCTGGATGTGAGAGCAGAACTTTGATTGGATGCCTCCTGCAAGCCCCATACCAGGGATGGCACCCACAACCTGGGCACGTGCCCTGACTGGGAATTGAACCAGCAACCTTTTATTCACAAGACGATGTCCAACCAACTGAGCAACACTGGCCAAGGCATACACCACACTTTCTTTATGAATTCATTGGTTGGTGGACTTCAGGGGTATTTCCATTTAGAGGCTCTTATGAATAATGCTGATATAAACATTCATGAATATGATTTTCTGTGGTTATATATTCAATTCTTAAAAGCATATACACATAAGTGGAATTGCTGGGTCATATGGCAACTCTATGGGTTTTAATTTATTTATTTGTTGTTTTGTTAATCCTCACCAGAGGATATTTTTTCCATTGATTTTCAGAGACAGTGGAAAGGAGGGGGAGTGGGGAGAAATAATATGAAAGAGATACATAGATCGGTTGCCTCCAGAAGATGCCCGACCCAGGCCAGGGATTGAACCTGCAACCCAGGTACATGCCCTTGATCTGGAATCTAACCTGTGACCCTTCAGTCCATGGGCCAATGCTCTAACCACTGAACCAAACTGGTCAGGATGCTTTTTTGTTATTGTTAAGGACCCGCCAAACTCCATTCCAAGGGTACTGTATCATTTTACCTTACCAACAGCAATGAAAGAGACTTCCAGTTTTGCTACATACTCAGTAACACTTATCTTTTTCATTAAAACCAACCCAGTCAGTGTGAAGTTGCATTAACTTTGGTTTGATATGTATTTCCCTAATGACGAATGATGTAAATGTATTTTCATGTTTATTAATTCTGTGTGTGTGTCTGTTCTTTGAAGAAATATATTTTGAATTATTTTGCCCATTTTTAACTTTTTCTCTCTATATTTTTGAGTTATAAGAATTCATATTACTCTGAATACTAGATGTGCAAGTATTTTCTCCCATTCTTTGTTGGTTTATCTTTATCCTTGAAAGTATTACAGTTGTCCCTCTTTTTTTCCCCATTGATCCTCTCCAAGAACTTCACCACACTATTGTCTGTGTCCATGGGTTATGTATATATGCATATAAGTTCTGGGGTTAATCTCTCCCGACCCCGTCCACAAGGCCCCATTTTCCCTCTGAGATTTGTCAGTCTGTTCCATGCTTCTATGTCTCTGGATCTATTTTGTTCATCAGTTTATTTTCTTCATTACATTGCATGCATGAGTGAGATCATGTGATACTTGTCTTTCTCTGACTGGCTTACTTGGCTTAGCATAATACTCTCTCAGTCCCTTCATGCCGTATCAAAAGAGTAAGAGATCATACCTACTTACACCTGCACAGTTTTCCATGGTGTAAATGTCCCACAGCTTTTTTTATCCACTTATCTACTGATGGGCACTTGGACTGCTTCTAGATTTTAGCTGGTGTAAATTATGCTTCTATGAACACAGGGGTGCATAAATTTTTTCTGATTGGTGTTTCGGGTTACTTGGGATATATGGGTCAAATGGCAGTTCCATATTTCATTTTTTGAGGAACCTACATACTGTTTCCCATAGTGGCTGCACCAGTCTGCATGTGTAAAATGATACCTCATTGTGGTTTTAATTTGCATCTCTCTGATGATTAGTGGCCTTGAGCATTTTTTCATATGTCTCTTGGCCATCTGTATGTCCACTTTGGAGAAGTGTGTATTCAGGTCCTTTGCACATTTTTTAATTGGATTGTTTGTTTTCCTTTTGTTAAATTGTATGAGCTCCTTATATATTTTAAAATTAACCCCATTGGCAAATATGTTCTTCCATACCATGGGCTCCCTTTTCATTTTGGGACACAATGAAAGCAGTCCTGAGAGGGAAGTTCATAACATTAAAGGCCTACCTCAAAAAACAAAACTTCTAATAAACTATCTAACCCTACAACTTAAAGACTTAAAAAGAGAACAGCAAGAAAATCCCAGAGGAAGTAGAAGGAAGGAAATAATAAACCTCAGAGCAGAAATAAATGACATATAGACTAAAAAAGCAATACAAAAGATCAATGAATCAAAGAGCTGGTTCTTTGAAAAGATAAACAAGATTGATGAACCTTTAGTCACACTCATCAAGAAACAGAAAGGAACGAAATAAGTAAAATCAGAAACAAAAGAGGTGAAGTAACAAGTTCTCCCATTCTTTGGATTGTCTTGGAACTTTCTTAATAATGTTTTTTAAAGCATAACCATATTTAATATTGTGAAATCCAATTGGACAATTTTTTTTGGTTGGTTGTGGGTTTTATGTCATGTCTCAGAAACTATTGCTGGATCTAAGGCCATGACGATTTACAACTAGGCTTACTTATGAGTTTTATATTTTTAAGCTTTTATTTTTGACCATGGTGTGATGTAGGGGTCCAGCTTCATTCTTTTCAAGTGGATATCCAGTAAACCCAGCACCATTTGTTCAAAACGCTATTCTGTCCCTACTGTATTGTTTTGGCATCCTCATAAAATATCAATTAAGCATAAACGTATAAGTTTATTTCTGGATTCTCAGTTTTATTCTATTAATCTATATGTCTATTTTTATGTCAACATCACACTGTCTTCATTACTATAGTTTGTAGTAAGTTTTAAAATTAAAAATTGTGAGTCTCACAAGATTTCTTTTTCTATTCTGGTGCTTTTAGGGTAATCCTATCAATTTGTGCAAAATGATGAACTGGGATTTTGCTAGATATTGCACTGAATCGGTAGATCAATTTGTGAGTATTACCATCTTAAGTATATCAAGTCTTCCAGTTCATGAATATGGGGTATCTTCCTGCTTATCTATTTATATAGGCTTTCCTTAATTTCTTCCAGTGAAATTCAGTGTACAAGTCTTATACTTTTTTTGTTAAATTTAAGCCTAAGTACTTTAATCTTTCTGATACTATGGTAAATAAGATTGTTTTCCTACCTTAATTTTCAAATTGTTCATTAAGCGTGTATAGAAATAGTTTTAGGTTTACAGCACAGTGGTTAGACAATCAAACACTTTACAAAGTGTTGCCCCCGATATTTCCAGTACCCACCTGGCATCAAAATTGTAATTGAAGAGTCAAATTTTGAAAAAAAGAGTGATAGAGATATAATTTATTTTTGTATAATGATCTTGTATCCTACAACATTGTATCCCAATTCATTTATAAGTTCTAATAGTGTGTGAGTATGGTGTGTGTGTACTCCTTAGGATTTTCTATACACAAATCAAGTCATATGCAAATAAACATAGTTTTATTTCTGCTTTCCAATCTTGGCTAATTATCTTGGGTAGAACCTCCAGCATAATGTTGAATGGAAGAGGCAAATGTACATATCCTTTTATTGCTTTTTAACTTAGAAAGATTTGAGTTTTTCACTATTAAATATCATGTTAGCGATTCATCAGGTTGGGAAACTTCCCTTCTATTACTAGTTTATATAATATTTTTATCATGAAAAGGTATTTTTTAAATGTTTTCCTTTGTGTCTGACATGTTTGTGAACTTTAATCCTTTAATTTATTAATATAGTGTAATTCATTGATTGACTTTTTAGATATTAAACCAACAATGCATTTCAGGGATAAACCTCACTTGGTTATGCTATATAACTTTTAATATGCTGTTGAATTTAGTTTGCTAGTATTTTGCTGAGGATTTTTACATCTATATTCATGAGTGACACTGGTCTGTAGTTTTCATTTCTTGCTATTTTTGATTTTGCTATCAGGGTAATACTTGCCTCATAGAATGAGTTGGGAAGTATTTCCACCTTTTCTATTTTTAGTATAGTGTGTGAAGAATAAGTTAATTCTTTAAACCTTTGGTAGAATTCACCACTGGGGCATCTGGTCTTGGGCTTGTCTTTTGTCTTTTGAAGAAGTTTTCTGACTGCTAAATCAATGGCTTCTCTTGTTATCTGTCTATTTGAATTTTCTGTTTCTTCTGAAGTCCACTTGCATTTAATTCCTCTAAAGTCAACCACCAGTGACATCAGTCTGCTGCTTCTTGGCTATTCCAACACATGTTAAAAAGAACTTCTTTTTCAGGGTCAATTTGACTACAAGTGCCAAATATAGCAGAGGCTCTAATCAAGAGTCAATTTCCATCCTCAGGTCAAAAGGCTGTTGGACTGATAAATAAGGGAAGGAACTCCTATTTGTTGAGAACACCCATTTGCCAAGAAATATGTGAGGATCTTTAAAAAAATCATATAAATTCTGATTGTTAGGTTTAACTTTTTCAATTTTTCAGAATTGAAAATTTATATATTATTTTTTTATTGAATTTATTGGGGTGACAATGGTTAATATAATTATATAGGTTTCATGTGTACAATTCTACAACACATCATCTGTATATTGAATTGTGTGTTTACCACTCCAAGTCAAGTCTCCTTCAATTACCATTTATCCCCCATTTACGATCTCCTACCACCTCCACCCCCCTTTCCCTCTGGTAATCACCATAATGTTGTCTGTGTCTATGAGGTTTTTTAAATTGCTTCACCATTTTCACCCAGCCCTGCAACCCAGCTCCCCTCTGGCAGCTGTCACTCTGTTCTCTATTTATGAGTATGTTTCTGTTTTGTTTGTTAGTTTATTTTGTTCCTTAGATTCCACATATGGTGAACTCATATGGTATTTGTCTCTCTGACGGGCTTATTTCACTTAGCAGAATGATCTCCAGGTCCATCCACGTTGTTGAAAAGGGTAAGATTTCCTTCTTGTTTAAGGCTGAGTAGTATTCCATTGTGTAAATGTACCACTCTTTTCTTATCCACTCATTTGCTGATGGAAACTTGGGCTGAATCCAAGTTTCTTGGCTATTGTAGATAACACTGCAATGAACATAGGGATGCATATATTCTTTAAAATTAGTGTTCTGGGGTTTCTTCAGATATATTCCCAGAATATACTGTGCAATTACTGGGTGAGATGGCAGTTCCATTTTTAATTTTTTGAGGTAACTCCATATTGCTTTCCACACCAATCTGTATTCCCACCAACAGTGTACAAAGGCTCCCTTTACTCCACATCCTTGCCAGCACTTATCATTTGTTGATTACTTGATGATAGCCATTCTGACAGAGGTGAGGTTATATATCATTGTAGTTTTAATTTGCATTTTTGTGAGGATTAGTCACATTGAGTATCTTTTCATATGTCTATTGGCCATCTGTATTTTCTCTATAGAGAAGTGTCCATTCAGGTCCTTTGCCCATATTGTAATTAGATTGTTTTCTTGGTGTTGTGTTATATAAGTTCGTTATATATTTTGGATATGAACGCTTTATCAGATGTACCATTGGTAAATATGTTATCCCACTCAGTAGTTTGTCTTTACATTTTAATGATTTACTTTGCTGTGCAAAAACTTTAGTTTGATGTCATTCCATTTCTTAACTTTTTCTTTTGTTTCCCATGCCCAAGGCATTATATATAAAAAATATTGCTTTTAGAAATGTCCTAGCTCTAGCTGTTTTTTCTCAGTGGTTAGAAGGGTCCAGGGTTCGATTCCAGTCAAGGGCACGTACATCAGTTGCAGGCTTGATCCCAGCCCTGATTGGGGCATGCAGGAGGCAACCAACCAATGTGTCTCTCTCACATCAATGTTTCTATCTCTCTCTCTCCCTTCCACTCTCTCTGAAAAGCAATGGAAAAAATATTCTTGAGTGAGGATTAAAAAAAGAAAAGAAATGTCCTAGATTTTACTGCTTATATTTTCAGCTAAGGTTTTTATGGTTTTGAGTCTAACATTTAAGTCTTTCATCCATTTTGAATTTATTCTCCTACAACAGCGTTGGGGAACCTTTTTCTGCTAAGGGCCATTTGGATATTTATAACATCATTCACAGGCCATACAAAATTATCAACTTAAAAATTAGCTATGGAAAAAGCTCCTAGATTTATTGAATTTTGACTCCTGCCTGCAGTTGCCTTGGCAGGGCCAAATCAAATGATTTCTAGGGCCATATACGGCCCATGGGCCAGACGTTCCCCATCCCTGTCCTATTTGGTTTAAGAAGGAGGTCTAGTTTCATTTTTTTCACATATCTGCCCAATTTTCCCAACACCATTTATTGAATAGACTATCTTTACCTCATTGTATGTTCTTGCCTCCTCTGTCAAATAGGAATTGACCATAAAGGCATGGGTTTAGTTCTCAGCTCTCTATTCTGTTCTATTAATCTATACATCTGTCTTTTGCCAGTATCATGCTGTTTTGATTACTATGGGCTTGTAGAATTGTTGGGTATCAGGTAGCCTGATTCCTACAACTTTGTTGTTCTTTTTCAAGATTGCTGTGGCTATTTGTGGTCTTTTGTGGTTCCATATAAATTTTTCAAATATTTGTTCTAGGTCTGTAAAATATGCCATTGTTATCTTGATAGAAATTGTGTTTAATCTAGAGATTGCTTTGGGTAGTATGGGCATTTTAATGATATTAATTCTTCTTATCAACACAGTTTATGCTTCCACTTATTTGTATCTTCTCCAATTTATTTCTTCAGTGTTTTATAATTTTCTGAATACAGGTCTTTTACATCCTTGGTTAAATTTATTCCTATGTACATTTTTTAAGCAATTGTGAATGCGATTGTTTTCTTAGTTTCTCTTTCTGATAGTTCATTATCGGTGTCTAAAATGCAATTGACTTACAGATGTTTATTTTGTATCCTGCTACTTTACTGAATTCATTGATCAGTTTAATAGTTTTTGGGTAGAATCTCAGGGTTTTCTCTATACAGTAGCATGTCATCTGCACAGGACGGTCAGAGTGGGGTGAGAGGGAGTGAGGAGGGTGGGGTGAGAGGGAGTGAGAAGGGCTGGGCTATTGCATTCCCCTAGGCTGATGCCACACAGAGGGGCATGCTCCACCCAATAAAGATGGTGTCTGTGGTGTGGGAGAATGTCTCAGCACAGGGATCCTGGCAGTTGTCCCTTCAGCTTTCTTACCAGAGCCACAAACTCCAGACTCTCTTCACATGACTCTCGTCTGCTCTGTCCTCCCTCTACTAGAGCCCAGGGTGAGAGACTGTGAAAAAAATTTTGTGCATTGTCCCTTTAAGAGGGCATCTGTGTCTCTAGTGGACTCCTGTGTCTCCCTGATGGGCAGAAATCCCACTCCTTTTGACAGCCAGATGTTATGTGGGGAACTCTTTCTGGTTCTGGTGCTTTGGGCTGGGAAGCCTGGCCTGGGATTTGGACCCCTTGCTTCTCAGAGTGAACCCACTGCAGCTTGAGATATCCCTCTGGAACCTCAACCACCATCTATGGGAGTGGGGCCAGCCCTTTTCACATTTCTACTCTTCCTACCAATCTAGATGTGGCTTCTTCTGTAAATCCTTGGGTATAAGACTTCTTTCAGCTAGTCTTCACTTGGTTATTCAGGATGATTGTTCTATAATTTAGTTGTGATTCCAGTTTGGTCCTGGGAGGAGGTGAGTGTAGCTTCCACCTACTCTGCCACCATCTTGGATTTCCCAAATTTTTCTCATTTTATAGAAATTTATTCAGAATCAGAGACTGAAGAAAGGAACCACAACCTGGAAGCTTGATTGTAGCATAACACTCATAATGCTCAAATGATCACTTACAAAGCATTCGAGGTTAAGATTATTTATTAAATTTTTTCTCTTACAAATAGTCATGTAGTTCCACATAATAGGTTAGGACAAGCAGCAATCCCCAGTCCTCTTTTTCCTATTTCTCCTTCCACAGAAGCAATGGTTTTCATCATTTTAAGCCAATTATTCTAGTATTTTATTCCATCTTTTTAACATCTCAAAAGTAAAAATTTTATTACTATTGATAATTTTTAAGCTTTATGTGTTATCTATTAACTTTATAATAAAGATGAGGATTTAGCTCTTCTTCCTGTCCCATTACCACCACCATCACCACTAACACCATCACCACCTTTCACCCCCCCACCCAAGCACACTTCCTCATATTCCCAATATACTTCTATTGTAATTTTTATTTATTCATATTTAGTATTTGCATTATCATGACTATCTAAACATTATTTATAGCTGATATATATAACACAATGTGTTAATCTTACTTTCCAGTATAAGCTTTTATATTCCTAAAGTTACTAATTGCCTTTTTTGTTTTGCTTTGTTTGTTTGCTAATTTTCAACACACTTAGCACTATATCTCTAACTCTCCTCTAGTTCTCTAAAACTCCTCTCAAAATGTTCATTCATATCATTTCATTTTAAAGTAGTATCACCTAGAAACTTCTGGTAGCTCTAATCTGAACTTATTGCCTTCTATGCATACTACCTAGTTGTCATTTGGGGATCTTGTTTTACCTTCATCCTAAGGAATTCTCTTTGCTTCTTCTCTATGTTGGAATTCTCTTGCCCAATATTTTCTGTTCTCATTTTTCATGCTTTGCTCACCTATTATGAGGAAGCTCATTCACCTGTAGCTTCCTGAAACGGAGTATATATGTCAGTTTCTGAGATGTTGCACATCTAAAAATTTCTTTATTTATACTCCTACTAGTTTGGCTAGCTATAGAATACTAGATAGGCAGGGTACCATCTTGGTTCCAGAGATCCTGAAATTTCTGATGATGTCTTTAAGGTAACAATCTATCTCCGTCCATCTTGGTGGTTACTGGAAGGACCCTTCAGTCTTATATTCAGAAAAATTCTGTCTTAAATTCAAGGAAAATCCTCTCAGTTACCGCCTGTATAACTTCCTCCTTTATAAAATTTATTTTCTTTGGACCTCCTAGATGGGACTTTCACTTTTCTATTTTCACTCTAAACCTTTCCTTTTTTGACCATTTAAAACATTTTCTTAATCTTATCTTCAAAACCTTTGACTAAGTTTTTCATATATGTTATCACTTATTTTAATTCCAAGAGTTCTTCTTTGCCCTTTTAGAAGTGTACTGTTCTTGTTTCAACAGATGCAGTCTCTTTTCATCTATCTGAAAATAGTCAAGTTACATATTTTAAGTATTTCTCTTCTATTTTCTTCCACTTGCCTTTGATCTATTTGTTTCAGTCTCTATTTTTCATGTTAAGAAATTTGCTTGACTATGGGGAACTTCCCTCGACTATTGAAGAATGAAGGACTAGAAAGCTATTGCACATAAGGGAACTGTCAAATTTGGGCTTTATTTGCCTGATCTATTTTGACATAGCAAGTAACCCTGTACATTCAAATAATTTTAGAGTAGGGTTTGGGCCAAGGTAATCAGGGACTAGAAAGAAAAACCTAGTCTCAACACAAAACTTCAAACTCATGAAGAAGCACTGACCAGGGGGGCTGGGTTGGAGCAGCATTCCATACATTGAAAGGCTGCGGGTTCAATTTCCCATCAGGGCACATGCCCAGGTTGCAGGTTCAATCCTCAGCCAGGGTATGTATGGGAGGCAACTGATCAATGTTTCCCTCTCTCCCTTCTTCTATCTCCCTTTCTCTCTTAAAAATAAATAAATAAACTCATGAAGAAAAAAGAAATATCAGATTTTAAAGAGTCAGATTTTTAACTATTCTTTGAGTGTCATGATATCTCATGTCAATTTTAAAGTAAGTTCTCTTAAATCTAATCTGTGGTTTTCCCTCTACACCTTTTCACAAATGACAATTAATGGAGATCATATATCTGAACATGAAATATGCTTTACTTGACTTACAGGTGCAGTGCTCATGTATCAAACTTGGTTTCCTTGCCGGTAGCCTATTCCCTACTATTAAACCATCTACTTCTTGGCAGCCCTAGTGTTGTATTACTTGGCAATAAATATTCTACTTGATCCAAACAAATATGAGAATTCTGATGTTATGGAAAATATATTTTCCTTCTCATAAATTAGTCACAGAGGCAGGCCCCATCTAAAATTTAATATCTACTGCAAAAACGTGTCCTGGAAATAAAGTCATTAACTTAATGACAGATCACAGATCCATTTGGTAGACTACCCAAAAACCACCCCTTGGCAAACAGCCTCAGAATGATATGAGTGGATTCTTTTGCAACTGGAAAATGCAACCTACTATTCAAATATTCTCTAGCAAGAACACCCATTCTATTCACTCAATATAAAAGTTTCTTAATCTGAGTATGTAAATCTACCCAATATGATATTTAAATGATGAGCAGTACGTATCTCCCACAATAAAGTGGTAATAAAGACTGAATGATCCCTAGGAGCAATTCTTAAATCCCACAAGGAAGGAATGCTCAGAAAAACGGAGTTATATACTCAGCACTCTTCTCTAATTTCAAAGCATTTTCTCCCTAGGTCGAAAATGAAGAAATAAGGAGAGATTTTCATTTTGGGATGTATAATGTATAAAATACAATGACTGTGGACTAAGAAAACAAAAAAGCTGCATAAAATACTTTTTAATATTTTAAAAAGTTCTTTAATAAGTGGCACAAAAGGAAGATAAGTGCAGAGCACAAAAACAAAGTGAAAAGAGAAGCCCTGAGAAGGCTTTAATCTAAAAGATTTCTTCAGCCTGCCCAGTGTGACTCAGCAGTTGAGCATCGAACTATGATCCAGGAGATCAAGGTTCAATTCCCAGTCAGGAAACATGCCCAGGTTGCAGGCTCATTCACTGGTAGGGGGCATGAAGAAGGCGGCTGATCAATGACTCTTTCAACATTGATGTTTCTATCTCTCTCTCTCCATCTCCCTTCCTCCATCTGAAGTCAATAAAGACATATTTTAAAAATAAAAATAACAATAAAGAAATAAAAGATTTCTTTAGAGCCCTGAAGACTTTGAATTTCCACCTATATAATTATATGAGGAAGAAGGAACAGGATATAAGACAACTTTGAAAGTTTTACCTTTCAGTTCTAGGTCTAGAATCCACCTATTTTTGTGCTGTTAGGAAAGTAACCCAGTTTCATGTTCCTCTATATAGTGGTCTAGTTTCCCAAAATCACCTATCTAACAATTTTTCCTATCACCTGTAATTGAAAATGGTATAATAATTTCATAATAAATTCATATATAAGTTTGTCACTAAGCTCTCTATTCTATTCCACTAGTATTCTGTTTTGGGGCAAATATTACAATGTTTTTACTCCACTGATGTTACAGTATGTTCTGATAATTGTCAGGGCAAATCTCCTGTCCTTAGTCTTCTTTCTTAAGATTGACAGCTATTTGTGAACCTCAAGACTTCCAAATGAATATTGGGTACAGAACAAACTAAATACAGTGGTACCTCAGTTTTTGAACATTTCAGAAATCGAAGGGTCTTCCAGACAGATTACATTCGAAAACCAAGGTTCCACTTTATTTTAACTTAAAGATTAAGTTGAAGAGAATTTTTATAAAATTATATCACAGAAACACATCTGAAAACATTGAATGACTCAAATTTATTCATATTTAGTTTTTTTCTATGTCCTTTGGTATGCAGTTTCATTTTTTATCAAAAATACAGTTTAATGATTCCTATTAAAACTAACTTCTAGAAGTGGCAGTGGTGGGGTAGCGCAGGGTCAGGAAGCTCAGCTGGAGCAAGGGAGGGATTTTGGCTTGAGCAAGAGCAAGAGCTGGAGCCAGAGACAACACTGCTGCCCATGAGCAGCAAGTCGGGGAGAAAGTGGCAGCTGAGGTGTCTTTTCTATTAAGTTTAAAAAATGTTGAGGACTTCAAAATAATGGTGAAGTAAGAGATACCTTTGGCATCACTTCCTGATATTGCAACAAATAACCAACTATAATTCAACAAAGAATTCCCTATTCAACACAGAGGCACACCTGAGAGATCAGTACATTGAAACATCGAAAGGTGGTCAACCAGGAATAAGCTGGGAGACGAGAAGGGAGGAGAGCTTGAACTGCTCACAGATGCAGCCCTGCAGCCAGGAGCTTGCAGAGTGGTATAGCCAATATAAGGGAGGAAGCCAGAAGTAGCAGGAGCGTCCTTGGCTGGGAAGAGCAGGGAGCTGTGGGGGAAGTCCAGCAAGGCAAGCAGAGTGAACAGTGACCAAGCCAGCAGATGTTTAATAGAGCATGGGGTCCTACAACGCAGCTGACTGCTATCTGTGGTGATGTTTCTGACAAAGAAAGAGAACCACAGAGCCCTGCTGCCCCTTAGACTCCAAAAACTCACCTCCTGTTGCCCTCGATGATAGGCCAAGGAACATTTTATCTGTAAACCAAGAGCTATTGCAGTGGAATTGCTGTTTCTCCCTGACTGATCCCAGGGTTTGGTGCATGGGGTGGGACCCCACAGAGGTCGGGGATACCATTATGGAAAGGTCAAAATAAAACCCACACACAAGCAGTATGGCTGTACTGTCTTACAGAAGACTGCGGAGGCCAAGTGTGGGAGATCACAGAAGTAAAAATAATCTTAAGATTCAGCACTACCTACTGAAAAAAAGGAGAAAGACCTATTCAAAGAATGCTACTACTGAAGGGTAATTTATGCCTAGACAAAGGAGAGGAGCAAATACCATGAACAATCACAGAAATAAGGATGATCAAAAAGAAAATGAAAAATCCCTAGAAACAAGCTGTAATACATGGAAATATGTGATATAAATGAAAGAGATTTCAAGATTGCAGTTCTCAAAACACTCAGTGAGATGCGAGAAAATACAGACAGTCAATTCAGTGCACTCAGAAAACAGATCAAGGAACAAAACAAGTACTTTACCAAACAGACTGAAACTTGAAAATAGAACCAATCATAAATCCTGAAAAATGAATCATGCAATAAAGGAGATTGTGAATAAGCAAATAAAGCATAGAAAACAGAGCCAACCAGATGGAGGAAAAAATTAGTGAAACTGAAGCTAGGAATCTAGAAATGACACACAGGGAAGAAGAGAGAGACCTGGGCATAAAGAAAAATGAAAGAGTTCCAGGAGGACCATCTGACAGCATCAGGAAAAAACCTTTTAGAATAATAGGTTCTGAAAGAAGAAGAAATGGAGAAGGGAATGGAAAGTCTATTCAAACAAATACTGCATAAGAACCCCCCAAACCAATGGAAAAAAATAGATCCTCAAACACAAGAAGCAAACAAAACACCTAGTTACATCAATCCAAAGAGGCCCTCTCCAAGGCACACTGTATTAAAACTATCAAAAATTAATGACAAAGAAAAACTTTTCAGAACACTAGGGAAAAGAAAGAAGTGACCTACAAAGGAAAACCCATCAGAATTTCATCCAACTTGTCAACAGAAACTCTAGAAGGCAGAGGAGAGTGGAACCAAATATTCAAAAGTCTGAAAGAGAGAAATTAAGAGCCATGAATAATGTATCCAGCAAAAATATCCTTTAAATAGGAAGGGGAAAAAATGATTATCCCAAACATACAGAAACTCAGAGATTTTTAGCAATAGAAAACCTCCATAACAGAAAATACTCAAGGAGGTTATTCTACCTGAAACAAAGAACATAAGGTCACAACACTACAAATAGGATTACCAAAAAACTTACAACATAAAAAGGGATAATTTGTGGCAAAAACATAAAGGGGAATGGGGTAAAGGTCTGAACTGGCAAAGGAAGATGAACATCATATGCACTTGAAAAAAAGAAAATTATTATATATTTGCAACTTTATTTTTTAAAATTCTAATGATAATCACACACAAAAATCCTCAAACCACACGCAAAAATACCCACATAGCTTAAAAAAAGAGGACACAGAGGAACAAAGTATGAAACACCACCAGACAAAAAGATCAGACAGAAGTACAAATGAAAAGAACCAATTGAGGCACAGAGCTACCAGAAAACAGAAGATAAAATGGCTATAGGAAATTCACATACATCAATAATTACCCTAAATGTAAATGGTATGAATTCACCAATAAAGAGGAACAGAGTAGCAGAGTGGATCAAAAAACAAATTCCAAACTTATGCGTCCTACAAGAGACACATCTAAGCTGCAAAGGGAAAGGCAGATTCAAAGAAAAATGGTGGAAAATGATTCTCTAAGAAAACAACATTCACCGAAAAGCAGATGTAGCAGATGTAGTTCTATCGGACAGAACAGATTTCAAGACAGCAAACATAACAAGAGACAACTATGGACAGTTCATAATGATAAAGGGGACACTACATCAAGAAAACATAATATTTCTTAACATATATGCACCCAACAAGGGAGCACCGAAATATATAAAGCAACTATCACCAAACTAAATGGAGAAACAGATCAAAACACAATCATAGTTGGGAAACTTAATATTCCATTGACAGCTCTAGGCAGATCAAGCGAACAGAAAAGAAGTAAAAAAAATATCGGCCATAAATGAAATGCTAGACCAAATGGACATCATTAACATTTACAGAGTCTTTCATACCAGAACATCAGATTATGTGTTCTTCTCCAGTGCACATGGAACATTCTCAAGGAGAGACCATATGTTGGGTCACAGACCTAGAATCAACAAACTCAAGAAGATTGAAATTATACCAAGCAAATGCTCTGACCACAATGACTTGAAATTAAAAATCAACTGTAAAAAAGAAGGAAAGGAACCCACAAATACAAAAAGATTAAACAACATAATAAAAAAAATGACTGAGTCAAAGAAGAAATAAAAGATGAGATCAAAAGATAGAGGCAAATGAAAGTGGTAACCCAACATATCAAAACTTCTGGGATACAGTAAAAGCAGTAATATGAGAAAAGTTTATATTACAATAAGCTTATCTCAAGGAAAAAGAGAAGTATCAAATAAACAATCTATCATCAAATCTTAACTAGGAAAACAACAAAAGCAATCCAAAGTCAGCAAAAGAAAGAAAAGCAAAAGAATTGGAGTAAAATTGAAATAAATAAATAATAAATAAGTAAATAAATAAATAAATAAATAAATAAATAAAGAGACTATATGAAAAATTAAACAAAGAGTTGGTTTTTTGGAAACATTCATAAAATTCACAAACCCCTGGCTAGACTCACTAAGGAAAAACAGAAAAAACACACATATAAATAAATTCAGAAACGAGAGAGAAGTCACCACCGACATCGAAGATATACAAAGGATCCTATTAGAATATTATGAAAGACTATATGCCACCAAATTCAATAACCTAGAAGAAATGGATAAGGTCCTACAAATATATAACTTCCCTAGATTAAATCATGAAGAATTGGAAAATTTAAATAGACTCATCAGACCAGTAGGGCATGGCTAAGTGGTTGAGCATTGATCTAGGATCTTGGAGATCATGGTTCGATTCCTGGCCAGGGTACTTGCAGGCTCAATCTCCAGGAGGAAGTGTGCAGGAGACAGGAGATCAATGACTCTCTCATCATTGATGTTTCTATCTCCCCTTCCTCTCTCTGAAATCAATAAAGATATAATTAAATAATAATAATAAAATAAAATAGACTGATCAGCAGCAGGAAACTGAAACAACCATCAAAAATCTTCACAAAAATTAAAGTCCAGGACCAGATGGCTTCACCAGTGAATTTAAACAAAGGTTCAAATAAGTCTTAAAACCTATCCTTCTCAAAATCTTCCCAAAAAACTGAAGAAGAGGCAATACTTCCTAACACATTTTATGAGGCCAATATAACCCTGATACCAAAACCTGAGAAGGCTAAAACGAAAGAAAAAACCTACAGATCAGTACCTCTGATGAATACAGATGAAAAAATCCTAAACAAAATATGAGTGCCCAGCTGGGCGTGGCTCAGTGGTTGAGCATCGACCTAGGATCCAGGCGATAGGGGTTGGATTTCCTGTCAGGGCACATGCCCGGGCTGTGGGCTCGATCAATGACTCTCTCATCATTGATGTTTCTGTCTCTCTCTCTCTCCCTCTCCTTTCCTCTGTCTGAAATCAATAAAGACATATTTATAAAAAAAAAAAAAAAAATACAAGCAAAGTGAATACAGCAGATCAAAAAAATGTATATATTATGATCAAGTGGGGTTCATTACGGGGACACAAGGATGCTTCCAGATACATAAGTCAATCAAGGTAATACACCACAAACGATAGGATAGGAGAGGGAAGATGGTGGCACTGTGAGAAGCAGCAGAGCGCCCCCACTCACAGCCAAGGACTCAATTTACTCCTAAAATCCTACGTAGCCTGCTTGGAAAAACCAGAGAAACATACCTAAGTGGACGGAGTGCGAATGGTGAGCACTGAAGAAACATCATGAAGTCTGATGGGGGTAGGGGGAGTAGGAAGGGGGAGACCCCCTGAAGCCTGTACTGGGCTCCAAGACTACAGGCTTGGAGGCTGCAAAGCTCCCTCCCCTCGGGACTGCGGACAGGCCTCCAAAAGCAGGGATCTCACACCCGAAGCAATGAGAACAGAAGGAGCGCCACGTGCACAGGGTAGAGGGACCCCGGGAAATGGTGAGTCCAAGAGGAGGGGACTGAGCCTTCATAGGAAACAAAGCCTCTAGTGGCGGCTGTGACCTGCATCTAATGCTCAGGATGCCGACCATAGGGAAGGCTGGCCCAAGGTCTGTGGCACTCAAGTGGTAAGAGACCAGAGGACTGCACTAAACAGCCACACATGGGGACCCTCTTCCTCCCTGAGGGGCATTGTGTTGAGGCCCAGAAAGCACTGAATCTGCCTGGTATCGAGGAGGGGAGGAGCCCTCCCGCCCTGAGCTCCTGGTACAGAGAGTCTGGGATCTGTGACCAGCCCTGAGGGGTGCTGTAGTGGCGCCTGAAGCCCCCCCAGCTTTGCTGACACCAGCGGTGCAGGGAGCTATGTTGAGCTTACTTTGGGTCCCTTCCCACTGGGTGCCTTGGCGTGGGGATGGCAGGACCTTGCAGGGCACACTCTCTGCCTGTGTGTTGCTTTGTGCCTTTGTGAGTTGATCTCGGAACTTGCTCCAACCTTCCCAGCGTGCACTGCTCAGACAGAACAGTGGAGGCTGGGATTGGGGTCTGCACAGTAGACTGTCTGAGGGGTGGGCCTGGTGAGACCAGCAAAACAGAGCTGAGCAGGGAGGGGCAGAGTGCGCCTACCTCTCCCACAGCTAGGAGACCTGCCCACAACAGGAGAGGGGCTGGTCCAGCTCACTGAATCCCCAGACACACCCGCAGGGCACAGTCTTGAGAGGGAAGGGAGAGAAGCTCACAGGAGGACATTACAAGAATAAGACTCTCAGGGACTGCTTTTGGGAACTGGAGGAAATGCTGAAAACCCCTGCTGGGGGCTGGGCAGGCAGAAGGATCGCCAAAATGTTTTTAATCGAACCCACTAAGCCCAAGCTGCTGAACCGGCCCATACAGAAAAGGCAACAGGCTGAAATCAATCTGAAGCTGCAAAAGGTCAGAGCATGGGGAACTAGATTCAGAGGACAGGGTACAGACTGAGGAGTTTGCAGTGGAGCAGAGACTACCTCCTGCAGAGCGAATGCCTGACAGAGAAACCTCTAAGGGGAGTGATACCCTGAGGTACACTAGCCACCCTGCACCCTAAAGACTCTACAAAAGACTCTGGAGTAAGACCAGGCAACAACAAGGTTGCAAAATAGTTGACAAGAGGAGGTGGTGCACGGACAGCCTAGATCAACCATCTACCTAAGGACAACAGAGCCAAACCTAGACGGCTACTCACACTGGGTAATATACAAGTAACTCCCAGGAGAACTGAAATCAGCATACAAAACAGTTACCCTCAGACAACATAAGTTGCCAAGAAGAAACACCTGACTATCTTTTTTCCTTCTGACTTTTGGTTTTCTTTTGGTTTGGTTTTTTTTGTGCTTTTGTTTTTTTGTTTGTTTGTTTTTTGTTTGAGTGTTTGTTTGTTTGTTTCTCTTTTTTCCTTAGGAAGAAGAGAAAGGGGAGAAAGTTTGTTTTTTTGTCTTTTTTAAATTTTATAATAATTAAAAAAAATTTTTTTTAAACATTTTTAATTAAATTTTTTTCTTTTTTGTAAAAGAATTTTGTCTTGCTTAGCTTGTTTTTAGTTTTGTTTTCATTATTTGCTTGTTTTGTTTTATCCTTCCTTCTACTATCAAGACTTTCTTGATATTCCCTGCTTAATGACTAGGACTTTATCATAACCAGGTTTACTGCTTTCCTCTATACTAGCCACCAAATCTCTTACCGTACTCCCTCATGCCTGGGCAATATCTCTCTCTCTCCTCTCGATCCAATGGTATAACTTTTTTTTTCTTTTTCTTTTTTCTTTTTCTACTTTCCTTTCATTATTTTGTTATCCTCCCTTTGGTCTTGCTGTCTTTTTGTTTGATTGTTAGTTTTTCTTATTCTCTTTATTGTATTTCTGTTTTCTCACGTTCAACTACTATCCTATTCCTATTATCTCCCTTAATATTTTGCTGGCTCTTCTTTCAGAATCTTTTCTCTGCTTCTGTTATCTCCTGGTAGCTTCTCTATTTTTTACATTTTAGTTTAGTATTATATTCTAAATTTTCACCAGTAATAACAATATACATCTCTCTAAGCCTTACTTTTCTTTCTCTCTTTCTTTTAAGCATTTTGTGTGTGTGTGTGTGTGTGTGTGTGTGTGTGTGTATTCTCCCTTCACTCTCCCAGTTCTATTTTCACGTAGGTTGTTTTCATTGTGACTGACAAGACATTTTGTAAGATACCTCTTGTTTCCTGGAAGTTTCACTGTGTATTGTCCTGCCTTGCCAGCACCCATACAACAGCTTACACAATGAGGTTGGAGCTGAAACACAGTTAGCCAACCTGAGAGGAAGGTCCTCCCAAGGACTGATCAACAACAATCTAGACCCAACCACAACAGGAGAACATAAAGAAACCACAAAAGGGACACCCACAAGAGGGACACGCATAGAGCAAAGAGCTCAGAAGTATGAGGAAAACACACCTCTGGGATCCACTGGACACATAAGACAAAATCCCATCCCACAAGACTGGGAGACGTCAAATATATCTAATAAACAGATACAAACACTAAGACCTACCAAAATGGGGAGACAAAGAAACAACCCCCAAATTAAAGAAAAGGAAAAATCATCAGAAACAGACTGATGAGATAGAGTTAAGCAAGTTATCAGAAACATAGTTCAGAGTATTGATGACGAAGATGTTCAAGGAACTTAAGAAGACACTAGATGATAAGATTGAGGACCTTAGTGAAAACATGAAAAAAGAGACACATACCGTAAACAAAACTCAGACATAAAGAATGCTGTATCTGATATCAAGAATGCATTGGAAGGAATTAAAAGCAGGCTCAGTGAAGTAGAGGATAAAATAAGTGAGTTAGAAGACAAGGTAGAAAAATTCACTCAGTCAGAGCAGCAAAAAAAAAAGCACTTAAAAAGCATGAGTACAGTCTAAGGGAGCTTGGGGACAATATGAAGCAAAACAACATTCGCATTATAGGACTGCCAGAGGGAAAGGAAAGAGAGCAAAAAATAGATCACTTTGTGGAGGAAATAATGATAGAAAACTTCCCTACGCTGGCGAAAAAGAAACCTACACAAGTTCAGGAAGCACAGAGGGCTCCAAACAAGAGGGCCCCAAAGAGACCCACTCCAAGACACATCATAATTAAAATGGCAAATACCAAGGACAAAGAGGAAATATTAAGGGCTGCAAGAGAGAGACAAGCAGTGACCTACAAGGAAACCCCCATTAGGCTGACAGCTGATTTCTCAGCATAGACCCTTCAGGCCAGAAGGGAGTGGCATGAAGTTCTCCAAGTAATGAAAAGCAAGACCATGCAAGCAAGATTGCTTTATCCAGCAAGGCTATCATTTAAAATTGAAGGTGCAATAAAGAGCTAAACAGACAAAAAAAGGATGAAGGAGTTCAGTACCACCAAACCAGCATTGCAAGAAATGCTAAAACGACTGTTTTAAGAAAAAGGAATAGTGAGAGAAAGGTACATCAGCATAAAGGGAAAAATGGCATTAAATAAGTTTATATCAATAGTAACCTTAAATGTAAACGGAATAAATAAAAGACATAGGGTAGATGAATGGATAAGAAAATAGGCACCAAATATATGCTGTCTACAAGAGACCCACATGAGAGCAAAAGACTCACACAGATTAAAAGTGAAGGGATGGAGTAAAATATTCCATGCAAATGGAAAGGAAAAGAAAGCTGGAGTAGCAATGCTTATTTCTAACAAAACAGACTTCAAAATAAAGACCATAAGAAGAGACAAAGACGGTCACTACATAATACTAAAAGGATCAAATCAACAGAAGGAAATAACCCTTATAAATATTTATGCACTCAATATATAAAAAATATATTTCAGGAGCACCTGAATATATAAAAAAATTTCTTGGCGGACTTTAAAGGGGAGATTGACAGCAACACAATTATAGTGGGGGACTTTAACACCCCACTGTCAGCATTGGACTCATCATCAAGCCAAAAAAAATAAGCAGGGAAACGCAGACCTCAAAGGACTCACTAGACTTAATGGATTTAGTTGACATTTACAGAACATTTCACCCTAAAGCAGCAGAATACACATTCTTCTCAAGTTCACATGGAACATTCTAAAAAATACAGCACATGTTAGGGCACAAGGCAAGTCTCCACAAATATAAGAAGATTGAAATCATATCAAGCATCTTCTCAGATACAAAGCCATGAAACTAGAAATCAACCAGTATAAAAAAATTGAAAAATATTCAAACACATGGAGGCTAAATAGCATGTTATTAAACAATGAATAGGTTAACAAAGAGATCAAGGAAGAAATCAAACACTTCATGGAAATTAATGAAAATGAACAGAAAACAACCCAAAATCTATGGGACATGGCGAAAGCAGTCCTGAGAGAAAAATTCATAGCATTATAGGCCTATCTCAAGAAACAAGAAAAAGATCTAATGAACCATCTAACACAACAACTAAAAGAACTAGAAGGAGAAGAGCAAGAAAAGCCCTGAGGAAGTAGAGGGAAGGAAACAATAAAAATCAGAGTAGAAATTAATGACATAGAGACTAAAAGACAATACAGAAAATCAATGAAACCAAGAGCTGGTTCTAGGAAACAGTGAATAAGATTGATTAATCTTTAGCCAGGCTTACTAAGAAACAAAGAGAGAGGACCCAAAGAAGTAAAATCAGAAATGAAAGAGGTGATATAAAAAGTCACCCAAGAGAAATACAAAGGATTTTAAGAAAATATTATGAGGAACTATATGCCAAAAAATTGGACAAAATGGGGGAAATGGACAAATTCCTAGACGCATGTAAGCTTCCAAAGTTGAATCAAGAAGAGGCAGAAAATCTGAATAGGCCAAAAGAAACTAATGAAATTGAAGCAGTAATCAAAAATTCCCAGCAAACAAAAGTCCTGGATCAGATGGATTTACAGGTGAGTTTTAACAAACATTCAAAGAATAATTAACACCTCTTCTATTCAAACTATTCCAGAACATTCAAGAGGAGGGAAAACTCCCAAACTCTTTTTATGAGGCCAGCATCACCCTAATCCCAAAACCAAGTAAAGATACTACCAAGAGAGAAAATTACAGGCCAATATCCCTGATGAACATAGATGCTAAAATCCTCACTAAAATACTAGCAAACCGGATCCAGGAATATATTAAAGAGATCACACATTATGACTAAGTGGGATTTATTACAGGGATGCAAGGCTTGCACAACATCCGCAAATCAATAAATGTGATACATCACATAAACAAAATGAAGGACAAAAATCATATGATCATATCAATAGAAGCAGAAAAAGCATTCGACAAAATCCAGCACCCATTTCTGATAAAAACTCTCAGCAACGTGGTAATAGAGGGATCATAACTCAACATAAAAAAGGTCATATATGACAGACCTACAGACAACATCATACTCAATGGGAAAAACTAAAACCATTTCCATTAAAACCCGGAACAAGACAGGGATGTCGACATTCACAACTCATTCAACATAGTACTGGAGTCCGCACCATAGCCATCAGAAAGGAAGAAAACATAACATGTATCCCAATTAGAAAGAAGGAAGTAAAACTGTCATTATTTGCAGATGACATGATATTGTACATAGAAAACCCTAAAGACTCCATCAAAGTACTACTAGATTTGATAAACAAATTTGGCAAGGTACCTGGATACAAAATCAACATCCGGAAATCACTGCCATTCTTATACAGCAACAATGAGCTTTCAGAGAGAGAGAAACTAAAAAAGCAATACCATTTAACATTGATACTAAAAAAAAAAAACCAAAAAAAACCCAACAACAAACAACAAAAAACCTAGGAATAAACCTAACCAAGGATGTAAAAGATCTATACTCAGAAAACTACATAACACTGAAAAAAGGAATAGAGGAAGATTTAAACAAATGGAAGAATATCCCATCCTCATGGACTGGAATAATCAATATCATTAAAATGTCCATAGTACCCAAAGCAATTTATATATTCAGTGCAATTCCTATTAAAATACCAACAGCATATTTCACAGACCTAGAACAAACATTTCAAAAATTTATATGGAACCAAAAAAGACCCTGAATAGCTGCAGCCATCTTGAGAAAAAAGAACAGAGTGGGAGGGATCACATTACCAGATTTCCAACTGTATTACAAAGCCATTGTAATCAAAACAGCCTGGTATTGGTACAACAACAGGCATATAGATCAATGGAACAGAAGAGAGACCCCAGAAATTTACCCACGCCATTATGGTCAGTTAATATTTGACAAAGGAGGCAAGAGTGTCCAATGGAGTAAAGAGAGTGTCTTCAATAAGTAATGCTGGGAAAATTGGTCAGATACATGCAAAAGAATGAAACTAGACCACCAACTTTAACCATACACAAAAATAAACTCAAAATGGATAAAAGACTTAAATGTAAGTCATAAAACCATAAGAATCCTGGAAGAAAACATAGGCAGTAAAGTCACAGACATCCCACGTACCAGAATTTTCACTGATACATCTCCTAGGACAAAAGAAACAAAAGAAAAAATAAACATATGGGATTACATCAAACAAAAAATCTTCTGCACAGCAAAAGAAAACAGCCTCAAAATAGAAAGGAACCCACGGTCTGGGAAAACATATTTGCCAAGGATGTATCTGATAAGGGCCTAATTTCCAAAGTGTACAAAGAACTCATAGCACTCAGCAAGAGGAAGACAAACAATCCAATTAAGAAATGGGCAAAGGACTTGAATAGACACTTCTCCAAAGAGGACATACAGATGGCCAAGAGACACATGAGAAAATGCTTAATGTAGCTAATCATCAGAGAGATGCAAATTAAAACCACAATGAGGTATCACTTCACACCTGTAAGAATGGCTACCATCAACAAATCAACAAACGACACGTGCTGGCGAGGTTGTGGAGAAAGGAGAGCCCTAGTACACTGCTGGTGGGAATGCCGACTGGTGCAGCCACTAAGGAAAACATTATGGAGGTTCCTCAAAAAATTAAAGATAGAGCTCCCTTTAGACCCAGTGATTCCACTCCTAGGAATGTATCCTAAGAATCCTGAAATATTAATCAGAAAGAATATATATACCTGATGTTCATAGCAGCACAGTTTATAATAGCTAAGATCTGGAAACGGCCCAAGTGCCCATTAGTAGATGAATGGATAAAAAATCTGTGGGACATTTACACAATGGAATACTATGCAGCTTTAAAGAAGAAGAATCTTGTACCCTTTGGGACAGTATGGATGGATCTAGAGAAAATTATGCTAAGTGAAATAAGCCAGGCAGAGAAAGACAAACATCACATGATCTCACTTATACGTGGAATCTAAAGAACTTAATAAACTGATGAACAGAATAGAGTCAATGACATGGAAGCATAGATGAGACTGACAAATGTCAGAGGGATGGAGGAGGATGGGTGGGTGGAGGGGGAGAGAGTAACGAAAAAATTTATATGCATATATGCACAACCCAAGGACACGGACAACGGTGGGGAGAGGGACTGGGGAAGGCAATGGGATAGGGTTGAATGGGTCATTGGGGTGAAAAAGGGACATCTGTAATATTTTAAACAAAAATAAAATTTAAAAATTATTTTAAAAATGCTTAGATGAAATGGAGAAAAAAGTATATAAATTGGGAAAAAAATAGGATAAAAGTCATATGGTCTTATCAATAGAAGCAGAAAAAGCATTTGATAAGATACATCCATTTATGATTAAAACACTTGATAAAGTAGGAATAGAAGAAAAGTATCTTAACATAATAAAGGCCATATATGATAAAGCCTCAGCTAATATCATACTCAATGGTGAAAAACTGAAAGCTTTTACTCTAAGATCAGGAACAAGACAAGGATGTCTACTCTCACTACTCTTATTCAACATAGTTCTGGAAGTCCTAGCCTGAGCAATAAGGCAAGCAAAAGGAATAAAAGGCATCCAAAAAGAAAAGGAAGAAGTAAAAGTGACACTTTTTGAAGATAACATGATTCTGTATATGGTAAACCGTGAAGGCTCTATAAAAACTGTTAGAAACAATAAACAAATACAGTAAAGTTGCAGGATATTAATCAATGTACAAAAATCCACTGTCTTTCTGTACTACCAACAAAACTTCACAAAAAAAAAAAATGTTTAAAACAATTCCTTTTTCAATTACAACCAAAAGAATAAAATGCAGGGCAATAAACTTAAGAAAGAATGTGAAAGAGCAATATACTGAAAACTACCAAGCATTATTTAAAAAGATTGAAAAAGACACAACAAAATGGAAAAATATTCTGTGTTCATAGTTTGGAAGAATCAATGTAGTTAAAATGGCCATATTACCCAAGGCAATATACAGATTTAATGCAATCCCCATCAAAAGATTAATGTCATTTTTTTAAAGAAATACAACTAGTGATCCTCAGATTTGTATGGAACCACAAAAGATCCCAAATAGCCAAAGCAATCCTGAGAAAAAAGAATGAAGCTGAACTTATTATGTTACCTGACTTCAAATTATACTTCAGAGCTATGATAATCAAAACATCATGGTACTGGCACAGAAAGAGACACACAAATCAGTAGAAGAAGATAGAGTGCAGGTATAAAACCACATGTATATGGGGAAATAATTTTCAACAAAGGAGCCAGAAATGCAAAGGAGTAAAGATAGTCTCTTCAAAAAAGGGTGATGGGAAAACTGGAAAGCCACATGCAACAGAATGAAACTGGAGTACTTTGTCCCCATGTACAAAAGTTAACTCAAAATGGATCAAAGACCTAAATGTGAGACACTAAAAAATAAGTTACACAGAAGAAAGCATAGGTCCCAAATTTATGAATTTTGGATGTAGAGGACTTTTTATGAACTTGACACTAAAGACAAGGGAAGTAAAGGCAAAAATAAATGAATGGGACTATATCAAACTAAAAAGCTTCTTAACAGCAAAGGATACAGACAACAAAACAAAGAGGCAGCCAAATAGATGGAAAATTATGTTTGTAAACAGTAGTTCCAACAAAGTTTTAATATCAAAGATATATAAAGAACTCATTAAACTCAACACCAAAGAAACAAGCAACCCAATCAAAAGTAGGCAGAGTACCTGAATGGACACCTCTCCCAAGAAGACATATTACCAACCAATAGATATATGAAAATATGTTCAACCTCACAAGCAATTAAGGAAATACAAATCAAAACAATGAGATACTACCTCACACCTGTTAAGAGTGGCTATGATAAAAAAGACAAGCAATAACAAGTGTTGGAAAGACTGTGGAGAAAAGGGAACCCTCATTCACTGCTGGTGGGAATGTAGACTAGTACAGCCAGGATGGAAGGCAGTCCAGAGATTCTTCCAAAAATTAAAATGAGAGCCACCATGTAACCCAGCAACCCCTCTTCTGGGTATATACCTAAAAAACTCAAAACCATGTATTTGCAAAGATATATTCACCCCTATGTTCATAGCAGCCTTATTCATCTTGGCCAAGACATGGAAACAACAAAAGTGTCCTGCAATAGAGGACTGAATAAAGATGTGGCACATGTACATGATAGAATAATAGCCGGAAGAAAGGATGAAAAAATTACAAGATAGCAACAGACTGAGTGGAAGCTCCACTGACATTCTCCCAGGACCAAACTGGAATTACAACTAAAACATAGAAAAACCACCTTGAATAATCAACTGAAGACTAGTTGTTGAGCGACCTCACAACCAAGGATGTAGGAAGGATTCCTCATAGAGACTAGTAGGAAGTACAGAGGTGCAAGAGGGCTGGCGAGGCTCCCACAGGAATCAGCTGTGGTCCAGGGGGACATGTCAGCTGTGGGGGGTTCCTACTGAGGACTCTGGGGTCTAAACCCGAAGCTAGGCCTTCCAGCCCAGAGCACCAGAACTGATAAAGTTGACCATGTAACATATGGCTAGGAAAAGCAGTGAAGTTTCTGTCTGCCAGGGAAAGAAGGCTGGAAATGAAGGCACCCTCTTACAGTGACAATGCACAAAATTTCATGTGCAGCCATTCACCTTGGGCTCTAGTGGAGGGAGGGAAGAGTGGATTAGAGCTATGTGGGGAGAATCCATGGGTGGGGCTCTGTGGATAGAGCTCAGAGGGAAGCCATCTGGATTCCTGTGGTGAGTTATTCCCCCAGATGGCAGAGGACATCTTTTTCAGGCAGATATTTACTGTCCAAGCAGTTTTTACCTAGTGGGGGGAAGCAACTGACCAGCCCTGTTTGAAAACCTCTCACCCCACCTTGTGGAGTTTCTGTAACTTGTGGCTCATTAAGGGACTGAATAAGAATTAGCCACCAAACATGTGGAGTTTCTATAGTGCGAGGTTTATTATGAGACTGAATAACAATCATCCACCCCAACCTGGGGAGTTTCTACAGCATGAGGCTCATTAAGAAACTGAAAACAAACGTCCTTCGGGTGCTTAGAGTCTTTTCACGATTTGATTCTGGACCCATGGCTCCAAAAAGCAGACTTGGTGGGCATCTTGGTCCTCTCCAAACACACCCAGGCCCAGAAGACAGAACAAGTTGTGTACAAGGCCAGTCACAGTCTGACATTGGCCTGCAACAGAGAACATCCAAAAAACTGGGAGTCCTAGCAGGTCTACCTAATACATAGAAATAAAAACCTAACAAGTAGCCAAAATGGGTAGAACAAAAAAACAAGACTCAAATGAAAGAACAAAATAATTATCCAGGAGAAGAGTTAAATGAAATGGAAATAAGCAATCTATCAGATATAGACGTCAGAATATTGATCATAAGGATTTTCAACAACATGAGAAAAGAAAAGGAAACAATGAAGGAAATTAAGAATGACAACAAAAATTTTTTTAAAAAGGAAGGAACAGCAGATAAGGGGATGCTGATGACTGGATCAGCAATTTAGAAAACAGAGTAGAAAAAATCACTCAAACAGAAAACCAAAATGATAATACAATTAAAAAATAAAGGACAGTTCAAGGGAGCTGTAGAAAAACATGAAATGTAACAATATTTGCATCATAGGGGTGAAAGAATATATAGAAGTAATGAAAGTGATAGAGAGTCTGTTTGAACAAATAATGGCAGAAAACTTCCTTAATCTGGTGAAGGAAAAAGTCACACAAGTTCAGGAGACACAGAGAGTCCCAAGAAACAATAACCCAAAGAAGCCCATGCCCAGACATATCATAATTAAAATGCCAAAAATTCAAGACAAAGAGAAAAGTCTAAAGGTAACAAGACAAAAGCAATTTGTTACCTACAAAGGAACTCTCATAAGGCTATCAGCTGATTTCTCATCAAAAACTCTAGAGGCCAGAAGAGAATGACATGAAGTATTCAAGGTAATGAAAAGCAAGGATCTGAAACCAATACTATTCTATCTAACAAAGGCTATCATTCAAAATAGATGATGAAATAAAGAGCTTCGCAGACAAAAAAACCCAAAAGACAAACAAACAAAAAAACAGCTAAGCGTTTATCACCACCAAACACTCATTGCAAAAAAAGTTAAAGGGACTGTTGCAATAAAAAGTTGAAATAGAATGAGAAACATAGGAGTAAAGAAATAAAATGGAAATAGATAAGTACCTAACAATTTTAAATATAAATGGATTAAATGCTCCAATCAAAAGACATAGGTAGCTGAATGGATAAGAATATGGGACCTCCTAAAAAATGATTATAGAGAAGGTCCAAGAGGGTGGCGGACTGAGTGGAAGGTACACTGACACTCTCCAAAGACCAATCTGGATTTACAAATAAAACCTAGAAAAACCATCCTGAAAACCAACTGAAGATTAGCAGAACATCCTCATAACCAAGGAGGAAAACAGAAGACTGATAGAGGCTGGTAGGAGGTGTGGATGTGAGAGAGCAGGCTGGACTCCCACAGGCATCAGCTGAAGGTCCAGAGGGATATCTCAGCTGTGGGGTGTTCCCACTGAGGAATCTGGGGCCTTAACCCGAGGCTGTGCTTCTGAGACAAGAGCACCAGAACTGAGAAAGGTGCCCACATAACATCTGGCTGTGAAAAACAGCAGGGCTTCTGTCTGCCAGGGAGAGGCAGCTGAAACTGCAGGCAAACTCTTAAAGAGCCAACACACAAAGTTTACTGTGGAGCCACTCACCTTGGGCTCTGGTGGAGGGGAAGCAGATAAGACTGGAGCTGTGTGGGGAGAGTGTGGGGATCTGGGCTCTAGAGACTGAGATCAAAGGATGCATATCTGGATTCCTGTAGCTAGTCATTCCCCCAGAGAGTGGAGTACAACTTTCTTGGAAGAAAAATTTTCCACTTTTGGTTGAGGGGGAAGCAACTGCCCCACCCTACTGGAAAGCCTCTTGCCCTTCCAAGAGGAGTTTCTAAAATCTAAGGCTTGTTAAGAGGCTGACAACAACCAGGAAGCCCACCTTATTGAGCTTCTACAGACTGAGGCTCATTAAGAGAATCAGATTAATCAGTCTGCAGGAAAAGGCAGACATCAGAGTCCTTTAAGTCTTTGCCTGATTGCTTCCAGACATGGACCTTGGAAAAGCAAACTTTTGGTACATCTTGATCTTGTCCAAATGCACCCAGCCAAACAGGAGACCTCAGGGATAGCTCTAAACAGGGTACTCAGGGCCAGTCACAAATTGCATAACATTGGCCTGTACCAGAGACCCTCAAAAAGACTGAGAGTCCTAGGAGATGTGCCTAATTATAAGCAAATGAAAAAAGGTAGTCAAAATGGGGAGACCAAAAAACAAGCCTCAATTGAAAGAACAAGAGTAGTCTCCAGAAAAAGAGCTAAATGAAATGGGGATAAGCAATCTCTCAGATATAGAGTTCAGAATACTGATTGTAAAAATGCTCAACAATATGAAGAAAGATATGGAAACTATGAAGCAAATTAAAAAATATTTAGCAGAAATAAAAATACATTGGAAGGAATAAATAGAAGATTAGAGGAAGCTGAGGATTGGATCAGTGAATTAGAAGACAGGGTAGAAAAACAATCACTCAATCAGAGAATCAAAAAGAAAAAACAATTAAAAAACAGGAGTTGTGGGACAACATGAAATGTAAAAATATTTGCATCATTGGAAAGCCAGAGGAGGTTGAAAGTAAGCAAGGGTTAGAGAAGCTATTTGATGAATGGCAGAAACCTTCCCTAACATGGTGAATGAAAAAAATCACAAAAGTTCAGAAGGCACAGAGAGTCCCAAGCAAGAAGAATCCAAAAAGGCCCATGCACAGACAAATCATAATTAAAATGCCAAGAATTCATGAAAAAGAGAGAATCTTAAAGGAAGCTAGAGAAAAGCAATCTATTACATGAAAAGGAGCTGCCGTAAGGCTGTCAGCTGAATTCTCATGAGAAACTCACCAGGCCAGTAGGGAATGGGATTGAGTATTCAAGGTAATACAAAACAAGGATCTGAAACCAAGAGTACTCTATCCAGCAAGATTATCATTCAAGATAGATGGTAAAATAAACAGCTTCACAAACAAACAAAAAAGGCTAAAGGAGTTTATCACTACAAAACTAGCATTACAGGAAATGATAAAGGGACTGCTATAATTAGAAGTAGAAATAAAAAATGAGAAACATAGGTATAAAAAAATAAAATGGCAGTACAAAAGTGTCTTTCAAAAATAACCTTAAATGTAAATGGTTTAAATGCCCTAATAAAAAGATATAGGGTGGCTGAATAGATAAGAAAACATAAACCAAATATATGCTGTCTACAAGAGACCCACCTCAGAAGAAAGATGCATACATGATGAGCGTGAAGGGATGGAAAAAATTTTCCACGCAAATGAAAATGAAAAAAAAGCTGGGGTAGCAACACTAATATCTGACAAAATAGACTTCAAAATGAAGACCATAATAAGAGACTAGAAAGGTCATTACATAATGCTAAAAGAATCAAACCAACAAGAATATATAACCCAGATAAATATATATGCACCCAATAAAGGAGCACCTAACTTGACCAAAAAAAAAACTTCTAGAGGACATTAAGGGAGAGATCAACAGCAATACAGTCATACTACGGGACTTTAACACCCCACTGACTTCAATGGATAAGTCTTCCAGAAAAAAAAAAATCAACAAGGAAACAGTGACACTAAATGATACACTTGATCAGATGGATTTAATTGATATTTACAAAGCATTACCAAAAGCTGGAGAATACACACTCTTCTCAAGCACACAAGGGAAATTCTCAAAGATGGACCACATGTTAGGACACAAAACAAGTATCTACAAGTTCAAGAAGATTGAAAGCATATCAAGCATCTTCTCGGACCACAATGGCATGAAATTAGAAATCAATCACAATAAAAATACTAAAAAAGCATTCAAACACATGAAGGCTAAAAAGCATGTTTTTAAACAATGAATGGGTTACCAAAGAGATCAAGAAAAAACTCAAAAACGTCCTAGAATCAAATGAAAATGAACACACAACTGCAAATCTATGGGACACAATGAAAGCCATCCTGAGAGGGAAGTTCATAGCACTGCAAGCCTATCTCAAAGAAGAGAAAAAAAATTTAATAGTATCTCTAACCCTACAACTTGAAAACTTAGAAAGAGAAAAACTACAAAACAAAAAACAAACAAACAAAAAAACAGAGTAAGCGAAAGGATGAAAATAATAAAGATCAGGGTAGAAATAAATGACATCTAGACTACAAAACAATACAAAATATCAATGAAACCAAGAGCTGGTTCCTTGAAAAGATAAACAAGATTGATGAACCTTTAGCCAAACTCATCAAGAAACAAAGAGAGATGACCGAAATAAACAAAACCAGAAAACAAAGAGGTGAAATAACAACTGACCCAACAGAAATACAAAGGATTGGAAGAAAATACTATGAACAACTATATGCAACAAAGCTGGACAACCTGGATGAAATGGATAAATTCCTAGAAAAATACAACTTTCCAAAATTCAATCAGGAAGTCAATAAGCCTCAATAGGCCAATAATGGTTAATGAAGTTGAAGCAGTAATCAGAGGGCTCCCAGAACACAAAAGCCATTGCCTAGATAGCTTCAAAGAGGAGTTTTATGAAACATTCAAAGAAGATTTAACATCTACACTCCTAAAACTGTTTCAAAAAATCCAAGACGAAGGAACACTTCCAAACACTTTTTACGAGGCCAGGAAAAGCCTGATTCCAAAACCAGATAAAGACACTACAAAGGAATAAAATTACAGGCCAATCCCTGATGAACATAGATTCTAAAATCCTCAACAAAACATTAGCAAATTGGATACAGCAATATATTAAAAAGATCATACACCATGACCAAGTGGGATTTATTCCAGGGATACAAGGCTGGTACAATATTTGCAAATCAATAAACATGATACATTACATAAACAAACTGAAAGATAAAAATCACATAATCATGTCAATAGATACAGAAAAAGCATTTGATAAAATCCAACACCAGTTTTTAATAAAAACTCTCAGTAAAGTAGGAATAGAAGAGTAATACCTCAACATAATAAAGGTTATACATGACAAACCTACAGCAAACACCATACTCATGGGCAAAAATTAAACCATTTCTCCCAGGAACAGGAACAAAAAAAGGGTGTCCACTTTCACTACTTTTATTCAACATAGTATTGGAAACCCTAGCCACAGTGATCAGAGAAAAAGACAACATAAAATGCATCCAAATTGGAAAAAAGGAAACAAAACGGTCATTATTTGCAGATGACATGATATTGTACATAGAAAATTCCTAAAGACTCCACCAAAAAACTACTAGGTTTAATAAATGAATTCAACAAGGTACCAGGATACAAAATTAACAACCAGAAATTGATTGCATTTTTATACACCAATAATGAACATTCAGAAACTAAAATACAATTCATTTTACCATGGCAACTAAAAAAATAAGATACCTATGAATAAACTTAACCAAAGATGTAAAAACCTATACTCGGAAAACTACCTGGCACTGAAAAAAGAAATAGAGGAAGATATAAACAAAAGGAAAATTAAATCATGTTCATGGATTGGAAGAATTAACATCATTAAAATGTCCATGCTGCCCAAAGCAATCTATAAATTTCATGCAATCCCTATTAAAATACCAACAGCATATTCCCCAGATCTAGAACAAACACTTCAAAAACACATAGGGAACCAAAAAACATGCTGAATAGCCACGGCAATCTTGAGAAGGAAAAATAAAGTTGGACAGATCAAAATACCAGATATCAAGTTATACTACAAAGCCACTGTAATCAAAACAGCCTGGTACTGACAGAAGAACAGACATATTGATCAGTGGAACAGAACAGAAAACCCAGAAACTGACACACTCCATTATGGTCAATTAATATTTGACAAAGGAGGCAGGAACATACAATGGAGTAAAGAGTCTCTTTAATATATGGTGCTGGGAAAGCTCGACAGGTACATGCAAAAAAATGAAACTAGACCACCAGCTTACACCATACGCAATAGTAAACTCAAAATGCATAAAAGACTTAAATGTAAGACATGAAACCATAAAAATTCTAGAGGAAAACACAGGCAGCAAAATCGCAGACATCGCTCATAACAATATTTTTGATGATACATCTCCTAGAGCATGAGAAATGAGGGAGAACATAAACAAATGGAACTCCATCAAAATAAAAAGCTTCTGCACAGCAAAAGAAACAATCAACACAATGAAAAGGGTGCCCACTATATGAGAGAACATATTTGCGAACAACACATCGGATAAAGAGTTAATATCCAAAATATATAAGTAATTCATACAACTTCAAAAAAGGAAGTCAAACATTCAAATTTAAAAATGGGCAATGGATGTAAGTAGACACTTCCCCAAATAGGACATACAGATGGCTAAGCCGCATATGAAAAAATGCTCAACGTCCCTAATCATCAGAGAGATGCAGATTAAAACCACAATGAGGTAACACTTCACACCTGTCAGAATGGTTGCCATCAACAAATCAAAGAATGGCAAGTGCTGGCAAGGGTGTGGAGAAAAGGGAACACTAGTACACTGCTGGTGAAAATGCAGACTGGTGCATTCACTATGAAAAGCAGTATGGAGTTGCCTCAAAAGATTTAAAATTGACCTGTCACTTCATCTAGTTTTCCCATTTCTAGGAATATATTCGAAGAATCTGGAAACAACAATCAGAAAGAACTTATGTACCCAATGTTCATAGCAGCACAATTTACAATAGCTAAGATCTGGAAACAGCCCAAGTGCCCATCAGTAGATGAGTGGATAAAAAAGCTGTGGCACATTTAAACCATGGAATACTTAAGCAGCTGTAAAAAAAAAAAAAAAGGATCTTTTATCTTTTGGAAATGCATGGAGGGAACTAGAAGGTATGCTACATGAAATAAGACAGTAAGAGAAAGAAAAGTACCCCAGGACTTCACTTATATAGGGAATGTAATAAACAAAATAAACTGATGAACAAAATGGATCCAGAGACATAGAAGCATGGAACAGACTGATGGATCTCAGAGGGAAGGTGGGGAGGGCGGAAGGGGCGGGGAGAGGTTAAACGAAGAACTTATATATTTATAAGCATAACCCATGGACACAGACATTGGTCTAGGGAAGGCTTGAAGGTGAGGTGGATGTGGGGTGAAGGGGATCAATGGGGGTAAAAAGGGGACATTTGTAATATTTTCAACAGTAAAGAAAATTTTTTTTAAAATATGGTACCTAGATATATGTTATCTACAAGGGAGCCACTTCAGCCTCAAAACAAAAGACTCACACAGGCTGGAAAAAAATTCTGGAGGACTTTAAGAGAGAAATCAACAGCAATACAGTCATAATAGGGGACTTTAACTCCGCCACTTACTTTACTGGATATATCTTCCAGACTAAAAAATCAACAAGGAAAAAGTGATTTTAAATGACACACTAGATCAGATAGATTTAATTGACATTTACAGAACATTTAACCCCAAAGCTGCAGAATATACATTCTTCTCAAGTGCATATTGGACATTCTCAAAGATAGACCATGTTAGGACACAAAACAAGTCTCTATAAGTTCAAAAAGACTGAAATCATATCAAGCATCTTCTTGGACATTGACACCATGAAATACTATGCAACTGTAAAAATTAAGGATTGCTTTTCCTTTGAGACCACATGGTGGAACCTGGATAGTATTATGCTAAGCAAAATAATACAGTCAGGGAAAGACAAGTATCACCTGATCTTACTCACATGTGTAATCTAATGAACCTAATAAACAGATGAACAAAATATATCCAAAGACATAGAAACATGGATCCGACTGAAAAATCTCAGAGGGAAGGCAGGGATGGTTGAGTCTGTGGGGTGAGGTTAACCTAAGAATTATATGCAAATATGCATCACCCCTGGACACAGACAATTGTGTAGGAAAGGCCTGGAAGGGGGTTGCAAGGTGGAGGGAATCAATGGGAGGAAAGGGGAGCATTTGTAGTACTTTCAACAATAAAGATAAATTAAAACTTCAAAAATAAAATAAAATTGGAAAGAACTAAATACAAAAAGAGAAAAGAAAGGATGAATTACTATCATTTGCAGCAACATGGATGGACCATGAGAATATTATGCTAAGTGATAAGTTTGTCAGAAAAAGCTAAGAACCATATAATTTCACTCATATGTGGGATATAAAACTGAAACATATTGACACAAACAGAACTGTGGTGGCTGCCAGAGGGAAGGGGGTGGGGAGTGAAGGGGGTCCTAATATATGGTGATGAGAGAAGATATGACTTTGGGTGGTAGGCACACAAAGCAATATACAGATCTTGTAACAAAGAATCCCACACCTGAAACCTATATGTTTGTATTAACCACTGTCACCCCAATAAGTTTAATTTGAAAAATTAAAAAATAACTTCTGCATATTTTATAGTTTTGTTGTTAATATAAATTTTATTTTTATTTACATTTCTGAATGGTTATTGCATGTTGAAAATTATATTAATTTCTGTAGATTGGTAATTCCCAATCTGGTTTAATTTCTTATGTAGCCTAATTAGTTTGTTGATACTATCAATTTTTCTACTTAGATAATCATATCATCTGCAAATAATGCAAATTTTATGTCTTTCCTTCACATCTTTTCACACTTACTTAATTTTCATCCTTGTAGCCCTCAAGTGGTGGGTTAAACAGTAGTAGGTTAATGGCATTCTTTACTTGTTCCTCATTTTAAGAGAAATGTATTTAGTTACTCTACTAAGTACAGTGTTTGCTATAGATTTTAATAACATAACCATTGTTGAGATAAGGAATTTCCCTTCAATTGAGATATGCATATAATTTTTATCCTCTTTACACTAAGTCAATTGCAACAACAGATTTTCAAGGCTGTATCGGCAAACATATAACTATGAGAGATGTATGAAATTTTACTTCCTATGTTTCCATATAGGATTTTTATGGTTTCATGTCTTACATTTAAGTCTTTTACCCATTTTGAATTTATTTATGGTGTAAGTTGGTGGTCCAGTTTCATTTTTTTACATGTATCTGTCCAATTTTTCCAACATTATTTATTAAAAAGACTGTCTTTACTCCATTGTATGTTCTTGCCTCCTTTATCAAATATTAATTAACCATAATTGCATGGGTCAATTTCTGGGTTCTCTGTTCTGTTCCCCTGATCATTATGTCTGTTCTTGTGCCAGTACCAGGCTGTTTTGATTATAGGGTCTTTGTAGTATAACTTGATATCTGGTATTTTGATCCGTCCAACTTTGTTCTTCTTTCTCAGGATTGCCATTGCTATTCGTGTGTTTTTTGGTTCCCTATACATTTTTGAAGTATTTTTTTCTAGATCTGTGAAGTATGTTGTTGGTATTTTAAGAGGGATTGCATTAAATTTATAGATTGCTTTGGGTAGCATGGACATTTTAATGATGTCAATTCTTCCAATCCATGAACATGGTATACTTTTCCATTTGTTTATATCTTCCTCTATTTTTAATTCAGTGTCTTGTAGTTTTCTGAGTAAAGGTCTTTTACATCTTTGGTTAAGTTTATTCCTAGTTATCTTATTTAGTTGCAATGGTAAATGGGATTTTTTTTTTTTAGTTTCTGTTTCTGACAGTTTATTACTGGTGTATAAAATTGTTATTGATTTCTGGTTGTTAATTTTGTATCCTGCTACCTTGCTGAATTCATTTATTAAATCTACTGGTCTTTTGGTGGAGTCTTTAGGATTCCCATATACAATATCATGTCATCTGCAAATAATGACAGTTTTGTTTCCTTTCCAATTTGGATGCCTTTTATGTTTTCTTCTTGTCTAATCCTTGTGGCTAGTACTTCCAGTACTATGTTGAATAAGAGTGGTGAAAGTGGACACCCCTATCTTGTTCCTCTTCTTAGGGGAAATGGTTTTAGTTTTTGCCCATTGACTATGATGTTGCCAGTAAGTTTCTCATATATGGCCTTTATTATGTTAAGGTATGATCCCTCTATTCCCACTTTCCTGAGAGTTTTTATCAAAAATGGGTGTTGGAATTTATCAAATGCTTTTTCTGCATCTATTGATATGATCATGTGATTTTAACTTTCAATTTGTTTATGTGATGTATCCCACTTATTGATTTGAGAATTTTGTACCAGCCTTGCCTTGCATCCCTAGAATAAATCCCACTTGGTCATGGTGTATGATCTTTTTAATATATTGCTGGATCCAATTTCTAATATTTTGTTGAGGATTTTAGCATCTATGTTCATCAGGGATATTGGCCTGTAATTCTCTTTCTTTGTAGTGTCTTTATCTGGTTTTCGAATCAGGCTAATGCTGGCCTCGTAAAAATGTTTGGAAGTGCTCCTTCCTCTTGGATTTTTTAAAATAGTTTGAGGATAGGTGTTAATTCCTCTTTGAATGTTTGGTAAAACTCCCCTGTGAAGCCATTCGAGCCAGGGCTTTTGTGTGCTTGGAGCCATTTGATTACTTCTTCAACTTCATTAGCAGTTATCAGCTTATTTAGACTCTCTGACTCTTCCCGATTGAGTTTTGAAAGGTTGTAGTTGTCTAGGAATTCATCCATTTCATCCAGGTTGTCCAACTCGGTCGCATATAGTTAGTTGTTCATAGTATTTTCTTACAATCCTTTGTATTTCTTTTGGATCACTTGTTATTTCACTTCTTTATTCTCTAATTTTGTTTATTTGGGTCGTCTCTGTTTCTTGATGAGTTTGGCTAAAGGTTCACCAATCTTGTTTATCTTTTCAAAGAACCAGGTCTTGGTTTCATTGATCTTTTGTATTTTTTTTTAGTTTCTATGTCATTTAATTTTGCTCTAATATTTATTATCTCTTTCCTTCTACTTACTCTGGGTTTTTCTTGTTGTCCCCTTTCTAAGTTTTTAAGTTGTAGGGTTAAGGAGTCCATTAGAAGTTTTCCTCATTTTTTGAGGTAGGCTTGTAGTGCTATGAACTTCCCTCTCAGGACTTCTTTCATTGTGTCCCATAGATTTGGAGTTGTTGTGTGTTCATTTTCATTTGTTTCCAGGAAGTTTTTTATTTGTTTCTTAATCTCTTTGGTAACTCATTCATTGTTTAAAAATATGCTTTTCAGTATTCATATGTTTAAATGTCTTATAGTGTTTTTATTGTAGTTGATTTCTAGTTTCATGCCATTGTGATCCAAGAAGATGCCAGATATGATTTCCATCTTCTTGAACTTCTAGAGACTTGTTTTGTTTCCTAACATGTGGTCTATCTTTGAGAATGTCCCATGTGCACTTGAGAAGATTGTATATTGTGCAGCTTTGGGGTACAATATTTTGTAAATGTTGATTAAATCCATCTGATCTAGCATGCTATTTAGGGTCATTGTTTCCTTGTTGACTTTTTGTCTGGAAGACCTATCCAGTGACGTCAATGAGGTGTTAATGTCCCTGAGTATGACTGTATTGCTGTCGATCTCTCCCTTAAAGTCCTCTAGAAGTTTTTTATGAATTTAGGTGCTCCTATATTGGGTGCATATATGTTTATCAGGGTTATATTCTCTTGTTTGATTGATCCCTTTAGTATTATGTTATGACCTTTCTTGTATCTTGTTATGGTCTTCATTTTGAAGTCTATTTTGTCTGATATGAGTATTGCTACCCCAGCTTTGTTTTCATTTCCATTTGCATGGAAAAAATTTTTCCATCCCTTCACTCTCATCCTGTATGAGTCTTTTGTTCTGAGGTGGGTCTCTAGTAGGCAGCATATAGTTGGGTCATGTTTTCTTATCCATTCAGCCCCCCTATATGTTTTTATTGGGGCATTTAATCCATTTACGTTTAAGATTATTATTGAAAGGTATTTATCCACTGACATTTGCTTCTTTATAGCTTTTTCTCATTCTCTTTATTTATACTTATAATTATAACAGCTCCTTTAACATTTCCTGTAGTGCTGATTTTGTAGTGATAAAGTCTTTTAACTTTTTTTGTCTCAGATGTATATATTCAACAGTATATATAATACTGTTGAAATCAGTTAAATAATGCTTTAGCATCTATGTTATAAGTAAAAGGGTGTTTTACTTTTTTTAAGACTTTATAGTTTTAAAACAGTTTTAGGTTCATAGCAAAATTAAGTGGAAGGTAGAGATTTCCCATATACACCTGGTCCCAAACATGAATCGCTTCTCCCCATATCAGTATCTCCCACCAGAGTATACATTTGCTACAACTGATTAATCTACATTGACACATCAAAATCATCCAAAGTCCATACTTTACATTAGGATTCACTCTTGGTGTTTTATATTCTACCGGTTTGAACAAATGTACAATGACATGTATCCACCATTATAGTTTCATACAGAGTATTTTCACAACCAAAAGTCTCTGTACTCAATCTATTCATCTCCTCCCCACCAACCTCTGATTTTTACTGTCTCCAGTTTTGCTTCTTTGTTTTTATTGTTGACAGTATTACAGATATCCCCCATCCCTCCCCCTCACTTTGCCCACCTCCACCCAGCCCCTGCCCCACCCAGGCCTTCCCCACACTATTGTCTGTGTCCATGGGCTATGCATATATGCATATATATGTGTTCTTCAGTTAATCACTTCCCATCCCCACCATTGCCTTCTCTCTGAGATCTGACATTCTATTCTAGGCACCCATGCCTCTGGACCTATTTTGTTCATCAGTTTATTTGGTTAATTAAATTCCATATATATGTGGGATCATGTGGTACTTGTATGTCTCAAACTGGCTTACTTAGCTTAGCATAATAATCTCCAGGTCCCTCCATGCTTTCTCAAAGGGTAAGAGATCCTTGTTTTTACAGACGCATAGTGTTCCATTGTGTAAATATACCACAGAATTTTTAATCCACTCATCTGCAGATGGGCATTTGAGCTGTTTCCAGATCTTGGCTATTGTAAATAATGCTGCTATGAACACAGGGTTGCATAAGTTCTTTTTTATTCATGTTTTGAGATTCTTAGGGTATATCCCCAGAAGTGGGACAACTGGGTCAAATGGCAGTTCCATATTTAATTTTTTGAGAAAACTATAGTTTTGCCTTTTTCAAAATGTTATATAATTGAAGTCATACAGGATGTAGCCTTTTTAGATTGATATCTTTCACTTAGCAATATACATTTAAGGTTCCTATCTGTCTTTCATGGCTTTATAGTTCATTTCTTTCCAGTTCTGAATAATATTGCATTGTCTGGATGTACAACAGTTTATGCATTAATTCACCTACTGAAGAATATCCTGCCAAAAACACCCATGTTGTGGTTTTTGTATGGACATAAGTTTTCAATTCCTTTGGGTAAATACCAAGGACTGCAATTCCTGGATCATATGGTAAAAGTATATAGAGTTTTCTCAGAAACTGCAAAACCGTCTTCCAAAGGACAGTACCATTTTTCATTCCAACCACCACTGAATGAGAATTCCTGTTTATCCTCATCCTTACCAGCATTTTGTGTTGTCAGTGTTCTGGATTATGGCCATTCTAATAAGTGAGTAGTGGTATCTCATTGTTATTTTAATTTGCCTTCCCCTGATGACATATGATGTGATACAGCTTTTCATATGCATATTTGCCATTTGTATATTTTCTTTGGTGAGGTGTCTGTTAAATTCTTTTGACTATTTTTAAATCCACTTGTTTGTTTTCTCATTGTTGAGTTTTAAGAGCTCTTTGTAAAGTTGTGGTAGATATATACAATGGAATATTACTTGGCAATAATAAAGAATGAAATCTTACCATTTCCAACAGTATAGATAGACAGGGTATTACGCTAAGTGAAGTCAGTCAGAGAATAACAAATGCCATATGATTTCACTAATATGTGGAATCTAAAGAAGAAAGTAAATAAACAAAATTGAAACAGACACATAAATACAGAGAAGGGACTGATGGTGGCCAGAGGGGAGTGGGGTTGGAGGACTGAGTGAAAAAGATGAGGGGATTAAGAAGTACAAACTGGAAGTTACAAAATAGTCACAGGGATATAAAGTACAGCATGGAGAATAGAGTCAATAATATTGTAATAACAATGTATGGTGCCAGGTGGGTACTGGAAGTATCGGGAGGGAACAATTTGTAAACTATATGATTGTTTAAACACTATGCTGTACACCTAACACTAACACAAAATAAATTGAATCCAAACTATAAATGAAAAATAAAATTAAGAAAAAAAGTTCTTTGTATAGTTTGGATCATGGACCTTTATCAAATGGGTACTTTGGAAATTTTTTCTCCCTGTCTATGGCTTGTCTTCTCATTCACTTGGCATTGTTTTTCATGGGGCAGAACTTTTTTTCTAATTTTTAATGAAATCTACCTGATCAATTATTTTTTTCATAGATTGTACCTTGGATATAATATCTAAAAAGTCATGACCATCCCCAAGATCATATATATTTTATGTTATCTTCTAAGACTTTCAGAGTTTTGCATTTTACATTTTGGCCTATGAACGCTCTGTTTTTTGCATATGGATTCATTTTTTTACATGTGGATGTTCAGTTGTTTCAGCACCATTTGTGGAAAAGACTACCTTTGCTCCATTGTATTGACATTTGTTCCTTTGTCAAAGATCATTTGACTAGATTTGCTTCGATTTATTTCTGGGCGCTCTATTCTGTTACATTGTTCTATGTGTCCTTTCTTTCCCCAGTGTCACACTGCATTATTACTGTAGCTTCATAGTAAGTCTTGAAGTTGAGTAGCGCCAGTCTTCCGCCTTTGTCCTTCTAGATCCCCAACATTATGTTGGCTATTCTGTATTTTTTGCCACAAAATAATTTCGTAGGATTTTGATTGGGATTATACTGAATATGTAGATCAAGTAGGGATGAACTAACATCGTGACATTACTAAGTCTTCCTATCCACAAATATGGAATATTTCTCTATTTAGTTTATTTTTAATTTCATTCATCAGAGTTCATCAGTAAAAGGGTCCTCTGTTTTTTTTTATTTTCCTTATTTCATTTTGTAATCAAAATTATAGTACTGTAAGTTATACTGATAGCTTTTGCTCTTTTCATATATCTGGGAACACTTTGTATATCAATAAAAATAAATAGCTCCCTTAAATGCTTGGTAGAACTTACCAGTAAAGCTAACTGGGACCATTTCTATGGGGGAGTTAAGGAAAGTGGAGGTCTTTAACTTCCATTTCAATTTCTATAATATGTATTTGTCTATTGAATCTCTATTTTTACCTAGTGCCAAATTTTGGCCTTTTGTATTTTTCAAATGTATTATACATACCTGTTTAAAATCTTGTCTTTAAAAGACCTCCGTTCTCTCTATAATATTTTGTTTATTTATTCTATAGTCTGTACTTTGTTTACATGCATCTTTTCTTTTTTTGATCTGACCTACCAGTGGTCTATCTTGTCTTTAGTGAATTTTTAGTTTTATTAATAATCTCTAACAGTTTTATTATTAAGTTATGCTTTAATTTAAATTCTACATTTAACTTTTTAAAATTTATCTTTATTGTTGAAAGTATCACAGATGTCCCCATTTTTCCCCCATCGATCCCCTCCACCCTGCATCTACCCCCCCAGGCCTTCACCATGCTACTGTCTGAGTCAATGGGTTATGCATATATGCATATAAGTTCTTTGATTAATCTCTCCACACCAGATCCCCTACCCCCACCTTCCCATGAAGATTCATCAGTCTGTTTCAGGCTTCTATGCCTCTGGATCTACTTTATTCCTCAGTCTATTTTGTTTATTAGATTCCACATATGAGTGAGATCATGTAAAACTGAATCAGGAAGAATCAGAAAACCTGAATAGGCTAATAACAACTAATGAAATCAAAGCAGTAATAAAAAACACACCCAGCAAACAAAAGCCCTACTCCAGACAGCTTCTAAGAGGAGTTTTCTAATTCTTTAAGTTGTAGGGTTAGATAGTTTAATAAAAAATTTTCTTGCTTTTTAAGTTAGGCTTGTAGCTCTATGAACCTCCCCCTTAGGGCTGCTTTCACTGTGTCTCATAGATTTATGGGTTGTTGTAGGTTCATTTTCATCTGTTTCCAGGAAGTTTTTGATTTCTTTCTTGATCTCTTTGGTAACCCATTCATTGTTTAAAACATGCTTTTTAGGCTCCATGAGTTTGAATGTTTTTTAGTGTTTTTATTGTGGTTGATTTCTAATTTCATGACACTGTGGTCCGAAAAGATGCTTGATATGACTTCAGTCTTCTTGAATTTGTAGAGACTTATTTTGTATCCTAACATTTGGTCTGTCTTTGAGAATGAATCATGTCCACTTGAGAGGAATGTACATTCCTTAGCTTTGGGGTGATATGTTCTGTAAATATCAATTAAATCCATCTGATCTAGTTCACCATTTAGAGTCACTGTTTCTGTGTTGACTTTTTGTCCAGAAGATCTATCCAGTGAAGTCAGTGGGGTGTTAAAGTCCATGACTATGACTGTATTGCTGTCCTTAAGGTTATTATTGATAGATCCTTATTTATTGCCCTTTTCATTCTATATGCCTATGTTTCTCTCTCTATTTCTTCTTATTATTAGAGCAGTCCCTTTAACATTTCTTGTAATGCTTCTATTTTTTTTTTTTTCTGTCTGGGAAGCTCTTTATTTCACCATCTATTTTGAATGATAGCCTTGCTGGATAGAGTAGTCTTGGTTCAGATCCTTGTTTTGCATTACCTTGAATTTTTCATGCCATTCCCTTCTGGCCTCTAAAGTTTCTTATGAGAAGTCACCTGACAACCTTATGGTAGCTCCTTTGTAGGTAACAGATTGCTTTTCTCTAGCTTCCTTTAAGATTCTCTCTTAGTCTTGAATTCTTGGCATTTTAATTATGATATCTCTGGGTGTGGGACACTTTGGAGTCTTCTTGCTTGGGACTCTCTGTGCCTCCTGAAGCTGTGTGACTTTTTCCTTCACAAAGTTAGAGAAGTTTTCTGCCATTATTTCTTCAAACAGGTTCTCTGTCCCTTACTTTTGACCTTGTCTGGCACTCCTATGATGTGAATATTTTTATGTTTCATGTTGTCCCACAGCTCTTAAACTGTCATTTTTTAACTGTTTTTTTTTCTTTTTTGTCCTCTGATTTTTTTCTACCCTGTCTTCTAATTAACTGACCCCATACTAAGCTTTCTCTCAACTACTTTTTATTCCATCCAATGTATTCTTTACTTCAGCTATGACATTCTTCATTTCTGACTGGTAATTCTTCAACATTTCCATGTATTTTTCCATACTATTGAGCATCCTTACAATCAGTATTCTGAACTCTATATCTGACAGATTGCTTATCTCTGTTTCACATAGCTTTTTCTGGAGACTTCTCTTTTTCTTTCATTTGGGCCTTGTTCTTTTGTCTCCTCATTTTGGCTGCCTATTTGGGTTTGTTTCTATGTATTAGGTAGACCTGCTAGGACTCTCAGTCTTTTTGGAAGGTTTCTGGTGGAGATCAATGTCAGATGCTGTTTGTGACTGGCCTCGAGTACCCTATTTGGAGCTATCAACAACCCAAGGCTTGAGGTGCCCTCTGTTGGGGCTGGGTGCATTTGGACAGGACCAAGATGCACAACAAAGTCTGCATTTCCACAGCCTGGGTCCAGAAGCAGACCAGGCAAAGAGTCAAAGCACTCTGAGGTCTGCCTCTGTCTGTAGGCTGATTAATCTGGTTCTCTTAATGAGCCTCAGGCTGTAGAAATTCCATAGTGTAAGTGAGAGAGTTTCCAGCAGGGTGGGGAAATTGCTTCCCCCTCAGGCAAAAGCTGCTTGGAAGATAAATGTCTGCTTATGAAACATGTCCTCTACAGTATGGGCGAATGACCTAGCACAGGAATCCAGACGGGTGCCCACTAAGCTCTATCTCCAGAGTCCACAACTGTAGATTCTCTTCACACAGCTCCAGTCCACTCTGTCATCTCTCTGCTGGAGCCCAAAGTGAGTGACTACACACAAAACTTTATGTGTTGGCTTTTTAAGAGGGTACCTGCATTTCCAGCCATCTCTCCCTGGCAGACAGAAACCCGGTTGCTTTTCACAACCAGATGTTACACATTGGCACCTTTCTCAGTTCTGTTGGTCTTGGCTGGGAAGACCAGTCTGGCTGGGGTTTAGGTCCCAGAGTCCTCAGTAGGAGCCTCCCAGAGCTGAGATATCCTTCTTGACCTTCAGGTGCTGCCTGTGGGAGCCCAGCCAGCCCTCTCATGCCTCTGCACTTTCTACCAGTCTATGCAGTCTCCTCTTTCCCATCTTGGTTATGAGGTTTCTCTCCAACTCTTCAGTTGATTATTCAGGATGGTTTTTCTATATCTTAGTTGAAATTCCAGTTTGGTCCCTGGACAGTGTCGGTGTAGCTTCCACTCAGTCCACCACCATCTTTAATCTTTCTACATTTAACACTTATATGCTGAGTCTGTCTTCTTATTTTGGGTATGCTCTATCATTTATAATTTCTTGAATTAAATGCTCATCTTATTTTCTAATTTTTTTGATTGTTGATCAATATATTTAAAGCAATAACCTTCCCTCTTAAAAAAATAAAATGAAAATAAACTTCCCTCTATGCACTGCTGAAATCTGTCTCACAAATGTTGAGATATAGTGATTTTATCATTGCATTCTAAAATGTATTTCTTTTTGAACTCAAAACAATTTTAGCATTATGTTCACTTCAATACATGGAATGTTTTAATATTTATTACTAATTTTTCATTTTATTGCCTTATGGTGGGAGAACATAGTACATATGATATTGATTCTTTGAGTATTTGAGGTTTCTTGTATAGCCTAATATAAAATCTATTTTGGAAATGTTTTCCGTATAACCAAAAAGAATATATATTCTGTTTCTTAGATACAAAGTTCTATGTATTCTATGTATCTCTAATAACTCAAGCTTATTTTATTATTAAAACCTTGGTAGTGCCATTTATTTTTTTCTCTATTACAATCAGTTTCTAGGAGGCACACATTAAACATTTCCAATACAATTGCTGTTTTATGGATTTCATGTATAATTAAGATGTTTGTTATAGTATTATTAATAACGTCAAACCAAATAAAAAACTAAAAATAGCCTGTTTTCTAAATTATGATTCATTTATGTAATATAACATCATGAGCCATTAAAAAATATAAGGTATCACCTTGGCTAGGTGGCTCAGTTGGTTGGAGTGTGATCCCGTATACCAAAAGTTTGGGGGTTCAATTCTTGCCAATAATTGTTATTACATCAACTCCTTTTAGTCTACTCTTCTGGGAAATTTTTTTCATTTAAATTATATGTACAGTGGCACCTCAGTTTTTGAATGTCTCCGCTGACAAACATTTCGGTTTACCAACACTGTAAATCTGGAAGTAAATGCTTCAGTTTTCGAACACGCCTCGGACGTTGAACATGCCACATGGCTTCCACTGAGTGAAAGATCCCGAGGCCTAGCTGTTGGCTGTTGATCCCTCGGTTTTCCAATGTTTCAGAACTCGAAGGATCTTCCAGAACGGATTACATTCGAAAACCGAGGTACCACTGTAATATAGTAATAGTTACCATTTATTGAGATTTACATTGTTATGATAAGCATTTTACATGCATTACTTCTTTAAATCCTCATCCAAGCTTCTGAGCATTGCTATTGTTAACCCATTTTACAGATGAGGAATGAGTCTGAGGCTCAGAGAACTAACTTGTTATAGTTGCACACCTAGAAGTGGAGGAACCAAGACTTGACCCCAGAAGTGACTCTAAAGTCCTTGCTTCTAACCCCACCACTATACTAAGTTATGGAAAGGGCATTGAACCATGTTTAAATTCTGCCTTTTTACATCTACTACTTATATTATCTTAAACAAAAATCTTACTGACCCTCAATTTCCCAATGTGGAAATAGACAATCTTCTGAAGAGACTATTATATATTTTATAAGGAAAAACAATCAAGGAAATGCTTTAAGGACACATAGCACACCACTGAACCAGATGCCAATACACCCAATTTGGGATAGTAATAGTAGGCTTAATTCAGTTCAAAGTTTGAACTCTTTGGCCTGGCATTCAAGGCCCTTCAATCTCACCCCAATCTATTCTCCAGTCTCATATCCTACACCCCTTGTATGAACTATTTATGTTCTAACCATACCAGAGTATTCTATGTTCTTCAAATATACCACACTTTTCATAGCTGGCCGATTTCTTCTCCTCCTAAAAGTAGAGGCTACTTGATATGTTTATAAAGGTCAAGCCTGGCTCCAATTGCTGAGCATAGGCCTAACATGGGGCAGGATGTATTGAGAACTGTGGCCCTACACACTGGACTCACCACTATGTCAATGTGGACACTATCCTGACTTTGACTTTGTGTCCCATTTGAGACATCAAGATTTCCACCTGGTTCATAATACCCAGTTTCTATCTTGCATTTCAGTTGAGGCCCAGGCTAACTTCCTATGCCTTACTACCCCCATATGACTATTGTTTTATAAATGAAGAAATTAAACTTCAGAGAAGTTAAGTGGCTTACCCAAGGCCATGCAACCAATAAGAAATGAAGCAAACTATCTAAAATCTACACAATTTTCCTGCTTAAAAGTCTTTAGTAATGACTGCAAGTTTATTCACCTTGATAAGATATACAGGATTCTTCAAGAGACCATTGATGTGTACCTTCTATCTTGAGCGCCTTGTATCTGCACAAACCATGCCATCTACCTAGCATGTTCTTTCCTCACATCCTAATTCACTGGTTAACTCCAGTTTAACCTTCAAGATTCCAGTCCTATATCATATTCTCTGAGGTGTCTTTTCTAAGTGCTCCTTTATGCCTCATATCCTAGTCTGAGTTTGGGATTTTTTGTTCTCTCTCAGAACTATGTACATAGTGAAAGAGCTGACCCCACTGTACTGTAATTGTCTGTTTGCTGGTCTAGACTGTGAGTTCTTTGAGAGCAGAAACTGTCTTATTTATTTATCTCTGTACTCCCAGACATAATAAGTACCAGAGGACATGTTATACAGTAGGTACTCAGTAAACGTTGAGTGAGAGAACAAAAATGTGAGAGTGCAAGAAAATGGGAGAAAGAAAAGATGGGCATATTGAAGGAAGAAAGGAACATTGCTATGAAGATTATATGTATTATGTAAATATTTTTGTCATTCTAGTACATTTAATAACTAGAAATATTGTCACTGCATCATTTCAACATGAGTAGGCTGTATTGCTATTTACATGAACTAGAATTGTTATAAAAGAACATTATAAAGGAAACAAATCATCATAGGCATCAAGGCTGTGGGCAAACAATTTTCTTTTTCCTCTCTAGTTTTGCTTCTTAAACATAATTTCAGCATTTCAGTCATAAGATTGTTTTATATGTGTGCTTGAGATAAACATAGTAAGTTTGCACCAGGCAGGGGCTCAGCTCTGATGGGAATCTTGAAGGGGAAACAAGCCTTCAAGATGCTCATAGACAAGCAAGGACAAGATACGTACCCCAAATGCCCAATATTTCTTTCAGCTGCAAAAAGAAATGTGGTAGCTATGTCCTTCGACAAATAAACAGAGTTGGAGTAAATAAACAACAAACTGCTTATGGAGATTGCTGTTTCTTATATGTGTCTTTTAGGATTCCCTTCCTTCCTTCCTTCCTTCCTTCCTTCCTTCCTTCCTTCCTCCCTCCCTCATTCCTTCCCTCCCTTCCTTCCTCCCTCCCTCCCTTTCTTCCTCCCTCCCTCCCTCCCTTCCTTTCTTCCTCTCTTTCTTCTTCTCTTTCTTCTCTCTCTCTCTCTCTCTCTCTCTCTCTCTCTCTCTCTCTCTCCCTCTCTCTCTTTCTTTTTTTCTTCGATTGAACTGAACACTGAGACAAGAGTAACTGTCCAACCAAAAGTCTGAGTGTAATAGGCTTTGTAGTCTTCTATCATGAGGACCTACAGTAGACAAGCAGTTGGACAGGAACCACTTGTGGAACACACAAAATTTCTAGAAAACACCATATTTGGACAGCCTGAGCCTTCTGTCCTAGCTGGAGAAAGTTAATATAAATTGACAAAGGTTAAAACATTGGTTCTGGTTCAGCAAATCTCCCTTCTATATGCTGAGGAGGCTCCTTTTCTGCCCAGTTGAAGCTGGGATCACTTGGGCTGGTAAGACCAGCTCTGGAGCTGAAGGTTCTTTTCCTTCTTCTCCTCCTCAAACTTGGAAGGGGATATAATTTAATATAACCTTCTCCACCCACTTTCACCAATCCCTGGGGATTCCCACATGTAGCGCATGCAGGGCCATGAGCTTTGTGTGGACAGTTTGTTACTCTTTTTATGACAGGATGATGCTTCATTTCCACAGGACGTGAGACTCTGGCATTTAGCAACATACTCAGACCCTTCTTCACAAGGACACCAGCAAATGTTTAGTAATTTTTTGCTAGGGGTTCAGAGGAGAATAATGTACATAACAAATTAGATAACTCAAAACCACAATATAATATTCACCCTGAACAGTACATACAGAATTCAGATTCAGTACAATTTTAAAGGTCAGGATAAATTAGGAAAAAGGAGACGGCACAGCTCAGCAACTTCTCAGACAGCCAAGACACATAAGGTCACTGGATCTCAATCTCTGTCCTGAGGGAAACTGCCTCATTGCTGTTTTCTTTGTGTTAAACAGAGATGGAAATACCAAATGAACTTGTAGAGTTGCTAAAGAGTAAATCATATAGATAAATCAGTTAAACTGAGGTTGTGAAGGATTAAAAGGAATATTTACAAAGACATTTTAAAAACTGATAGTACTTCATAAAAATGGAACTGTTTCATCTCCAATCATGGCTTATTCATTATCTCATTTAATGTCAACAACAACCTTTTGAGGTAGATATAATTATTTTCTACATTTTACAGGTGAAACTGAGGCTGAAAAGGTAATTTGTCCCATGTTACAGAGCCAGAAAAGATAACAGAGCTGGTCTGTTCAGTTCTGATGACTTTGTGCCTTGATATTGCCTATATGGTTGCATAATACACTGGTAAAGGGCAAGGACTGTGGGTTCAAGTTCTGTTCCTTCTTAGTGCTTGACTATGGGAGTTACTTAGTGACTCTGCCTTAAGTTTTTGTTTTTGTTTTGTTGTTACTGTTTGTTTTGTATTTATTTTAATATTTAAAGAGGAATAAATAAGACTTCCTACCACATAGGGTAGTTCTGAGGATTAAATGAATATCTGTAAATAGAAGAATATCTGGCAAAAAATAAGCAAATGTTTAACAAATAAACAATTATACACACAGGGTTACAGTACCATAAAGTTATAAGAGGTCATGAATCATATCTAGCCCACCCACTTTGCTGCTTCAGGAATGATTCCACTTAACACCATCACAGAGCAAAAAATGCCTCCTTGAAATATCTACCAAATGAATGTCAAAGTTAGTTCTCAAACCCACATCTCCTGACCCCAAGACTGTTCCCAGTACATCTCTCTGTTTTCATCAAAACATCTTCTGGCTTTTCATTATCACTAACTTTCAGTAGGCCATGGTAGATTGATATATTGTTCCCAAATCTTCCCCCCTCCATGTATACATCTGTTCTATCATGTGAATCTGTAGTTCCTCAGACTAGAAGCAGAAATTATTTTATTTCCAAACCAATGCTAGGTTTGGCCATATGACTTGTTTCAGCCAATAAAATTTGTGAGGAAGTGATGATGTGCCAGTTTTGAACCTAGCTTTAAAAGACCTCACATTTCTGAGATCACCCAACCATGCACTTCTGCCATCATTATGAGAATATACCACTGACCTCTGAAAAATACAGACACATGGACAAGACCTAAAAACAACTGTGTGCAGAGCCAAGCCATTCCAACCTAACTGACATCAACAAAGCTACTCCTGCTATATATATCAGCAGAAAATTTCATATACCAATAATTTCCAATGATTTACCAATGCAAGTATTTACCCTTGAACTCAAATGCCAGCTTAAAGTTATTATTTCTTGCTTCTCCATTTTCTCATCTCCAAAATAAAGACAATAATAGTACCAATATTATAAAGTTGTTGCAAAGCTCAAAAGAGATAATTTATGGTAAATACTTAACACTTATTGTTTAATAAGATTAGCAATAATTATAAGCAAAGTCACCCTTGTAATCACAAACACACCCTCAAATAGTTCAAGTGGAATGGACACTGAGGTGGAAAAGAGGAGCATATAACAATCTCATTTTCATTGCTGAAGGAAGAAAAAACTTTTGGTATCATTCTGTTCAATGATACTCTAGTGAAGGATGGCAAGGGGGATAGAAAAAAAATTTGACCTCCTACTGGGGCATGGTCTATTCTACATCACTGATATTGAGGGTGACACTCCCTTTTAACCCTCTTCTCTTCAAGCTAAAGGCAGCTGCAGTTCTATTTTTTCAGGGATATTCTACCTTGTAAAAGGATCTTATCAAAAACAACCACATTAGCCTGTATGGATACATTTCTAGATTACTTGAGCAAAGAGATCTACTATAGGCCACGTACTTCACATATGTAATCTCAATGTGATCTCATTTGATATTAAGTAGAGTTGCTTTGTGTTTGCAAGAGAGTAGATCCATCTTCCACAGGTGACTGTTTTCTTCTGTATACAGAGTAGAGACACAATAAATAATTGCTGAACCATATTCCCTCGTATCTTTCCAAATTAGATTGTTTTCCTTGGATTTGGAACAAAGACAACTTTTTATACTGCTGGTGATGACATAAATTAGGACAAACACTTGGAGATCAATTTGGAAATGTATCTAGTAAAGATGTGTATGCTCTACAACACCAAAATTATATTTCTAGGTTATAAATTTTCAAAAGTGCACAAGACATGTGCAACACTTTTATAGTATTGGTTGCACTATCATAAAAATGGAAGCAAATAGCTCATCAAGAAACAATAGAATGCTTAAAGAAATCATTATATATTCTCACAATGGAATACTATGTAGCAATAAAAATGAAATAACTCACCCTGGTCAGTGTAGCTCAGTAAGTTGGAGCGTCATCCCATACACCAAAAGGTTTTGGGTTCGATCCCCACTTGAAGTGCATACGGGAGGCAACCAATCAATGTTTCTCTCTCACATCAATGTTTCTCTCTCTCCCTCCCCCTAGCCTAAAGTCAATAAAAATATATCCTCAGGTGAGGATTTAAAAAAAAAAAGAGCCTTGGTGGTGTGGCTCACTGGTTGAGCATTGACCTATGAACCAGGAGGTCAGGGTTCTATTCCCAGTCAGGGCACATGCCTAAGGTTGTGGGCTAGATCCCCAGTGAGAGCCATGCAGGAGGCAGCCAATCAATGACTCTCTCTCATCATTGATGTTTCTATCTCTCTCTCCCTCTCCCTTCCTCTCTATGAAATCAATAAAAATATATTTTTAAAAAATAAATTTGGTTGTGTAGCCAACTGGGAAAAATAATAAATTTGGATAATACTTTATATCTGAAATCAAAATTTTTTTAAAAAAAGAACTCCAATTAAATATATGAACACAAATGAATCTCACATAGATGGGTGGGCAAAAGGAGGTTTACAGTTATGAGTACACAAAACAGTTTACTTTTGTATTACTTATTAATTATTTATTATTAATTTGTATTACAACTGTAAACCTTCTTTTGCCAATCCCTGTATAACATCAAATTATTAACAGAAGCAAGCTTCAACCACATTTTTGTTACCCCATAAACTATATGCTTTCCACAATACTGCACTCTGAGCCTTGTTTTGTGGGGATGCAATGGAAGGATTGAAAAAAAAACAAAGATTAATAATGCCTATCAACAACTGAGTGGGTATATGCATTGTGATAAACTCACATTACTTTATGGCCATGAGAATGAGCAAACTAGAGCTGCCATTTACCACAATATGGATTATTCTAACAAATATAGGGTGGGCAAAGTAGGTTAATAATAATAACAATAATATATAATAATTAATAAATAATACAATAATGAACTCTGTTTCTCATACTCACAATTGTAAACCTACTCTTGCCCACTGCTGTATATCATGTAGGTGTTATTTGGCCATTATAAGTCTTGACTTTCTCATCAGTAGGATATGGATAACAATGCTTAGCCATGATAACATATAGCAAGTACCTAGTAGGGTAGTAATTATTATTATAAGGACTATAGAATATTTGATGTTGGCTTGAAAATCACTTATGGATTAATGTCACATAGCTTAGCTCTTGTAGCATTCCCCTCTGCCAGGGCATGCACTGGCCTTTGGAATGCAAGGCAGACTCATACCTTTGGCTTCATCTGTCCTATCAGATTTGTGCCTTGTTCCATCTTCTGTATTTTTTCAACCCCATCTACCTCCAAATCAAGTCCTTTCCCTAAACTTCTTTCTATAATCTTTGTTCATAGAAAGAAAAAACAAAAAAACAAAAAAAAACAGCAACAAGAATGAAAATCCCATGTCTTGCTGCCAATGTCTTCTTGTCTGCCATCTATTGGGTGACAACACAATATATCATAGCTTCCACAACAGCTCCAACTCTCCAAAAAGTAGTCTAAATACATTCTCAGATGTGTTAGGCAGTTTGGCCCTGGTCCCACCAGAAACCACACAAAGGCTCCTTGATTCAGTGACTATTCCTCTCTGGCAAGGGTATTCTTGAAAGAAAACTGAAAGCATCATACTGTGGGCAACTCTTACAAGACCCCAAAAATATGAATCAAAGAGTACAAATGCTCTCCCTGTCACATGTCTAAGAGGATGACTGAGTCTTTATTCTGCAGTCTCCAATGGACAGCCCAGCATTCTACGCTGCAGGATAAAAGACCCATTATGAACAGAGATGGACTGAGCCTCATTTGTCCTCCCTTGACCTTAGGTGGGGGAAGTCCCATGGTGATGAGAAGGGAAATAATGGTGGAAAGGGTTCTGCTAATCAAGTGATAAATAAAACATACACATGGGGGGGACTCACAAACTTTACATGTTCTGGGACTTTTGATAGGTGAGAGGGATAGAAGGAGTTAACCAAACAGGAAGTTAGAGTAGGTAGACAAAGAACTCTAAACCTAGAAGACAATAAATTAGGAGAAAAGGGTAAGGAGGGGGTCATCATCGCCAGAAATAAACTTATATTAACTCAGTACAAGAAATGTCAAAGTGCACAGACTCAGAGCCAAGAAACTTGAGTTGAGTTGAAATCCTGGATTTGTCACTGTAAAATGAACCTAAGAATAACTACCAACAACATTTAATTAAGGTTCCAGGCTAGAGAATTAATGTTATCAACCCTAAGAGTGAAAAGTGAAGATGTGGCTGATAGGAGTTGAGAGTTGAGGTAGTAAAAGTAGACAGAGGTGCAAATATCTTCATCTTACAAAGCTACAGTCAAAAATTGATGGAGTAAGAAATAGGGGTTTAAATATATTACTTAAAGTGGCAAAGGTAAGCAATAGAAGAACTAAAAGGATATTATACTTATCAAAAATTGGAAGATGAGGGAAAGAGGACGGTATGAGCAATGATCTCCTGTATACATAACATGAAGAAATAATTTATAAGTTTGATAAATAAAGAATACCAATATAAGCATATTTTTTTTCAAAAATATGAAAGTAATCACCAAAATAATATAAATAAAAATGGTTAAGTCCCAGCTAGTGTGACTCAGTGGTTAGAGCATTGTCTTCTGCACTGAAGGGTCATGGGTTTGATCCCAGGTCAGGGCACATACAGAAGGCAACTGATCAATGTTTCTCTCTCACATCAATGTCTCTCTCTATCTCTCTCCACCCATTCCTCTCTCTCTAAAATCAATAAAATAAAATAAAAACACACATATCCTTTGGTGAGGATTTAAAAAGATTTAAATTTTTTTAAATGGTTAAAAATGAACATCTATGAGGAACAGGGAAAGATGGGAGATTTTTGAGATTTTTAAAAGATCCCATTGCACTATTTTATACTTAATTATATGTGCAAGAGTGTTATATATAATTAAAATTTTGATGCTAAAACTAAGCACCATTTTTTCAAAACATAATGGTTGTAAAATGCAAGTACTCTGATGAAATTGTAGATTACACATTAAAATTAAAAAGCAAGTGTCATCTAGTTGCACAAATATCCAAACTGCCATACATAGGTGGAAAGAAATATCTTATTAAACTGGAAAGGGTGAGCTATCAGGTTTTAGCATAAGGAGGTGGTGTGGAAATTTCTTTTAACCAATAGTGTCCTGTTTTAAAGGAAATATTGCCCCAAAAGTCCATCAGATAACAGATCCAAGGGGGGGAGAAAACAAGATGGTGGCATAGGTAACAACTGTACCCGCCACCTACAACAACCTCATCAAAATTGCAACTAGAATACAGAACCACCATCACTCAGAACCTCCTGAAATCAGGATGAACAGAAGCCCTACAACCAGGGAACTGAAGAAGCATCCAGCCTGGTAGGAGGGGCGGAGACGCAGGTGGATCAGAGCAGGGTGGCTTAGTTTAAACCCGGGAGGGATATCTCGGAGGTGAAGGTTTCCCTGAGGAGTGAAGGTTCTCAAACCCACATGGGGCCACCCAGCCAAGGGCTCCAGGGCCGGGAAGAGAAGTCCCCACAACTTCAGGTTGTGAAAACCATCGGGGACTGTAGGTGAGGGTCTCAGAGGCTGCAGGAGCACCAGGCTTTCCTCTTAAAGGGCCCGCACAAGGACTCACTCAGATGCACTCCATCTGATGCCCAGAGTGGGGCAGCCGCTTGAAAGGAATCTGAGACACATGGGGAGGAACTAACCTACCTAAAATTTGGGTGAGAGGTGGAGGGGTGGCTTTCTCCCAGGCAGAAGAGCTGGCAGAGGACATTGCTCCTTTGGCAAGCCCTTACCCACAGAGCCGGCAGGCATGCGCCATATTTGAATCTCCAGCACCTGAATCATACCTTTGGCCCCGCCTTGGTGATACCTGGAGACCTCGCCCCTCCCTACCTGCAAGCTCATCCAAGCCATTTCCAGTGGCTTTTCTGTGCAAGTGGCCTCTCGAGCCTCATGCTTATGACTTTCCTAAAGTCTTGCAAACAAGCAGCAGCGTGCCCCATATGGCTTGATAAGTGGCCCCAGGCCTGGCCCTAGTGGTAGCCTGCATTGGTTCATAGCTTGGCCTCTCCTGGACAACGCCAAGCCCAGCACAAGTAGCAGCCAACTACGGTTTGCTGTGTAGCTCATGCTGGCTGGTCCTGGGCAAGGCACAGGCAGAAGCTGACTCTGTACTTCCCAGGAGACCCCAGAGACAGTGCACCTGGTGGTCAGACTTGACCATGCTGGATTAAATCCTCCCACATCCATGAGTCACACACTCAAGGGGTGCATGTGGTGAACACCAAAGCTCCACTGAAGTAAATCCTGTTCCATAGGGGTATCTCCAGCACAGCAGCTCTTGGCTGTAGTTATAGGTGGTCCTCACAGCCAACTGGCCCGGGGATCAATTCCTCCCAGGGATGCCAACAGCAACCAAGGCTCAACTACAACAGGACAGTGCACACAGCCCACACAGGAGAGCACCTAGAAGGCCCAGCTCAGGTGACTGGGGAGGCTGAGCCACTGGACCCTACAGGACACCTGCTATACAAAACTAAAAATTCCAGGAGACAGAGCAGCTCTACCTAATACATAGAAACAAGCACCTGGAAGCAGCCAAAATGTGGAGGCAAAGAAACATGTCACAAAGGAAAGAACAGAAGAAACCTCTAGAAGAGGAACTAAATGAAATAGATCCAAACAAGCTAACAGATACAGAGTTCAGAATTCTGTTTATAAGGATGCTCAATCATATTAGTAAGAATATTATGAAAACAACTGAGAAAATCGATGACATAATAAAGTACCAATTTGAAATGAAGGCTACATGAAGTGAAATAAAGAATAATTTACAGAAAGTCAACAGTAGAGTAGGAGACGCTGAGAATAAAATCAGCAATTTGGAACATGAGGAAACAAAAAATACCCAACCAGAAGAGCAAAAAGAAAAAAGAATCCAGAAATATAAAGATAGTATAAGGAGCCTCTGGGAAAACTTCAAGAGGCCCAACGTTCATATTATTGGGGAGACAGAAGGGGAAGAAAGAGACCAAGAAATTGAAAACCTATTTGAAAAAATAATTACAGAAAACTTCCCCTACATGGGGAAATAAATAGCTTACAAGTTCAGGAAGCACAGAGGGTCCCAAACAAGAGGAACCCAAAGAGGCCCACAGCAAGACACATCATAATTAAAATGCCAAAGGTTAAAGACAAAGAGAGAATCTTAAAAGCAGCAAGAGAAAAGTGATTAGTTACCTACAAAGGAGCACCCATAAGACTGTCAGCTGATTTCTCAACAGAAACTTTGCAGGCCAGAAGGGAGTGGCAAGAAATATTCAAAGTGATGAAAAACATGGAACTACAACCAAGATTGCTCTACCCAGCAAAGCTATCATTTAGAACTGAAGGTCAGATAAAGAGCTTCACAGATAAGAAAAAGCTAAAGGAGTTCATCTCTACCAGACCAGCACTACAGGAAATGTTGAAGGGTCTTCTTTAAGAAGAAACTAATGAACAAAAGAATCTGACAAACTAAATAGATTGAGACATTGATGCAGGCAACAGACGATCATATTTCAGAGGAAAGAAGGAAGGGGGGTGGAGGGTGGGAAGAGATTAACCAAAGAAGTTAGATGCATATATACATAACCCATGGACACAGTCAATAACGGGGCGAAGGTCTGGGGAGGGGGTGGGAGCTAGGTGGAGGGGGTCAATTGGGGGGAAAAATGGGACACCTGTAATACTTTAAACAATAAAGATACATTTTTAAAAATTAAAAAATAAAAATAAAAACTAAAAAGTTCAACTATTGAAAATTTTAAACTAAAAAAAACACAATAACAACAGGTCCAAGGGAAACTGCTCTGGCTAAAGTAGGGAGTTAGGAGCCCCACCTAAACAGTTTCCCCCTGGGGAAGTTGGGGATACCATTGATGGAGATGATACCTGTGAAATCATTGGGCTGGTGATTTCATGCTTGGGAAGCCAATCATCTGGCAGCCATTCAGAAGTCATTGCATAACAGAAGCTAGTTCCCAAGGCATCAGAAAGGTTAACCTAAAATGAACTGGTTACCTTTGTGAACAGAGACAGTTAGAAAATAGCCTTCTTACATTTTGTTATTGAATGATCCTGTCTACTGGGACATAGTCACCCAAGTGGAACTGACAACAGAGCTCATTGGCCTGCAAATGGACTCTGCAGAATAATTTGGTTTAGCCAGCAAAACCATCTTTGACCAACAGCTGAAAATCTACCCACAGGAGAAAAATATTGAGTATCACAATTCACTCCCCTCCATGCTTGTCCCATTACCTTTCCACAGGTTTTACACAAAACACTTACTATTTCAAGAGGTAACAGCATCAGTGTCATTTGAAAAGTTTAATAATGTTTGAAAACCAAGATGTTTATTCTCAATGTGTCCCCTTTTAGTTCCCAGCACTCTGTTATTTGTATTTTTTTTTTAAATCCTCACCAGAAGATATTTTTTTCATGGATTTTTAGAGAGAGTGGAAAGGAATGAAGAGGGAGAGAGAGATTTGAGGGAGACACATCGATGGGTTGCCTCCTGCACGTGCCCCAACCTGGGCCAGGGATTAAACCTTGGGACTTGAACCCAAGACCCTTCCGTCCTTGGGTCAATGCTCTAACCACTTAGCAAACCAGCCAGCGCTATTTTGTATCTTTTTAAAATATATGTATGACAAAAAGATATCTCCAGCATTATGCAGTGCCACAGACACAGATCTGGAGGCCTAGTGACATGAAACTTCTCCATAAATCAGTAGCCACTTGGGAAACATTCATTGACCCAACTCTCTCTTTTTGCCTCATGTATTAACTTCTCTTTTTTTATTTATTTGTAAATCAGAGTAACTCCATCATCAATTGAAAAATTTCATTGGGAGTGTCCTATTCTACCCATTTTGCTGCCAATGATGATGATGACTGTGATGATAATGATGATGACAACAATGACAGAAAACACTTAACATTTTTCAGGTACTCTCCTAAGAACTTTAACTAACTTAATTAATTCTATGTGTATATAAATTTTCTCTTTTTTAATGTTTTATTGATTTATTTTTAGAGAGAGGAAGGGAGAGGGATAGAGAGATAGAAACACAGATGAGAAATGTCAATCAGGTGCCTGCTACATGACCCCTAGTAGGATCGAGCCCACAACCCGACATGTGCCCTGACAGGGAATAAAACCGGTGACCTCTTGGTTCCTGGGTCAATGCTCAACCACTGAGCCATATATTAATTTTCTTTCAATGCTGCCCCCTGTTGATTCTGAACCCAGAGATTTCCATTTTATATCCCACATATGAGTAAAATCATATGGTACTTAACTTTTTCTGTCTGACTTATTTTGCTTAGCATCACCCAATAAATTTAATTTTAAAAATCCCCCTCAAAAGGAAAATGTTAGGTGAAATCAACTTCAATAATATATTCTTTTTAACTCAATATACCTAAAATGGTATCATTTCAATATGTAATCAATATAAAATATTAATGAAACATTTTCCATTCTTTCATACTGTCCTCAGAATCTAGGATATATTTTACATTTACAGCACACTAAATTCTGATATGCCAATTTCTACTACTCAAGAGATGCAAATTTAGTTAATTACTCTGATAATTACAAACAGAATATGTGATTAGGAGTTATTTGCCCATGGTTCTTATTGTACACATGAGAAAACTGAGGCCCAGAGAGAAGTGGTATCTCTCATAAAGGGAAATCAGCCCTAGTCTTATGACCAGAACTCAATTCAAATCCAACAATTCTGCCACTTCATGGTTGAGTGCCTTAGACATTATACCTCACTGAATCTTTGTGTTCTCGTCTGTAAACACGCTATAATAACCTCTACTGCACAAGGCTGTTCTGAGGTTCAAGTGAGAATATACATCTACAAAGCACATGCCACCACCAATAAAGTCAGAGTCATCTTGCAGCAGTTCTGGGTATATCAGTCTGGGCCCGATCAAGAGATAGAAACCAGTATAAAGAATTACTACACTACAAAGTTATTAAACTAAAAAAGGTAAATATAAGATATAGGGAAACTAACTCTGTATAGTACCATAGGCTGAGGAAAGGTACCCCAGGAAGAGTGAATTTGGAAGGGGTTCAGATCTCACTGAAAAGGTATAATTTAAGCCACTGAATAGCACAGAAGTTTGCTAGGTTGGCCTGGTGGTATGCAGTCACCAAGTAAGGAGGCAACTCTCCAGAATGCAGGCGGGGAAGGGACAACCGGCAATCAGTGGAATAGGCATACGGAGAGGATAGAAAAAATCTAGGTTGAGGTTAGCTTCACAGGGAAAGTCTGCCTCGGTGGGAAGTTCTTAAGGTGCAACCAGACTGTATGAGGGCTGGCAGAGGAAGCAGGAAGTAGCAGCTCTGTTGTAAATCTTCATTCAGTAGGCATGCTACATGGAAGACCACAGAAAAAAGGTGGGGGAAAGCATGGGTGGGGAGCCCTTCAGGGAGAGATCTATATTGAGAGACCTGTAAAAAGACTATCACTAGGCCAGGTGGAGGCTTTCAGGTCACTGAGGGACCACATATTCCAGGTGTGGGGTGGGGCCAGAGTCCCATGGATGTCACACTCCCACTCTAATGACCCACCAGTGCAGCAACCAGAAACTTTAGGAGTACCCCTTCCTCCTGCCATATCCCTCTAGCATCTTTTGCTGAGAAAGCTTAACATCTTGCACACTGTTAGGGAAAGATGCTCAAAAGAATTCTGTCCATTTACATAGAACAGGTATTGAGGAGTGTTAGAAGTAAGAGGCAATAAATTAATAAAACACAGGGGTACACAGGAAGCTACACTTTCTAGTCCTAATTTCAGAGCTCTTTACACTACCTTACATTTTACTACCATGAGAATTTTAGGTAGTTTTTTGAAAATGACTCTCACACTGAATGTTGGTCACCCTCCTTGTATGTGTACATGTTGGCCCCACTGATAAAGAAGTAGGGAAAAAGGACTGATAGGAATTTAACCTTTCTGAGTCTCAGTTTCTTCATTGGGGTAATGGATATTATACATCCTACAGGTTTCCTGTAAGAATTAAGGAAGAGAGTGTATGTAAAATCCTCAGCTCAGGCCTGTGACATAGGAAGTACATAATAGAAATTCATTTTCTTCCCCTCAGATGACATGAAGTCAACCACTGCAGCAAATTCTTACTTTCCTTTTTCCTATTCTCATCCAGGAATGAATGTAAACCATGTGTGTAAGGGTTTTTTATGTTATCTGTCCTTTATCCTCTTTATTCAGTATTATGTAACAATTATCATGTCACTTAACAAGTAGTTAATTATTTTCATACCGTACTTTTGCATATAAAGATCCTCCTCTCCTTCTATTATATACTTTTCCAATTTAGTTTTTATGTTAATGAGACTCCAGATGAACTAAGTGGAATCCAGAATTGATGGGTTATCCAGAGAAATGACTTTGCTTGAATTCAAATCATTCAAATAATGTTCATGTCAACTTGAATGCTGACATCAGGCAGTGAGAGGACTTCTACTAGTCTGCTCTTTCTTCTCATAACTGCTATTTTCATATCCTGGATCCAAACTGTTTGTCATGATATTCCAGATAATAACAACTGGATGTTGTATTCTTACTTCTAAAAGGGCTAGATACTTTGTCAAGTTGCTAGATTTAGTTCTGGTAGAAACTCTTGGTTACATGGTGTTTACATACTGAAGCTCACAAAACAGGCCTACACCTAGCTGATAGAATAAATTTCACAATTGTTCATCCCCCTTTATGAGAAACTGAGAAATCACTAATCCATGAGCAGTCAAGCTGAGATTATCTGGCACAAAGCTGTCCAACTGAAATTTCTACGATGGAAACATTCTATATCTATGCTGTCCAACACAAGTTACTAGCCACACATGGCAATTGAGCACTTGAAATATGACTGGTATGAGTGAACAACTGAATTGTTCATTTATTTTCTTTACATAAGTATCAGCTACCATATTAGACAGCACAAAGCTGGATAGTATGGTTCAGTGGAATAAAGGATTTGAAGCTAAAAAGATCCTTAAATCTAAATCCTAGCTACTGGGTCCGGGAAGATGGCAGCACTGTGACAAGAAGCAGAGTGCCCTCACTCCCAGCCACAGGTATTTTACCAATAAAATACTGCATAACTAGCTTGAAAACACCTGAGAAATATACCTGAGTGGGCATATTTTGAGAAAGGAGCACAGAAGAAACATCATAGAGTCTGGTAAGGGGGGGCATAAAAAGGGGGAGTCCCCCCTTAACCTGTGCTGAGTTCCAATCTCTAGGGATAGAGGCTGCAAAGCTCTCAACCATTCTGAGTGTGGACCAAAAGCTTGGATCTGAAACCTGGAGGAGAGGAGGAGGGAAGGAGAGCCCGTGCACAGCGAGCAGAGGGACCCAGGGAAATAGTGTGCCTGTGAGGACGGGACTGTGCTTCCCAGTGAAACAATGTGCCTAATGGCAGCAGACTGCACCAGTCTCACCATGGGTGCTGACCTTGGGAAACACTGTCCCACAGGGTGTGGTTCCTGAATAGGAAGGGAACAGAGGGCTGCACTGAGCAGCCACATACAGGGACCATCTGCCTTCCTGTAAGGCATTGTATATAACCCCACAAAGCATTTGACCTGTGAAGTGCAGGGAAGGGAACTGGAGCCCTCCAGCCACCAGAGAGGGGTCGGAGCCGCCAGAGAGGCGGACTGGGACTCCAGCTGCCAGAGCTACCTATGCAGCAAATCCTGGTTTTTTGACCCTCTTTGTGGGGAGCACAGATAGAGCACAAGGACCTGCCCCAGATTTACTGAGATCAGTGTGCAAGGAAGCTGTGTGGGGCTGACTTTGTGATGCCTCCTGCTTGATACCAAGGTGTGTGTGTGGGGGGGGGGGTTGGGCCTAGCAGGGAGCGTTATCTACCTGTGTGTTGCTTCGTGGACTTTTGAGATTTTGATTGTTGAATGGGCGTCCACCTTCCTGGCTTGCATTGGGGAGACAGACCAGCAAAAGCTGGGAAATGTGTCTGCATAGTGGAGAGTTTGAAATAAGCATGACAGGCGAACCGGGCAACCAGATCTGGGAAGGGAGGGGCGGAGCACACCTACCTCTCCTGCAGGCTAGGAGCACCATCCCCAACAGGAAAGGGGCTGGTTCAGCTCACTGAAGCCCCAGATATTCCCTGCAGGGCACAGTCCTGAGAGGGAAGGAAGAACAGCTCACAGGATGACAATACAGGAAAAAAAACTCTCAGGGCCTAATGTTTGGGAACTGGAGGAAAAGCTTAAAAACCCCTGATGGGACCTGGGCAGGCAAAGTGCTCACCAGAATTTTTTTTTTTAATCAAACCCACTGAGCTCAGGCCTCTGAAATGGTCCATAAAGAAAAGAAAACAGAGAATTCAATCTAAAACTGCAGCAGGGCATTCTAGGGGGAACTGGAATTGGAGGACAAGGTAGACAATGAGGAGTCAGCTTTGAAGCAGAGACTAACTTCCCCACAGTGAGTGCCAGTCAACGAAACCTTTAAGTAAGGGGAGCAATATCCTGAGGCACACTAGCTGCCCTGCACCCTAAAGACACTTCAGAAGACTTTGGAGTAAGACCAGGCAACCACAAGGGGGAAGCAAAATAACTGACAAGTAGAGGTGGTCCACAGAGCCTCGGACCAACCAAGGACATCAGAGATAAATCTAGACAGCTCCTGATATTGGCTGATGTACAAGTACCTCCCTGGAGAACTGAAATCAGCTTACAAAACAGCCTCAGACAACATAAGAGGCCCAGATGAAACTCACCAAATTGACTTTTATTTTCTTTTTAGAAAAAAGAAAAAAAATTGTTTTTAAATTTAAATTTATTTTAAGTTTTTAATAAATGTTTGAAAATTTTTTCTTTTGCTGTCCTTGTGTTTGTTTTTTTTTTGCTTTGTTTTGTTTTGCTTTTTGTTCTATTATCAATATCTTCTTGATATTCTCTGCTTAATTGCTGGGATATTATCATCATAATCAATAAGTGTACTACTTATCTCTATTTTTTCCCCCAAATCTCTTACTGGACTCCCACCCTGCCCTTCCTTTATCTCTTTTTCTCTTCTTTTTCCATTAGAATACTTTTTTTCCTCTACTCTTTCTTTTTTTTTCTTCCTTTTTATCCCTTCTGTCTTCCTGGCTTTTTCTTTGTTAATTGCTGTTTGTCTCTTTATTGTATTTTGATTTTTTTCTTTTTCAACTATTTTTCTATTCCTAAGCTCTACATTTAATTTTTTGCTGGCTCTTCATTCAGAATGCATTCCCTGTCCATTTTATCTCCCAGTACCTTGTCATTTTTTACATTTTATATTATTTTTTTTTATCGTTACTATTAGCAATAATGTCCTTTTCTCTCATGTGCATGAGCTCTAATTTTTCTTTCACTTTTTCTTATTTTTTTCTTTAGTACTTGTGTACTCCCTTCACTTTACAAATTCAACTTTCACTTGGGATGTTTTCATTGTGATTGTCAGGATATTCTGTAAGATACTGCTTATTTCCTGGCAGTTTGGTTGTGTATTGGGTTGTCTTGCCAGCACCCATAAACAGCTCACAGGATATGGTTGAGGACGAACCACAGAGTTAGAAAACCTCAGAGGAGAGTCCTCCTAAGAACAGGTCAACAACAATGTAGACCCAATCACAACAGGAGAGCCCAAAGTACCAAGAAAAGGGATACGTCTAGAACAAATAGCACAAAAGTCTAAGAAAAAAACATCTCTGGTCTCCACTGGACGTACACTACAAAATTCCACTCCAAAAGACTGGGAGACAGAAAATATACCTAATATACAGAAATGAACACTAAGAGCCACCAAAATGGGGAGATAAAGAAACAATCCTGAAAATAAAGAAGAGGAAAAATAGCCAGAAAAAGCCTTGATGAGATGGAGTCAAGAAAGTTATCAGAAAAAGAGTTCAGAATAACAGTTCTGAAGATGCACAAGGAAATTAATGAGAAGAACAAGACAATTAATGGAAACGTCAAAGAACTTAGTGAAAACATGAAAAAGGAGCTAAATATCATAAATGAGAACCAGGCAAAATGAAGAATACTGTATCTGATATCAAGAATACACTGGATGAAAGTGAAAACAGGCTCAGTGAAGCAGAGGATAGAATAAATGACTTGGAAGATAAGGTAGAAAAAGAAAACATTCAATCAGAGCAACAAAAAGAAAAAACACTTAAAAGCATGAGGACAGTCTATAGGAGCTTTGGGACAACATGAAGAGAAACAACATTCGCATCGTAGGTGACCCAGAGGGGGAGGAAAGAGCAAGGGATAGAGAACTTGGTGGAGGAAATAATGACAGAAAACTTCCCTATGCTAGAAAGGGAGAAAGCCACACAAGTTCAGAAAGCACAGAGGGTTCCAAACAAGAGGGACCCAAAGAGACCCACGCTAAGACACATCATAATTAAAAAGGCAAATGATAAGGACAAAGAGAGAATATTTAGGGCTACAAGAGAGAGACTAGCAGTGACCTACATGGGAAACCCCAAAAGGCTGACATCAGATTTCTCAACAGAAGCACTTCAATCCACAAGGAAGTGGCATGAAATTGTGAAAGTAATGAAAAGCAAGAACCTGCAACCAAGACTGCTTTATCCAGCAAGGCTATCATTTAAATTGGTGGGTGAAATAAAGAATTTCTCAGACAAAAAAAGATAAAGCTGTTCAGTACCATCAAAGCAGCATTGCATAAAATGCTAAAAGGACTGCTTTTAGAAGAATAAGAAATATTGAGAGAAAGGCACATCAGCATAAAGGGGGAAAATGACATTAAATATGTATATATCAATAGTAACCTTAAATATAAATGGAAAAAATGCTCCAATCAAAAGACATAGGGTAGCTGAATGGATGAGAAAACAGGACCCAAAATCTATGGGACACAGTAAAAGCAGTCTTGAGAGGAAAGTTCATAGCATTATAGGCCTGCCTCAAAAAACAAGAAAAAGCTCTACTAAACCACCTAACACAACAACTAAAAGAACTAGAATGAGAACAGCAAGAAAAACCTTGAGGAAGTAGAAGGAAGGAAATAATAAAGATCAGAGCAAAAATTAATGACATAGAGAATAAAAAAAAATTCAAAATATCAACGAAACCAAAAGTTGGTTCTTTAAAAAGATAAAAAAGATTGATGCACCTTTAGCCAGACACCAAAAACAAAGAGAGAGGTCCCAAATAAAAAATCAGAAATGAAAGAGGCAATATAACAACTAACCCAACAGAACTACAAAGGATCATAAGAAAATACTATGGGCAACTATATGCCAAAAACAGGACAACCTGAGTGAAATGGAAAAATTCCTAGAAGCATACAATCTTCCAAAGTTGAATCAGGAAGAGTCAGAAAACCTGAAAAAGACAATAGCAACTAATGAAATTGAAGCAGAAATCAAACTAAAAAGCTTCCACACGGCAAAAGAAATCAGCATCAAAATACAAAGGAAACCCACAGTATGGGAGAACATATTTGCTAAGGATGTATCTGATAAGAGGCTAAGTTCCAAAGTGTGCAAAGAACTCATACAATTCAACAAGAGGAAGACAACCTATCCAATTAAAAAATGGGCAAAGGATCTAAATAGATACTTCTCCAAAGAGGAAATACAGATGGCCAAGAGACATATGAAAAAATGTTCAACATAGCTAACCACCAGAGAAATGCAAATTAAAATCAAAATGAGGTATTACTTCACACCTGTCAGAATGGCTACCATTAACAAATCAACAAATGACACATGCTGGTGAGGATGTGGGGAAAGGGGAACCCTGGTATACTGCTCGTAGGAATGCAGACTGGTGCAGACACTATGGAAAACAGCATGGAGGTTCATCAAAAATTAAAAATGGAACTGCCTTTTGACCCATTGATCCCACTTCTAGGAATATACCTTAAGAATCCTGAAACACTAATCAGAAAGAATATATGCACCCCTATGTTCATAGCAGCACAATTCACAATAGCTAAGATCTGGAAACAGCCAAAGTGCCTATCAGTAGGTGAGTGGATAAAAAAGCTGTGGGACCTTCACACCATGGAATACTATGCAGCTGTAAAGAAAGAGGATCTCGTACCATTTGGGACAGTATGGATGGACCTGGAGAATATTATGCTAAGCAAAATAACCCAGGCAGAAAAATACGAACATCACATGATCTCACTTATATGTGGAATCTAAAGAACTTAATAAACTGATGGACAAAATAGATACAAGGACATGGAAACATGGATTAGACAGACGAATCTCAGAGGGAAGGAGGGGGGTGGAAGAGGGGAGAGATTAAGCAAAGAATTTATATGCATATATGCATAACACAAGGACACAGACAACAGTGTACTGAGGGACTGGGGAGGACGGTGTGGGAGGGGTGGAAGAGGTCAATGGGAGAAAAAGGGACATCTGTAATATTTTGAACAATAAAATAAAATTAAATAAATAAATAAATAAATAAATAAATAAATAAATAAATCCTGGCCACTCTCACGTGCTAACTATATAACTTTGGTCATGGTCTTTACCTTGTCTAAATCTCATGCCTGGTTTGTAAACGGGTCCTAAAATCTAACCCTTCAGATGTATCTGAAACAGAACCTTACAAGGTTTTTGTGATTAAAGAATGAATATAAACCATCTAACCCAGTGCTCAGTACATAGTAAATAGTCTTTAAATAATAGCTATTATTATCAAGCTCCTTATTCTCTATATGGAGAACCTGAAGCTCCCAAAGGAGAAGTGTCTCGTCCATAGATTCATAGTTAGTTGAAAGCACAGCCAGAAGCCAATTAATTTTCTCATCTGTTTTGACGATGAGTTTTCTTATAGAAACAAACCTTTCTCACCCCAAAAACAGAATAGTGACTGCCAAACAACTATTCAACTGCTGTAAAAATATGTATCTTATGCACGTAGAGAAAATGTACCTTGGTGAAGCCTATTTGCTCCTTCCGAAAATTTTCCAGGGGTTTGATCAGCAAATCACTAGCATTGTGTACCTAGAAAAAAAAAACAAAACACACACACAAAAAACAATTTTTAGATTACCAAAATTCAGATTCAACATTCCTTCTTACCAGGATATTTCCTTGTAATATACCATCCTGTAAAATGTTAACTACTGTGCTGGCTATTTGAGTTTTGTTGCAGTCTTTTTCCTATACTGGTCTCTTAAAATCAAATGTTTAAAGGGGAAGTGAGAGAAGGAACATTAGGGGCATTTCTCTGTAAATTTGCTGGTACTCTGATCAGAAATTTTAATTGATAAATATACAGAATTATGTCCAGAAACAAACACAGGAGGCCTGAAATATATGTCATAAGTTAGAAGACAAAGAGGGGCAACTGTAATATTTTCAACAATTAAGATAAAATTTTAAAAATATGTGAAAAAGCCAACTGCACCAAGCACAAACCAATTCATGGGAGGAAAATGAGTTAGTACTAATAGTATCAAAAAAACCTGTTTCCAGTCTCCTCCTGGTATGTCATAAAACAAGAACATTTCCTTCAGAATTTGGACCATATTAAAAGCATCACAGAGAACACTAGGCCAAGCTTTGCAACTACCTAAATATAGATGCTATTTTTTTTTTTTAATTTACCTATATTGTTGAAAGTACTACAGATGTCTACCTTTTTACCTCATTGATCCTCTCCACCCCCCATCCACCCCACCCCCAGGCCTCCCTGAACCAATGTCTGTGTTAACAGATTACACATATAAGCATACAAATTCTTTGATTAGTCTCTCCCCACCCACTCCCCCATGCCCACCTTCCATCTGAGATTCCTCAGTCTGTTCCATGCTTCTATACCTCTGGATCTATTTTGTTCATCAGGTTATTTTGGTGATTATATTCCACATGTCAGTGAGATCATGTGGTACTTGTCTTTCTCTAACTGGCTTATTTGCTTCCCATAATATCCCCAGTTCTATCAATTCTGTCTCAAAGGGTAAGAGATCCTTCTATTTGACAGTTGCATAGTATTCCATGGTATAAATGTACTATAGTTATTTTATCCACTCATCTACTGATGTGCACTTGGGCTGCTTCCAGAGCTTAGCTATTGTAAATTGCGCTTCTAGGAACACAGGGGTGCAAAAGCTCTGACTGTTGTTTCGGGTTTCTTAGGATATATTCCTAGAAGTGGGATCACTGGGTCAAATGGCAATTCAATCAGAAGCTAATAGGAACAGCCTGTCCAGGTACTAAAAATTGAGATTGATATAATTCTTCCTTTTTACAGCTGTATAGTATTCCATGATGTAAATATCTGAGATGCTTGATATGTTTTCAAATTTCTTGTACTTGTAGAGACATATTAATATATTCTGGAGATATAAAAACATCATCTCCAAATTGGATCCCTTGTTCAATGGGCAGGTAGAAATATAGAAAGCTTTGTCTTCATATAAACCTCATGGGAGATGGCATCTGTCCAAGGCAACAAGTGAAATTTGTTTCTTCAAGGGTGTGAAATATCTGCACGTATTAAAAAATGTATCTTTATTGTTGAAAGTATTACAAATGTGCCCTTTATACTCACTGATCCCCTGCACCCTGTACCCTGTCCCCCAGGTCTTCACCCCACTACTGTCTGTGACCATGAGTTATGACATATGCACACAAATTCTTAGGTTAATCTCTCCCCACCCTCCCCTACCTTTCCACTGAGATTCCTCAGTGTGTTCCATGCTTCATGTCTCTGGATACATTTTTTTCATCAGTTTATTTTGTTCATTAGATTACACATATAAGTAAGATCATGTGACACGTGTCTTTCTCTGCCTGCCTGGTTTTGTTTAGCATAATACTCTCTAGGTCCCACCATGCTGTCTCAAAGGTAAGGTATGCTTCTTTTTTACAAATGCATAGTATTTGATGGTGTAAATGTCCAAAAAAATGCTTGATATGTTTTCAATCTTCTTGAACTTGTAGAGACTTGTTTGGTGTCCTAACATTTGGTCTATCATTGAAAATGTCCCATGTGCACTTGAGGAAAATATCTATTCTTCATCTTTTGAGTGGAAAGTTTTGTAAATGTCAATTAAATCCATCTGATCTAGTGTGTCATTTAGAGTCACTGTTTCCTTGTTGATATTTTGTCTGGGGATCTATCCAGTAAGGTCAGTGGGGTGTTAAAGTCCCCTACTATGACTGTATTGTTGTCAATCTCTCCTTTAAAGTACTCCAGAAGTTGTTTGTTTTTCCAGCCTATGTGACTCATTTGTTCTGCGGAGGGTCTCCTGTAGGCAGAATATATTTGGGTTCCTGTTTTCTTTTCCATTTAGGTACACTCTGTCTTTTGATGTGAACATTTAATCAATTTATATTCAAGGTTATTATGGACAGGTACTTATCTATTGCCATTTTATTTCTTTATACCTATGTTTCTCCTTCTCTCTATTTCAAATTCTTATCACAGAAGTCCCTTTAACATTTCATGCAATGCTGGTTTGGTGGTGATAAATACCATTAGCCTTCTTTTGTTTTGAAAGCTCTTTATTTCACCATCTATTTTGAATGATAGCCTTGCTGGGTATAGTAGTCTCAGTTTCCGATCCTTGTTTTGCATTACTTTGAATACTTCATGCCATTCTCTTGTGGCCTGTAGAGTTTCTGATGAGAAATCATCTGATAGTCTTATGGGAGCTACTTTTTAGGTAGCAGATTGCTTTTCTCTTGCTGCCTTTAAGATTCTCTCTTTGTCTTGAATTTTTGGCATTTTAATTATGATGTGTCTGGGTGTGGGCTCTTTGGATTCTTATTACTTGGGACTTTCTTTGCCTCCTGAACTTGTGTGACTTTTTCTTTCACCAGGTTAGGGAAGTTGTCTTCCATTATTTCTTCATACACGTTCTCTAATCCTTGCTTACTTTCTACCTCTTATGGTACTCCTATGATTTGAATTTTTTATTTTCATGTTGTCCCATAGCTCTTTTAAATTGTCCTTGTGTTTTGTTTTCTTTTTTGTACTCTGATTTTTTCTACCATTTTCTAATTCGCTGATCCCATCCTGAGCTTCTACTAATCAGCTGTTCATTCCTTCCAATGTTTGTTTGTTTTTTATTTCTACTATGTCATTCTTTATTTCCTTCATTGTTTCCATTTCTTTTCTCATGCTGGTGAGGAGCATCCTTATGATCAGTATTCTGAACTCTATATCTGATAGATTGTTTATATCCGTTTCATTTAGTTCTTCTGGTGAATTCTCTTGTCCTTTCCTTTGGGACTTGATTTTTGCCTCTCCATTTTGACTGCCTATTTGTATTTGTTTCTGTCTATTAGGTAAATCTTCCAGGACTCCCAGTCTTTTGGATGGTCTCTGGTACAGGCCAATGTCAGACGCTGTTTGTCTGGCTTTGAGTACCTTGTTTGAAGTTTTCTGCACCCCAAGCTTCTGGTTTCCTCTGCTGGGGCTGGGTGTATTTGGACAGAACCAAAACAGGCAACGTCTGCTTTTCCAAGCTCTGGGTCCAAAAGCAAATGAGGCAAAAACTGAAAGCACCCAGAGGCTGTTCTTCAGTCCTTTAATAAGACTTAGGCTGTAGAAACTCTACAGGGTGGGTACATAGGTTTTCCAGCAGGGTGGGGTAATTGCTTCCCTTGTCCCAGGCAAAAGCCACTTAGATAGTAAATATCTGCCTGAGAAAGATGTCCTTTGTTGTATGGAGGAATGACTCAGCACCAGGATCCAGATGGGAATTGTCTGAGCTCTATTCGCACAGCCAGTTCCTTGTAAATTCTCCTCACACAGCTCCAGTCCACTTTTCCCTGCCTCTATCAGAGCCCAAGGTTAGTGGCTACACAGAAAACTTTCTGTGTTGGCCCTTTAAGAAGGTGCCTGCATTTCCAGCCATCTCTCCCTGGCAGACAGAAACCCTGTTGCTTTTCTCAGCCAGGTGCTGTGGATACCTTTTTAATTTCTGGTTCTCTGGGCTGGGGAGCCCTGCATGGGGTTTAGGCCCCAGAGTTCTCAGTGGGAACCCCCTACACCTAGATATCCCTCTAAACTTTCAGCTGCTGCCTGTGGAAGCCCAGCCAGACTTGCACCTCTGCACTTACTACCAGTCTCTATGCAGTCTCTAATGTGGGCCCTTGGTTATGAGGGTGCTCCCCAGCAAATCTTCATTTTCAGTTGATTATTCAGGATGTTTTTTCAATATTTTAGTTGTAATTCCAGTTTAGTCCCGAGAGAGTGTCAGTGTAGCTTCCATTCAATCTGCCACAATCTTAGAAAATCAAATCATCTGCACTTTATTGGAGGACCTCAGCAAACACATCTAAAGGGCTGGATTTTAGGACTCATTGCATTAATTTTGATCTACTACAAGATGGAGAAATGAGGGACTGGTTTCCTTGTTAGATGAGACGTAAAGTATCAGTAAGACAAGATATATCTTCATAACAAAAATAGAAGACAGAGTAAAAAGCAAATTTTGACCATTCCTGTATTCTCCAAGTAGTATTTAAACTACCACCAAAAAGCATGGCAAATTGAAGAATTAGTACATATTCTATCCAGGTCCTGCAGGCACTGTGGATCTCCTTTTTTGTATCCAGGTATGAGAAAGGTTCATTTAAATTGGTAAAACCTTACCCAATCAAAGAGCTCCACTAGCTGTCCTTGTATCAAAAATAAAGATACAAGTGACTCTCCTTGATTGAAAATAAGAATCTTTCTACTAAAAGTACTAGCCTGTCTCTTTTGCCTAGCACACTTCTGTGGATCATGAATTAGGTACTATTAACTTCCTATATCCACATGGAAACAAATTAAGTCTTGGTGTCATATCCAGTAAAGTCAATTTTTTTTGTTTTTTTGTAGAGTTTTTAAAACATGGCCAAAAAAATCTGTGACGCTCTTCTCATTGAGAGGTGATGACTCTGTCCCCTCTACCTTGAGAACCAATAGAACACAAAACAAATTACACTATGTGAGTTGGCACTTCTAAATAGAGTAGCATGTGTAAAGCTGCTGTATGGGTATTTATTCAGATGAGCCTTTGCATATGCAGGCATTCAGTTTTCCTATGTTTCAAAAATTGTTGTGCTGCATAATCAGGTGTGCCAGCAACTTGCCACATGAGGCCACTGCTTTTTATATGCTTTGGCCTGTCTCAGTCTAGGAAAGTAATACATGATAAACCAAAATTGGAGTCCATAGTTTTACCTTAATCACGTTGCCAATACTGCTCCCAGTCTCCTACAAAACAAATAGATACTCTGTACCTCTTCATCTCTTTGACACTTATTGGTTATTACACTACTTTTTGCCAAAACACAGAGCTAGAGATGTAGGAAAAGGTTACACTGAAGCTTGGTTCTTTTTCATTCTGTTTTATCCTTTAAAAACTTAGAATTCTACCAAGTACTTATTCTGTGTCAACTGTAATTAGAAAATAAATTAATTTAAAAAATAAGAAGTCTATACCCGGCCAGGCGTGGCTCAGCGGTTGAGCGTCGACCAAGGATCCAGGTGATCGGGGTTCGATTCCCGGTCAGGGCACATGTCCGGGTTGTGGGCTGCAGCCAATCAATGACTCTCTCATCATTGATGTTTCTCTCTCTCTCTCCCTCTCCTTTCCTCTCTCTGAAACCAATAAATATATATTTAAAAAATAAGAAGTCTAGCGACAACTCATAAATGCTCTTCTAAGTAAACTCAGCCCTTATTCCCCTATCTGATCACTGTATCCATTTTGTGAGCTCTCTAGGAGAAAAGATCCTACCTGTCTGTTATCTCATGGTAGAATCCCCAGGATAATAAGTGACATTCTAAACATATTAGTAAGTTTATCTAATCAGGTTTCTATTTATGAAGCCCATGTTAAAACTAGAAAGGACATTTAACAGGGTAGAGATCATATTAAATCCAATAGTGCAAAACTGCTTCTGAATAATTGACTGTTAACCAATTACCAAAAGAAGGCATGAAGGATACACTGTTTTAAATATCATGGGCCACTCCAGGTTATTCTTGACAGTGCTAAAACACAGACCTTGCACACTGCTTATAGCGTAGGGCACAGAGTCATAAAGGAATCTAGGCAAGCCTCCTATCTTTAATCATACAGGAAGTCTGCCATCCAGAACTTTTTAAATCTTCACCAGAGGGTATTTTTTCCATTGATTTTCAGAGAAAATGGAAAGGAGAAGGAGAGGGAGAGGGAGAGGGAGAGGGAGAGGGAGAGGGAGAGGGAGAGGGAGAGGGAGAGGGAGAGGGAGAGGGAGAGGGAGAGGGAGAGGGAGAGGGAGAGGGAGAGGGAGAGGGAGAGGGAGAGGAGGGAGAGGGAGAGGGGGAGATGGGAAGAGGGAGAGGGAAGGGGGAGGGGGAGATGGGAAGAGGGAGAGGGAAGGGGGACAGGGGAAGGGAGAGGGAGAGGGAAGGGGGACAGGGGAAGGGAGAGGGAGAGAGGAAGAGCGAGGGGGGAGAGAGAGAGGGAGAGGGAGGGGGAGAGAGAGAGAGGCAGAGGGAAAGAGAGAGAAATATGGATGTGGAAGAGACACATTAATTGGTTGCCTCACACATATGTACCATGGCCTGGGATGGGGATTGAGCCTGTAACTGTGATACATGCCTTTGATAAAGATCAAACTCGGGACCCTTCAGTCCATGGGCCAATGCTATAACCAGTGAGCCAAATGGGCTGTCATCCAGATATTTAAAGGCCACCTTCTAAGGTACTACAATCTCCCCTAGGGTACTGTTTAAGAAATCACAGCCAGGAAGCTCCTATTTATGTATTCCATTCATAGTTCCTTTCATAATTTAAATTCATTTCTGAGGATGACTAGAACATACCCAACTGTCACATGCTAGTACTTTGAACTTCCTTCTTGTTCTTTTAAAGCTTCTTTTGGTTTCTTATTACAGAAAGGAAAAAAAGCCCATTAACATCTCCCACATTATTCACATTGGGGTATAGGAGTCCTTTTTGTTTTACAATTTAATTTTATTGTTGAAAATATTACAGATATCCCTTTTACCCCCATTATTCTCCTCTACCGCGCATCCACACTACCCCCAGGCCTTCCCCAGACCAGAGTCTGTGTCCATGGGTTATGCTTATAAATATAAAAGTTCTTGTATTAAACTCTTCCCGCACATTCCCCCCTCCCCACCTTCCCTTTGAGATCCCTCAGTCTGTTCCATGCTTCTATGTCTCTAGATCCATTTTGTCCATCAGTTTATTTTGTTTATTAGACTTCCACATATAAGCGAGATCATGTGGTACTTGTCTTTCTCTGACTGGCTTATTTAACTTAGCATATACTTTCTAATTCCCTCCATGGTGTCCCAAAGGATAAAGGATTCTTCATTTTTATAGCTGCATAGTATTACATGGTGTAAATATGCCACAGCTTTTTTATCCACTCATCTACTGATGGGCACTTTGGCTGTTTCCAGGTATTACCTATTGTAAACTGTGCTACTGTAAACATAGGGGTGCATAAATATTTTGTGATTGGTGTTTCAGGTTTCTGAAGATATATTCATAGAAGTGGGATCACTACGTGAAGTGGCAGGTCAATTTTTTATGTTTTAAGGAAATTCCATACTGCTTTCCATAGTGGATGCACCAGTCTGCATTCCCACCAGCAGTTTACTAGGGTTCCCTCTTCTCCACACCCTTCCTGGCATGTGTCATTCATTGATTTGTTGATGGCAACCATTCTGACAGGTATGAAATGATACTTCATTGTGGTTTTAATCTGCATCTCTCTGATGATTAGCCCTGTTGAGCATTTTTTCATGTCTCTTAGGCATTTGTATGCACTCTTTGGAGAAGTGTCTATTTAGGTCCTTTGCCCATTTTTTCACTGGAATGTTTGTGTTCCTTTTGTTAAGTTGTATGTGTTCCTTATATATTTTGGATATTAACCCTTTATCAGATGTGTTGTTGGAAAATATGTTTTCCCCTACAGTGGGCACCCTTTTCATTTTGTTGATGGTTTCTTTTGCTATGCAGAAGCTTTTCATTTTGACGCAGTCTCATTTGTTTATTTTCTCCTTGCTACGAGAGATGTCAGAATTTGCTTTCTGTTTTCCTCCAGGATTTTTATGTTCTCATGTCTTACATTTAAGTTTTTTATCCATTTTAAATTTACTTTTGTGTATGTTGTCAATTGGTGGTCTAGTTTTATTTTGGGTTTTTTTTTTTTTTTTTTTGCAGGTACATGTGAAATTTTCCCTACACCATTTATCAAACAGATTGTCTTTACTCCATTGTATGTTCCTGCCTCCTTTGTCAAATATTAATTGACCATAATGGAGTGGGCCAATTTCTGGGTTCTCTGTTCTGTTCCACTGATCTGTATGTCTGTTCTTGTGTCAATACCAGGCTGTTTTGAATACAGTGGCTTTGTATTATAACTTGATATCTGGTATTGTGATCACTCCAACTTTGTTCTTTCTCAAGATTGTCGTGGCTATTTGGGGTCTTTTTTGGATCCATATAAATTTTCAAAGTGTTTGCTCTAGATCTGTAAAATATGTTGTTGGTATTTTAATAGGGATTGCATTGAATTTATAGATTGCTTTGGGTAGTATGGACATTTTAATGACGTTAATTAAACGTGGTATAGTTTTCCATTTGTTTATATCTTCCTCTCTTTCTTTTTTCACTGTCCTGTAGTTTTCCGACTACAGATCTTTTATATCTTTGGTTAAGTTTATTCCTAGATATCTTATCTTTTTAGTTGCAATAATAAAGGGGATTTTTTTTTTTTAGTTCTTGTTTCTGAGTGCTCATTATTGGTGTATAAAAATGTCATCCATTTCTGGGTGTTAAATTTGTATCTTGCTACCTTGCTGAATTCATTTATTAAATCTAGTAGTTTTTTGGTGGAGTCTTTAGGATTTTCTATATACACTATCATGTCAACTTCAAATAAAGAAATTTTGGTTTCCTCCTTTCCAATTTAAATGCCTTTTATGTTTTCTTCTTGTCTGACTGCTGTGGCTAGGACCTCCAGTACTATGTTGAATAAAAGTGGAGAAAGTGGACACCCTTGTCTTGTTCCTGTTCTTAGGGGAAATGGTTTTCATTTTTGCCCATTGACAATGAAGTTGGCCATAGGTTTGTCATATATAGCCTTTATTATGTTGAGGTATTACCCGTCTATTCCCACTTTGCTCAGAGTTTTAATCAAAAATGGGTGTTGGATTTTATCAAATGCTTTTTCTGCATCTAATGATATGATAATATGATTTTTGTTTTTCAATATATGTGGTGTATCACATTTATTGATTTGGAAATATTGTACTAGCCTTGTACCCCTGGATTAAATTCCACTTAGTCATGGTGTATGATCTTTTTAATATATTGCTGGATTCAGTTCGCTAATACTTTGTTGAGGATTTTAGCGTCTATGTTCATAAGGGATATTGGCTTATAATTTTGTTTCTTAGTAGTGTCTTTAACTGGTTTTGGAATTAGGCTAATGTTGCCCTCATAAAAAGAGTTTGGAAGTGTTCCTTCCTCTGGGATATTTTGAAATAGTTTGAGGAGGATAGGTTTTAATTCTTACTTGAATGTTTGGTAAAACTCCCTTCTGAAGCCATCTGGGCCATGGCTTTTGTGTGTTGGGAGCCCTTTGATTGCTGCTTCAACTTCATCAGCAGTTATCAGCCTATTCAGGCTGACTCTTCCTGATTAGCTTTTGGAAGGTTGTATTTTTCTGGGAATTTGTCTATTTCACCCAGGTTGTCCAGCTTGGTGGCATATACTTGTTCAAGTTATTTTCTTACAATCCTTTGTATGTCTGTTGGGTCAGTTGTTACTTCATCTCTTTATTTTCTGATTTTATTTATTTGGGTCCTCTTTTTTCTTGATGAGTCTGGCTAAAGGTTCATCAACCTTGCTTATCTTTTCAAACAACCAGCTCTTGGTTCCACTGACTTTTTGTACTGTTATTTTAGTCTCGATGTCATTAATTTCTGCTCTGATCATAATTATTTCCTTCCTTCTACTTACTCTGGGCTTTCCTTGTTCTCCACTTTCTAAGTTTTTAAGTTGTAGGGTTACGGAGTCTATTAGAAGTCTTTCTTGTGTTTTGAGGTAGACTTGTAGTGAGTGCTATGAACTTCCCTCTCAGAACAGTTTTCTTTGTTTCCCATACATTTGGGGTTGTTGTGTGTTCATTTTCATTTGTTTCCAAAAACTTTTTTATTTCTTTCTTAATTTTTTTGGTAACCCATTCATTGTTTAAAGACATGCTTTTTAGTCTTCATGTGTTTGAATGCTTTAGTGTTTTTATTGTGGTCGATTTCTAATATCATGCCATTGCAGTCCGAGAAGATGCTTGATATGGTTTCAATCTTCTTGAACTTGTAGAAACTTGTTTTGTGTCCTAACATGTGGTCTATCTTTGAGAATGTCCCATGTGCACTTGAGAAGAATGTATATTTTGCAACTTTGGGGTGGAATGTTCTGTAAATTTCAAATCCATCTAACTTAGTGTGTTATTTAGGGTCACTGTCTCCTTGTTGATTTTATGCCTGGAAGACCTATCTGGTGAAGTCAGTGGGTTGTTAAAGTCCCCTAGCATGACTGTGTTGCTGTTGACCTCTCCCTTAAAGTTCTCTAGATTTTTTTTTATACATTTAGGTATTCCTTTATTGGGTTCATATATGTTTATAGCAGTCCTTTAACTACAGATCCAGGAAATTTAAGAGGTGCAGTCAGGCAATGAATTCCTGGCATATTGTAAAAGGCCCTCATTGAGCCTAACCTTCACAGCATTCCTGGAATTAAATGAGAAATGGGGAGCCAACACTCAATACATGATTGAAGAGCTGGGGGGACAAAAGGGCAAAACATAATTAAAGAAAAAAAAATGATTCAGTCCTTTGGCAAAGAGCCAGCAAGATGGGTGAGAAAAACATCTCAAAAGATGGATCTTCAGTATTTTAGAGCTTTGTTATTGGGTAAATAAAAGAGATTAAGAAACAACTAGGGCTGAAGAGAAGTACAGCTGACCTTTATAATGGTATCTGAATGAAACGGAGGTAAATGCCTTTGAGATTAACAATTGCAGCAGTCCACAAACTCTTCAGGCAGAAAAAACATTTAGTAGAGTGTGGGTTAGCCAGTAAGCCATCTACCAGGCTGCAAGGAAACTACTCATATTTATCTTTCAGTGTCCTTAGAAGCTATTCTCTTGAACTAAGATATTTCCCAAGTGAAATTGCCACAAGCAGAATCATGAAAACAACAAAAGATAACTAAAATCAACACATATAATCAGTGTTTTCTCCTATTAATAAAAAACTTCTATGTCCATTATATCATTTGGAGTATCTACAACAACCTTGGAGGTGGAGATTATTTTCCTAATTTTACAAAGAATAAAAAAAACACTCAGAGAAATAAGGGATAAATCTAAAGTCAACAAGTAAATTAGTGACAAAACCATAATTAGAGCCTAACAGTCTCTAATTTCTCTACCTCCAAGCCCTGCCTTCAATGATTCATAGCAAATAAACATATGAAACGATGCTACACATTATACATCTTCAGGAAAATGCAAACTACAATAACAATGATATCTCACTATACACTTATTAAAAAGGGTAAAATTCAAAACACTTGATAGCATCAAATGCTGGCAAGGATGTGGAGCTACAAGAACCTTCATTCATTGATGGTGGAAATACAAAAGTTACAGTAACTTTCAAACTTTGGCAGTTTCTTACAAATCTAGACTTACTCTTATCCTACAATCCAGCAACTTCACTCTTTGGAATTTATCCAAAAAACATGAAAATTTATATCTCAAACATCTGCATGTATGTATATAGCAGTTTATTCATAATTGCCAAAATTGGAAGAAACCAAGATGTCCTTCAATAAGTGAAAGGATAAACAAATTATGGTACATCCATATAATGGAACATGTACCAATGATAAAAGGAAATGAGTTGTCATGCCATGAAAAGATAAAAAGACATGAAGGATCTTTAAATGAATATTGTTAAGTGAAAGAAGCGAATCTGAAAATGCTACATACTATATGACTCCAATGATATGAAATTCTAGAAAAGGCAAAACACAGAATGAAAGATTAGTGTTTCCTAGGGGTTTGTAAATAAGGGGAGGAGAAAGGAATGAATAGGTTGAGAACATGGGCTTTTTAGGTCTGTGAAAACATTCTGTATGATGATATTTTATTTGGAAATTTATGTCATTACACATTTGTTAAAACCCATAGAATGTTCAACACAAAGAATAAACCTAATGTAAACTACAGACTTTAGTTAATACTGTGTCAATATCAGCTCATGAATTGGAACAACTGTACCACACTTGTAGATATAAGTATAGGGGAAACTGTGTTTTAAAAAGGGGTAAAGGGAGAAAGGAAGTATATGAAAACTCTCTATAATTTCCACTCAATTTTCCTGTAAAGCTAAAATTGCTGTAACTATTAAATTATTTTTTTAAATTACACTTTAAATGTAATAACAAAGTTTTCATAAAAGATTTAAATTAAATAATCATATATAAATAAAGCCATATTATTTCTGGAAGCAGAGACATAAATAAATTGGTAATTTACTTAAGAACACTAAACACCACAACTTTGGTGAACATATTCAACAATCCAGAGTAATGTCCTCTGAAATCCCTTCTCACTGAAATGACTATGAATAAGATTTCCCTATCTGAGATGCTAAACACTCAGGGTGGGAGCTTGAGATAGAATAACCAGATCTATTTTCTAACTATCTTTACAATACCAGGCAGCCATGAGACAGCAATCAAAACAACAGAGCATCCACCTAACCAAAGAAGGTAGGAAAAATCCCCAATATCAGCAATGATCTAGGCTCCAGGCACAGTGGCAGTGACCTACCATCATCATTCTTTCATTTTCAACTTCATTGAGTAATTCAGCAAATTCCTTGAAGGATTCAGCTGGAAGGATAAAATAAAAATAAATCACATTAATCATGGTACTTGATAGGAAAGTGGACATAAATCTGTGCAGCAGGACGTAGGAACCTGTTCCCCAAGCCCATATGGCCACCCAAAGAAGGTGTCAAACAGTAGGAGAAAGTGTTCAGTGCCTGTAGAATGTTTGTTTCATCTTCTCCTTTTATTTTTTTGCCAATCCCCCTACCCCAGAGACTTTTTCCCTCCAGTTTTATTGATATAATTGACATACAACACTGTATAAGTATATGGCATAATGACTTGATATACATATATTGTGAAATAATTATCATAATATGTTGTTAGCATCCATCACACCATATACTTACAAAAATGAGTTTTTCCTTGTGAGAACTTTTAGGAAGTACTTTCTTCATAACTTTCAACTATACTATACAGCAGTCTTAACTACAGTTATCATATACATAACATCAACAGTACTTAATTATAACTGAATGTTTATACCTTTAGACCACCCTCACCCAATTTCCCCACCGCACTCCCCCCTCTGGCAATCAAAAACCTGACTTCTTTTTCCATGCGTTTGATTTGTTTAGATTCCACATATGAGTGAGATCATATAGTATTTGTCTTTGTCTGATTTATTTCACTTAGCATAACCCCTACAAGGTCCATCTATGTTGTCACAATAGACAGGATTTCCTTCATTTCTATGGCTGAATGGTATTATGTCACATATATATGTGTATGTGGTGTGTGTCACACTTATATCACACACACACACACACAATAATATTTTACTTATCCATTCATTTGTCAATATGCACTGAGGTTGTTTCTATGTCTTGACTATTACAGATAATGCTGCCATGAATATAGGGGTGCAGATATCTCTTCAGCATTATAATTTCATTTCCTTTAGATATACAGCCAAAAGTGGAATTGCTAGATCATAAGTTAGTTCTATTTTTTAATTTTTTCAAGAACCTCCATACTGTTTTTTATAGCAGCTACATCAATTTACATTCCTACCACCAGTACCCAAGTGATCCCTTTCTTCCACATCCTCACCAGCAATTACATCTTGTCTTTTTTTACCATAGCAATTCTAACAGGCAAGAGGTAATATCTCATCATGGTCTTTACTTGCATTTCTCTAATGATTAGTGATGCTGAGCACCTTTACATTGTACCTGTTGGCTCCTTTAAAATCTCTTTAGGAAAATACCTATTCAGGTCCTTTGCCCACTTTTAAATAAGATTATTTGTTTTTTTTGCTATTGAGTTGTATCAGTTCTTTATATTTTCTGGATATTAACCCCTTATCAGATAGATGATTTGCAAATATTTTCTCCCATATCATTGGTTGCCTTTTCATTTTGTTGATTATTTCTTTTGCTGCACAGAGATTTTTAGTTTGAGGTAGTCCTACTTGTGTATTTTTTTTTATTTTGTTGCTTCTGCTTAAGGTGTCCTATCCAAATAAATGATTCCCAATACGCATCCCAAGAAACTTTTCCCCTGTTTTCTGGGAGTTTTGTGGTTTCAGGTCTTACATTTAAAGTCTTTAATCCATTTCCAGTTAATTTTTGTGAGTTGTGTAAGATTAGAGTATGGTTTCACTTTTTTACATGAGAATATCCAATTTTCCCAATACTATTTATTGCAAATATTGTCATTTCTCCATTTAGTATTCTTGGCTCCCTTGTCAAATACTAGTTGACTGTATATGCACAAGTTTATTTCTGGGCTCTCAATTCTGTTCTATTGGTCTACATGTCTACTATTAAACCTAAATCCATCTCCCTGAATTGGAGCTTTCTTTCTCCTCCGGTTCCTGAAAAGCTTTTGTAGGATTGTAGATGAAAAAGAATGTGGTATGTTACAAAGAAAATTAGATGAGTAATAAATGAAAAAGTTCTAGTCTAGGAGACAAAATAGAGAAATAAAAGGAGCATGAACTGTAGAGACAGATAAACTTGTATATCCAGCCTCAGTCTACCATACTCTTGATGTGTAATTAAAAATTAAGTGACTTGACCCCTTTGAGATTCAGTTGCCAACCTTGTCAAATAGGCATGATGAAATACCTGAGTAGTATTTTAAGGACTAAATTAGAAGGTAAATGTAGAATGCCAACACACAGTAGATAATAAACATTACACTTTTTCCCCCATCTCAATGATCTACTCTCCTAGTGCCAGTTCTGCCACTTACTGACAAGATGATTGAGGGAGTCACTTCTCCCTGAATCTCAGTTTCTTAATATACTAAATAAACAAATAAACAAATAAAAAAAGCTAAATTAAACTAGAAAGTCTTCAGCACTCCTTTCTATTCTAATAACTACTACTTTAAAGTTCCCAAGGAAACAAGATGGTGGCATAAGTAACAGTTGTACCCACCTCCTCCCACAACAACATCAAAATTACAACTAAAAAACAGAAAAACATCACTAAGAACCTCCTGAAATTTAGCTGAATAGAAGCCCTACAACCAGAGAACTGAAAAACCATCAAGACCAGAAGGAGAGGCAGAGACACGGGTGAATCAGGGCTGGATCGTGGAGATGCAGCTATGGACCTACAATAGGTGCCGCATGTTAAACTCGGGAGGGATGTCTCAACGGTGGAGGTTTCTCAAAAAAGTGAGGGGTCCCAGCCCCAAATCAGGCCTCCAGCCCAGGGCTCCAGGGCTGGGAAAAGATGTCCCCACAACTTCAGGCTGTGAAAACCAGCGAGTAGTCCCTGAGGATAGTAGAGGGTGTGGAAGCCCCAGGCATTCCTCTTAAAGGGCCTGCACAAAAACTCAGAAACGCTCCCTCTGAGCACCAGCCTGGGGGAGAAGCTTGAAAGGAAACTGGGACATTTGGGGAGGAACTAAACTGCTTAAAAGAGGGATGAGAGGTGGAGGGGTGGCTTTCTTCTAGGCAGAAGAGCTGGCAGAGGACATTGCTCCTTTGGTGAGTCCTCCCCACACATAGCTGGGAGGCAGGCACCATATTTGAATCTCCATCACCTGACTCATACATTTGACCCCACCCCGTTGATTCCATGAGATCCCACCCCTCCCTACCTGAAAACTCCTTCAGGCCATTTAAAGTGGCTCTTCTGTGCAAGTGGCCTCTCGGGCCTCATACTTAGGACTTTCCTAAAATCTCTCAAACAAGCAGCAGTGTGCCCCATACATCTTGATAAGTGGCCCCAGGCCTGGCACTAGTGTGAGCCTGCATTGGTTCATAGCTTGGCCTCTCCAGGACACCTCCAAGCCCAGTACAAGTAGCAGACAACTATGGTTTGCTGTGGAGCTCATGTTGGGTGACCCTGGGCAAGGTACTGGGAGAGGCTGACTTTGCACCTCCCGGGAGTCTCCAGAGACCGTGCACCTGATGGTCAGACTTGACCATACTGGATTACAAATCTACCACATCCATGAGTGACACACTCAAGGGGCAGACTCAGTGAACACCAAAGCTACACTGAAGTAAATCTTCCATCGTGGTGTCTCCAGCACAGCAGCTCTTTGGCTATAGTTGCAGCTGGTCAACACAGCTGATTGGACTGGGGATCAATTCCTTCCAATGATGTCACCAGCAACCAAGGCTCAACTACAACAGAATAGTGCACACAACCCACACAGGGAAGCACCTAGAAGGCCCAGCTCAGCTGACTGGGGAGGCTGAGCCACTAGATCATACAGGACACCTACTACACAAAACCACTCTACAAATTCCAGGAGACAGAGCAACTCTACCTAATACATATAAACAAGCACATGGAAGCAGCCAAAGTGTGGAAGCAAAGAAAAATGTCACAAAGGAAAGAATAAAAGGAATCTCTAAAACAGGAACTAAATGAAATATATCCAAGCAAGCTAACAGATATAGAGTTCAGAATTTTGTTCACAAGAATGTTTAAGCATACTATTATAAAAATAAATGAGAAAATCAATGACATAATAAAGTACCAATTTGAAATGAAGGCTACATGAACTGAAACGAAGAATAATTTACAGGGAGTCAATAGTAGAGTAGAGGATGCTACGAAACAAATCAGCAATTTGGAACATGAGGAAACAAAAAACACCCAACCAGAAGAGCAGAAAGAAAAAAGAATCCAGAAATATGAAGATAGCATAAGGAGCCTCTAGGACAACTTCAAGCGGCCCAACATTTGTATTATTGAGATGCCAGAAGGAGAAGAAAGAGAGCAAGAAATTAAAAACCTATTTTAAAAAATAATTACAGAAAACTTTCCTAACTGGGGAAAGAAACAGACTTACAAGTCCAGGAAGCACACAGGGTCCCAAACAAGAGGAATCCAAAGAGGCCCAAAGCAAGACACATAATTAAAATGCCAAAGGTTATATGCTAAGAGAAAAAATTAAAAGCAGCAAGAGAAAAGAAGTTAGTTACCTTCAAGGGAGCACCCATACAACTGTCAGCTGATTTCTCAACAGAAACTTTGCAGGCCAGAAGGGAATGGCAAAAAATATTCAAAGTGATGAAAAACATGGAACTACAACGAAGATTGCTCTACCCAGCAAAGCTATCATTAGAACTGAAGGTCAGATAAAGAGCTTCACAGATAAGAAAAATCTAAAGGAATTCATCACCACCAGACCAGCACTACAGGAAAAGTTGAAGGGTCTTCTTTAAGAAGAAGCTAATGAACAAAAGACTCTGACAAACTAAATAGATCCAGAGACATTGACGCAGGCAACAGATGATCATATTTCAGAGGAATGAAGGGGGTGAAGAGTGGGAAGAGATTAACCAAAGAAATTATATCCGTATATGCATAACCCATGGACACAGTCAAAAATGCGGTGAAGGCCTGGGGAGGGGGTGGGAGGGAGGTGGTCAATTGGATGGAAAAAGGGACAACTGTAATACTTTCAACAATAAAGATAAATTTGAAAAATAAGAACGCAAGCCCAGGCATTGACAGACTAGAAAAAAATAATAATAATAAATAAACAATAAATAAAAATTTAAAAATAAATTTCCCAACTTCTCACCAGAAACAGGAAGTATAATCTCAAATAGTATCTGAATTACAGTAAACATAGTGAAAGCACAGATAAACAAATACATCTATGTTAATATTTTTAGATAAAAAATAAATTTCCCTTCCTAAAAGAACTCCAGCATTATCTACTACCAAGGAAACTATGTTCAGGGTCAATACAGGACACCACAAAATGACATTTTTTCTCCTGAGGATTAAGTTGCTGCACATATCCAGCAAAATCACCTTTGTAAACACTGAAAATTAAAAGCTCAATCTCAGTACAGAAAAGAAAAACACCCTAATCACAAAGAGTAAATAGGAAAAAAATGAAAATGTTCACTGACCCGCTGTTCCCAAATGCTTTACACTAAAGGAGTCAGAGAGATTTTTTTTTTGTTATTCTGGCATTTTTCCAGGCAACATCAGTTTTCTTATCTTCTTTGAAAATATATCTATTCAATTATTTTGCCCATTTTGTAATTGGGTTATTTCTGTTTATTGTTGAGTTGTGAAAGTACTTACATACTCTGAACAAATGTGCTTTTCATGTAGATGATTTGAAAAATTTCCTTGCATACTATGGGCTGTCATTTCACTGTCATTTGAAGAAAAAAGGGTTAAAATTTTATTGAAATCCAATTTATCTATCTTTTATTTGTCTATTGTACTTTTGTTGTCATATCTAAGAAACCACTGTTTAGATAAGGATATTAAGAGTTATACCTGTGTCCGGGTGGTATGGCTTAGTGGACTGAGCATCATCCCATGCACCAAGAGGTCCCTGGTTCAATTCCCTGTGAGGGCACATGCCCAGGTTGCGGACTCAATCCCCAGTCGGGGGTGTGCAGGCGGAAACCGATTGATGTGACATCAATGTTTCTATTTCTCTGTTCCTCTCCCTTCCTCTTAATAAAAATCTATAAAAAACATTTTTTTAAAAAAAGAGATATACCTTTAGTTTTTTCTTCTAAGAGATTTATATTATTAGCACCTACCTTATTTCCTTAATCCATTATGAGTTAATTTTTTGTATATGCTGTGTGGGAGAGGACTAACTTCATTCTTTCATATGTCTGTATCCAGTTATTCCAGTATTATTTTTATTAAATTTCTTGGGGTGACACTGTTTAATAAAATTGTATCATTTTCAAGTGTATAATTCTATAATACATCGTCTGTACATTGCATTATGTGTTTACCACCCAAAGTCAAATCTCCTTCCATCACCACATATTTGACCCCTTTCTACTCTCATAACCCCCTTCCCTCTCAAAACTACCACTGTTGTCTGTGTCCATAAGGTTTTGTTTGTTTGTCTTGTTTGTTCATTTGTTGCTTTCAGTTTTATATCCCACATATGAGTGAAACCTATGGTTCTTGACTTTTTCTGACTGACTTCTTTCACTTGTGGTATTCTCAAGATCCATCCATGTTGGAACCAATGGCAGTATTTCTTCTTTGCTTATGGCTGAGACGTACTCCAATGTATATAAGTACCAAAGAAGACATTGGCTCCCAGAATCATTTATTGAAAAGAGTATTCTTTCCCCATTGCATTGCCTTGTTACACTTGTCAAAAGCCAGTTGACCATAAAGTAAGGGATTATTTTTGGTCTTTTAATTCTATTCTATTGATCTCTATGTTTGTCTTATGACAGTACCATACAGTCATAACAATATCCTTGCAATGAGTTTTGAAATGGGAAAGTGTGAGTCATCCAACATTGTTCTTTTTTAAGATTGCTTGGCTTTTCTAGCTAGATCCCTTGAATTTCTAAATGAATTTTAGCATCATCTTGACAACTAAAGGCAACTAAGATTTTTATAGTTATCACACTGAATGTGTACAGGGATCATTGCCAACTTAACAATATTAAGTCTTCTGACATGTGAACATGGGTTACCAATTGTTTTAGTATAAGGGCAATGGGGGCCTCATGAAATTAGTTGGGAAGTGTTCCCTCCTCTGATTTTTTCGAAGACTTTGTGATGGGATAGTGTTAACTCTTTAAATTATTTCATAGAATTCACTACTAAAGTCATCCATACCTGGTCAATTTTCTGGGTATATTTAAAATTACAAATCTATTCATATTTCCTATTTCATGAGTTTTAGTAGTTTGTATATTTCTAGGAATGTGTTGATTTCATCAGGGTTATCTAATTTGTTGGCATGGAATTATTTATTCCATTTCCTTACTATCAGTTTTATTTCTGTAAGGTCAGTAGTAATGACCTCTGTTTAATTCCTGACTTTAGTAATTTGATTATGCTCCTGGTTGGTCTAGCAAAGGGTTTGTCAATTATGTTTAAATTTACAACAAACAAATGTTTGGCTTTGTTGATTATTTATATTGTCTTTCAATTCTCTATTTCATTAATTTCCTCTCTATCTTTATTTTCTTCATCCTGCTTGTGTTGGATTTGAATTGCTCTTATTTTTCTGGTTTCTTAAAGTGGAAGGGTTATATTATTGATTTGAGATGTTTATTCTTTCTTAATATAAGGTTTTAGGGCAGAAATTTCCCACCAATCACTATTTTAGCTGCATTTCATAAGGTATGGTGTGCTGTGGTCTTATCTTCATTCATGGCAAAGTATTTTCTCATTCCTCAGTGATGCCTCTTTAAATCTATTGGTTATTTAGGAATATACTCTTTAATCTCTACATATTTATATATTTTCCAAATTTCTGTTATTGATTTCTAATTTCATTCTACTGTTTACAACAAAAATAATTTGGATGATTTCAATTCTTTTCAATTTATTGAGGCTTGTTTCCTTGCTTAACATATTATCTCTTCTGGAGAATATTCCATGTCCACATGAAAAGAATATACTGTACTATTCTTGGATGAAGTGTTTTAAAAAGGTCTGTTAGATTGGTTGATTTATTGTGTTGTTCAAGCCTTCTGTGTCTTTGTTGATCTTCTGTTCAGTTGTTCTTTCAATTAATAAAAATAGGGTATTGAAGTGTCCAGGTATTATTGTTGAATTGTCTAATTCTGCTTCATGTATTTTGAAGTTCTATTTTTAAATTAATATATATTTGTAATTGTTATGTCCACTTGAATTACTGACCCATCATAATAAAATATCCTTCATGTCTTTACTAACTATTTCTTAGTTAAATTCTAGTTTTATCCACTCCAGTTTTAGTTCATACTATTTACATGGTATATCTTATTCTGTCCTAATGAGAATTCTAGTTATTCATTTTCACTTGAAGGACTTCCTTTGAGATTCTTCAGGGCAGATTCATTAGTGGTTAATTCTTTAAGTTTTTTGGTTACCAAGAAATGTCTTAATTTATCAGTTTTTAATAGTTTTGTTAGATATAGAATATTGGTTGATAGACTATTTCATTATAATTATTTTAAGTATAGTTGGGTTTACCATATTATATTGGTTATCTTCGTTCAGGGGTACAATACAGTGATTCAACATTTTTATACCTTACAGTGTGATCACTCCACTAATTCTAGTAATCATCTGTGATGGGGAATATAGTCAATAACACTGTGATACGTTTACACAGATGCTTATCACACAAAAAATAATAGACTCTTTTTTCAGTACTTTGAATATGTCACCCCACTGCTTTGTGCCCTTTATGGTTTCTAAAGAGAAGTAATCCGTTATTATTTTTTAAAAATTCTTGAGTATGATGTCATTCTTCTCTTATTTTTTCAAGATTTTCCCTTTGTTGCTATCTTTTGACAGTTTGACTATGATGTATTTAAGCATTTATCTCCTGGAGTTTCTCTTGCTTTCAGTGTGTTGAATTTGTGGGATGGGCAGACTAAAGCACTGCATAAAATTGGTCTAGTTTTTGTCCATTGATTCTTCAATTATTATTTCTACCCTTTCTCTCCTCTTCATCTAGGATTCCCATTATGCATATAAATTTTATACTTGATGATATCCATGATCTCTGAAGTTTTCTTCATTTTTTTAAATTATTTTTTCTTTATTTTTCTTAGCTTGAATAAGGTCAACTCATCTGTGCTTAAGTTACTCTGATTCTATATTCTCCCAGTATAAATCTGATGTTAAACCCCTACACTGAATTTTTAACTTCAGTTATTGTACTTTGAAACTGCACAATTGTTAAGTGGTTGTTTTAAATTAATTAAATAAATTGAAATTTTTATTTTCTAAAGAGTACATAAATATTTAAACTAGCCAATTGAAATTCTCTTTTTATTTATTTATTTTTAATACATATATATTTTTAACTATATCTTTATTGATTTCAGAGAGAGGGAACGAGAGACATAGAGAGATAAAAACATCAATGATGAGAGAGTCATTGATCGGCTGCCTCCTGCATGCCCCTGACTGGGGGTGGAGCCCACAACCCAGGCATGTGCCCTGACCGGGACTCAAACCCCGATCGCCTGGATCCTAGGTCAATGCTCAACTTCTGAGCCATGTGCGGCCGGGCAAAATTCTATTTTTAGAAGGTACAATGGCTTGCATTCCAAAAGGACAATTTCTATTTATTTTTGTTTTTGTTTCCCTTGTACATGGGCCATTTTTTATTTCTTTAAAGATCTCTTAATTCTTTTTGTTAAAAAGTGAACATTTTACCATGTTTGTTGAGATATCTTGAGAGAGATCAAAGATGGTGCTGGACTGAGTGGAAGCTACACTGACACTCTCCCAGGACTAACCTGGATTTACAACTAAAACATAGAAAAACAACCCTGAAAACCAACTGAAGACTAGCTGTAGAGCACCCTCATAACCAAGGAGGAAAAGTGGAGACTGCATAGAGATTGGTAGGAAGTGCACACACGAGAAGGCTGGCTAGACTCTCACAGGCAGCAGCTAAAGGTCCAGAGGGATATCTCAGCTGTGGGGACTCCCACTGAGAACTCTGGGGTCTAAATCACAGGCTGAGCTTCCTAGCCAAGAGCAACAGAACTGAGAAAGGTGCCCACATAACACCTGGCTTTGAAAAGCAACACGGTTTATGTCTGCCAGGGAGAAGCAGCTAAAACTCCAGGCACACTATTAAAGAGCTAACACACAAAGTTTGCTGTGCAGCCACCCACATTGGGATCTGGTGGAGGGGGACCTGAGTGGACTGGAGTTGTGTGGGGAAAGCTTGGGGTTCTGGGCTCTGGAGAGTTAGATCAGGGGATGCACATCAGAGTTCCAGTGCTGAATTATTTCCCCAGACTGTGGAGGACCTCATTCTCCAGGTGGGCAATTTTCCGCTTTTGCCTGAGGGGAAAAGCAATTCCCTCACCCTGCTGAAAAGCCTCTTACCTTGCCCAGAGGAGATTCTAGAGCCTGAGGCTTGTTAAGAAAGTGATAATAAACAGCCACCCCACCCTGTGAAGCTTCTACAGCCTGAGGCTTATTAATAAAATAAGATTAATCAGCCAGCAGGCAGAGGCAGACTTCAGAGTGCTTTGAGCCTTTGCTGATCTGCTTCAAGACCCCGGCCTTGGAAACACAGACTTTGGTGTGCATCTTGGTCCTGTACAAATGTACCTAGCCTGAGCAGAGGAGACCTCAAGCCTAGGGTTATTGATAGCTCCAAACAGGGTACTCAGGGCCAGTCAAAACAGCTTATTATATTGGACTATACAAGAGACCCTCCAAAAACAATAAGAGTCCTGGAAGATGTACCTAATAAATAGAAACAAACCCAAAAAGGTAACCAAAATGGGGAGACCAGAAAAAAAAGAAAGAAAGAACAAAAGAAGTCTCCAGAAAAAGAGCTAAATAAAAAGGAGATAGGAAATCTCTCTGATACAGAGTTCAGAATACTGGTTGGAAGGATGCTCAACAGCATGAAAAAAGATATGGAAAGTATGAAAAAAATTCAGGATGTCATAGAAGAAATAAAGAATACATTGGAAGGAATAAACAGCAGATTAGGTGAAGCTGAGGATCGGATCAGTGAATTAGAAAACATGGTAGAAAAAATCACTCAGAGACCCAAAAAGAAAAACCAATTAAAAAAAAACAGAAGGACGGTCTAAGGGAGCTGTGGGACAAAAGGGAATGTAACCATATTCCCATTATAGGGGTAACAGAGGAGGACAAAAGTGAGCAAGGGTTAGAGAAACTGCTGAAATATGGTCAGAAACGTTCCCTTACCTGGTGAAGGAGAAAGTCACACAAGTTCAGGAGGCACAGAGAGTCCCAAGCATAAAGAATCCAAAGAGGCCCATGCCCATACGAATCATGATTAAAATGCAAAGAACCCAAGACAAAGAGAATCTTAAAGGAAACTACAAAAAAGCAATCCGTTACCTACAAAGAAGCTTTAGTAAGACTGTCAGCAGACTTCTCATCAGAAAGTGTATAGGCCAGAAAGGAATGGCACGAAGTATTCAAGGTAATACAAAACAAAAATCTGAAACCAAGACTACTCTTTCCAGCAAGATTATCGTTCAAGATAGATGGTGAAATGAAGAGCTTTCCAGACAAAAAAAAAAAAAGGCTAAAGGATTTTATAACTACAAAACCACCTTTAGAGGAAGTGGTAAAGGGACTGCTATAATTAGAAGTAGAAATATAATGAGAAACATAGGCATAAACAAATGAAATGCCAGTAAAGAAGTATCTTTCAATAATAACCTTAAATGTAAATGGATTAAATGCCCCAATAAAAAGATATAAGGTGGTTGAATGGATGAGAAAATATGAACCAATAGTCCAGTGCAGTTAGACCTCAAAAGCCTTTCTCTCCCACTCACAACAACAAAAAATTTTGAACAAAATGCAAAAGGCAACTATTTCACAACACTGAAAAATAAGAAAAGCAGGCATATTTGGGAGGAGAGTCAAACCTTCAGAAGAAACCCTTTCAGTGTACCACTGAAAAGGTGGAGGCACAGAGAGGGATGATGGCAGCACTGTGAGAAGCAGCAGAGCATCCCAGCTCCCAGCCACAGACTAGATTTATTCCTAAAATACTAGGTAACCAGCTTGGAAAAATCAGAGAAACATACCTGAGTGGACATAGTTCAAGTGGGGAGCACTGAAGAAACATCATAGAGTCTGGTAAGAGAGGGGGGCATAGAAAGGGGGAGTTCCCCTTGAACCCTGTGCTAGGCTCTGAGCCCCGATACTTGGAGGCTGCAAAGTTCGCTCCCCTTGGGGCTGCGGATCAGCATCCAAAGGCCGGGATCTCACATGCAGGGAAAAGGTGAGGGAAGGAGTGCCGTGTATGGAGGGTAGAGGAACCCAGGTGAGTGGTGAGTCTGCGAGGAGGGGACAGTGTCTTCCTAGCAAAACAAAGCTTCTAATGGCAGATGGCATCTTCCTAGCGAAACAAAGCTTCTAATGGTAGACTAGTCCAGCGTCTAATGTGCAGGGTGCTGAACATAGGAAAGGCTGTCCCAAAGCCTGTGGCACCCTAGTAAAGGACCAGAGGACTGCACTGAAGAGGCGCACAGAGGGAACCTCTTCCTCCTTGTAAGGCATTGGTTTGAGGTCCAGAAAGCATTAGATCTGTGTGGCATGGGGAAGGGGAGGAAAGCCCTCCTTCCTTGCATTTCCAGTGCGAAGAGTCTAGGATGTGTGACCAGCCCTGAGGTGCACCTTGATGGCGTGGGGAGGAGCCCCAGCTTTACTGAGATCAGTAGTGTGAGAATCTGCATGGAGTTGGCTTTGGCTCCCCTCCTGCAAAGTGCCTTGGCATGCAGGCAGAGAAACTTTGCAGGGCGGACTCTCTGCTTGTGTATTACTTTGTGCGTTTTTGAGTTTTTTATCACTAAACTGGCTCCCACCCCCCAGCATGCACTGGGTAGGCAGACCAGCTGAAGCTGGGATTTGGGTCTGCAGAGTAGACTTTTTTTGAGGGCCGCACCTGGTGCGACAAGCCAACCAGAAATAGGAAGGGAGGAGCTGAGCATGCCAGCCTTTCTTGCAGCCTGGGAGCACCACCACCAGCAGGAAAGGGGTTGATCCAGCTCCCTGAGGCCCCAGACACAATGCAGGGCACAGTGCTGAGGGGGAAAGGAGAACAGCTCACAGGAAGACATTACAAGAATAAGACTCTCAGGGACTGTTTGGGAGCTAAAGGAAAATTTGATCACCCCTTCTGGGGACTGGGCAAGCAAAGGTCTCACTGAAATGCTTTTAATCTAACCCACTGAGCCCAGGCTGCTGAAATGGCCCATATAGAAAAGTAAACAGGCTAAAATCAATCTGAAAATGCAGCAGGCCAGTGCATGTGGAACTAGAATCAGAGGATAGGGTAGAGACTGAGGAGCTGGCCATAGAGCAGAGGCTAACTCCCTCACAGTGAGAGCCTGACAGCGAAACCTCTAAGTAAGGGGAGTGATAGCCTGAGCTACAGTAGGCATGCTGAACCCTAAAGTCCCTACAGAAGACTCTGGAGCAACACCAGGCAACTACAAAGTTGCAAAATAGCTGACAAGAGGCAGTGGTCCACAGAGAGCCTCAGAACAACAATCGACCCAAAGACACCAGAACCAAACCTAGACAGCTCCTCGCATTGGCTGATACACAAGTATCTCCTAGGAGAACAGAAATGAGCATACAAAACAGAGAGCCACAGATAACATAAGTTGCCCAGAAGAAACTCACCTGACTTTTTTTCTGTTCTTTTGTTTTGTTTTGTTTTTTGTTTTGATTTTGCTTGTGTGTTTGTTTGTTGGTTGTTTTTTTCTCTTTTTCCCTTAGGAAAAAAAGAAAGGGAAAAGTTTTTTTTTCTTCTTTTTATATTTTATAATAATTTTTCTTTTCTTTTCAATTTTAATAAATTTCTTTTCCTTTTTTTATAAAAGAATTTTGTTTTGCTAAGCTTGTTTTTTGTTTTGTTTCTCTGTTTTATTTATTTCCTTTGCTTTGTTTTATACTGCCTTCTACTATCAAGATTTTCTTGATGTTCCCTACTTAATGATTGTAACTTTATCAGTATAATCAACAAGTTTACTGCTTTCCTTTATAGTCTATGCCAAATCCTTTATTTGACTCCCTCCTTGTCCGGGCTTTATCTCTCTCTCTCCTCTCGATCCACTGACATAAGTTTTTTTCTTTCTTTCTTTTTTTCCCTTTATTCTTCTTTTCTTTCTTTCTTTTGTTATCCTCCCTTTTGTATTCCTGTCTTTTCGTACAATTGTTAGTTTCTATTATGCTCAATATTGTATTTTTATTTTATCGTTTTTAACTATTATCCTATCCCTATTCTCTCCCTTAATTTTTTGTTAATCCTTCTTTCAAAATATTTTCTCTGCCTCTATTATCTACCAGTAGCTTCTATATTTTTACATTTTAATTTATTGTTATTTTCTAAATTTTCACTATTAAAAACAATATACATAAGCTTTTTTGTCTGTAAAATTTGTTTTCTCCCTTCACTATCCCAGTTCTATTTTCGCTTGGGGTTGTCTTCATTGTGACTGTCAAGATACTTTGTAAGGTATTACCTGTTTCCTAAAAGTTTAGTTCGGTAGTATCCTGCCTTGCCAGCATCGGTACAAAAGATTACATGAGAAGGTTGGGGCTAGGACACACAGTTAGCCAACATGAGAGGAGAGTCATCCCAAGGACTGGTCAACAACAATCTAGACCCAAATGCAACAGGAGAGCCAAAAAACCCACAAAAGGGACACCCATAAAAGGGACACATCTAGAGCAAACAGCTCAGAAGTATAAGGAAAACACACCTCTGGGCTCCACTGGTCCCACAAGACAAAATCCCGCACCACAAGACTGGGAGACAGCAAATATATCTAATATAGGAATATAAACACTAAAACCAACCAAAATAGGGAGACAAAGAACCAATCCCCAACTTAAAGTAAAAGGAAGATCACCAGAAAAAGACTTTGATGAGATGGAGGTAAGCAAGTTGTCAGAAAGATCGTTCAGAGTATTGGTTATAAAGATTTTCAAGGAACATAATGAGAGAAAAAAGACACTAGCTGATAAGATTGAAGAGCTTAGTTAAAACATGAAAAAGGAGATACATAAGATAAACAAAAATCAGAGAGAAATAAGGAGTGCTGTATCTCATATCAAGAATACACTGGAAGGAATTAAAAGCAAGCTGAATGAAGCACAGGATAGAATAAGTGACTTAGAAGACAAGGTAAAAAAACAATCAAAGCAGCAAAAAGAAAAAACATTGAAAAAGCATGAGGACATTTTAAGGAAACTTTGGGACAACATAAAGTGAAACAACAATCGTATCATAGAAGACAGGGGAGAAGGAAAAAGTGCAAGGGATAGAGAACATGGTGGAGAAAATAATGATAGAAAACTTCCCTACAATGACAAGGAATAAAGCCACACAAGTTCAGGAAGCACAGAGGGTTCCAAACATGAGAGACCCAAAGAGACCCACTCCAAGACACATCATAATTAAAATGGCAAATGTCAAGGACAAAGAGAAAATATTAAGGGCTGCAAGAGAGAGACAAGCAGTAACCTACAATAAAACATCTATAAGGCTCACAGCTGATTTCTCAATAGAAACTCTTCAGACCAGAAGGGAGTGGCATGAAGTTCTCCAAGTAATGAAAAACAAGAAAAATGCAACCAAGATTGCTTTATAAAGCAAGGCTATCATTTAAAATTGGAGGTGAAATAAAGAGCTTCCCAGACAAAAAATGGCTAGAGGAGTTCAGTGCCACAAAACCAGCATTGCAAGAAATGCTAAAGAAAACGAAGAATAGTGAGAGAAAACTATATCAGCATAAAGGGGGAAAATGGCATTAAGTACGTTTATATCAACAGTAACCATAAGTGTAAAAAAAATAAGTGGTCCAATCAAGTAGCTGAATGGATAAGAACACAGGACCCAAATATATGCTCTCTACAAGAGAGCCACCTGAGAGCAAAAGATTCACACAGACAAAAAGTATAAGGATGGAATAAAATATTCCATGCAAATAGAAAGGAAAAGATAGTTGGAGTAGCAAAACTTATTTTTAACAAAATAAACTTGAAAATAAAAACCATAACAAGAGACAAAAAAGGTGACTACATAATACTAAAGGGATGCATCCAACAGGCAGAAATAACCCTTACAAACATTTATGCACCCAATATAAGAACACCTAAATATAAAAAAAAATTTATTGGGGGACTTTAAGGGGGAGTTTGACAGTAACACAATCATACTGGGGCATTTTAACACACCACTGTCAGCATTGGAATGATCATCAAGACAAAAAATCAACAGGGAAATACATACTTTAAATAACACTATAGACATAAAGGATTTAATTGAGTTACAGAACATTTTATCTCAAAGCAGCAGAATACACATTCTTCTCAAGTGCACATGGAACATTCTCAAGAATAGATCACATGTTAGGACACAGGGCAAGCCTTTACAAATAAAAGAAGATTGAAATCTTATCAAGCATCTTCTCAAATCACAAAGCCATGAAGCTAGATATCAACCACTACAAAAAATCTCAAAAATATTCAAACACATGGAGGCTAAATAGCATGTTATTAAACAATAAATGAGAGACCATTGAGATAAAGAAAGAAATCAAAAACTTCATTAAAAACCAACAAAAATGAACAGACAACAACCCAAAATCGATAGGGCACAGCAAAAGCTGCCCTGAAAGTAAAATTCATAGCATTACAGGCCTATCTCAAGAAACAAGATAAAGATCTAATGAACCATCTACCACAACAACTAAAAGAACTAAAACGAGAACAGCAAGAAAAGCCCTGAGGAAGCAGAAGGAAGGAAATAATAAAGATCAAAGCAGAAATTAATGACTAGAGACTGAAAAAACAATGCAAAAGTTAAATGAAACCAAGAGCTGGTTCTTTAAAAACATAAATAAGATTAGTGAAACTTTATCCAGGCTCACTAAAAAGCAAAGGGAGAGGACCCAAATAAAAAAAATCCGAATTAAAAGAGGTGATATAAAACTCAACCCAACAGAAATACAATGGAGTATAACAAAATATTATGAGTAACTTTATTCCAACAAACTGGACAACATGGGTGAAATGGAAAAATTCCCAGAAGCATACAATCTTCAAAAGCTGAATCAAGAAGAGGAAGAAAACCTGAATACACAGGTAACAACTAATGAAATTGAAGCAGTAATCCAAATCTCCCAGCAAACAAAAGTCTCAGACCAGATGGATTTACAGGCGAGTTTTTCCAAACATTCAAAGAATTAACACCTATTCTATTCAAACTATTCCAGAAAATTCAAGAGGAGGGAAAACTCCCAAACTCTTTTTATGAGACCAGCATCATCCTAATCCCCAAACCACATAAAGATACTACAAAGAAAGAAAATCACAGGCCAATATCCCTGATGAACATAGATGTTAAAATCCTCACTAAAATACTATCAAAATGGATCCAGCAATACATTAAAAAGTCCATAGACCACGACCAAGTGGGAGTTATTCCATGAATGCAAGGCTGGTACAACATCTGCAAATCAATAAATGTGACACATCACATAAATGAAGGACAAATATCATATGATCATATCAATAGATGCAGAAAAATCATTTGACAAAATCGAGCACCCATTTCTGAAAAAACTCTCAGCAAAGTGGGAATAGAGGAATTAATACCTCAACATAATAAAGGCTATATATGACAAACCTACAGCCAACATCATACTCAAAGGTCAAAAACTAAAACCATTTCCAATAAAAACAGGAACAAGACAGGAATGTCCACTTTCACCACTCTTATTCAACATAGTACTGGAAGTCCTTACCACAGCCATCAGACAGGAAGAAAATAAAAAGGTATCCAAATTGGAAAGGAGGAAGTAAAACTGTCATTATTTGGAGATAACATGATATTGTACATAGAAAGCCCTAAAGACTCGATCAAAGTACTACTAGATTTGATGAACAAATTTGGCAGGGAAGCTGGATACAAAATCAACATCATGAAATCAATGCCACTCTTATACACCAACAGTGAACTTTCAGAGAGACAAACTAGAAAAACAATACCATTTACCACTGCAACTAAAAAAATAAGATACCTAGGAATAAACTTAACCAAGGATGTAAAACCTGTACTCGGAAAACTATGGGACACTGAAAATAGAAATAGAGGAAGATATAAACAACTGGAAGAATATACCATGCTCATGAACTGTACGAATTAATATCATTAAAGTATCCATACTACCCAAAGCAATTTATAAATTCAATCCAATTCCTATTACAATACCAGCAGCATATTTCACAGATATAGAACAAACACTCCAAAAATTTATATGGAACCAAAAATGACCCCAGGTAGCTTCAGCTATCTTGAGAAAAAAGAAAAAAGTGGGAAAGATCACATCACTGGACATCAAACTACTACAAAGCCACTGTAATCAAAATGGCATGGTATTGGTACAACAACAGGCATATAGATCAATGGAACAGGACAGAGTTCCCAGAAATAGACCCACACCATTATGGTCAGTTAATATTTGACAAGGGAGGCAAGAGTATCCAATGGAGTAAGGACAGTCTCTTCAATAAGTGGTGCTGGGAAAATTGGACAGATACATGCAAAAGAATGAAACTAGACCCCCAACTTTTACCATACACAAAAATAAATACAAAATGGATAAAAGACTTAAATGTAAGTCTCGAAACTATAAAAATCCTGGAAGAAAACATAGGCAGTTAAGTCACAGACATCCCATGAAGTGGAATTTTCACATGTACATTTTCTAGGGCAAGAGAAACAAATGAAAAAATAAACATGTGGTACTTAATCAAACTAAAAAGCTTCGCACAGTAAAAGAAAACAGCCTCAAAATACAAAGGTAAGAGGACATAAACAATCCGGGTTAAAAATTAGGCAAAGGACCTAAATAGACACTTCTCCAAACAGGACATACAGATGGCCAAAAAACAGATGAGAAAATGCTCAACTTAACTAATCATCAGAGAGGCAAATTAAATCCACCATGAGGTATCACTTCACACCTGTAAGAATGGCTACTGACATAAAATTATGAATGACAGTGCTGGTGAGGGTGTGGAGAAAAGGGAACCCTAGTACACTGCTGGTGTGAAGGGAGACTGGTGCAGCCACTATAGAAAGCTGTAGGGAGTTTCCTCAAAAGATAAAAAATTGACATGCCATTTGACCCAGTGATCCCACTTCTAGGAATATATCCTAAGAAACCTGAAACACCAGTCACAAAGAATTTATGCACCCCTATATTCATAGGAGCAGAATTTACAATAGCTAAGATCTGGAAACAACCTAAGTGCCCATCGGTAGATGAGTGGATAAAAAAGCTGTGGCACAATTACACCACAGAATGCTATGCAGCTATGAAAAGGAAGAATCTTTTATCCTTTGGGACAGCATGGAGTGAACTAGAAAGTATTATGCTAAGTGAAATAAGCCAGTCAGAGAAAGACATGTACCCCATGATCTCACTTATATGTGGAATACAATAAACCAAAGAATCTGATGAATAAAATGGATCCAGAGACATAGAGGCATGAAACAGACTGAGGGATCTCAGAGTGAATTTGGGGAGGGAAGCATGGGTGGGAAGAGATTAATCAAAGTACTTATATGTTTATAAGCATAACCCATGGACACAGACACTGGTCTGGGGAAGGCCAGCGGGTGGGATGGATGCAGTGTAGAGGGGATCAATGGGAGTAAAAGGGTGACATCTGTAATATTTTTAACAATAAAGATAAAGAAACTTAAAAAAAAGGATTTAGCACATAAAATAATTAAAAATAAAATAAAAATTAAAAATAAAATATAAAAGAAACATGGGACTGACAGATCTCAGAGGGAGGGCAGGAAAGAGGGCAGGAAGAGATTAACCAAAGAACTTACAAGGATATATTAACAGCCCAAGGACACAGACAATGGACAGCTAAGGGCCTGGGGAGGGGCGGGGGAATGGGTGCAGGGAGGTGAGGGGAAGGAATGGAGGACTTCTGTAATACTCTCAAAAAAAAGAAACAAGTGAACATTATATCCTGGCCAGTGAGGCTGAGTGGTTCAGCATCAACCCATGGACCTGCAGGCCACTGTTCGGTTCCCAGTCAGGGCGCATGCCCAGGTTGTAGGCTCCATCCCCAGTGGAAGGCATGCAGAAGGCAAAGGATCAAGGATACTCTCTCATTAATGTTTCTCTCTCTCTCCCTCTCCTTTCTTCTCTTTTCAATTCAATGAAAACATTTTTTTTAAAGTGAAGATTTTAAATAATGCAATGTGACAATGGTGAAAATCAGAACGCCACTCTTTTCCTGTAGTTTACTGTTCTTGTTGGGCTTTGTTTAGTGACTTCATGGATTAATTCTATTGTCTGTATTTTTTGTCATGTTAATTTACTGAAATCTCTCGTCAGTTAGCTTAGTAGTCAGCTAAAGATTGGACAAATATTTATTTAAATGCTTTAAAAAAATAAGTCTCCCAGCCTTTGTTGAAGGGCTCTGTTTGTGTGTTTGTATATAACTTCAACACTCATCCAGGTGGTTTATAACTCTGTTTTAGTCTTCACTTCCAGCTTGCAGATTTCTCAGGTCAGTCAGAAGGGAGAGATTAGAGCTTCCTCATGCCTTTTCTGGACAGGTGCAAATTTTGGACATGAGCAAAGCCCATACATGTATATGACCTTATAGATTTCCAGGGCTATGTTGTACATTTTCAAAGCTCTTCATGGACAACTCATTTTCAATTATCCTGTTAGGTTTACTTTTCAGTTTCTTGTGAGCAAGCTACTCTTTTTTTGCTACCAGAGTCAGCTGAAGTGCTAAACAATTACCACTGGTTTTTTTTTGACAAATTCACTAAGAAAAAATCCACTTGCAGTAAGTCATCTCTAAGTCAATTCATATAAGACAGTATGATAAGTTATATTGTTCAGCTTTAGAGGAGCTTCAAACCCATTGTACCCTCTCCAATGGCTGCTGGAATGGTGGATTATAGAGCTTTCATGATTGTGTAGCTCTTACTTTCTGAAGCTACTGTGGAGCTCGAGAGAAGGAGATGGAAAAAGAGCAAGTTAAAACAGAACAAAGATCACTGATATTCCAATTATTCTGCCCTTTTTCTTGAATAACCACACCTTATATTGTTGCAAACTTTGGTTAATTTCCAGGGTTTTAAACAAGGTGGTTTTGAATATATTTGCCAGTGTTTTTATTGGTTTTATTAAAGAGTAGCTTTTCAGAGGCTATTTCTTGACCATTACCACACAGGTAACTGGGTCAGAGATTTTTTGATACATATTTACAATAAACAAGACCTTCAGTAATTATTAAATATATTTAAAATTACATTACTGAGACAGAGTGTGGTTGTACTGTTTTACAGAAAACCATGGAAGTCAAGTCTGGGAGAATACAAAGGTGAAAAAAAAAAAATCTTGCAATTCAGCACCATCTACTGGAAAATAGTAGAAAGACCTCTTGAGAATGCTGCTATAGAAGGGAAATTTATTTCTATACAAAGGAGTGGAGCAAATGGAGAGAATAACCTCAGTAATGAGGATGATCAGAAAGAAAATGAAAAATCCCCAGAAAGCAAGCTGGAACACAAGGAAATATGTGATATAAATGACAGAGATTTCACGATTGCAGTTCAGAAAATACTCACTGAGATGCAAGAAAATACAGACAGGAAATTCAGTGCACTCAGAAAACAAGTCAATGAACAAAACAAGTACTTTACCAAACAGATTGAAACTTGAAAATAGAACCAATCAGAAATCCTGCAAATGAAACATGCAATTAAGGAGATTAGGAATAAGCAACTGAGAATAGAAAACAGAGACATTCAGATGGAGGAAAGAATTAGTGAAACTTAAGCTAGGAATCTAGAAAAGAAGCACAGAGAAGAAGAGAGAGACCTGAGCATAAAGAAAAATGAAAGACCTTTATCTGGCAACATCAAAGAAGCAATATTAGAGTAATAGGCATTCTGGAAGAAGAAGACAGGGAGAGACAATGGAGGGTCTATTCAAACAAATAGTAAATGTGAACTTCCCACACCTCTAGGAAAAACTAGATGCTCGAATTTAAGAAGCAACCAGAACACCCAGTTACATCAATCCAAAGAGGCCCTCTCCAAGGCATATTGTATTAAAACTGTCAAAAATTAATGACAAAGAAAAAATTCTCAAAGCAGCCAGGAAAAAAAAAAGTTATCACAAATTAAAAAACATCAGAATTTCATCCGAATTTTCAGCAGAAACTCTACAAGCTAGAGGAGAGTGGAACCAAATACTCAAACATCTGAAAGAGAGAAATTATCAGCCATAAATAATATGTCCAGCAAAATTACCCTTTAAGTATGAAGGGAAAATAAAGATGATCCCAGACATACAGAAGCTAAGAGATTTTATCACCAGAAAACATCCATTGCAGTAAATACTCAAGGAAGTTATTCTACCTGAAACAAAGAACATAAGGTCACAACACTACAAGATCAATCACCAAAAAACTTACAACATAAACAGGAGTAATATGTGATAATAAAAACTTAAAGGGGGAGGGAGTAAAGGAGGATGAACATTAGATGCACTCAAAGGAAAAAAAACAAACTATTGTACATATGAAATTTTATTTTTTATAAACCGAATGGTAACCACACATAAAAATCCCCAAACAAGAACACATAAAATAAAAAAAGGTACAAAGGAAAGAAGTATGAAACACCACCAAACAACGACAAAAGGCAGAAGTACACAGGAAAAGCACCAAGGGAGGAAGAGAGCTACCTTATCCTAAATGTAAATGGTCTGAATTCACCAATAAGAAGGCACAGAGTAGCAAAGTGGATCAAAAAAGAAAACCCAAACATAAGCTCCCTACAAGAGACACATCTAAGGTGCAAAGACAAAAGTAGATTCAAAGTAAAAGGCTAGAAAAGGATTCTCCCAGTAAATAACATCCACTGAAAAGCAGGTGTAGCCATATTTATATCTAACAAAATAGTTTTCAATACAAAAAAGATAACAAGAGACAAATATTGACACTTTATAATGATGGAAGGAACACTACATCAAGAAAATATAACACTTCTTAACATGTATGCACCCAACAAGAGAGTACCAAAAATATATAAAGCAACTACTCACAGAACTAAAAGGGAGAAACGGATCAAAACGCAATCATGGTTGGAGACCTTAAGACTGCATTGACAGCTCTAGACAGATCAACCAAACATAAAATCAATGAAGAAATATTGGCCTTAAATTAAACATTAGACCAAATGGACTTAATTGACATTTATAGAACCTTTCATCCCAGAACATCAGATTATATATTCTTCTCCAGTGCACACAGAACATTCTCAAGGAGAGACCATATGTTGGGTCACAGAATTAGCATCAACAAATTCAAGAAGATTTAAATTATACCAAGCATATTCTCTGTCCACGATGTCTTGATTTGGATCTCAACTGCAAAAGGGAAGTAAAGAAACCCACAAATACTTGGAGATGAAACAACACACTACTAAAAAATGTATGGGTCAAAGAAGAAATAAAAGATGAGATCAAAAGATAGAGAAAGGCAAATGAAAGTGGCAATCAAACATATCAAAAGTTCTGGGATGCAGTAAAAGCAGTAATAAGAGGGAAGTTTGTATCATTACAGGGCTATCTCAAGAAACAAGAGAAATGCAAAGTAAATAACCTAAAATCACATCTTAAAGAACTAGAAAAGAAGAAGAAAAGCAACCCAAAGTCAGAAGAAGAAAGGAAATAAAAAAATTAGAGAATTGAATGAAATAGAGAGAGAAATAGACTATACAAAAAAATTAATAAAGCAAAAAGCTGGTTTTTTGGAAGGGTTAATAAAATTGGAAAACCCTTGACTGGATTCATTAAGGAGAAAGGGAAAAGGCCTATATAAACAAAATCAGAAACCAGAGAAGAGAAGACACCACAGACATCATAGATATACAAAGGATCCTACTAGAATATTATGAAAGACTTTATGCCACCAAATTCAATGATCTATAAGTGGATAAGTTCCTAAAAATATATAACCTTCCTAGACTAAATCATGAAGAACTGGAAAATCTAAATAGACTGATCAGCAGCAAGAAAATTGAAACAACCATTAATAACTCCCCCCAAAATAAAAGTCCAGGAAAAGATGGCTTCACCAGTGAATTCTACCAAAAGATCACAGACTTTAAACCTATCCTTCTCAACTCTTTCAAAAACTTGAAGAGGAAATACTTCCTAACACATTTTGTGAGGCAAATATAACCTTGATACCAAAACTTGGCAAGGAAAACACAGAAAAAGAAAACTACAGACCAATATCTCTAATGAAAACAGATGCAAAAACTTTAAACAAAATATTAGCAAATCAAATAAAGCAGTACATAAAAAAATAAAATAAAACATCACCATCAAGTGACGTTCATTCCAGGGCCACAAGGATGGTTCAACATACGTAAATCAATTAATTTAATGCACCACATTAACAAAAGATATGATAAAAATCATATAATCTTATCAATATATGCGGAAAAAAACACTTGATAAGATACAACATCCATTTATGATTGAACACAGTAAAATAGGAAGAGAAGTACCTTAACATAATAAAGACCATATATGATAAACTCTCAACTAATATCATATTCAATGGTGAAAAAGTGAAAGCTTTTCCTCTAAGATCAGGAACAAGACAAGGAAGTCCATTCTGACCACTCTTCTTCAGCATAGTTCTAGGATTCTTAGCCAGAGCAATAAGGCAAGAGAAAGAAAGAAAACACATCCAAATAGGGAAGAAAGAAGTAAAACTGTCACTTTTAGCAGATGACATGATTCAGTGTATAGAAAATCCTAAAGACTCCACTGAAAAATTATTAGAAACAATAAACAAATATAGTACTGTAGCAGGATACAAAATCAATGTACAAAAATCCATTGCCTTCGTGTATAATAACAACAAAACTTCAGAAATAGAAATGAAAAAAAATTATTTTGCAATTGCAACCAAAAGAATAAAATACCTAGAAATAAACAACAGAGAATGTGAAAGACTTCTATACTGAAAATTACAAAGCATTATTAAAAGAGATTGAAAAAAGACACAACAAAGTGGAAAAATATCCCATGTTCATGGATTTTAAGAATCAATATCATTAAAACAGCCATATTGCCCAAATCAATATACACATTTAATGCAATTCCCATCAAAATACCAATGTCATTTGTTCAAGAAAAATGAATGAGAGATCATTAGGTTTGTATGGAACCAAAAAGGACCCCAAATAGCCAAAGCAATGCTGAGAAACAAGAATGAAGCTAGAGGTATCCCACTACCTATCTTCAAATTATACTACAGATCTACAATAATCAAAACAGGTTAGTATGGGCACAAAAAGAGACACACAGATCAGTGGAACAGAATAGAGAGCCCCAATATAAAACCACATGTATATCGGCAGATAACTTTTGACAAAGGAACCAGAAACACAATGGAGTAAAAATAGTCTCTTCAATAAATGGTACTGCGAAAACTGGAAATCTGCATGCAAAAGAATGAAACTGGATTAGAGTTTGTCCCCATGTGAAAAATTAACTCAAAATGGATCAAAAACCTAAATGTGAGATCCTAAACAATAAGTTACATAGGAGAAAGCATAGGTACCAAATTTATAAACCTTGGTTGTAAAGAACTTTTTATGAACTTGACCATAAAGACAAGGGAAGTAAAGGCAAAAATAAATGAATGGGACAATATCAAACTAAAAAGCTCCTGCACAGCAAAAGACAATGACAACAAAAGAAAGAGGCAGCCAACCAGATGGGAGATGATATTTGCAAACAATAGCTCTGACAAAGGTTTATTTTCCAAAATATATAAAGAACCCATAAAATTCAACACCAAACAAAACAAATCAAATGTGGGCAGAGTACCTGAAAAGACATCTCTCCCAAGAAGACAAACGAAAAGCCAGTAGATATATGAAAAGATGTTCAACCTCACTAGCGATTAGGGAAATGCAAGTCAAAACTACAATGTGATACTACCTCACACCTGTTAGAGTGGCTATTATCAACAAGAGAAGCAATAACAAGTGTTGGAGAGGTTGTGGAGAAAAGGGAACCCTCATTCACTGGTGGTGGGAATGTAGACTGGTACAACCACTAGGAAAAGCTGTCTAGTGATTCATCAAAAAATTAAGAATAGAGATATCATAGGACCCATAAATCCCTCTCCTAGGTTTATATTTGAAAAACTCAAAAACATGAATTTGAAAAGATATATGCACCCCTATGTTCATTGAAGCATTACACACAGTTGTCGAGACATGGAATCAACCAAAGTGTCCTGCAATACTGGACTGGATAAAGAAGATGGGGCACATGTACACAGTGGAATACTACTCAGCCATGAGAAAGCATGAAATACTGCCATTTGTAACAACATGAATAAACCTTGAGAATATTATGCTAAGTGAAATAAATCAGTCAGAAAAAGCTAAGAACCATATGACTTCACTCATGCGTGGGATATAAAACTGAAACTTGTGAACACAAACAGCAGTGTGGTGATTGTCAGAGGGAAGGGGGCAGGGGATGAAGGGGATCTAATATATGGTGACAGGAGAAGATATGACTTTGTGTGGTGGACACAGAAATCAATATACAGATCTTATAACAGAGAAACCCACACCTGAAATCTATATGTTCATATTAACCTTATGACCACAATAAATTTAATAAAGTGTTTAAAAACATAAGTTACTGAATCAGAAAATCCCATTGCTCCATGTGTGACCTCTAAAAGGCCATGTAAATTCATTTAATTGGTGATAAAAAGACTTTAAAAGCCCACTGAAATATATGGCAACAGGCAAAAAGCATTAGTAAAATCAAGATAATTTCTGCATTCTGATAAACTACTGTCTTAAAGGTTCAGACTTTTACAGATCATCTATATTAATCCAACTATCTCATTTTATTCATGAAGAAGACTGGAATCCAGAAATAGGGACTGACTTGTCCAAGGTGACACATATAGCTGCACAATCAGAAGGAGACTCCATTTCAATGCTCTGTTTTAAGATAGCCATGCATCGCCAGCCACAGCCAAAATACCTATGTTATATACTCCTCTCTATCTAATTGACCCCAAATGGTATTTAGTTTCCCCAAAAGGTTTCATATTATTTTTTGCTCATGTATATAGTGAGTTGAGAATTGCATAAAGGGCTAAAAAAAAGCCCCTTCCCTAGGCTTTTACCGCATTATTGTCTGGGTCTATGGGTTTTTCATATATGCATATAAGTTCTTTGGTTAATCTCTTCCCAACCCTGTCCCCCCCTTCCCCATGAAATATATCAATTTTTTGCATGCTTCAATGTCTCTGGGTCTATTTTATTCATCAGATTATTTTGTTCAGTAGATTCTTCTTAAAAAAGACTCTTCATTTCATGTAATATTGGTTTGATGGTGATGAAATCCTTTAGCTTTTTCTTGTCTGTGAAGCTCTTTATCTGACCTTCAATTCTAAATAATAGCTTTGCTGGATAGAGTAATCTTGGTTGAAGGTCCTTTTCATCACTTTGAATATCTCTTGCAACTCCCTTCTGGCCTGCACAGTTTCTGTTGAGAAATCAGCTGACAGTCTTATGGGTGCTCCCTTGTAAGTAACTAACTGCTTTTCTCTTGCTGCTATTAAGATTCTCTCTTTGTCTTTAACCTTTAATTATGATGTGCCTTGTTTTTAACCAAACATCTTGGCTCATTACAGCACTGTCTGAGAGCTAACACTGCAAATGGCTCTCTAGAGTTACTGGAAAGAAAACAAAAGCTTTAGTAAAATGAGACAATCCATTGGAGTTTTATGGAAGAGAACAGCAACTAAAGAGCAGGGAGAAAGAGTTCAAAACTTATCCTCTATTTAGATAAGAGGAACAGTGACTGGGAAAACTGGCTAGAAATGGAAGAAAACAGGCCTACATACCCACCATTGTCACCACCACCACCACCACCCTCAGCAACATTCTCTGTCTCACCATCACTACAAAGCACAGCTTAAAAAACTGACTACAGTACTCTTCAATAACATCTAGCAGTCCCACAGCATTAAAAAGAAAGTCCAGCAAGAATTAACTCTCCCTAGAGAATTCCAAGAGAAAAACAATAAAATGCTAAGAAAATAGAGAGGAAGGGAAAGTCACTACATAAGATGCTTCTCAAGTCTTACATTATTTTTCATTATAATTTTCTTAATAAGAAAACTGAGGTTCAGCAAAGTCTAGTATTTCCTAATACTAGTATGCACTGTCTTCCAAAAGGTTTGCAAATTTCCAAAGAATGATGATAATATGGATCAAAAGTATTAAAATTGTTTATACCCCACACCTAAAAAATAATCTTGAATACAAGGGGAAAACCTTTGTACCCAAATATCAGCATTCAACATTATTAATGATAATGAGTAATATAAAATAAAAAATGCCCAATGATTGAGGAATGATTTAGTATATTCACTTAATGGACTATTATTACAGCCATTAAAAAGGAGAAGTAAAGCCCAAGTATCCATCAGTAAAGGGGTGGATTAAAAAGCTGTGGTAAATGTACACAGTGAATACTACACAGCTGTAAAAAAAAAAAAAAAAAAAAAAAGAAACTTACCTTTTGCAACAGCATGGATGGACCTGGAGATTGTTATGCTAAGTGAAATAAGCCAGATAAAGACAAAAACCATATGATCTCACTTATATGTGGAATCTAATAAACAAAATAAACTAATGAACAAAATGGAACAAGAGAAATGGTGTGGAGATTAGAAATCTGGAGGGATATCTCAGCTGCAGAAATCCCAACCCCATACCCAGATCCCCAGCTCAGGGCACTAAGACCAGGAAGATGAGTTCCCATAACATCTGGCTGTGAAAACCATTGGGGATTACCTCTGAGAAAGACAAATGGCTGCTAAGACCAAGGCGCTGCTCTCAACTGTCCTGCACAGAGATTATCTGGCTAACAAACCCACTTGCTCTATGCCTTAGTACAAGAGAAGCAGCTCAAAGTGTCAGGGGCATGTGGGAAGGACCAAAATTAACTCAGGGTGAGGGCTGGTGGGGCATATGGGAAAGAACTAAATTAACTAACTCTCATTGGGAATGAAATTGTTGACAGGCGCCACCGTTACATGTTAAACTCTCCTCCCACAAGCAGGATTGGTGCAGCCAGGTGCCAAACCTGCACTCTCCATTAACCTAGCTAATAATATTTGCCCTACCCAGGCAATTCCCTGAGACCCCACCCCAACTAACTCATTCACCCCTCCCAAGCCTCTTCCAGTGGCTCCTCCAAAGATATGGCCTGTGTCTGCTCATGCTGGAGCCTTTACCAAAATATCTCAAGGATCCACAAAACCCAAACAAGCAGAAGATAGCTCTAGTTTACCTTATAGTTCTTGCAAACTGGCTCCAAGCCCAGCATAAGTGGAAACCAATCTCAACTTAAATGGTAAGTCCTATCAGGTGGCTCCAAGGCTGGCATAAATGGTGTCCAACACAACCTGAAACATAGCTTCAACTAAGCAGCTACAATCTTAGCACAAATGGCAGCTGCCCTCAGTTCTCACAGCAGCATCTCCCAACAGCTTCCAAAACCAGCATAAACAAAACCAACCAAACATCACATTATAGCTGCAACAAAGCACAGGCACAGGCAGTGGCTAAACTTGAGCAGCAATGGATGCCATCCCAAGCAGGTCTAGACCCAACATACCTGTTTGCAGTTCATATCACACTACAGCACAACCCAACCATGTCCATAAATGACAAACCTGAAGGTTTGACTCAACTAGCAAGAGACCTGCACTAAAGAGACTCTGTCTCCATGGGGTTATCTCCCATAAAACAGCTTTTCTGCTGTAGTCACAGCTGGCTCTCACAGCCAGTCAGCCTGAGAGTAAACTCCACCAACTAACATACCAACAGCACTTGAGGCCCAACTACACCAGGGGGACACATAAAAACAATATGGGAACCAAAAAACATGCTGAATAGCCACGGCAATCTTGAGAAGGAAAAATAAAGTTGGACAGATCACAATACCAGATATCAAGTTATACTACAAAGCCACTGTAATCAAAACAGCCTGGTACTGACATAAGAACAGACATATTGATCAGTGGAACAGAACAGAAAACCCAGAAACTGACACACTCCATTATGGTCAATTAATATTTGACAAAGGAGGCAGGAACATACAATGGAGTAAAGAGTCTCTTTAATATATGGTGCTGGGAAAACTCGACAGGTACATGCAAAAAAATGAAACTAGACCACCAGCTTACACCATACGCAATAGTAAACTCAAAATGCATAAAAGACTTAAATGTAAGACATGAAACCATAATAATCCTAGAGGAAAACATAAGCAGCAAAATCTCAGACATCTCTCGTAGCAATCTGTTTGATGATACATCTCCTAGGACAAGAGAAACAAAGGAGAAAATAAACAAATGGGACTGCATCAAAATAAAAGACTTCTTCACAGCAAAAGAAACCATCAACCAAACAAAAAGGGAACCCACTGTATAGGAGAACATATTTACGAACAACACATTTGATAAATGGTTAATATACAAAATATATAAGGAACTCATACAACATAACATAAGGAAGACAAACAATTCAATTAAAAATGGGTAAAGGACCTAAATAGATACTTCTCTAAAGAGAACATACAGAGGGCTGAGAGACTTATGAAAAAATCCTAAACATCACTAATCATCAGAGAGATGAAAATTAAAACCACAATGAGGTATCACTTCACACCTGTCAGAGTGGCTACCATCAACAAATCAACAAATGGCAAATGCTGGCAAGGATGTGGAGAAAAGGGCACCCTAGTACACCGCTGGTGGGAATGCAGACTGGTGCAGCCACTATGGAAAGCAGTATGGAGTTTCCTCAAAAAATTAAAAATTAACCTGACATTTGACCCAGTGATCCCACTTCTAGGAATATATTCTAAGAAACCTGAAACACTAATCATAATAGGTAGATGAGTGGATAAAAAAGCTGTGGGACATTTACACCATGTAATACTATGCAGCTGTAAAAAAGAAAGATATTTTATCCTTTGGTAGAACATGGAGGGAACTAGAAAGTATTATGCTAAGTGAAACAAGCAAAAGAAAGACACCACATAATCTCACTTATATACAGAATGTAACAAACAAAATAAACCAAGAACAAAATGGATCCAGATATATAGAAGCCTGGAAAAGACTGAGGGATCTCAGAGGGAATGGGGGAATGGGGGAGTGGGCAGGGAGAGATTAATCAAAGAACTTATATGTATAAGCATAAGCCATGGACACAGACATTGGTCTGGGGAAGGCGTGGGGGTGCAATGGATGGGAGGTGGAGGGGATTAATGGGGGTAAAATGTGGACATCAGTAATATTTTCAATAATAAAGATATAAAGAAACAAATTTTTAAAAAACCCATAAGATCAAGAACAACACGGGGATGTTCCCTGTCACCACTCTAATTCAACACAGTACTGGAAGCTCTAGCCACAACAATCAGACAAGAAGAGGAAATAAAAGACATCCAAATTGGAAAGGAAGAAGTAAAATTCATTATTTGAAGATGATGATATTGTATATAAAGAACTCTAAAGGTTCCTATTAATTCCATAACTAATAGAACTGACAATGAATTCAGAAAAGCTGAAGGATAGAAAATAAATATCTTGAAATCAGTTCTATTTTTATACACCAATAATGAACTATTACAAAGAAAAGCTAAGAAAACAATCTCATTCACAATTGCTTCAAAAAAGGCAAATCACCTAGGAATAAATTTAACGAAAGTCGTGAAAGACCTGTACTCTGAAAATTATGGGACACAGAGACAGAGGGGAAGATGGCGGCCCTGTGAGAAGGAGCAGAGCGCAACGGCTCCCAGCCATGGACTTGATTTACTCCTAAAATCCTATGTAGCCAGCTTGAAAAAACTAGAGAAACATACCTCAGTGGATGGAGTGCGAGTAGGGAGCACAGAAGAAACATCAAGGAGTCCAATAAGAGAGGGGGGGTGTAGGAAGGGGTAGTCCCCCCTGAAGCCTGTGCTGGGCTCCAAGCCCAGAGGCTTGGAGGCTGCAAAGCTCCCTCCCATTGGGAGTGCCGACTGGCCTTCAAAAGCAGGTATCTCACACCCTGATCGAGGAGAGAGGAGGGAGCATCCCCCTGCACAGGGTAGAGGGACCCAGGGAAGCGGTGAGTCCTGGAGGGATCGGAGCCCTCCTAGGAAACAAAGCCTCTAATGGCAGACAGCACCTTCCTAGCCAAACAAAGCTTCTAGTGGCCATTGCAAACAGCATCTAATGCTCAGGGTACCGAACGCAGGGAAGGCTGTCCCAAGGTCTGTGGCACCCAAGTGGTAAGGGACCAGAGGACTGCGCTCAGCAGCTGCACACGGGAACCCTCTGCCTCCCTATAAGGCACTGTGTTGAGCCACAGAAAGTACTGAATCTCCATGGCATGGGGGGAGGGGAGGAGCCCTCCCCACCTTGAGCTCCCAGTGCTGAGAGTCTGGGATCTGTGACTAGCCCTGAGGGGCGCCATGGTAACTCCTGAAGCCGCCCCAGCTTTGCTGAGACCAGCAGTACCGGAGCTGCGTGGAGCTGCCTTTGGGTCCCCTCCAGCTGGATGCCTTTGCACACGGGCGGCGGGAACTTGCAGGGCGGTGGGACCTTGCAGGGCGGACTCTCTGTTTGTGTGTTGCTTTGTGCGTTTATGAGTTTGATCACAGAACTGGTTCCCACCTTCCTGGCTTGCACCATGCAGAAAGACCAGTGGAGGTTGGGATTGAAGTCAGACTGTCTGAGGGGCAGGCCTGCTGAGACCAGCCAACCAGAGCTGAGCAGGGAGGGCCTGAGCACACCTGCATCTCCTGAAGCTAGAAACACTGCCCCCAATAGAAAAGGGGTGGGTCCAGCTCACTGAGGCCCCAGACACACCAGCAGGGCACAGTCATGAGGGGGAAGGGAGAGACACTCACAGGAGGACTGTACAAGAATAAGACTCTCAGGGACTGTTGTTTGGGAACTGGAGGGAAACAAGAAAAACAGTGCTGGGAACTGGCGGGCAAAGGGCTCACCAGAATGTTTTTGTAATCGAACCCACTGAGCCCAGGCTGCTGAAATGGACCATACAGAAAAGGAAACAGGCTGAAATCAATCTGAAGCTGCAGCAGGCCAGAGCATGAGGAACTAGAATCAGCAGACAAGGTAAGGACTGAGGAGCTGGCTGTGGAGCAGAGACGAACTCCCACAGTGAGTGCCTGACAGCAAAACCTCTAAGGGGAATGATACCCTGAGGTACACTTGCCATCCTGCACTCTAAAGGCTCTATAGAAGACTCTGGAGTAAGACCAGGCAACTACAACGTTGCAAAATAGTTGACAAGAGGAGGTCGTCCACGGAAAGCCTCAGATCAACCATCTACCTAAGGACACGAGAGCCAAACCTACAGGGCTCCTCACATTGACTAATACACAACTACCTCCCAGGAGAACTGAAATCAACATACAAAACAGTGACCCTCAGATAACATAAGTTGCCCAGAGTAAACTCATCTCATTGGATGTCTTTTTTTTCTTCTGTTTATTTGTCTTGTTTTGGTTTGGTTTTGGTTTTGTCTGTTTTGATTTTGTCTTTTTTGGTTTTGTTTTTTGTTTGTTTGGTTTTTGTTTCTGTGTTTGTTTTCCGTTTTCCTTAGGAAGAAGAGAAAGGGGAGAAAATTTGTTTTTTCTTCTCTCTCAAATTTTATACAAATTTTTTTATAATTTTTTAAACATTTTTAAACTAAATTTTCTCCTCTTTTTTATAAAAGAATTTTCTCTTGCTCAGCTTCCTCTTAGTTTTGTTTTGGTTCTTTGTTTTGTTTTGTTTTATCCCTGGTTCTACTATCAAGACTTTCTTGATATCCTTGGTTAACGACTGATGCTTTATCATTATACACAAGTTTACTGCTTTCCTCTATAGTTTCCACCAAATCTCTTACCAGACTCCCTCTCTGCCTGGGCCCTATCTCTATCCTCTCAATCCATTGGCAAAAGTTTTTTTTTCTTTTTCTTTTTTCTTTTTCTACTTTCCTTTCGTCCTATTGTTATCCTCCATTCTGTCTTCCTGTCTTTTTGTTCGATTGTTGGTTTCTCTTATTCTCTTTATTATATTTTTGTTTTCTCATTTTCAACTATTATCCTATTCCTACTCTCTCCCTTAATTTTTTGCTGGCACTTCTTTCAGAATATTTTCTCTGCTTCTGTTATCTACCAGTAGTTTCTCTATTTTTTACATTTTAGTTTATTATTACAATCTAAATTTTCAACAGTATTAACAACAATATACATCTCTCTCTCTCTACGTGTTACTTTTTTTTTTAAGCATTTTTTTGTGTGGTGTGTGTTCTCCCCTCACTCTCCCAGTTCTATTTTAATGTGGGTTGTTTTCATTGTGACTGTCAAGATATTTTATAAGATACCTCTTGTTTCCGGTAAGTTTAGTTGTGTATTGTCCTGTCTTACCAGCACCCATACAACAGCTTACACAACGAGGTTGGGGCTAAGAAATAATGATAGAAAACTTCCATATGCTGGTGAAGGAGAAAGCCACACAAGTTCAGGAAGCACAGAGGATTCCAAAGAAGAGGAAACCAAAGATACCCACTCCAAGAAACATCATAATTAAAATGGAAAATGGCAAGCACAAAGAGAAAATATTAAGGGCTGCAAGAAAGAGACAAGCAGTGAGACAAGGGAACCCCCATAAGGCTGACAGCTGATTTCTCAACAGAGACTCTTCAGGTCAGAAGGGTGTGGCACGAAGTTCTCCAAGTAATGAAAAGCAGGAACATGCAACCAAGATTACTTTATCCAGCAAGGCTATCATTTAAAATTGAAGGTGAAATAAAGAGCTTCCCAAACAAAAAAAAAGCCTAAATGAGTTCAATACCACTAAACGAGCATTGCAAGAAATGCTAAAAGGACGGCTCTAAAAAAGAAGCAATAGTGAGAAAAAGGTACATCAGCATAAACGGGGAAAATGGCATTATATAAGCTGATATCAATAATAACCTTAAATGTAAATGGAATAAATGGTCCAATCAAAAGAAATGTGATAGCTGAATGGATAAAAAAACTGGACCCAAATATATGTTGTCTACAAGAGACCCACCTGAGAGCAAAAGACTCACACAGGCTAAAAGTGAAGGGATGGAGTAAAATATTCCATGCAAATGGAAAGGAAAAGAAAGCTGGAGTAGCAATTCTTATTTCTGACAAAACAGACTTCAAAATAAAGACCATAACAAGAGACAAAGACAGTCACTACATAATACTAAAGGGATCAATCCAACAGGAGGAAATAACCCTTATAAACATTTATGCTCCCAATGTAGGAGCACCTGAATATATAAAAAATTTCTTGGGGGACATTAAAGGGGAAATTGACAGCAAAACAATCATAGTGGGGGACTTTAACACACTACTGTCAGCACTGGACAGATCATCAAGACAAAAAATCAACAGGGAAACACAGACCTTAAATGACTCCCTAGACCTAATGGATTGAATTGACATTTAGAGACCATTTCACCCCAAAGCAGCAGAATACACATTCTTCTCAAGTGTACATCGAACATTCCACCAAATAGACCACATGTTAGGTCACAGGGAAAGCCTTTACAAATTTAAGAAGGTTGAAATCGTATCAGGCATCTTCTCAGATCACAATGCCATAAAACTAGAAATTACCCATTATAAAAAAAATCAAAAATATTCAAACACATGGAGGCTAAATAGCATGTTATTACACAATGAATGGGTTACCAATGAGATCAAGGAAGAAATCAAACCCTTCATGGAAAGTAACAAAAATGAAGAGACAACAACCCAAAATCTACAGGACACGGTAAAAGCAGTACTGAGAGAAAAATACATAGCTTTACAGGCCTATCTCAAGAAACATGAAAAAGTTCTAAGGAATCATCTAACACAACAACTAAAAGAACTAGAACGAGAACAGCAAGAAAAGGACCGAGGAAGTAGAAGGAAGGAAATAATAAAAACCAGAGCAGAAATGAATGACATACAGACTAAAAAGACAATACAACAAATCAATGAAACCAAGAGTTAGTTCTTTGAAAAGGTAAATAAGATTGATGCACCTTTAGTGAGACTCACTAAGAAACAAAGAGAAAGGACCCAAATAAATAAAATAAGAAATGAAAGAGGTGATATAACAACTTACCCAGCAGAAATACAAAGGATTGTAAGAAAATATTATGAGCAACTATATGCCAACAAATTGGACAACATGGGGGAAATCGACAAATTTCTAGAAGTATACAACCTTCTAAAGCTGAATCAAGAAGAGGCAGAAAACCTGAATAGGCTGATAACAACCAATGAAATTGAGCGGTAATCAAAAAACTCCCAGCAAACAAAACTCCTGGACCAGATGGATTTACAGGCGAGTTTTAACAAACATTCAAAGAAGAATCAACACCTATTCTATTCAAACCATTCCAGAAAATTCAAGAGGAGGGAAAACTCCCAAACTCTTTTTATGAGGCAGCATCATCCTAATCCTAAAACCAGATAAAGATACTAAAAAGAAAGAAAATTACAGGCCAATATCCTTGATGAACATAGATGCTAAAATCCTCAACACATTCTAGCAAACCGAATCCAGCAATACATTAAAAAGATAATACATCATGAACAAGTAGGATTTATTCCAGGGAAGCAAGGGTGGAACCACATCCGCAAATCAATAAATATGATACATCACATAAACAAAGTGAAGGACAAAAATCATGTGGCCATATCAATAGAAGCAGAAAAAGCATTCGGCAAAATCCAGCACCCATTTCTGATAAAAACTCTCAGCAAGGTGGGAATAGAGGGATCATACCTCAACATAATAAAGGCCATATATGACAGACCTACAGCCAACATCATACTCAATGGGCAAAAACTAAAACCATTTCCATTAAAACCTGGAACAAGACATTGATGTCTGATTTCACCACTCTTATTCAACATAGTACTGGAAGTCCTCGCCATAGCCATGAGATAGGAAGAAAACATAAAAGGTTTCCAAATTGGAAAGGAGGGAGTAAAACTGTCATTATTTGTAGAAGACATTATATTGTACATAGAAAACCCTGAAGACTCCGTCAAAGTACTACTAGATTTGATAAACGAAATTGGCAAGGTAGCTGGATACAAAATCAACATCCAGAAACAATGGCATTCTTATACACCAACAATGAACTTTCAGAGAGAGAAACCAAAAAAGCAACACCATTTACCATTGCAACTAAAAAAAAATAAGACACCTAGGAATAAACTTAACCAAGGATGTAAAAGACCTGAACTCGGAAAACTACGTGACACTGAAAAAAGAAATAGAGGAAGATTAAAACAAGTGGGAGAATATACCATGCTCATGGATTGGAAGAATTAATATCATTAAAATGTCCATACCACCAAAGCAATTTATAAATTCAATGCAATTCCTATTAAAATACCAACAGCGTATTTCACAGACCTAGAACAAACATTTCAAAAAATTATATGGAACCAGTAAAGGCGCCGAATAGCTGCAGCCATCTTTAGAAAAAAGAACAGAATGGGAGGGATCACTTTACCAGACTTCAAATTGTATTACAAATGCACTGTAATCAAAACAGCCTTGTATTGGTACAACAACAGGCATGTAGAGCAATGGAACAGAACAGAGACCCCAGAAATAGACCCAAGCCATTATGGTCAATTAATATTTGACAAAGGATGCAAGAACATAAAATAGGAAAAGATGGCCTATTCAATAAATGGTGTTGGGAAAACTGGACAAACACAAGCAAAAAAATGAAAATAGACCACCTTCCTACACCATACATAAGAATAAACTCAGAATGGATTAAAGACTTAGACTCAAAACCATAAAAATCCTAAAAGAAAACATAGGTAGTAAAATCTCAGATATTTCTCATAGCAATATTTTTTTTCGGATATATCTCTTCAGGCAACCCAAAACACTGATCAGAAAGAATTTATGCACCCCTATGTTCATAGCAGCACACTTTACAATAGCTAAGATCTGGAAACAGCCCAAGTGCCCATCAGTAGATGAGTGGATAAAAAAGCTGTGGGACATATACACCATGGAATACTATGCTGCTGTAAAGAAGAAGGATCTCGTACTCTTCAGGACTGCATGGATGGGCGTGGAAAATATTATGCTAAGAGAAATAAGCCAGGGAGAGAAAGACAAGTATCACATGATCTCACTTATTTGTGGAATCTAAAGTACAAAATAAACGGATGAACAAAATAAATCCAATGACATAGAAGCATAGAACAGACTGACGAATCTCAGAGGGAAAGCAGAGGTGGGGGGAGAGATTAAGCAAAGAATTTATATGCATAAATGTATAACCCATGGACACACACAAAAAACAATGGGGGGAGGGGGGAGGGGACATCTATAATACTTTCAACAATAAAGATAAATTTAAAAAAAAACAAGGGCCCTAGCAGGTTTGACTCAGTGGTTATAGCGTATGCCTGTGGACTGAAGGGTCCCGGGTTCAATTCTGGCCAAGGGCACATAACTCGGTTGCAGACTCTATCCCTGTCCCTGGTCAGTGTGAGAGTCAGAGGCAATAAATCGATGTGTCTCTCTCACACTGATGTTTCTCTCCCTGCCTCCCTTCTGTTCTCTCTTCAATGGAAAAATATCCTTGGGTGTGGATTAAAAAGAAAATTAAAAAAAAATAAAGACAGAAAAAATAGTATGGTGACGACCTGGGTCAGGGGGTGGTTGCAAGGTAGAAAGGGTTAATGGGGGGAAAAGGGGACATTTGTAATTCTGTCAACAATAAAAATAAATTTAAAAAGTAGGGTCTACATCAAACCAAAATGTTTTTGCACAGCAAAGAAATCACCAACAAAATTAAAAGAGAAACAACTGAATGGGAGAAAATACTTGCCATTGATACATCTCATAAGGGGTTAATCTCCAAAATTAAATAAAGAACTCAACACCATAAAAACAAATAATCCAAATGAAAATTGTGCAAGGGACAGGAATAGACACTTCTCCAAAGAGGACATAAAAATAGGTAGCCAATAGACTTATGAAAAGATGCTCAATGTCACAAATCACCAAAGCAATGCAAATTAAAACCACAATGAGATATCACCTCACATCAGTCAGAATGGGTATCATCAATGAATCAACAAACAAGTGTTGGTGAGCATGTGGAGCAAAGGGAATCCTCATGCACTGTTGGTGAGAATGCAGATTGGTGAAGCCACTGTGGAGAGCAGTAAGGAATTACCTCAAAAAATTTAAAATGGAAATGCTTTATGACCCAGTGATTCCACTTCTGGGAATGTATCTGAAGAAACACAAAATACGAATTTGAAAGAATATATGCTCCCCTATGTTCACTGCAGCATAATTTATAATAGCCATTTTGAAGCAACCCAAGTGCCCATCTGTAGATGAGTGGATAAAAAAGCTGTGATACATTAACACAATGGAATACTACCCATCCATAAGAAAGAAGGAAATCTTACCTTTTGAGACAGCATGGGTGGACCTGGAGAATATTATGTTAAGTAAAATAAACCAGTCAGGGAAAGAAAAATACCATATGATTTCACTTATCTATGGAATCTAATGAATGAAATAAACTAACAAACAAAATAGAAACAGACTCATAGATACAAAGTACAGACTGACAGCTGTCAGAGGGGAGGGGATTTGGGGAGCTGGTGAAAAAGGTGAAGGGATTAAGCAAAGGGAAAAAAACTCATAGACACAGACAACTGTATGGTGATTACCAGAAGGAAAGGGGGGTGGGGGGAGGTGGAAGAGAGTAAAGTAGGGATAAATAGTGATGGAAGGAGACTTGATTTTGGGTGGTGAACATACAATACAATATACAGGTCATGGGGTATAAATTATACCCTTGAAACCTATATAATTTTATTAACTTATGTCACTCTAATAAATTCAATAAAAATTTTAAATAAAGATTTAAAACAAAATAAATGAACAAACAAAACAAAAACAAACTCATAGACACAGGAAATAAATTAATGGTGACCAGATGTGAGGGGGACTGTGGAAATGGTTGAAAAAGGTGAATGGTATGAATTACAAACTGTCAGTTATAAAAAAGCCACTGGGATGTAAATCAGAGAATAGAGAATGTGGTCGATAATATAATAACTATGTATGGTGTTAGATGGGTACTAGACTTATAGGGGGCTCACTCTATAAGATACATAAATGTCTATGCACTACATTGTACACCTTAAACTAATAGAATATTGTATGTCAACTGTAATTGAAAAATAACTTTTAAAGTAGTAATAATAATATTTTTATATTTTAGTTCTGAGGTTCACAAATATGGTATTAATTTGGTTCAGTGACATTACATTATTCACAATAGTTCTGTGGTTCAGTGTTATAATCTAACAAATGGTTTACATTGTCTTTAACTCATTGGTAACCAAACCTTTTCTTAAATTGCCAGGGGACAAATATTCTAGGCTTTGAAAGCCATCTTGTCTCTGCCATTACTATTCAATATTACTGTTGTACTGTAAAAACACCCATGGAAAATACTTACATAAATAATTATGACTTTGTTAAAACAAATCTTTATTTATAAAAAAAGGCAGAGGGCAAGATTTGGCCCAAGGACCATAATTTGCAAACACTACCTTAACCTCATAACAACTAATACAAACTTCTTTTTAATTCCACTGTTCAATCTCCTCTTTGTAACATCCCTGAGATAGATATTTATTACATTTTACAGAAGACAAGGCTTGTAGACAGGAAATTCCTTGTCCAAGATGGCACAGCTCATAATGTGAGTTGTTAAATTCATTTGCCAAGGGATATGCCAAATCCCCTTTTACCTGAAAATGTGTACATATATAAATGTTAAACTTTCTAAGGAATTTGTTCCTTAGGAGAATATTACTCTGATTCATTCTGGAAAATAAACAAACAAACAAACAAAAAAACACACACACAAAAAAACAACAACACAAAAACAGTCTTTAATTTATCCATTACAAAAATATATTTTTTCATGTATCAAATTCTTTAAAGATAAATTCCCCTTCATAACTGACTGAGAAAAAGGTCTCAATGGAGGTTTAAGGGGTATCTTTTGATTACTCTTGGTGAGAAAGACATGGGAATGGGAAAAAATATTTCTTTGTCCTTCTTAAGTAGCTTCCCAGGAGCTCGGCACTTGAACACAGGGGACAAAGATGCCCAGGTTCTCTGTATCCACAAACAAAGAGGAGTAATGGTCTCAGACCTTCCTTGAGGCAGCACATGGCCTCATGTAGATGAAGACTTACCAATGTTAATCTCATCATCAGTCAGAGTGTCTCCAATAAAATCAAACTGAAAGGACTGCAGTGTCTGGGAAAATTTCTGAACAGCCGAGGAATAATCTGCAAAGAAAAGGAAACAGGAGAAATGGTAAACACTGCTGTATTTTGACTGATATCTTCATCTGTTAGGGCAGACAGGAGAAAAACAAAGGGAAATGCTTCCAGAAGGTAGTAGCAACTGGCATTGAATGATATTAAACAAAAGATCACACTATCAGTAAAAGATTTGAGCAACCAAAACCACACATTAAAGAGGAAGAAGGGCAGCTTAGAGAAGTCTTTCAAGTTATCAGACATGTTTTATCTACAATCCCTGTCCTCTCTGACCTGTTCTATCCAAAGCCTGTAAAACCTGCATCTACTTAGTTGTACTTAAGAGAGTATGCTTAAGCATAAATTGAGTTCTCGTTATGGGCAATAGACTAGATGCTTTCTTGCTTCTCGTGAGACAAATACTGACAGTCATTTAAGAAAGAAATAATTAGCTCCAGGTCCCAGAGCTAGCTGGAAGAGCTGGAACTAAAAGACAGATGGTCTGTCTCCCTCTCAAGGACCCTATTAATGACAACATAGGCAACAACTGGACTTTTTACACATTAACCAAATGACAGTCTGGGTTAGGATACAATCTAGCAGAAGAACAAACAAGTTTAACGTCCTCAGTGAATATTAACCAAGGGACCTAAACTAAGAAGTAGTGAATGTAAAAACTGAAGGTGGAATGCCTAGATATATGTGGGTGTTTTTCTGGTAGGGGGGTCAATGATTTCAAATTTTATTATACAAAACTTTACTGATGGTATAAAATCACAATTAACTACCTGTTAGGACTTACAATGCAATAAAATTCTTTTTCTTTTAAATCTTTTTTGTGTGTGTTTACTTTTCTTTAAAATATTACACATGTCCCTTTTCTCCAGAATGACCAATTCCACCCCTTTACACCACACTCCTCAGTCCCTCTCCACACCATTGCCCATAACCTTGGGGTGTAGACATATCCATATGAATTCTTGGATTAATCTCTCCCCCTCCAACCACCCACCCTCCTCCGTCCCTCTGAGATTCTTCAGTCTGATCCATGCTTCCCTGTTACTGAATCTATTCTGTTCATCAGTTTATTAAGTTCTTTAGATTCCACATATAAGTGAGATGTGATGTTTGTCTTTATCAGCCTGGCTTATTTCACTTAACATAATATTCTCCAGGTCCATCCATGCTGTTCCAAAGGGCATGAGGCCCTTCCTCTTCACAGCAGCATAGTATTCCATGGTGTATATGTCCCACAGCTTTTTTATCCACTCATCTACTGATGGGAACTTGGGCTGTTTCCAGATCTTAGCTATTGTAAATTACGCTGCTATGAACAGAGGGGTTAATATATTCTTTCTGATTAGTGTTTCAGGATTCTTAGGGTATATTCCTAGAAGTGGGATCACTGGGTCAAAAGGCAGCTCCATTTCTAATTTTTTGAGGAACCTCCATACTGTTTTCCATAGTGGATGGACCAGTCTGCATTCCCACCAGCAGTGTAGTAGGGTTCCCCTTTCTCCACATCCATGCAAGCACAAGTCACTTGTTTATTTCTTAATGGTACTCATTCTTACAGCTGTGAAGTGATACCACATTGTGGTTTTAATTTGCATCTCTCTGATGATTAGCAAAGTTGAGCATTTCCTCCTATGTCTCTTGGCCATCTGAATGTCCGCTTCAAAGAAGTGTCTATTCAGGTCCTTTACCCATTTTTTAATTGGATTGTTTGTCTTCCTCTTGCTGGGTAGTATAAGTTCTTTGTACACTTGGGAACTTAGCCCCTTATCGATGCATGCTTGGCAAATGTTTTCCCAAACCGTGGGGTTCCTTTGTATTTTGAGTCTGTTTTCTTTTGCTGTCCAGAAGCTTTTTAGTTTGATGTAGTCCCATATGTTTATTTTTTCTTTTCTTTCTATTGCCTAGGAAATGAATCAGTGAAAATTCCACTACATGGCATGTCTGTGACTTTACTGCCTATGTTTTTTTTACAGAATTTTTATGCTTTCGCAACTTATATTTAAACCTTTTATCCATTTTGAGTTTATTTTTGTGTAGGGTGAAAATTCGTGGTCTAGTTTCATTTCTTAGCATGTATCTGTCCAATTTTCCCAGCACCACTTACTAAAAAGACAGTCTTTACTCCATTTTATGCTCTTGCCTCATCTGTAAAATATTAAATGACCATAATGGCATGGGTCTATTTCTGGTGTCTCTGTTCTGTCCCACTGATCTATATGTCTGTTGTTGTACAAATACCAGGCTGTTTTGATTACAGTGGCTTTGTAGTACAGTTTGATATCCTGTAACCTGATCCCTGCGATGCTGTTCTTTTTTCTCAAGATGGCTGCAGCTATTCAGGGTCATTTTTAGTTCCATATAAATTTTCGAAATGTTTGTTCTATATCTGTGAAATATGCTGCTGGCATTTTAATAGGAATTGCATTGAATTTATAAATTGCTTTGGATAGTATGGACATATTAATGATATTAATTCTTCCAATCCATGAGCATGGTATATTCTTCCCCTTGTTTATATCTTCCTCTATTTCTTTTTTCAGTGTCCCATAGTTTTCCGAGGACAGGTTTATTACATACTTGGTTAAGTTTATTCCAAGGTACCTTATTTTTTTAGTGGCAATGGTAAATGGTATTGTTTTTTTAGTTTCTCTCTCTGAAAGTTCATTGTTGGTGTATAAGAATGCCATTGATTTCTGGATGTTGATTTTGTACCCAGCTACCTTGCTAAATTCATTTATCAAATCTAGTAGTACTTTGATGGAGTCTTTAGGGTTTTCTATGTACAATATCATGTCATCTACAAATAATGACAGTTTTCCTTCCTCCTTTCCATTTTGGATACGTTTTATGTTTTCTTCCTGTCTGATTACTGTGGAAAGGACTTCCAGTACTATATTAAATATGAGTGGTGAAATTGGACATCCCTGTCTTGTTCCTCTTTTAAAGGGAAATGATTTTAGTTTTTGACCATTGACTATGAAGTTGGCTACAGGTGTGTCATATATGGCCTTTATTATGTTGAGGTATGATCCCTATATTCCCACCTTGCTGAGAGTTATCAGAAATGGGTTCTGGATTTTGTCAAATGCTTTTTCAGCGGCTATTGATATGAATATATCATTTCTGTCTGTAATTTTGTTTATGTGATGTATCACATTTATTTCTATGCAGATTACACCAGCCTTACATCCCCAGGATGAATCCCACTTAGTCGTGGTGTATGCTCTTTTTAATGTATTGCTGGATCCAGTTTGATAGTATTTTAGTGAGGATTTTAGCATCTATGTTCATCAGGGATATTGGCCTGTAATTTTATTTCTTTGTAGTGTCTCTACCTGGTTTGGGAATAAGGATGATGCTGGTGTCATAAAAAAGAATTTGGGAGTTTTCCATCCTCTTGAATTTTCTAGAATAGTTTGAATAGAATAGGTGTTGATTCTTCTTTGAATGTTTGGTAAAACTCGCCTGTAAATCCATCTGGTCCAGGACATTTGTTTGCTGGGAGATTTGGATTACTGCTTCAATTTCATTAGTTGTTATGGGCCTATTCAGGTTTACTGCCTCTTTTTGATTCATCTTTGGAAGGTTGTAAGCTTCTAGGAATTTGTCCACTTCACCCATGTTGTCCAGTTTGTTGACATATAGTTGCTAGTAATATTTTCTTACAATCCTCTGTATTTCTGTTGGGTTGGTGGTTATATCAACTCTTTCATATCTGATTTTATTTATTTGGGTCCTCTCCCTTTGTTTCTTAGTGAGTCTGGCTAAAGGTGCATCAATCTTATTTATCTTTTCAAAGAAACAGTTCCTAGTTTCATTGATTTTTTTGTATTGTTTCTTTAGTCCCTATGTCATTAATTTCTGCTCTGATCATTATTATTTATTTCCTTCTACTTCCTCGGGGATTTTCTTGCTGTTCTCATTCTAGTTCTTTTAGTTATTGTGTTAGATGGTTCATTAGAGGTTTTTCCTGTTTCTTGAGATAGGCCTGTAATGCTATGAATTTTCCTCTCAGGACTGCTTTCACTGTGTCCCACCGATTTTGGCTTGTTGTTTGTAAATTTTCATGATTTTCCATTAAGTATTTGATTTTTTCCTTGATCTCGTTGGTAAATCTTTCATTGTTTAATAGCATGCTATTTAGATCCATGTGTTTGAATATTTTTGACTTTTTTTATACTGGCTGATTTCTAGTGTCATGGCATTGTGATCTGTGAACATGCCTGATACGATTTCAACCTTCTTAAATTTGTAAAGGCTTTCCCTGTGCCCTAACATGTGGTCTATTTGGGGGAATGTTCCATGTACACTTGAGAAGAATGTGTATTCTGCTGCTTTGGGGTGAAAAAGTCTGTAAATGTCAATTAAGTCCATTAGGTCTAGGGAGTCATTTAAGGTCTGTGTTTCCCTGTTGATTTTTTGTCTTGATGATCGGTCCAATGCTGACAGTGGGGTGTTAAAGTCCCACATTGTGATTGTGTTGCTGTCAATCTCCCCCTTAAAGTGTACCAAAATTTTTTTATATATTTAGGTGCTCCTATATTGGGTGCATAAATGTTTATAAGGGTTATTTCCTTCTGTTGCATTGATCGCTTTAATACTATGTAGTGACATTCATTGTCTCTTGTTATGGTCTTTATTTTGAAGTCTATTTTGTCACAAATAAGTAGTGCTACTCCAGATTTTTTTCCTTTCTATTTGCATAGAATATTTTATTACATCCCTTCGCTTTTAACCTATGTGAGTCTTTTGCTCTTAGGTGGGTCTCTTGTAGATAGCTTGTATTTGGGTCCAGTTTTTTTTATCTATTCAGCTACTCTATGTCTTTTGATTGGACCATTTATTCCATTTAGATTTAAGGTCACTATTGATATTGATATATACTTATTTAATGCCATTTTCCCCCTTTATGGTCATGTACATTTTCTCACCATTCTTTTTTAGAGCAGTCCTTTTAGCATTTCTTGCAAACCTGGTTTGGTAGTACTGAACTCATATAGCCTTTTTTGTCTCAGCAGCTCTTTATTTCACCTTCAATTTTAAATACAGCCTTGCTGGATAAAGCAATCTTGGTTGCATGTTCTTGCTTTTCATTACTTGAAGAACTTCATGCCACACCCTTCTGGCTTGAAGAGTTTCTGTTGAGAGAGCTGATATCAAACTTATGGGGGTTCCCTTGTGGGTAACTGTTTGTCTCTCTCTTGCAGCCCTTAATATTTTCTTTGTCCTTGGCATTTGCCATTTTAATTATGATGTGTCTTGGAGAAGATCTCTGTGGTTCCTTCTTCTTTAGAACATTCTGTGCTTCCTGAACTTGATTGGCTTTCTTCCTTGCCAGCATAGAGACATTTTCTGTCATTATTTCCTCCACCAAGTTCTCTATCCCTTGCTCTCTTTCCTTCCCCTCTGGCACTCCTATAATCTGAACGTTGTTTCACTTCATGATGTCCCAAAGCTCCTATAGACTGTCCTCATGCTTTTTAAGTGTTTTTTCTTTTTGCTCCACTGGTTTTTTTCTACCTTGTATTCTAAGTCACGTATCCTATCCTCTGCTTCATTGAGCCTGCTTTTAATTCCTTCCAGTGCATTCTTGATATCAGGTACAGCATTCTTTATTACTTTCTGATTTTTGTTTATGTTATGTATCCCTTTTTTCATGTTTTCACTAAGATCCTCGAACTTATCATCTAGTGCATTGTTTTTCTCATTAATTTCCTTGAACATCTTTATTATCATTACTCTGAACTCTGTTTCTGATAACTTGCTTAACTCTATCTCATCAAAGTCTTTTTCTGGCAATTTTTCCTTTTCTTTATTTTGAGGGTGGTTTCTTTGTCTCCTCTTTGGTGGCTCTCATTGTTTGTATCTACATGTTAAATATATTTGTTGTCTCACAGTCTTACATGGAGGGATTTTGTATTGTGAGTCCAGTGGAGCCCAGAGGTATGTTTTACTTACACTTCTGAGCTCTTTGCTGTAGGCATGTCCCTCTTGTGGGTGTCCCTTTTGTGGTTTCTTTATGTTCTCCTGTTGTGGTTGGGTCTAGATTGTCATTGATCAGTCCTTGGGAGGACCCTCCTCTCAGGTTGGCTAACTGTGTCTCAGCCCCAACCTCATCATGTAAGCTGTTGTACGGGTGTTGGCAAGGCAGTACAATACTCAACTGGACTTCCAGGAAACAAGAGGTATCTTATAAAATATCTTGACAATAACAATGAAAATGACCCAAGTGAAAATAGAACTGGGACAGTGAAGGGAGAACACAAATTCTAGAGAAGAAAAAAAAAGGATAGAAAAAAGGAAAGGAAAGCTTAAAGAGAGAAAAGTATATTGTTGTTAATAGCGATGAAAATTTAGAAAATAATAATAATAAACTAAAATAAGATGTAAAAAATTGAGAAGCTATTGCGAGATAAAAGAGGCAGAGAAAGGATTCTGAAAATGGCAAGCAAAAAATTAAGGGAGAGAATAGGAATAGGATAATAGTTGAAAATGAAAAAATAAAAATACAATAAAGAGAATAAGAGAAACTAACAATTGTACAAAAAGACAGGAAGACAGAAGGGAGAAAAACAAAAGAATTAAAGAAAAGAAGAAAAAAGAAAGAAAAAGAAAAGGCATGGCAATGGATCAAGAGGAGAGAGAGACAGAGATAAAGCCCAGAAGGGAGGGAGTCCAATAAGAAATTTGGGGGAAACTATAGAGAAAAGCAGTAAACTTGTTGGTTATAATGACAAAGTCACAACAATTAAGCGGGGAATGTCAAGAAAGTCTTTCTAGCAGAAGCAATGATAAAGCAAAACAAAGCAAATAAACAAAATAAAACAGAAATAAAACCCAAAAAAAGCTAAGAAAAACAAAATTCTTTAAAAAAAAGTAATTAAAATTTTTAAAATATATATATATAATTTTAAAAGAAAAAAAATAATAATTTTTTCCTTTCTCTTCTTCCTAAGGGAAAAAGAGAGAGAAAAAAAGAGAGTCAATCAGGTGAGTTTCTTCTGGGCGTATTATATTGTCTGCGGCTCACTGTTTTGTGTGATTTCCGTTCTCCTGGGAGCTACTTGTGTATCAGCCAATGTGAGGAGCTGTCTAGGTTTGGCTCTGGTGTCCTTAGGTAGATGGTTGTTCTAAGGCTCTCTATGGATCACCTCCTCTTGTGAGATATTTTGCAACCTTGTAGTTACCTGGTTTTACTCCAGAGTCTTCTATAGAGTCTTTAGGATGCAGGATGTCTAGCGTGGCTCAGGATAACACTCCCCTTACTTTGAGGTTTTGCTGACAAGCACTCACTCTGAGCAAGTTAGTTTCTGCTCCACACCCAGCTCCTCTGTCTCTACCCTATCCTCTGATTCTAGTTCCCCGTGCACTGCCCTGCTGCAGCTTCAGATTCACTTCATCCTGGTGCCTTTTCTGTATGGGCCATTTCAGCAGCCTTGGCTCAGTGGGTTAGATCAAAAAACATTCCAGTGAGCCCTTTGCCTGCCCAGCCACCAGCAGGGGTGGCAATGTTTCCTCCAGTTCTCACACAATACTTCCTGAGAGTCTTATTCTTATGTCCTCCTGTGAGCTGTTCTCCCTTCCCCCTCAGGACTGTACCCTGTGGGGGTATCTCGGGGATCAGTGAGCTGGACAAGCCCCTTTCCCTTTGGAGGTGGTGCTTCTCGGCTACAGGAGAGGCAGGCATGCTCCACCCCTCCTTTCCCAGATCTGGTTGGCTGGTCGCACCAGGCACAGCCCTTAAACAGTCTACTCTGCAGACACCAATCCCAGCTTCAGCCTTTCTGTCCATCCAGTGCATGCCGGGAAGGTGGGAGACAGTTCAGCAATCAAAAATTCAAAAATGCTCAAAGCAACACACAAGCAGAAAGTCTTCCCTGCAAGGTCCGACCACCCATGCACCAAGGCACCCAGCAGGAGGGGACCCAAAGTCACCTCCACGTAGTTCCCCTGCGCTGCTGGTCTCAGTAAAGCTGAGATGACTCCATGAACCACCACGGCACCCCTCAGGGCTGGTCTAAAATCCCAGACTCTCCTCACTGGGAACTAAGGGCAGGAGGGCTCTCCTCCCCTTCCCCACGCCACACAGATTCAGTGTTTTCTGGGGATCAACATACTGCCTTACAGGGAGGCAGAGGGTCCCTGTGTTTGGCTGCTCAGTGCAGAGCGCTGGTCCCTTACTACTTAGGGTACCACACACTTTGGGATAGCCTTTCCTATGGTCAGTACCCTGAGCATTAAACATCGGTCCCGGCCACCATTAGAAGCTTTGCTTCACTAAGAAGGTGTTGTCCCCTCCTGGAGCACACACAGATCCCCTGGGTCCCTCTGCTCTCCAAGCCAGGCACTCCTTCCCCTGTCCTCTGCTTCTGTCTGAGATCCGCGCTTTTGGATGCCAGTTCGCACTCCTGAAGGGAGGGAGCTTTGCAGCCTTCAAGCCTCCGGGCTTGGAGCCCAGCACAGGCTTCGGGGGGTGGACTCTCTGATGTTTCTTCAGTGCTCCCTACTCATGATTTGACCACTCAGGTATGTTTCTCTGTTTTTTCCAAGCTGGCTACATAGTATTTTAGGAGTAAATCAAGTCCGTGGCTGGGAGCAGGGGTGCTCTGCTGCTTCTCACAGTGCCACCGCTTCCTCTTCCACAATATAAATTCTTAATGGCCACTTTGTAAGCTTCCACACCTCAGGAGAAGAAAGACCAGTAATACTTGTGGGACAGAAAATGCTGGACACCAGTAATCAAATCATGTAAGGAACTAAAACTGCCAAAAAGCACCTGATTGCACATCTGCCTTCCTGTTGACTCAACTCCACTGCCCAGGACCACAAACCAAACCCCCAAAATCCACTGGTGACAAAAGCATCCTGCCAGTGACTGCATATAAGGATGAAACTCCAGATCCTAAGAGCTGCCATCATGGACCCAATACCCTTTGGCTCCATGCTGTGTAGCTCTTCCCTTTCAATATCCCCATCCCCCATCACCTTTTCTTTAAGTAAATTCAATTTTTCTTTATTCACTGTCTGAGATTGCTTTTCAGCCTGCTCATGCACCATGGACTTTAACCTTTTACTACCTTTTTGACAAATTGTCTTGATTCAAATTTTTAAAATATAACTTCCACGAAGAGATCCAGCCAAACTCTCCCCAGTTACTATTTCAAGAGTGTTCTTAGTACAAAAATATCATCATCACCTGAAAGCTCAATGGAAATACACATTCCCAGGTCACACCCAGACCTGCTGAATCAGAATCTTCATTTTTAAATATTCCCTAGGAGATTAGTATGCTCTTTAAAATTTGAGGAACACGGCTCTCACCAAGCAAAGTAACTCATTAGAGCATCTTCTAGGAAAACTCAAGCTTGCTGGTTATTTTTGGTTCTCTGTTCCTGTTTTGTAATTCACTTCCTAGTTTCACCATCCTCCATCTTCATGTCTATCAGATACATAGGCTTATTATGAATTTTTGCTCTCAGGCTAACAGAAAGTGAAATAATACAAACAATAGCATCTGTTCCTTTCAATTAAATGCTATCACAGTTAAGCTATCATGATTAAACACAATAAAATGTGTGCAGGCATTTGGCCAGAAGAGATTAATCTGTCAATAATTTTATTACCATCTTGTCTATGTTCCCTATTCAGAAGTACTTATTTTCAGTACTTAGAGCCTTGACCCATTGAACATCCCATTGATGATGATCATGATGATGATCATGACAATAATAATAATAATAATAATAATAATAAAAGTTTTACAGAGATTAGGGACTGCAGGCCAGGTTACCATGCCTTCTCAAATTTCCACAATTTAGAATCACATTTCCCACTTCAAATCTGGGCCACATAAATGTGAAAGGGACATGCATACCCTGCCCTCCATATTTCATCAGCAAAGAGAACACAAAATGGCTCTATGTCTGGGAAACAATCGCTTTTCTCTGGCCTACGTGGCCAGCAGAAGAAAAGGACAAGCCCAGAATTCCCCAGGCTCTCTGTTTCACTCAGGGTAATTGAATAAAATTATCCATTATATTTCCCTTTCAAACATACCAGAATTTCTTAAATGTTATGGAAGCGAAACAAGGTACAGTTCTTATTCATTTCTCTTTTAGAATTATCTGAACATTTCATAAGCCACAAATAATATGATTTTCAACACATAGTATTTTGTACATAAAGGTATAAAGGCCTCAGTTTTCGAACGCCTCCTTTGATGAACATTTTAGTTTACGAATGCCATATACCCAGAAGTAAATGCTTCAGTTTTCGAACACCCATCAGAAGTTTAATATGCCATAGGGCTTCCACTGAGTGCAAGATACTGAGGGCTAGCTGTCCTCTATTGAGTCCTGAGCACCTGCGTAACACGGAGGTGATATTTTGGCTTATTTGGTGACTGTGTGCACTCAATCTGTGCTCATCTCATCTCAGGAGCACTCTTGCAACCAATTTGTTTTTGTGACTGTGTGCAATCAGTCTATGTTAATGTCATCTCAGGTGCCCTCTGCTAATCACCCCTTGCTGTGAGAAATGGATAAAAGCTGCAAAGCCAACAGAATCATTAACAGAACAACAATAGAGGTAAAGAAGAAAATTATTTCCAAACATAAAAGTGTTGTCCATGTATGTGATCTGGCAACGCAATTTGGTATGGCCAAATCTACAATTTGTACCATCTTGAAAAATAAAGAAGCCATTAAAGGAGTCAATGTTGCAAGACATGTTAAAACACTTACAAGACAAAGAACACAAGACAATTGAAGAAGTGGAAAAATTGCTTTTCATATGGAAAAATGAAAAACAGTTGGCCAGTGACGGCATTTCTGAGAGCAAGATTTGTGAAAAAGCTTTACAGTTGCATGCTGACCTCATCAAAAACACCCCTGGAACAAGTTCTGAGAATGATATTTTCAAGGCAAGTAGAGGGTGGTTTGAAAAGTTTAAGAGGAGAACTGGCATACACAGTATGGTGAGACATGGTGAAGCTACTAGTGCCAACAAAGACGCTGCCAACCAATTTGTTTTGGAATTTAAAGATTACGTAGAGGCAGAGGGTTTCCTTCCCCAACAAGTTTTCAGCTGTGATGAGACAGGCCTCTTTTGGAAGAAAATGCCAAAGAGGACCTACATAACAAAGGAGGAGAAATCATTGCCAATACACAAGCCCATGAAAGACAGGCTAACCCTTTTATTTTATGGGAATGCAAGGGGGGATTTTAAATTGAAGCCTTTGCTAGTCTACCATTCTAAGAACTCCAGGGTATTCAAGAAAAACAATGTCATAAAAAGCAAATTGCATGTGATGTGGAGGGCAAAGAGCAAAGTTTGGGTAACCAGGAAATTTTTTATTGAGTGAGTTCATGAAGTGTTCGGGCCAAGTGTAAAAAAATACCTCCAAGACAAAAATCTTCCAATGAAGTGCCTGCTTGTTATGGATAATGCTCCAGCTCACCCTCCAGGCTTAGAGGACAAGTTGATGGAAGAGCTCAGTTTTATCAATGTGAAGTTTTTGACCCCCAACATAACTCCACTCATCCAGCCCATGGACCAGCAGGTCATATTTAATTTTAAGAAGCTTTACACTAAAGCACTGTTCCAAAGTTGCTTTGAGCTGACCTCGGACACAGAGCTAACCCTCAGAGAGTGCTGGAAGAATCATTTCAATATCCTACTTTGCTCACATCTCATAGACAAAGCATGGAGGGATGTGTCTCACAGAACAATGAAGTCAGTATGGAAGAAATTGTGGCCAGAAGCTGTCCATGAATGTGTATTTGAGGATGTTGAAGACGATGCCCCTACTGTTGAGAATACTGTGTCTCAGAAAGTCCATGGGCTTAGAAGTGAGTAGTGATAATGTAGATGAGTTAGTGGAGAGCCAGAAGACTGAACTCTCCACAGAAGAACTTCAAAACATTCTGACGGAGCAGCAACAGGTGGCAACTGAGGAATTGTCTGTGGAGGAGAAGGAGAAGGGAAGAGAAAGTGTTTCTATTGCACTGATCAAAGAAATGTGTGAAAATGGGTTGAAGTGCAAAATTTTGTTGAAAAATATCACCCTGATAAAGCTGCTGTAAGTCATGCCACTTACACTTTCAATGATAATGCTATATCTCACTTTAGACAAATTTTAAAACATCAGAAAAAGCAAATGTAAATTGAAAAATTTTTAGTGAGGAAAAGATCCAGTGAGTGTGAACCAGCTGTCAGTGGTGTAAAAAATCAAGGGAAGGAATGGCAGGAGAGGAGTCACCTACAGTGATTATGGAAGAGGGCTACAGAACACCTGAAGAAAAGTCACCTATTGTGATTCTGGAAGATGATCACAGAACACATGAAGAACAGACACCTATTGTGATTATTGAAGGGGACCCCCCCATCCAAACCATGAATATCATCGCTGCAGGTAAGAAAAAATTACATTTCATTTTTATCATCTATAATACTGTTTTTACATTGTGTTTATTATTGCTTTTACAGTACAGTATATTGTGTTTATTGCTCTCATTGTATATCATTTTATGGATCTGTGGTAACATTAGATAATAAAATTCATGTTAAATTGCTGTTTTAGGGATTGATTTTAAATGTCTGGGATGTATTAATCCATTTTGCATTACTTTCTGTGGGAAACTGTGCCTCAGTTTTCAAACTTTTCAGAACTCGCATAGTCTTCCAGAATGGGTTACATTCAAAAACTGAGGTACCACTGTAGTAAGGATGGAGTTCCATTCATTCCCTTTTTCATTATTTACACTATTTATTTTTTTAATGTTTTAAATATTTCAGTTATAGTTGACATACATTATTATATTAGTTTCAGGTATAGAACCACTTCTCTTCTCCAGATTTCTGGCCTTCAAAACACTACCTTACATATTCACAGAGCCTGAAAAAGTTTAAGAAAGTCTTTCTATAAACATTCTCATTTACTCTTTCCAACTATCCAAAGGTAGGTATTACTATCCTTACCTTATAAATTAACAAACAAAATGAGACAATGCACAAAAATCACATTGAGAAATATGAACAACCATAAATTAACTGTTCTTCATGGAAAGGTATTATTTATTTGGCCTTGGTATTGAGGGAAATGCCCAGAAAGAATCATATATTTTAGATAAATGAGTTGAGTAACTGCTGGACTCCAAAAAATCAACAGATAACCTAAAAGTGCTTGTCACATATAGGACATTTATTTTATCCTTAATATGACTGCATCACTCCAAGGCATGTAAATTAATCATTTTATCTTCCCCCATACTTCCTTATCCCTGTCTATCAACTCACTATCTTAAAATTTTTCATACTATATTTGAGGGTTCTCTCTCCATCACCTAATTTATTCATGTGTCTTCTATAATGTTTTCCCTCTCTTTTTCCTTACTTAGTCTAGAATGTAATTAGATAATGCTTTTTCAGGAAATTGAAACTCTCTGGAAATGAGGTAGAATAAAAAGAGGATTAATTGGTTCATTAGTTAACTAATGTTATATAAATACCAATTTTCTTTCTATCATTATGGTTTTCTATGGAATCACACAGAATATACTTTTATGTCTAACTTATTTAGGTCTGCAACTTGTCTTGGAAATACACTAACATAAAAAAATAAAACAGAAGCTATTGGAACCAATATTGTAGCAGCTCTTTGAAACAGTAAGAGGTTTGCTACAACCAACCAAAGGCCCAATCAGGGAAAATATATCTTCAAAATGGCAGGAAAGATTTTTGGTGTTTCCACTAGCCCTAGCTGCCCTTGTGGAGTAGCGGTCTTGGTTTTAAGCCTATGGCAGCCTATTTGCCAATTCTGGACATCAAACCATAGGAACTAGAGCAGACTTTATTTGCAAATTATTGTGTATATCTGTTCTAATCTATCTGGAAGATACCTAAAGGGCTGATCCAAGGTGATCATCTCAGTTTCACATAGGATGGCAGGGAGGGAATGCAGTGGGCACTGCACATAAAAGATACAAAGTCGCTACAAACCTACTATATTAGCTTGCTAAGGACTGCCATAACAATGTGACATAAACTGGGTGACTTAAACAATAAAAATTTGCCCAGCTGAGCATGGCTCAGCAGTTGAGCATCGACCTAGAATCCAGGCGATCGAGGTTCGATTCCCTGTCAGGGCACATTCCTGGGTTGCAGGTTCAATACCCAGTCAGGGGTGTGCAGGAGGCAGCTGATCAATGACTCTCTCATCATTGATGTTTCAATCTATCTCTCTCCCTTTCCTTTCCTCTCTCTGAAATCAATAAAGATATATTAAAAATAAAAAAATAAAAATTAATTTTATCACAATTCTGGACACTAGAAATCTGAGGTATCTGAAGGATTAGTTTCTTCTAAGGCCTCTCTCGTTGGATTATAGATGGCCGTATATGGCCTGTGTCTTTACATGGTCTTCCTTCAGTGTATGCCTGTATCCTAATCTACACTTCTTATAGAAAACCAGTCATGTTGGACTTGGGTACACCGATATAAACTCATTTACCTTAATTACCACTTGTAAGGCCCCTATCTACAAATAGAGTTACAACATAAAATACTTGGGGTTAAGAATTCAACATATTAATTTTGAGGGGCACGATTCGGCCTCTAACAGCCACAGATTACTGGGGCAAAAGATAATCTGTGGAGACATACAACATACCATCTAAGGCCCATAGGAGAAGCTCGAGTGAAGACACTTTGGGAAATTATGACACTCAAGAGCAGCAATTTATATGGGAGAAATTTAGAAAGACATGCACATGCCAAGGCATGATGTATCCTCAGAAAAGACCTAAGAAGAACCTTTTACCACAGGCTGTTCCCTAGGCTCAGAGTAGGCCTAACTAAATGGTGGAGTAACCCAGCACAAGGCCAATCTGAAAAGACTAGGAAAAGAAGCTGATATGTCTTATTTTTTTATGCTTTTTGTTTGTCTGTTTGATCTCCTGGAATTCCAAGAAATCTGTCAAAGCATGAGCTGAAAACAACTAAAGGAATGCTCTTCAGTTATCACACATGACAAGGGAAAGTCATTGCAAATACAGTTTGTAAATGTCTCAAAACAAATGGACAACAACAGCCTTTAAAAATCAAAATACTGTTAAAAATTTTTAAAAGTAAACTCTATGAAAATGAGAGGATCTAATTTGATTTCCTGAGTTGCTACATTATAATAGTCAAATACCCAATTTTCAACAAAAGTTAAAAACACAAGGTATACAGAGAAACAGAAATATAAGGCTCATTCAAAGAAAGAAAATAATTGGTGGAGTGGAAGATGGCAGCACCCTGAGAAGCAGAACAGCGCCCCCGCTCCCAGCCACAGACTCAATTTACTCCTAAAATCCTACGTAGCCAGTTAGGAAAACCCAGAGAAACATACATGAGTGGACGGTGAGTGGGGAGCATTGAAGAACCATCACAGAGTCCAGTAAGAGAGGGGGGGGTGTAGGAAGGAGAAGTCCCCCCTAAAGCCTGTGCCGGGCTCCAAGCCCAGAGGCTTGGAAGCTACAAAGCTCCCTGCCCTTGGGAGTGTGGAACAGCATCAAAAGCGGGGATCTCACACCAAGAGTGACTAGAGGGGAAGGAGCACCCTGCGCACAGGGCAGAGGGAACCAGGAAAGTGGTGAGTCCACAAGGAGGAGAGGGCACCTTCCTAGGAAACAAAACCTCTAATGGCACACAGCACCTTCTAGTGAAACAAAGCTTCTAGTGGCAACTGCAACCAGCGTCTAATGCTCGGGGTGCAGATGATAGAGAAGGCTGTCCCAAAGTGTAAGGCACCCGAGTGGTAAGGGAACAGAGGGCTGCGCTGAGCAGCCACACACGGGGACCCTCTCCTGTAAGGCATTCTGTTGAGCCCCAGAAAGCACTGAATCTGCTCCTAGTGCAGAGAGGCTGGGATCTGTGACTAACCCTGAGGGGCGCCATAGTGGCACCTGAATCTGCCCCAGCTTTGCTGAGACCAGCAGGGCAGGGAACAGCCTGGAGCTTACTTTGGGTCCCCTCCAGCTGGATGCCTTGTGCGGGTGGCAGTACCTTGCAGGGCAGACTCTCTGCTTGTGTGTTGTGTTATGTGTTTATGAGTTTGATCACAGAACTGGTTCCCATCTTCCTGGCTTGCACCATGCAGAAAGACCAGTGGAGGTTGGGATTGAAGTCAGACTGTCTGAGGGGCGGGCCTGCTGAGACCAGCCAACCAGAGCTGAGCAGGGAGGGCCTGAGCACACCTGCATCTCCTGAAGCTAGAAACACTGCCCCCAATAGAAAAGGGGTGGGTCCAGCTCACTGAGGCCCCAGACACACCAGCAGGGCACAGTCATGAGGGGGAAGGGAGAGACACTCACAGGAGGACTGTACAAGAATAAGACTCTCAGGGACTGTTGTTTGGGAACTGGAGGGAAACAAGAAAAACAGTGCTGGGAACTGGCGGGCAAAGGGCTCACCAGAATGTTTTTGTAATCGAACCCACTGAGCCCAGGCTGCTGAAATGGCCCAAACAGAAGAGGCAACAGGCTAAAATCAATCTGAAGCTGCAGCAGGCCAGAGCCTGGGGAACTAGAATGAGAGGACAAGATAAGGACTGAGGACCTGGCTGTTGAGCAGACACTAACTGCGGCAGAGTGAGTGCCTGACAGCAAAACCTCTAAGGGGAGTGATACCCTGAGCTACACTTGCTATCCTTCACCCTAAAAGCTCTATAGAAGACTATGGAGTAAGACCAGGTAACTACAAGGTTGCAAAATAGCTGACAAGAGGAGACGGTCTATGGAGAGCCTCAGATCAATGATCTACCTAAAGACACCAGAGCTAAACCTAGACAGCTCTTCACATTGAATGATACACAAGTACCTCCCAGGAGAACTGAAATCAGCATACAAAACAGCAAGCCTCAGAAAACATAAACTGCCCAGCGCGGGGTGCTCCTTCCCCTCTAGTCACTCTTGGTGTGAGATCCCCACTTTTGATGCTGTTCCACACTCTCATAGGAGGATCATCTCAAGGACTGATCAACGACAATCTAGACCCAACCACAACAGGAGAACATAAAGAAACCACTCACCTAATTGACTGTATTTTTTTCTTCTCTTTTTTTGTTTTGTTTTGTTTTGTTTTTTGTTTTGTTTTTCTTTTTGGTTTTTTTTGTTTGTTTTTTGTGTGTTATTTTTCCCTCTTTTTTCCATAGGAAGAAGAGAAAGGGGAGAAAATTTGTTTTTTCTTCTTTTTTAAATCTTATAATAATTATTTTTAATTTTTTTAAAAAAAACATTTTTTAACTAATTTTTTTCTCTTTTTTATCCAAGAATTTTGTCTTGCTTAGCTTGTTTTTAGTTTTGTTTTGTTTATTTGCTTTGTTTTGTTTTATCCTTGCTTCAACAATCAAGACTTTTTTGATATTCCCTGCTTAACGACTGGGACTTTATCATTATAACCAAGTTTATTGCTTTCCTCTATAGTTTCCACCAAACCTCTTACCGAACTCCCTCCCTGCCTGGGCTATATATCTCTATCTCCTCTCGATACATTGACAAAACTTTTTTTACTTTTCCTTTTTTCTTTTTCTACTTTTCATTCATTCTTTTGTTATCCTCCCTTCTGTCTTCCTGTTTGATTCTTACTTTCTCTTATTCTCTTTATTGTATTTTTGTTTTCTCGTTTTCAACTATTATCCAACTACTATTCTCTCACTTAATTTTTTGCTGGACCTTCTTTCAGAATCTTTTCTTTGCTTCTGTTATCTCCCAGTAGCTTATCTATTTTTTACATTTTAGTTTAGTATTATTTTATTAATTTTCACAACTATTAACAACATATGCAACACTCTAAGTGATACTTTTCTTTCTCTCTTTCTTTTTTTTAAGTATTTTGGTGTGTGTGTGTGTGTGTGTTCTCCCTTTACTCTCCCAATTGTATTTTCATGTGGGTTGTTTTCATTGTTACTGTCAAGATATTTTGTAAGATACCTCTTGTTTCCTGGAAGTTTGGTTGTATATTGTCCTGCCTGGAGAGCACCTGTACAACAGCTTAAACGAGGAGGTTGGGGCTGAGAAACAGTTAGCCAACCTCAGAGGAGGATCATCTCAAGGACTGATCAACAACAATCTAGACCAAACCACAACAGGAGAACATAAAGAAACCACAAAAGGGACATCCGCAAGAAGGACACGCCTACAGCACAGAGCTCAGAAGTATAAGGAAAACATATCTCTGGGCTCCACTGGACCCACAAGACGAAATCCAATCCGACAAGACTGGAAGACAGCAAATATATCTAATATATAGATACAAACACTAAGACCTACCAAAATGAGGAGACAAAGAAACAACCCTCAAGTTAAAGAAAAGGAAAAATCGCCAGAAAAAGACGTTGATGAGATGCAGTTAAGCAAGTTATCAGAAATAGGGTTCAGAGTATTGATGATGAAGATGTTCAAAGAAGTTAAGAAGACACTAGATGTAAAGATCGAGGACCTTAGTGAAAGCATGAAAAAAGAGATACATACCATGAACAAAACTCAGACAGAGATAAAGAATGCTGTACCTGATATCAACAATGCACTGGGAGGATTTAAAAGCAGGCTCAATGAAGCAGAGGGCAGAATAAGTGACTGAGAAGACAAGGTAGAAAAAATCAATCAATCAGAGCACCAAAAAGAAAAATCATTTAAAAACCATGAGGACAGTCTAAGGCAGCTTAGGGATAACATGAAGCGAAACAGGGTTCAGATTATAGGAGTGCCGGGAGGGGAGGGGGCGTGCGGGGGGAAGAGAGCAAGGGATAGAGAACTTAGTGGAGGAAATAATGATAGAAAACTTCCCTAGGCTGGTGAAGGTAAAAGATACACAAGTTTAGGAAGCACAGAGGGTTCCAAACAAGAGGGACCCAAAGACACCCACTCTAAGACACATCATAATTAAAATGGCAAATGTCAAGGACAAAGAGAAAATATTAAAGGCTACAAGAGAGAGACAAGCAGTGACCTACAAGGGAACCCCCATAAGGCTGAGAGCTGATTTCTCAATGGAAACTCTTCTGTCCAGAAGGGAATGGCATGAAGTTCTCAAAGTAATGAAAAGCAAGAACATGCAACCAAGACTATCATCTAAAATTGAAGGTGAAATAAAGAACTTCCCAGAAAAAAAAAAAGGCTAGATGAGTCCAGTACCACCAAACCAGCATTGAAAGAAATGCTGAAAGGCCTCCTTTAAGGAAAGGAAGGGTCCAGCCAGGCATGGCTCAGCACTTGAGCATCAAACTAGGATCCAGGCAATTGGGGTTTGATTCCCATTCAGGGCACATACCCAGGTTGTGGCCTCGATCAATGGCTCTCTCATCATTGATGTTTCGCTCTCTATCTCTCCCTCTCTCCTTTCCTCTCTCGGAAATCAATAAAGATATATTTTTTAAAAAAAAAGAAAAAGAAAAAGAAAAAGTAGGAATAGTGAGAAAAAGGGACATCAGCAAAAAGGGGAAAAATGGCATTAAATAAGTTTATATCAATAGTAACCTTAAATCTAAATGGAATAAATGGTCCAATCAAAAGATATAGGGTAGCTGAATGGATAAGAAAACAGGATCCAAATATATGCTTTCTACAACAGACCCACCTGAGAGAAAAGACTCACACAGGCTAAAAGTGAAGGGATGGAGTAAAATATTCCATGTAAATGGAAAGGAAAAGAAAGCTGGAGTGTAAATTCCTATTTCTGACAAAACAGACTTCAAAATAAAGACCATAACAAGAGACAAAGATAGTCACTACATATTACTAAAGGGATAGATCCAACAGGAGGAAATAACCCCTATGAACATTTATGCACCTAATACAGGAGCACCTAAATATATAAAAAATTCTTGGGGGACTTCAAAGGGGAGATTGACAGCAACACAATCATAGTGGGGGACTTGAACACACCACTGTCAGCATTGGACACATCATCAAGCCAAAAAAAATAAGCAGGGTAATGCAGATCTTAAAGGACTCACTAGACCTAATGGATTTAATTGACATTTACAGAACATTTCACCCTAAAGCAGCAGAATACACATTCTTCTCAAGTGCACATGGAACATTCTAAAAAATGGACCACATGTTAGGGCACAAAGCAAGTCTCTACAAATATAAGAAGACTGAAATCATATCAAACACCTTCTCGGATCACAATGCCATGAAACTAGAAATCAACCACAACAAAAAAACTCAAAAATATTCAAACACATGGAGGCTAAAAGCATGTTATTAAACAATGAATGGGTTACCAAGGAGATCAAGGAAGAAATCAAACACTTCATGGAAATTAGCAAAAATGAACACACATAACCCAAAACCTAAGGGACATGGAAAAAGCAGTCCTGAGAGGAAAATTCATAGCATTACAGGCCTGTCTCAAGAAACAAGAAAAAGATCTAATGAACCATCTAACACAACAACTAAGAGAACTATAACAAGAACAGGAAGAAAAACCCCAAGGAAGTAGAAGGAAGGAAATAATAAAAATCAGAGCAGAGATTAATGACATAGAGATGAAAAAAACAATACAAAAAATCAATGAAAACAAGAGCTGGTTCATTGAAAAGGTAAATAAGATAGATGCACCTTTAGCTAGACTCACTAAGAAATAAAGAGAAAGGACCGAAAAAAATAAAATAAGAAATGAAAGAGACGATATAACAACTGATCCGGCAGAAATACAAAGGATTGTATGAAAATATTATGAGCAACTATATGCCAAAATATTGAACAACATAGGGGAAATGGACAAATCCTTAGAAGCATACAAACTTCCAAAGATGAATCAAGAAGACGCAGAAAACATGAATAGGCCGATAACAACTAATGAAATTGAAGCACTAATCAAAAAACTCTCAGCAAACAAAAGTCCTGTACCAGATGGATTTACAGGCGAGTTTTACCAAACATTCAAAGAAGAATTAACACCTATTCTATACAAACTATTCTAGAAAATTCAAGAGGAGGGAAAACTCCCAAACTCTTTTTATGAGGCCAGCATCACCCTAATCCCAAAACCAGATAAAGATTCTACAAAGAAAGAAAATTACAGGCCAATATCCCTGATGAACATAGATGCTAAAATCCTCACTAAAATACTAGGAAACCAGATCCAGCAATATATTAAAAAGATCATACATGATAACCAAGTGGGATATATTCCAAGGATGCAAGGCTGGTACAACATCCGCAAATCAATAAATGTGATACATCACATAAACAAAATGAAGGACAAAAATCATATGATCATATCAATAGACGCAGAAAAAGCATTCGACAAAATCCAGTACCCATTTCTGATATAAACTCTCAGCAAGGTGGGAATAGAGGAATCATACATCAACATAATAATATGACAGACCTACAGCCAACATCATACTCAATGGGCAAAAACTAAAACCATTTCCATTAAAAACAGGAACTAGACAGGGATGTCCACTTTCACCACTCTTATTCAACATAGTACTAGAAGTCCTCACCATAGCCATCAAACAGGAAAAAAATATAAATGGAATCCAAATTGGAAAGGAGGAAGTAAAACTGTCATTATTTGCAGATGACATGATACTGTACATAGAAAACCCTAAAGACTCCATCAAAGTACTACTAGATTTGATAAAATAATTTAGCAAGGTAGCTGGATACAAAATCAACATCCAGAAATCAATGGCATTCTTATACACAAACAATGAACTCTCAAAGAGAGAAACTAAAAAAGCAATACCATTTACCATTTCAACTAAAAAAATAAGATACCTAGAAATAAACTTAACCAAGGATGTAAAAGACCTGAACTCAGAAAACTACGTGACACTGAAAAAAGAAATAGAGGAGGATTTAAACAAGTGGAAGAAGATACCATGGTCATGGATTGGAAGAATTAATATCATTAAAATGTCTATACTACCCAAAGCAATTTATAAATTCAATGCAATTCCTATGAAAATACCAACAGCATATTTCACAGACCTAGAACAAACATTTCGAAAATTTATATGGAACCAAAAAAGACCCTGAAAAGCTGAAGCCACCTTGAGGAGAAAAAAAAACAGAGTGGGAGGGATCACATTACCAGACTTGAATCTATATTACAAAGCCACAGTAATCAGAACGACCTGGTATTGGTACAACAAAAGGCATATAGATCAATGGAACAGAAGAGAGACCACAGAAATAGACCCAGGCCATTATGGTCAGTTAATATTTCACAAAGGAGGCAAGAGTATCCAATAGAGTAAGGACAGTCTCTTCAATAAGTGGTGCTGGGAAAATTGGACAGATACATGCAAAAGAATGAAACTAGACCACCAACTTTCACCATACACAAAAATAAACTCAAAATGGATAAAAGACTTAAATGTAAGTCACGAAACCATAAAAATCCTTGAAGAAAACATAGGCAGTAAAGTCACAGACATCCCATGTAGTGGGCTTTTTACTGATGCATCTCCTAGGGCAAGAGAAACAAAGGAAAAAATAAACATATGGGACTACATCAAGCTAAAAAGGTTCTGCACAGCAAAACAAAACAGCCTCAAAATACAAAGGAACCCCACGGTTTGGGAAAACATTTGCCAAGGATGAATCTGATAAGGGGCTAATTTCCAAAGTGTACAAAGAACTCATAGCACTCAGCAAGAGAAAGACAAACAACCCAATTACGAAATGGGTAATGGCCCTGAATGGACACTTCTCCAAAAGGACATACAAATGGCCAAGAGACACATGAGAAAATGCTCGACGTCGCTAATCACCAGAGAGATGCAAATTAAAACCACAATGAGGCATCACTTCACACCTGTCAGAATGGCTACCATGAACAAATCAACAAATGATTTGTGCTGGCGAGAGTGTGGAGAAAGGGGAAGCCTAGTACACGGCTGGTGGGAATGCAGACTGGTGCAACCACTATTGAAGACAGTATGGACGTTCCTCAAAAAATTTAAAATGGAGCTGCCATTTGACCCAGTGATTCCACTCTTAGGAATGTATCCTAAGAATCCTGAAATATTTATCAGAAAGGATATATGTACCCCGATGTTCATAGCAGCACAGTTTACAATAGCTAAGACCTATAAACAACCCAAGTGCCCATCAGTAGATGAGTGGATAAAAAAGCTGTAGGACATTTACACCATGGAATACTACACAGCTGTAAAGAGGAAGAATCTTGTACCCTTTGGGACCGTATGGATGGACCTGGAGAATATTATGCTAAGTGAAATAAGCCAGGCAGGAAAAGACAAATATCACATGATCTCACTTATACGTGGAATCTAAAGAACTTAATAAACTGATGAACAGAATAGATTCAATGACATGGATGCATGGATGAGACTGATGAATGTCAGAGGGATGGAGGAGGCCCGGTAGGTGAAGGGGGAGAGAGTAACCAAAGAATTTATATGCATATATGCACAACCCAAGGACAGGAACAATGGTGGGGAGAGGGACTGGGGAGGGGTAAGGAACGGGGTGGAACGGGTCATTGGAGAGAAAAAGGGACATCTGTAATATTTTAAACAATAATAGAATTTTAAAAAAAGAAAGAAAGAAATAGTTCTGATGAACCATCTAACACAACAACTAAGAGAACTACAACAAGAGCAAGGAAAGCCCCGAGGAAGTAGAAGGAAGGAAATAATAAAAATCAGAGCAGAGATTAATGACATAGAGACTAAAAAAACAATACAACAAATCAATGAAACCAAGAGCTGGTTCTTTGAAAAGGTAAATAAGATTGATGCACCTTTAGGCAAACTCACTAAGAAACAAAGAGAGAGGACCAAAGTAAATAAAATCAGAAATGAAAGAGGCGATATAACAACTGACCCAACAGACATACAAAGGATTGTAAGAAAATACTATGAGCAACTATATGCCAACAAATTGGACAACATGGGGGAAATGGACAAATTCCTAGAAGCATACAACCTTCCAAAGCTGAATCAAAAAGTGGCACAAAACCTGAATAGGCCAATATCTAATGAAATTAAAGCAGTAGTAAAAAAAAAAAAAAAAAAATGCCAGCAAACAAAAGTCCTGGACCAGATGAATTTACAGGCGAGTTTTACCAAACATTCAAAAAAGAATTAACACCTATTCTATTCAAACTATTCCAGAAAATTCAAGAGGAGGGAAAATTCCCAAACTCTTTTTATGAGGCCTGTATCATCCTAATCACAAAACCACATAAACATACTACAAGGAAAGAAAATTACAGGCCAATATCCCTGATGAACAAAGATGCTAATATCATCACTAAAATAGTAGCAAACCAGATCCAGCAATACATTAAAAAGATCATACATCATGAACAAGTGGAATTTATTCCGGGGATTCAAGGGTGGTACGACATCCACAAATCAATAAATGTGATACATCACATAAACAAAATGAAGGACAGAAATCACATGATCATATCAATAGATGCAGAAAAAGCATTCGACAAAATCCGGCACCCATTTCTGATAAAAACTCTCAGCAAAGTGGGAATAGAGGAATCATACCTCAACATAATAAAGGCCATATATGACAGATCTACAGCCAACATCATACTCAATGGGCAAAAACTAAAACCATTTCTATTAAAACCCGGAAGACAGGGATGTCCACTTTCGTCACTCTTATTCAACATAATACTGGAAGACCTCCCCATAGCCATCAGACAGAAAGAAAACACGAAAGGTTTCCAAATTGGAAAGGAGGAAGTAAAACTGTCATTATTTGTAGATGACATGATATTGTACATAGAAAACCCTAAAGACTCCATCAAAGTACTACTAGATTTGATAAACAGATTTGGCAAGGTAGCTGGATATAAAATCAACATCCAGAAATCAATCGCATTCTTATACACAAACAATGAACTTTCAGAGAGAGAAACTAAAAATAACAATACCATTTATCATTGCAACTAAAAACATGAGATACCTAGGAATAAACTTAACCAAGGATGTAAAAGACCTGTCCACAGAAAACTACAGGACACTGAAAAAAGAAAGAGAGGAAGATTTGAACAAGTGGAAGAATATACCATTCTCATGGATTGGAAGAATTAATATCATTAAAATTCCCATACTACCCAAAGAAGTTTATAAACTCAATGCAATTCCTATTAAAATATCAACAGCATATTTCCCAGATCTAGAACAAACATTTCGAAAATTTACATGGAACCAAAAAAGACCACGAACACCTGCAGCCATCTTCAGAAAAAAGAACAGAGTAGGAGGGATCACATTACAGGATATCAAACTGTATTACAAAGCCATTGTAATCAAAATGGCATGGTATTGGTACAACAACAGGCATATAGATCATTGGAAAGGAACAGAGACCACAGAAATAGACCCATGCCATTATGGTCAGTTAATATTTGACAGAGGAGGCAAGATTATCCAATGGAGTAAAGACAGTCTCTTTAATAAGTGTTGCTGGGAAAACTGGACACATACATGTAAAAATATGAAACTAGACCACCAACTTTCATCATATCCAAAAATAAACTCAAAATAGATAAAATACTTAAATGTAAGTCACGAAATCATAAAAATCCTGGAAGAAAACATAGGCAGTAAAGTCACAGACATCACACATATTGGAATTTTCACTGATACATCTCCTAGAGTAAGGGAAACAGACAAAAAAAATAAACATATGGGACTACATAAAACTAAAAAGCTTCTGCACAGCAAAAGAAAACAGACTCAAAATACAAAGGAACCCGACGGTCTGGGAAAACAGATTTCCCAAGGATGTATCTGATAAGGAGCTAATTTCCAAAGTGTACAAAGAACTCATATTACTCAGGAAGAGGAAGACAAAAAAACCCAATTAAGAAATGGGTAATGGACCTGAATAGACACTTCTCCAAAGAGGACATACAGATGGCCAAGAGACACATAAGAAAATGCTCAACTTTGCTAATCATCAGAGAGATGCAAATTAAAACCACAATGAGGTATCACTTCACACCTGTCAGAATGGCTACCATCAACAAATCAACAAAGGACATGTGCTGGAGAGGATGTGGAGAAAGGGGAACCCTAGGACACTGCTGGTGGGAATGCAGACTGGTGCAACCACTATGGGGAACAGTATGGAGTTTCCTTAAAAAATGAAAAATGGAGCTGCCTTTTGAACCAGTGATTCCACTCCTAGGAATGTATCCTAAGAATTCTGAAACACTAATCAGAAAGAATATATATACCCCAATGTTCATAGCAGCACAGTTTACAATAGCTAAGATCTGGAAACAGCCCAAATGCCCATCAGTAGATGAGTGGATATAAAAGCTGTGGGACATATACACCATGGAATACTATGCAGCTGTAAAGAGGAAGAATCTTGTATCCTTTGGGACAGTATGGATCGACCTGGATAAAATTATGCTAAGTGAAATAAGCCAGGCAGAGAAAGACAAACATCACATGATTTCACTTATACATGGAATCTAAAGAACTTAATAATCTGATGAACAGAAGAGATTCAATGACATGGAAGCATAGTTCAGACTGACGAATGTCAGAGGGTTGGAGGAAGGTGGGTGGGTGAAGGGGGAGAGAGTAACCAAAGAACGTATATGTGTATATGCACAACCCAAGGTCACGGACAATGGTGGGGAGAGGGACTGGGGAGTGGGTTGGGATGGGGTGGAACGGGTCATTGGGGAGAAAAAGGGACATCTGTAATATTTTAAACAAAAATTAAATTTAAAAAATAAAAGTTAGCATACAACCAGAAGTTCCACTCCTAGGAATCTACTCAAAAGAATTGAAATCATATGTTCACACAAATAATTGTGCACTAATATTCATAACACTACTTTTAGATATTTAGTAATATCTATCAACTAATGAATGGATAAACAAATGTGGTATATCCTTATACTGCAATATATTTGGCAATAAAAATGAAGTATTGATGCATATTACAGCATGGGGATGCACCTTGTAACATTGTGCTAAGAGAAAGAAATCAGTCACAAAAGGCCACATGTTACATGATTCCATTTATGTGAAGTGTCCAGAGTACACAAATCCATAGAACCAGAACCCAGAGACAGAAAGTGGATTAGTGGCTCTCTGGAGTATTAGAGTATTGTGAGAAGGGAAAATGGAGGAATGGGAATGATTGCTAATGGATAAGGGATTTCTTTCTGTGGTGATGAAAATGTTTTAAAATTATATAGTGGTGCTGTTTGACAACTCTTTAATTGTACTAAACCGCACTGGATTATATATCTTTAAAATATTGAATGTTATGTGAATTACATTTCATAAAGCTGTTATATTAAAAATCAAACAATTAAAAAACAAAAAAACAAAACGAAATAAAATAATTGACAGAAACCAACAGACACTGAACTTAGTAGACAAAGACATAACAGTTGTCTAAAATATGCTCAAAAAGCTAAGGAAAAATATGGAATAAGAACTAAATGGATTCACGAAAACAATATTTGAATAAAATAAGAATGTTAAAGAGATGAGAATTATAAAATAAAAACAAAGGACATTATATGTTAATAAGAGGGTCAATATACCAAGAACATATACATTTATGAACATATATGCAGCAAATGTCATATCCCTAAAATATATAAACAAAATTTGGCAGGATTAAAGGGAGAAATAGACAGTTCTGCAATGATATTTCCAATAATGTAGAGAACCAAACATAAGATCAGTAAAAAACAGAGTACTTAAAAACACTATAAACCAATTGGACATAAGTGCTATATAAAGAAGACTCTACACCACAACAGAATGTATATTTTGTGAAGTGTACACTGAACATTCTCCCGAATACACACTGGGTTAGGCACAAAACAAATTTTAATAAGTTTTAAAAGGTTGAAATCATAAAAAAGATCTTTGCTTATCAAAATGGAGTGAAACTAGAAATTAATAATAGAACTGAAAAATTCACAAATGTGTGGAAATTAAAAAGTACACTCTCAAACAACCAATGAGTCAAATAAGAAATCACAAAGTAAATTAGAAAATATCTTCACACAAATGAAAACAAAAACACAAAATACATGGTATGCAGAGAAAGCAGTGTTAACAGGAAAATTTATAACTATAAGTGATTACATTAAAAATGAAGAAATACCTCAAATCAGTAATCTAACTTTACACATTAAGGAACCAGAGAAAGAAAAGAAACCTAAACCCAAAGAAAGCTGAATGAAGGAAATAAAGAGCAGAAAAACAATATAGAAAGTTAATAACAACAAAAGTTGATTCTTCCAAAAAATTAACAAAATTATCAAGCCTTTACTAGATTGAATAAGAAAAAATAGAGAAGACTCAAACTACTAAAGTCAGAAATGAAAGTGGGAACATTACTAGCAACTTTACAGAAATAAAAACGATTATAAGAAAATACTATGAACAATTGCACACCAGCTCGAATCACTAGAACTTGGAAAGCTATGTTAAGTAGAGGTGGCAAAAGTGAGAATCCTTGCTTTATTCTTGACCTTCGGGGAAAAGATTTTAGATTCTTACCATTGAGTATGATGTTAGCTGTGGGTTTTTAATATGTGGCCTTTATCATGTTCAGGAAGCTATCTTCTAATTTTATTGACTATTTTCTTTTATCATGAAAAAGTTTTAAATTTTATCAATTTTTTTATCCCTTCCACACCACATCCGCCCCACCCCCAGGCCTTCCCCATAATTTTGTCTGTGTCCATGGGTTATGCATTTTTTTCTCTCAATTTATTTTATTTTTTTAAATTTATCTTCACTGTTGAAAGTATAACAGATGTCCCTCTTTCCCCCCCCCCATTGATCCCCTCCACCCAACATCCACCGCTTTCCCCCCCAGGCCTTCTCCACACTATTCTTTGTGTCCATAGGTCATGCATATATGCATCTGAGTTCTTTGATTAATCTTTCCCCCTTCATTCCCTATCAACGCTTTCCCTCTGAAATTCGTCTGACTGCTCCATGGTTCTATATCTCTATCAAATTTGTTCATCAGTTTATTCTGTTCATTATATTCCACATATGAGTGAGATTGAACCATTTTTGCATTCTGGAGACACATAGTGATGGAATTTATTCCTTTTAATATGTTGCTTGATTCGGTTTGCTTTTTTTTTTATATGTTCTTGTTTTTTTATTGATTTCAGAGAGAGGAAGGGAGAGAAAAGAGAGATATAGAAACATCAATGATGAGAGAGAGTACTTGATCAGGTGCCTTCTGCATGCCCCCTGCTAAGGATCGAGCCCGAAACCTGGGCATGTGCTCTGAACAGGAATCAAACCTCGATCTCCAGTATCATAGGTTGATCTCAACAGCTGAGCTACGCCAGCTGAGCAGTTTGCTATTATTTTGTTGAGAATTTTTGCATTGCTATCCATAAAGGATGTTTGTCTATAGTTTTCCTTTCTTGCACTGTTTTTTTCTGGCTTTGGTATCTGAGTAATGCTGCTTTCATACAATTAGTTAGGAAGTGCTCCCCTCTCTTGAGGACTAGTGTTAATTCTTTCAATGTTGGTAAAATTAAGTAGTAAAACCATCATGTTCAGCTATTCTTTGTTGGGAGGTTTTTGATTACTGATTGAATAATCTAGCCAAGCAATGAAGCAAGAAAAGTAAATAAAAGTCAATCAAATTGGAAAGGAAGAAGTAAAATGATCTGTTTTCAGGTGATATCATTTTATATGTATAAAATCCTAAATATTCACAAAAACACTATTAGAGCTAATAAACTCAGAAACGTCACAGAATTCTAAATCAACACACAAAAAACAGTTGGATTTCTATACACTAATAATGAACAATTTGAAAAGTGCATGATGAAAACAACTGCATTCATAACACTAAAAAGAATAAAATACTTCAGAATAAATTTCACCAAAAAGGCAAAAGACATGTACACCAAAAACTACAAAACGCTGATGAAAGAAATTTAAAAATACGTAAACAAATGGAATGACATCAGTGTTCATGGACTGAAAGACTTAATATTGTTAGGATGACAATACTATGTAAAGTGACCTACAGAGCCCTGGCATGCTGCAGGTTCAATTCTCAGTCAGGGCACATGCCCAGGTTGCTTGAGGGCTCAGTCCCCAGTAGAGGGCGTGCAGGAAGCAGGTGATCAACGTTATGTTCTCACATCAATGTTTCTCCCTCTCCCTCTCCCTCTCCCTTCTCTCTCTAAAAATCAATAAAAATATATTTAAAAATAATAAAATAATAAAGTGAATTACAGATTTAAGGCGATCCCTATTAAAACCCCAATGATGTTTTATAGAAAAACCCATTCTGGAAAAAAAAAAAAAAAGAAATCTCAAGGGAATCTGAATAGCCAAAATAATCTTTAAAAAGGACAAAGTTGTATGACTCACAATTTGTGATTTCAAAACTTGCAACAAAGGAATAGTAATCAAAATAGTGTGGTACTGGAAGGACAGACATTTAGACCAATGGAACAGAATAGAGGACCCAGAAATGAACCTTAGCGCAGAGGGTCAACTGATTTTCAATAACAGTGCTAAAACTACTGAGTGTGGAAACGTCTCTGCAACAAATGGCCCTGAGAAAACTATATATCCACAGGTATAAAAATGAAGTTGGACCCTTTATGCCATATAGAAAAATTATCTTAAAATAGATTAAAGCCCTAAGATATAAGACAAAAATATGAAACGCTTAGAAGAAAACAGAGAGGAAACCTTCATGACATTGAATTTGACCAGGAATTCTTAGGTATATCATCATAATTTTAGGCTATAAAAGGAAATATAGATAAACTAGACTTCAAAATTTTAAATTTTGTGCATCAAAGGGCACTAACATGACGATGAAAAAACAGCCCACAGAATGGGAAAAAATACCTGCTAATCATATATCTGATAAGGGATTAGTATCCAGAAGAGTTAAGGTACTCCCAAACTCAACACAAAATAACAACCCAAGTCAAAAATGGACAAAGGATTTCTCTAAAGAAGACACACAATAGTCAAAAAGCATATGAGAAGGAGGAAAGATGGCGGCACTGTGAGAAGCAGCGGAGCGCCCCACTCCTAGCCACAGGCTCAATTTACTCCTAAAATACTACATAGCCAGCTTGGAAAAAACAGAGAAACATACCTGAGTGAACATAGTGCGAGTAGGGAGCACTAAAGAAACATCATAAAGTCCAGTAAGAGAGGGAGGCATAGAAAGAGGGAGTCCCCCCTGAAGCCTGTGCTGGGCTCCAAGCCCAGAGGCTTGGAGTCTGCAAAGCTCCCTCCCCTCGGGAGTGTGGACCAGCATCTAAAAGTGGGGATCTCAGACAGGAGCAGAGGAGAGGGGAAGAAGTGCCCTGTGTAGAGGGCAGAGGGACCCAGGGGAGCTGTGTGCCCTCGAGAAGAGGATGGGGCCTTCCTAGTGAAACAAAGCTTCTAATGGTGGCCATGACCAGCTTCTAATACTCAGGGTGTTGACCACAGGAAAGACTGTCCCAAAGCGTATGGAACTCGAGTACTAAAGGACCAGAGGTTAAAACTGAGCAGCCACACACAGGAACCCTCTGCCTCCCTGTAAGGCATTGTGTTGAGCCCCAGAAAGCATTTAATCTGCATGGTGCAGGGAAGAGGAGGAGAGCCCTCCCGCCCTGAGCTCCCAGTGGGGAGAGTCTGGGATTTTGGGCCAGCCCTAAAGGGTGCCATCCCAGCTTTACTGAGACCAGCAGTGCAGAGGAGAAACATGGAGCTGACTTTGGGTCCCCTCCCACTGGGTGCCTTGGCACACAGGCAGCGGGCACTTGCAGAGTGGACTCTATGCTTATGTGTAGCTTTGTGCATTTTTGAGTTTTTGATCCTGGAGCTGGCTCCCACCTTCCCAGCATACAATGGAGCGGACAGACCAGCTGAAGCTAGGATTTGGGTCTGCACAGTCGACTGTTTGAGGGGCATGCCTGGTGAAACCAGCCAACCAGACCTAGGAAGAGAGGGGCAGAGCTTCCCTGCCTCTCCTGCAGCCAGGAGCACCACACTCAACAGGAAAGGGGCTGGTTCAGATCTCAGGAGCCCTAGAAACTCAAAGCAGGGCACAGTCCTGAGGGGGAAGGGAGAACAGCTCACAGGAGGATATTACAAAAATAAGAATCTCAGGGACTATTGTTTGGGAAATGAAGGAAAAACTGAAAACCCCTGCTGAGGGCTGGGGAGGCCAAGAGCTCACTGAAATATTGTTTAATTGAACCCACGGAGCCCAGGCTGCTGAAACAGCCTATACAGAAAAGCCAGCAGGCAAAAATCAATCTGAAACTGCAACAGGCTAGTGCATGGGGAACTATAATTAGAGGATAGGGTAGAAACAGAAGAGCTCACTGTGGAGCGGAGACTAACTCCCTCACAGTGAGTGCCTGACAGCAAAACCTCTAAATAAGGGGAGTAATACCCTGAGCTACACTAGCCATCCTGCACCCTAAAAACTCTACAGAAGACTTTGGAGTTAGACCAGACAACAACAAAGTTGCAAAATAGCTGCCAAAAGGAGGTGGTCCACGGAGAACCTCAGATCAACCAACTACCTAAGGACACCAGAGCCAAACCTAGACAGCTCCTCACATTGGCTGATACACAAGTACCTCCCAGGAGAAAGGAAATCAGCACACAAAACAGTGAGCCACAGACAATATAAGCTGCCCAGAAGAAACTCACCTGATTGTTTTTATTGATTGTTTGTTTGGTTTTTCTCTTTTTCCCTTAGGAAGAAGAAAAAGGGAAAACAAATTATTTGGGGTTTTTTTTTCTTTTTAAATTTTATAATTTTTTTTAATTTAAAAAAAATTTTAATTAAGATTTTTCCTTATTTTATTTTTTTAAAGAATTTTGTTTGGCTTACCTTGTATCATTTCTTTGTTTTGTTTTGTTTATTTACATTGTTTTGTTTTAATCTTGCTTCTAGTATCAAGACTTTCTTGATATTCCTGTTTAATTGCTAGGACATTATCATTATAACCAACAAGTATACTGCACTTCTAATACTTTACATCAAATCTCTTATTGAACTCCCACCCTACCCAGGCTTTATCTCTCTATTCTCAATCCATTGGCATAACTTTTATTTTCTTCCTTTTTTTCTTTCGTGTTCCTCCCTTAGTCTTCCTGTCTTTCTGTTCGATTGTTAGTTTCTCTTATTCTGTTTAAAGTATTTTTAGTTTTTCATTTTCCAGTATTATCCTATTCTTATTCTCCCCCTTAATTGTTTGCTGGCCCTTATTCAGAATCTTTTCTCTGCCTCTCTTATCTCCCAGTAGCTTCTCTATTATTTACATTTTAGTTAGTTATTATTATTTTCAAATTTTCATCACTATTAACAATATAATTCTCTCTCTAAGCTTTCTTTTTCTTTCTTTCTTTTTTTTAAGCTCTTTTGTATCTCTAGAATTTGTGTTCTCCCTTCACTCTCCCAGTCCTATTTTCATGTGGATAGTTTTTATTGTGACTGTCAAGATATTTTGAAAGATGCCCCTTAGTAGAGGAAATAATTATACAAAACTTCTCTAGACTGGTGAGGGAGAAAGCCACACAACTCCAAGAGCCACAGAGGGGTCTAACAAAAGGGACCAAAAGAGACCCACTCCAAGATACATCATAATTAAAATGGCAAATGGCAAGGAGAAAGAGAAAACATTAAGGGCTGCAAGAAAGAGACAAGTAGTGACCTACAAGGGAACCCCCTTAAGGCTGACAGCTGATTTAGCAACAGAAACTCTTCAGGCCAGAAGGGTGTGGCATGAAGTTCTCCAAGTAATGAAAGGCAAGAACAAGCAACCAAAATTGTTTTATTGAGCAAGGCTATCATTTAAAATTGAAGGTGAAATAAAGAGCTTCCCAAACAAACAAACAAAAAAAAGGCTAAATGAGCTCAGTACCACCAAACCAGCATTGCAGGAAATGCTAAAAGGACTGCTGTAAGAAAAAGAAAGAATAGTGAGAAAAAGGTACATCAGCATAAAGGGGGAAAATGGCATTAAATAAGTATATGTCAATAGTAACCTTAAATCTAAATGGAATAAATGGCCTAATCAAGAGACACAGAGTAGCTGAATGGATAAGAAAACCTGACCCAAATATATGCTATCTACAAGAGATCCCCCCGGAGAGAAAGAGACTCACAAAGCCTAAAAGTTAAGGGATGGAATAAAATATTCCATGCAAAAGGAAAGGAAAAGAAAGCTGGAGTAGCAATTCTTATTTCTCACAAAATAGACTTCAAAATAAAGACTATAACAAGAGACAAACACAGTCACTACATAGTACTAAAGGGATCAATCCAACAAGAGGAAATAACCCTTATAAACATTTATGCACCCAATATAGGAGCAACTAAATATATACAAAATCAATTGGTGGACTTTAAGTGGGAGATTGACAGCAACACAATCATAGTGGGGGATTTTAACACCACACTGTCAGCATTGGACAGATCATAAAGACAAAAAATCAACAGGGAAACACAGACCTTAAATGACTCACTAAACCTAATGGATTTAATTGACATTTACAGAACATTTCATCCCAAAGCAGCAGAGTACACATTCTTCTCAAGTGCACATGGAACATTCTCAAAAATAGATCACATGTTAGGGCACAAAGGTAGTCTCTACAAATACAAGAATATTAAAATCATACCAAGCATCTTCTCAGATCACAATGCCATGAAACTAGAAATTAACCACTATGAAAAAACTCAAAAATACTCAAACACATGAAAGCTAAATAGCATGCTATTAAACAATTAATGGGTTACCAATGAGATCAAGGAAGAAATCAAACACTTCACAGAAAAAAATGAAAATGAACAGACAACAACCCCAAATCTATGGGACACATCGAAAGTAGTCATAAGAGGAAAATTCATAGCATTACAGGCCTATCTCAAGAAACAAGAAAAAGATCTAATGAACCACCTCACACAACTAAAAGAAATAGAATGAGAACAGCAAGAAAAGCCCCAAGGAAATAGAAGGAAGAAAATAAAATCACAGCAGAAATTAATGACAAAGAGACTAAAAAAGAATATAAAAAATCAATGAAACCAAGAGCTGGTTCTTTAAAAAGATTAATAAGATTGATGAACCTTTACCCAGACTTACTAAAAAACAAAGAGAGAGGACACAAGTAAATAAAATCAGAAATGAAAGAGGAGATATAACAACCGACCCAACAGAAATACAAAGGATTGTAACAAAATACTATCAGCAATTACATGCCAACAAATTGGACAACATGGGTGAAATGGACGAATTCGTAGAAGCATACAACCTTCCAAAGCTGAATCAGGAAGAGGCAGAACACCTGAATAGACAGGTAACAACTAATAAAATTGAAGCAGTAATCTAAAAACTTCCAGGAAAGAAAAATCTTGGACCAGATGGATTTACAGGCGAGTTTTACCAAACATTCAAAGAACAATTAACACCTATTCTATTCAAACTATTCCAGAAAATTCAAGAGAGGGGAAACTCCCAAACACTTTTTACGGGGCCTGCATCATACTAATCCCCAAAACAGGTAAAGACACTACAAAGAAAGAAAATTACAGGTCTATATCCCTGATGAACATAGATGCTAAAATCCTCACTAAAATACTAGCAAACATGATCCAGCAATACATTAAAAAGGTGATACACCATGACCAAGTAGGATTTATTCCAAGGATGCAAGGCTGGTATAACATCTGCAAATCAATAAATGTGATACATCGCATAAACAAAATGAAAAACAGAAGTCATATGATCATATCAATAGATGCAGAAAAAGCATTCACAAAACCCAGCACCCATTTCTGATAAAAACTCCCAAAAAAGTGGAAACAGAGGGATCATGCCATTGATCCCTCAACACAATAAAGGCCATAGAGCACAAACCTACAGCCAACATCATACTCAATGGTCAAAAACTAAAACCATTTGCCTTAAAGAGAGGAACAAGACGCGGGGGGGGGGGTATCGATTTTCACCACTTATTCAACATAATACTGGTAGTCCTTACAACAGCCATGAGACAGGAAGAAAACATAAAAGGTATCCAAATTGCAAAAGGGGAAGTAAAACTGTCATTATTTGCATATGACATGATATTGTACATAGAAAGCCCTAAAGACTCCATCAAAGTACTACTAGATTTGATAAACAAAAATGGCAACATAGCTGGATACAAAATCAACATCCGGAAATCAATGGCATTCTTATAAACCAACAATGAACTTTCAGAGAGAGAAACTAAAAAAGCAATACTATTTACCATTGCAACTAACAAAATAAGATACCTAGGTATAAACTTAACCAAGGATGTAAAAGACCTGTACTCAGAAAATTACTGGACATTGAAAAAAGAATTAGAGGAAGATATAAACAAGTGGAAGAATATACCATGCTCATGGATTAGAAGAATCAATATCATTAAAATGTCCATATTACTCAAAGCAATTTATAAATTCAATGCAATTCCTATTAAAATACCAACAGCATATTTCAGGGATATAGAACAAACATTTAAAAAATTTATATGGAACCAAAAAAGACCCTGAATAGCTGCAACCATCTTCAGAAAAAAGAACAGAGTTGGAGGAATCACTTTCCTGGGCATCAAACTGTACTACAAAGCCATTGTAATCAAAACAGCCCGGTATTGGTACAACAACAGACATATAGTTCAATGGGAAAGAACAGAGACACCAGAAATAGACCCACGCCATTATGGTCAGTTAATATTTGACAGAAGAGGCAATAGCATACAATAGAGTAAAGACAGTCTCTTCAATAAGTGGTGCTGGGAAAATTGGACAGATACATGCAAAAAAATGAAACTAGACCACCAACTTTCACCCTACACAAAAGTAAAGTCAAAATGGATAAAACACTTATATGTAAGTTGTGAAACCATAAAAATCCTCGAAGAAAACATAGGCAGTAAAGTCACAGACAACCCACGTAGTGGAATTTTCACTGAAACGTATCCTAGGGTAAGGGAAACAAAAGAAAAAAATAAACATATAGGACTACATCAAACTAAAAAGCTTCTGCACAGCAAAAGGAAACAGCCTCAAAATACAAAAAAAAAAAAACAAAAAACCACAGTCTGGGAAAACATTTGCCAAGGATGTAGCTGATAAGGGGCAAATTTCCAAAGTATACAAAGAATTCATACTGCCCGGCTGGGTGTGGCTCAGGGGTTGAGTGTTGACCTAGGATCCAGGCGATTGGGGTTCGATTCCCCGTCAGGGCACATGCCCGGGTTGTGGGCTCAATCAATGACTCTCTCATCATTGATGTTTCTCTCTCTCTCTCTCCCTCTCCTTTCCTCTCTCTGAAATCAATAAAGATATATTAAAAAAAAAAAAAAAAAAAAAAGAACTCATACTCTTCAGAAAGAGGAAGACAAACCCAATTAAAAAAAGGGCAAAGGATCTGAATAGACACTTCTCCAAAGAGGACATACAGATGGCTAAGAGACACATGAGAAAATGCTCAACGTCGCTAATCATCAGAGAGATGCAAATTAAAACCACAATGATGTATCACTTCACACCTGTCAGAATGGCTAACATCAACAAATCAACAAACAACATGTGCTGGCGAGGGTGTGGAGAAAGGGGAACCCTAGGACACTGCTGGTGGGAATGCAGACTGGTGCAACCACTATGGAAAACAGTATGGAGATTCCTCAAAAAATTACAAATGGAGCTGCCTTTTGACCCAGTGATCCCACTTCTAGGAATATATCTTAAGAATCCCGAAATACTAATCAGAAAGAATATATGCACCCCTATGTTGATAGCAGTACAATTTACGATAGCTAAGATCTGGAAACAGCCCAAGTGCCCATCAGTAGATGAGTGGATAAAAAAGCTGTGGGACATTTACACACATGGAATACTATGCAGCTGTACAGAGGAAAGATCTTGTACCATCTGGGACAGTATCGATGGACCTGGAGAATATTATGCTAAGTGAAATAAGCCAGGCAGAGAAAGACAAACATCACATGATCTCACTTATATGTGGAATCTAAAGAACTTAATAAACTTATGAACAGAACAGATTCAATGACATGGAAGCATAGATCAGACTGACTAATGTCAGAGGGATGGAGGAGGGTCGGTGGGTAGAGGAGTAGAGATTAACCAAAGAATTTATATGCATATATGCACAACCCAAGGACAGAGACAATGGTGGGGAGAGGAACTGGGGAGGGGGATGGGACAGGGTGGAATGGGTCATTGGGAAGAAAAAGAGACATCTGTAATATTTTAAACAAAAATAAAAAAGTCAAAAACAAACAAACAAACAAAAGCATATGAAAAATTGTTTACCATCTGCCATTAGGGAAATGCAAATGAAAACCACAATGAGATAATACTTCACACTCATTATGATAACTATTAACAAAAACATAGACAATAACAAGTGTTGGTGAGTCTATAGAGAAATTGGAACACTTGTGCATTGGTGGTGGGAATGTGAAAGATGTAGCACTGTGGGAAATGATTTGGCAGTACCTTACAAATTAAAACTGATAATTAACATATGATCCAGCAATTCCATTTCTAGGTATATACTCAAAAATATTAAAAGCTTCAGTCAAATACGTAAATAATATATATATATATATGTATGTATATATGTATATATATGTGTGTGTACGTGTGTGTGTGTATATTTCAGCCTTATTCACATAAGCCAAAAAGGTGGAAACAACACAAATGTCTATAAACAGATAATAAACAAAAGGAATATTATGTAGCCTTAAAAAGTAATGAAAATAATCAATTACATTAAACTCAAAGGAATATGTACTATAATTTTTTTTAATGATTTTTATTGATTTTTAGGGAGAGGAATAGAGAGATAGAAACATCAATGAGAGAGAAACATCATCAATTGGCTGCCTCCTGTACACCCCTTACTAGGGATCAAGCCCACAATCCAGGCATGTGCCCTGACTGGGAATTGCACCAGTGACCTCTTGGCTCATGGGTTGGCACTCAACCAGTGAGTCATATGGGCCAGGCTATAAATTTTTAATATTTCCTATTTTCCAGCTGCCTCAACATCCCCAGAAAGTCTGTAAACCCTCTGCCCTGGTGACGTTGTGCCCCAGTGTGATAAAGCTGGTCCCAGCCACAAGTTTCTCTTCTTACCCTCCCCTGACTGTGACCTGGTAGCATTCAAACACACCAATGAAGTTCCCTCATGCCCTTTGCTTGTATACTCAACCCTGACACCAATAAAGGCACCTGCCCATGGGTTCTTTCCTCTCTTCTTTCTTCTCTCTTTTTTCTTTCCTCCTCTTCTCTTCTCTATTCGTCTTCCTCTTCCTCTCCCCCTCTCTTCCCTACTCCTCGTCCTCCTCCTCCTCCCACCTCTCTCTTTCCAATTCATTCTCTCTCACTAATTCTCCCTTTGTTCTCTCCCTCTTGTGCTAAGGTTCCTCCCCATTTGCATGGTTCCTCCCCATTTGCATTTCCTTTGAGCTCCTCCCATAGGGTCTCCTTCATGCAGGGCAGTGCCCCCCTATTATAGATCTGGTGAGTATAATAAATCTCTCACTTTTATACAACTCTCCATGGTGTTAATACATGTGTGCACTTGATTGACATAAAAAACCTTTTAAGTAACATAATTATTCCTGACAACACACATGAAATTATGATACATGCTACAGAATTGATAAACCATGTAAACATATTAAGTGAAATAAGCCAGACATAAAATAATTCACAGGTTAAAGAAGAATTTATTTTAAAAATTGAAAATACAATAAATGACAAAAACACAACATATCAAAAGTTTCAGTATGTAGCTAAATTGTTTCTTATGAGACATTTCTTACTTAAATGGATGTATTAGAAAACAAATATAAGTTAAAAGACTGGCATCAATTTTAAAAGCTAGAAAAAGAAAATAGTCTACAAAAATGTAGAATAAATTAAATAATAAGTATAGAAGCAGAAAATAATGAAAAAGAAAAAAAGATATGAAGGAGCAACAAAATAAAAAGTAGATTTTTAAAAATTTTACTTTATTGTTTTTTTCTATTGATTTGAGAGGGGGTGGAGAGAGTTGTTGTTCCACTTATTTATGCATTCATTTGTTGATTCTTGTATGTGCCCTGACCAGAGACTGAACTCGCCACCTTGGTGTATTGGGAAAATGCTCTAAACAACTGAGCTACCTGGCCAGGGCAAAAGTAGTTTTTTGAAAAAACTAAAAATATAGGCAAACATCTAGCAAGTCTGATCAAGCAAAAAACAAATGGCCCAAAATTGATTAGGGATGAAAGGGGACATAACTACAAATACAGGAGAGATTTTAAAATCATGAGAGAATTCTATAACAATTAAGCAAATAATTTAAAAATTAGTAAAAGGAGCAATTATTTGAAATAGTTCAGAGAATTATTTACACTAGGAGAGACCATTATCAGTAAAAATATAAAGTAGGAATAAGTCAGAAAAAAAGGGGCTAAATACTTTATTTTTATAAATTCTAAAACAATATTGAAAAATAAAAAAAAGAACTCCACTTCAATAAATGTTGAGTTAAATCATTTCCAAGGATAGGAAAATTCATCATAATTAACTAAACTAACAACAACAAAAAAGAAACCCAGGAAATCTGAATGGACAACCACTAACTTTGTGATATAAACTACAAACTCCCCACTGGAACTTACACCATTTCCCCTGTAACAAAGGCACAAAGTTCAAGCAGTTTTACTGCTTGAACTGTTAGCAAATCTTGAAGAATGAAATAATCCAAATGTTTTATAAGCTGTTTCAGAGAATTTAAGAAAAAAAAGGGATTTTTGTTTCAAGAAAGTGAAAGTAGATATCCTTTTCCCAATTCTCCACTAAGTTAAAAACCATAGACATTACACATGAAACACACATAAAACTAAAAAGTGAAGAGAAAAAGTAAAATCAGCTTTAAAGTGTTTAGAGAGAAAAAACTATCAACTTACTAATAGTAAATTGGGAAACAGATCTGAGGAAATCACCCAGAGTACAACACAGAGATAAAACAGCTGGAAAAAATGTACTTAAAACAAAAGAGACAAGACTAGAACAAGAAACCCTGATAGAAATTCTATCACCTTGAACAAAAACACTGACATGAATTCCCTGAATTACATTTTGGCTTCATATAGCCCAGGCTGGATGCTGAAAAAGCCAACAATCTGGAAATAACAAAGGATACAGATAAAAAATGGGCCAGGTAAAGCCTGTTCTCTTTACCCCAAGGGCAAGAAAAGAAGCAGCCTACTAAGACAGAAAACCTTTAGACAACACCTACTCTATAACAAGAAATACAACAGAAAAAACTCTCACCCACCCTGCCAACAAAGGCCAAATTGGGGCCTGTAATGCAGTGCCCCAACCTCCATCATATCACTACAGTGGTGTCAGAGAAGACCAAGTGGGGTGTTCATCTCTGCAAGTTAGTAACAAGCCACCTACTCCCCCATGGTGTCACTGCAGATTAGAGAGTACCTGATTTTTTACTCCCAGCCAGCAGTAATGTGCCTTTCCGCTAGCATGCTGTGGAGGAGGCCTAATGGAAATCCAAGATTGGACTTCCACAATCACTCAGTAATAACAAGCCATCCCATCCCCACAATGGAGGCACATAAGACGCAGTACTGAGGCACTCCTGCCTCTCCCAGAAAAGATGATACAAGTGGAAGCCTACTGGGGACCTGAATACCTATCTCTCCCTCAACAGAAAGGATGGTACCCCTGGGCTACAAAAGAGAAAGAATGAGAAGCTTGCACTAGTGTCCCCATCTGAGAGCAATTAGGTTGTATGTGTTTACCCAGAGAAGTGGTATAAGGATAGCTTGCTAAAATCAAAGATTTAAATAAGATCCATATTCTCATATCATAATTCCTAAAATGTCCAGACTTCAATTGAAAATCATTTGTAATGTTTAATACTGGGAAGGTCTCCAGCTGTATGAGAAAAGACAATCAACAGAAACACAGAGATGATACAGATGCTAGAATTATCTGACAATGATTGTAAAGCAGCAATCATAAAAATAAACAACTATAGGCATGCTTGAAACTAATGAATAAATAGAAAGTCTCAACAAAGAAATAGAAACTACCAGCAAAAATAGAAAATACTAAGAAAATAACAAAGTAAAAAATACAGTAACTGAAGTAAAATAAATCTCAAAGGATAGACTAAACAGAAAAATAGAGAGGAAAAAAGAAAGGATCAGTGCACTTGAAACAAAACAATAAATAGTACTCAACCTGAAAAAAAAGAACAGTAGACTGGGGGGGGGGAGAAAAGGATCAGAGAAAAGATCTCACTTTCATGACATCACTCCTCAAAACAGTGGAGAAAAAGGCAGCAATGAAAAAGTACTCAAAGAAATAATATCTGAAAATTGCAAATTTGGCAACAGACAAAAACCTGCAGATTCAAGAAGTTAAGGGAACCCTAAACCAGATACCCCTTCACAAATATCATTGTCAAACTATTAAAAACAAAAGACTAAGAAAAAATTCTTGAAAGCAGGGAGAGAAAAAAATGACACCATACCTATAAAGGAAAAATTTTAATGACAGAAGATTTTGCATCAAAAAATGAAGGCCAGGAGAAAGTGGCACAACATGTTGGAAGCACTGAAAAAAAAAATGAACTGTAAACCAAGCATTCTGTATCCATAGAAAATATCCTCAGGAATAAAGACAAAATCAAGACATTTGTAGATGTAATAAAACCAAGAGTTTTGTCACTAAAGAATGGGTAAAGGAAGTTCTATAAAAGAAAGGAAATGCTTAAAGAAATCTTTGAACATGAAGAAAGAATAGCAGTAATAGCAAAAATATGATTAAATAAAATAGATTTGCCTCTCTAAATTTTCTGAATTATTTTTGACAGTTGAAGCAAAACTTATAAAACCCTCTGGTGTAGTTATCAATGTATGTAGAGGAAATATTTCTTTTTAAAAAAATATGTTTATTGATTTCAGAGATAGGTAGGGAAAGGGAGAGAAAGATAGAAACATCAATGATGACAGAGTCGCCATTGATTAGAGGCCTCCTGCACACCCCCTACTGGGGATTGAGCCTGCAAGCCAGGCATGTGCCCTGGCAAGGAATAGAACCATGACCTTCTGGTTCATAGGTCGATGCTCAACCCCTGAGCCATGCCGGCTGGGCTGTAAAGGAAGAATTTCATACATGTTATATTATAAATGGGAAATAGGAAAGGGACATAAAAGCAGTAAAGAAACTAGAAATAGTAAACTAGAAATAGTAAAATGTTAATACCAATAGACTGTGAGAAAGTATGAAAGTAAATATACAAATATACTATATATATACTATATTTACACAAGCATGTATGTATATATGAAAATATATAAAAATATATCTACACACATAATACAGAGAACAACTTTTAAAAGCTATACAGAGATATATTCAAGTAGAGATATATCTGTACACAATAGCCAAAAGGTGGAAGTAACCCAAGAGTCCACCAACACATTAATGGCTAAAGTAAATGTAGTATATATATACCATGGAATATAATTCAGTCTTATAAAGGAAGGAAATTCTGACACATGCTACAACCAGGATGAACTTTGGGAAGATTATTTATGCTCAGTGAAATAAGCCAGTCACAAAAAGACAATGTTTGATTTCACTTATATGAGCTATTAAGAGTAGTAAAACTCATAGAAACATAAAATAGAATAGTAGCTGACAGGGCTGAAGGGGGAAGTGGGGAGTTACTACGCAATAGGTATAAGGTTTCAGTTTTGCAAGATGAAAGTTATCAAGATTGGTTACATAACAATGTGAAAATACTTAATACCACAGAACTGTACACTTAAAATGGTTAAGATGGCAAATTTTATGTTATGGGTATGTTGAAACAATTAGATTTTTTTTTAAAAGAGTTACACTAAAAAATATTAGAGAGCCCAGCAGGTGAGTTCAGTGGTTGAGTGTCAACCTATGGGCCAGGAGGTCATGGCTCAATTCCCAGGCAGGGCACATGCCCGGGTTGCAGACACTGTCCCCAGTAGGGGGTGTGCAGATGGCAGATGATCAATGATTCCCTCTCATCATTGAAGTTTCTATCTCTCCCTCTGCCTTCCTCTTTCTGAAATCAATAAAAATATATTTTAAAAATATATATATTACAGATAAATCAAAATGGAATGCTAAAATAAATTCAAGTAACCCAGAGAATATAAGGTAACAAAAAACATAGAAACAGAAACAGAGAGAACAAATAGAAAACAAATAAAAAAATGACAGACTTAAGCCCTAACATACAAATAATTATATTAAATGCTAATGATCTAAGTACAGCAATGAGCAGACAGGTTGGTAGAGTAGAATAAAAAAAAAACCACAATGCAACTATATGATATCTATAAGAAACTCACTTGAAATATAAAAGTACCTTAAAAATAAAGAGATTTAAAAAGATACACTATGCAAATATTAATTTTTAAAAAGTAAGAATGGAGAAAATATGAAAAACACAAAAAAGTAAACAGGAGTGAAAACAAATTTAACCAAAAATATTACTATTTAGAGATATTTCTTTTTAAAGTTTTTCTATAATTATCATTAAAGTAAAAGGAATTATAGTGTATATTCTGCTTTATTAAAATATCATTTTGATAACTTTAGTGTTATTACAAATGTTTTATATATTGTAATTTATCCAATTTATAAATTTCTAATTACAACTTATAAAAAGTTATATATTTTTATATTTTTTTTACAAATGGCTTCATAATATACCAACATCTAGGTGGGTCATAGTTACTTAACCACTCTTCTGTTGTTAGACTCTATGTTTGTTTTTATTTTCTTCACCATCACAAATATATATTGTGGTGCATAAAGCTTTTTATATACTGGTTAAAAAAACAAAGAAGGATAAACACATAAAAAAATAAAAGCAGGAATGAATAAACTAATATCAATTAAAGAATACATCAGAGCAAATAACCAGGGACTGAGAAGAACTTACATATACATAATATAAAAGTATCCACCACGAAGACAGCATTTCAAAATGTGTATGCACAGATGTTCAACGTACATGAAGCAAACACTGATAGAACCTTAAGAAGAAAGAGACAAATCACTTCTTTTTCAACAACTGATAGAACTAGACAGAAAATCAGCTATGATATAGAAGAACTCAAAAATACTATCAATGGATATCTTTAATAGTGTCAACAATAAAAAAAAAAAAAATACCACCGACTTACATGATATAATCAACAGTTATGTAATATATCCTAAAATCAGCAGAACATACATTCTTTTCTTTTTTTAAAATATGTTTTTATTGATTTTTAGAGAAAGAGGAAGGGAGAGGGATAGAGAGAGAGAAACATCAATGAGAGAGAAAAATCTATTGGCTGCCTCCTGCATGCCCCCTACTGGGGATTGAGCCAGCAACCCAGACAGGACCAGGAATTAAACCAGTGACTTCTTGGTTCATGAGTTGATGCTCAACCACTGAGACACATCGGCCAGGCCACATTCTTTTCAAACATCTATAAAACATATACTGATATAGACTACTTTTTTCATTTTCTATTTGCTACCATAAAAAATTACCAGAAATTTAATGGCTTAAAACAATGCAAATGTGTCATCTTAACATTCTGGAAGTTGAAAGTTAAAAATAGGTCTCACTGGGCTAGAATGAAAGTGTTGGCAGGCCTGCATTCCTTCTAGAGGCTCTATGGGGATTCCCTTTTCTTGCCTTTTCCACCTACCCATACTCCTTGGCTTGTGGCCTGATTTCTCCAACTTCAAAGTCAGCAACATCAGGTCATCTTTCTGACACTCCAAAATCTGGATCTCTCTTTCCTGCCTCTTCTTCAATTTATAGGGCTCTTGTGAAAACATTGGGCACACTTGGATAATTCAGGATACACTTCCCATCTCAAGATCAGCCCATTTAAGATTACCTCATTTGCAACTTAATACACCTTTGTCATATAATATAACTTATTCACAAATTTCAGGAATTAAGATGTGAACATCTTTGGAGAGCTATTATTCTGCCTACTGTAGCCAGATCCTGGGCCATGAAAGCAACTTCAGAAAATTTAAATAAATGCAATTATACAGACAGTGTTCTCTGGTCACAACAGAATGAAATTTAAAATCAATAACATAAAAAAAAAGATATCAGGAAATTTTCTCAAAACTTGGAAACTAAAAAACACACTTTTAAATAATTTATGAGTCAAACAGGAAATCAAGGGAAATTAAAAATTTATTGAACTAAATGAAAATAAAATTCAACACATCAAAGCTGTTCATATTTGGAATGAGTAATGGCCTATGTAGAAAACACCAAGTACAGTTGGCCAATAAACAATGCAAGTGCTAGGGTCACTGATGCCCTGTACTATAAAAAAATCCACCCATAACTGTTGACTCCACAAAAACTGAACTAACAGACAACTAGGGAATGGGAAGCCTTACCAATAACAAACAGTTGATTTACACTTATTTTTTTAGCTAATAAAAGAAAATGGTATTAAAAAGTCATAAGGAAGAGAAAATACATTTATAGTAAAGTGCATATTATGTGGACATTCACAGGTCAATCCTGTGTTGTTCAAGGGTAAACTGGAATCTTGATTAAATACAAAGGACAAATAAGTTAGTTTAGCAAAGTTGTCCAATATAAGACCAACATAAAAAAATCAATTGTATTTCTGAGAACTAGGAATGGATATATGGAAATTTCAATTAAATATACAACTTTTATTTACAATTGCTCAAAAAAGAAGCACAGTTATAAAATTTAACAAAACATAAGATTTGTATGCTGAAAACAACAGAAAGCTAATGAAAGAAATCAATGGTATAATAAATGGAAAAACTTACCATGTTCATGGATTAGGAAACTGACCATAGTAAAGATGTCAACTCTCCAAACTGATTTATAGGTTTAAGGAAATTCCTATTAAAATCTTATCAAGACTTTTTAGAGAGACAGACAAAATAATTCTAAAATTTATATGGAAGAACAATGGGACTAAAATAGCTAAAACAGTTTTAGAAAAGAATAAAGTGAGAAGAATTATTTTGCCTGATTCCAGAACATATTTTATAGCAACAGTAATCAAGAATGTATGGTGTTGATTTCCAAGATGGTGGATGATTGATTGGAAGCTACACTGACACTCTCCAAGGAAAAAACTGGAATTACAACTAAAATATACAAAAAACATTCTGAATAATCAACTAAAGACTAGGTGGAGAGCACCCTCATAATCAAGGACCAAAAGTGGAGACCACTTAGAGACTGGTAGGAAGTAGGGAGGCACAAAAGGGATGGCTCATCTCCTCCCACAGGCAGGAGATGAAGGTCCAGAGGGATATCTCAGCTGTACGGGGTTCCCACTGAGAACTCTGGGCCTAAAACCCAAGCTCAGCCTAGAGCACCAGAACTGAGAAAGATGTCCACATAATTTTTGGATATGAAAAGCAGCAGGGTTATTGTCTGCCAGGGAGAGGCTACTGGAAATGCAAGAAACGTCAACGGCCAATGTACAAAGTTTCATGTGCTCCAACAGAGGGAAGAAAGAGTTGACTAGAGTGGTGTGAGGAGAATACAGGGTTATAGGCTCTGGAGACAGAGCTCAGAAGGCAGCCATCTGGATTCCTGTGCTAAGTCATTCCCCAATACTGCAGAGGACATCTTTCTCAGGCAGACCTTTGCAAGCCAGGCAGCTTTTGCCTGGGGGAAAGAAAGCAACTGTCCTATCAATTGGAAAACCTCCCAAGCCATGCTGTGGAGTTTACACCTTGCTGTGGCCTACAGCCTGAGGCTGAGTAAGAGACTCACATTAATCAACCTGCAGGCAGAAGAGGACCTCTGGGTGCTTTGAGCCTTTGCCTGATCTGCTTCTGGACCTGGGCTTTGGAAAAGCAGACTTTGGTGTGCATCTTGGTCCTCCTGAAATGCACCCAACCCCAGCAGAGGGGACCACAAGCTATGGATTGTTGAGAGCTCCCAACAGGGTACTCAAGGCCAGTCACAAACAGCATCTCACACTGGCCTGCACCAGAGACCCTCCAAAAATACTAAGAATCCTTGAAGATGTAACTAATATAAAGAGACAAACAAAAATAGACAGCCAAAATGGGGAGATAAAAAAAGCCGAAAATTAAAGAACAAGAAAATTCTCCAGAAGAAGAGCTAAATGAAATGGAGATAAGCAATCTATCAGATAAAGAGTTCAGAATACTGATTATGAGAATAATGAGAAAAGATAAGAAAAGTATGAAGGAAAATAACAATGACATAGCAGAAACAAAGAATATATTAGAAGGAATAAACAGGAAATTAGTGGAAGCTGAGGATAGGATCAGTGAATTACAAGACAGGGTAGAAAAAGTCACTCAGAGATCTAAAAAGAAAAAAACAATTAAAAAACAGGAGGACAGTTTAAGGGAGCTATGGAACAACAAGAAACGTTACAATATACCTATCACACAAATGCCAGAAGGGGAAGAGAATAAGCAAAGAGGAGACAATCTGTCTGTAGAAATAATGGCAGAAACTTCCCTAACCAGTTGGAGGAAAAAGTCACACAAGTTCATGCAGTACAGAGAGTCCCAATCATAATTAAATTGTCAAAAATTCAAGAAAGGGATAGTATCTTAAAGGTAGCAAAAGAAAAGCAATCTGTTACCTATGAAGGAGCACCCATAAGACCGTCAGCTGATGAAACATCAGAAACTCTACAGGTCAGAAGGGAATGGCATAAAGTATTCAAGGTAATGAAAAGCAAGGATCTGAAACCAAGACTACTCTATCCAGCAAGGCTGTCATGCAAAATAGATGGACAAATAAAAAGCTTCCCAGAAAAAAAGGCTAAAGAACTTTGTCACCAACAAATCAGCATTGCAAGAAATGTTAAAGGGACTACTGTAATAAGAAATAGAAATAGAGAATCATGGGCACAAATAATTAAAATGGCAATAGATAAGTACCTAACAATAATAACCTGAAATGTAAATGAATTAAATGCTCCAAACAAAAGACAAAGGGTAGCTGAGAGGATAAGAAAACATGACCCAAATATATGCTGTCTACAAGAGACCCACCTCAGAACAAGACTCACAAAGGATAAGAGTGAAGTGAGGGGCCTTCCGGTAGGCCCCACAGCACCAGACCCCTGCTCATGCACCACGGCAGCCATTCGCGCCTGCACAGCCAAGCTGGGCTTTGCAGAGGCGGCGCCAGCCTGGCGGCTGCGCAGGCAACAATTCCCAGCAAGGTGGGCAAGCGGTAGGCATGGCTGGGCCAGGTCAGGCTTCCCGGGCCCACAGAGCTGGCATGCACGCTGTGCAGGCACCTGCTGGCCTTTGTGCTGCAGCTGTATGCACCCCTGCCCAGCCGCGCCGTCGCCTTCCACCACGGCCTGTTCCTCTTCTGCTGCCACACCTCTGGCCTACGAGTTTTTAGAAATCAGCTACCCAGAAAAATTGACACTTACTAACATGAGCTGCCTGCTGAGTGTCCTCCCCCAGAGGAGGGAGAATCCGTGTGCCTCCAGCTCAAGTCCAGGGCTCATCTCTGCAGGGTTTCCGGCTGTTTAGGCCCATGGATGTCACCAGGCACATTACTGCAGTAAGGAGCACCAGACTGTGGACTGGAGATCGGGATATAAGCAGGCGTGTAGACAGTCAGAGAATTTGGACAATACAGTTTGAGATCACAGCTTCCTGTTTCAAGAATTTGAAATTGTCATAGAAACAGAAGATGAGATTACACCTGAAATTTCAGAAAAAGAAGATGAACTGGAGATTATAGGGAGCATGGGTGAAGCACCCCAGGAAGAATTGGATTCATGACAAAACATGAATCCAGGGAAGACAGAATTTTCCAGTTTAAAACTAAAATAGCCCTGGAACCAGAACAGATTCTCAGGTATGGCAGAGGGCTTGCCCCCATCTAGTTCTCTGGTGAAAACATCCCCCAAGAGAAGGATATTCCAGACTGTCCCTGTGGTGCCAAGAGAATATTTGAATTCCAGGTTATGCCTCAGATGCTCAACTACTAAAGGCCGACAGACTGGGCAGGAGTGTTGACTGGGGTGTCCTGGCTGTCTTCACCTGTGCTGAGAGCTGCAGCCTGGGTACTGGCTACACAGAGGAATTTGTTTGGATGCAAGATGTAACAGACACACCTTAAAGATAACCTCGAGCCCTGGCCAGTGTGGCTCAGTTGGGTGTCGTCTAGTGCACCAGGAAGTTGTCAGTTTGATTCCTGGTCAGGGTACATGCCCAGGTTCTGGGCTCCATACCCAGTAGGAGGCGTGCAGCAGGCAGTTGATCAATGACTCTCATCATGGATGTTTCTATCTCACTCCTCCTCTGCCTTTCTCTCTAAAATCATAACAATATTTTTTTTAAAAAACCACTAAAACACATTTGAACATATGGAGGCTACATAGCATGTTATTAAACAATGAGTGGGTTACCAAAGAAATCCAGGACGAAATAAAAAACTTTCTTGAAACAAATGAAAATGAACATACAAGAATTGAAAATCAATGGGAAACAATGAAAGGAGTACTGAGAGAGCAGTTCATAGCATTAGAGGCCAACCTCAAAAAAAAAAAGAAAAACTTTTAATAAACTATCTAACCCTACAACTAAAAGACTTAGAATGGAAACAACAAGAAAAGCCCAGAGTAAGTAGAAGGAAGGAAATAATAAAGATCAGAGCAGAAATAAATTACACATAGACTAAAAAAAAAAAAAAAATGCAAAATAGAAAAGATCAGTGAAACCAAGAGGTGAATCTTTGAAAAGATAAACAAGACTGATGAATCTTTAGACAGGCCCATCAAGAAACAAAGAGACAGGACCCAAATAAACAATATCAGAAATGAAAGAGGTGAAATAACAACTGACCCAACAAAAATACAAAGGATTTTAAGAAAAAACTATAAACAATAATACGCCAACAAGCTGGACAACATGGACAAAATAGACAAATTCCTAGAAAAATACAACCTTCCAAAACTCAATCAGGAAGTCAGAAAACCTGAATAGGGTGACAACTACTGATGAAGTTGAAGCAGTAATCAAAACACACCCAGCATACAAAAGCCCTGGCCTGGACAGCTACACAGGGGAGTTTTACCAAACATTCGAAGAAGAACTAACACCTGTCCTCCTCAAACTATTCCAAAAATTCCAAGAGGAAAGAACACTTCCAAGCTCTTTTTATAAGACCAGCATTAGCCTAATTCCAAAACCCGATAAAGACACTACAAAGAAAGAAACTTACAGGCCAATATCCCTGATGAACATAGATGCTAAAATCCTCAACAAAATATTAGCAAACCAGATCCAGCAATATATTAAAAAGAGCCTATAACATGACCAAGTGAGATTTATTCCAGAGATGCAAGGTTGCTACAATATTTGAAAATGAATAAATGTGATACATCACATAAACAAAATGAAAGACAAAAATCAATGATCATGTCAATAGATGCAAAAAGAGCATTCAACAAAATCCAACACTCAGTTTTGATAAAAACTCTCAGCAAAGTGGGAATAGAGGGATCATACCTCAACATAATAAAGGTCATATATGACAAACCTATAGCCAACATCATACTCAATGGGCAAAAACTAAAAGCATTTCCCCAAAAAACAGGGACAAGTCAGGGGTGTCTACTCTCACCACTCTTATTCAACATAGTACTGAAGTCCTAGTCACAGCTATCAAACAAGAAGAAAACATAAAAGGCACCCAAATTGGAAAGGAGGAAACAAAACTGTCATTATTTTCAGATGACATGATATTGTGCATAGGAAATCCTAAAGACTACTAGATTTAATAAATGAGTTCAGCAAGGTAGCAGGATACAAAATTAACACCCAGAAATCGATGGAATTTTTATACACCAATAATGTACTCTCAGAAAGAGAAACTAAAAAAACAATCCCATTTACCATTGCAACAACAAAAAATTAAGATACTTAGGAATTAACCAAGAAGGTAAAACTCAGAAAACTACAGGACCTTGCAAAAAGAGACAGAGGGAGATATAAACAAGTGGAAAAATATACCATTTTCATGGATTGGAAGAATTAGCATCATTAAAATGACCATACTATCCAAAGCAATCTACAAATTCAATGCAAGCCCTATTAATATACCAAAGGCATATTTCACAAATCTAGAACAAACACTCCAAAAATTTATATGGCCTGGTTGGGGTGGCTCAGACATTGAGCATCAACCTGTGACACAGGAGATAGCGATTCAATTCCCAGTTAGGGCACATGCCCAGGTTGCAGTCTTGATTCCCAATAGGGGGCAAGCAAGAGGCAGCAGATCAATAACTCTCTCATTATTGATGTTACTATCTCTCTCTCCTCCCTTCCTCTCTCTGAATCAATAAAGATATAAATATATATATATATTTTTTTAATTATATGGAACAAAAAAGACCCCAAATAGCCACGGCAATCTTGAGAATGAAGAACAAAGTTGGGGGGATCACAATACCACATCAAGTTATACTTCAAAGACCCTGTAAGCAAAACAGGCTGATACTGGCACAAAAACAGACATATAGATCAGAAGAACAGAACAGAGAACCCAGAAATTGACCCAAGCCATTATGCTCAATTAATATTTAACAAAGGATGCAAGAACATACAAAGGAGTAAGGAGAGTCTCTTCAATAAATGGTGTTGGGAGAATTGGACAGGTATACGCAAAAAAATGAAACTACACCACCAACTTACACCATACACAAAATAAACTCAAAATGGATAAAAGACTTTAATGTAACATGTGAAATCATAAAAATTCCAGAAGAAAACATAGGCAGCAAAATCTCAGACATCTCTTGTAGAAATATGTCTGCTGATACATCTCCCAGGACAAGGGAAACAAAAGAAAAAATAAACAAGTGGGACTACATCAAAATAAAAAGTTTCTACACAGTATGACGCCATCAACAAAACGAAAAGGAAGCCCACTGTATGGGAGAACATATTTGCCACTGACACATCTGATAAAGGGTTAATATACAAACTATGTAAGGAACTCATACAACTTAACAAAAGGAAGAAAAATAATCCAATTAAAAAATGGGCAAAGGGCCTAAATAGCCACTTCTCCAAAGAGGACATACAGATGGCCAAGAGACATATGAAAAAATGCTCCATGTCACTAATCATCAGAGAGATGCAAATTAAAACCACAATGAGATATCACCTCACACCTTTCAGAATGGCTACCATCAACAAATCAACAAACAGCAAGTATTGGCAAGGATGTGGAGAGAAGGGAACCCTAGTACACTAGTGCTAGTGGGAATGCATACTGGTGCAGCCACTATGGAAACTAGTATGGAGTTTCCTCAAAAAAATAAATATGGAACTCCCATTTGACCCAGTGATCCCATTCCTAGCAATATATCCTATGAAACCTGAAACACTAGTCAGAAAGAATTTATGCACCCCTATGTTCATAGCAGTGCAATTTAAAATAGCTAAGATCTGGAAACACCCCAAGTGTCCACCAGTAGATGAGTGGATAAAATAGCTATGATACATTTATACTGTGGAATATTATGCAACTGTAAAATAGAAGGATCTCTTACCCTTTGAGACAAAATGGATGCAACTGGAGAGTATTATGCTAAGCAAAATAAGCCAGTCAGAGAAAGACAAGTATCATATGATCTCACTCATATGTGAAATCTAATGACCAAAATAACCTGATGAACAAAATAGATCCAGACACTTAGAAGCATGGAAGAGACTGAGGAATCTCAGAGGGAAGGTGGGGGCAGGTTAGTGGGTTGTGAGAGATTAATCAAAAAACTTACATACATAAATGCATAACCTATGGACACCGACAATAATATGGGGAAGGTCTGGGGGTGGGGCAGACATGAGGTGGAGGGGATCAATTGGGGGGAAAAAGGGGATATCTGTAATGCTTTCAACAATAAATATAAATTTAAAAAAAAAGAATGTATGGTATTGTTTATAGATCAATGTTATATAAAAGAAAACCCAGAAACAGACCCACACAAATATGCCCTAATGTTTTTTTAAACAAACTTTTTTGGAACAATTTTAGATTTACAGAAAACTTGCAAAGATAATACAGAGTTCCCATATACCTCACACCCAATTCCTCTATTGTAAACATTAGTATGGTGCATATGTTATAATTAATGAATTAAGAGTGGTAAAATTATTATTAACTAAAGTCCATATTTTATACAGATTTCCTTAGTTTTTCTTTTTTCCTAATGTCCTCTTTGTTTTCTAAGATCCCAGACAGGATATCACATTACATTTAGTAGTCATGTCTCCTTGGGTTTCTCTTGGATGTGACAGTTTCTCAGTCTTTCCATGTTATTGATGACCTTGACAGTTTTAAGTACTAGTCAGGTAGTTTGTAGAATATCCTCCAAATGGAATTTTATGATGTTTTTCTGGTGGTTCGACTAGCATTATATGTTTTGGGGGGGAAAACACAGGAGTAAAGTTCCATTCTCATCGCATCTTATCCCAAGTACATACCATCTACATGACTTATCAATGATGCTGACATTCATTGATCACCTGGATGGATAATGTATGTCAGGATTCTCTACTCTAAAATTATTCTTTCTTTCCTCCACCCCATACTGTATCTTTGGAAAAAAATCACTATGTGAAGCCCACATTTAAGGAGAGGTGAGTCATGCTCCATCTCCTTGAGGGTAGAGTATCTACATAAATTATACCCCAACTGATTCTTATTAAAAGTGTAAAAACAATTGATTGAAAGATAGCTTTTTCAACAAACAGTGCTAGAGCCATTAGACATCAGGCATAAAACTGAACCTCAACCCATACATTTCATACAAAAATTAACTCAAAATGGACCATAGACTTAAATCTAAGACAATAAAATTTTTAGAAGAAAACTTGGAGAAAACTTTTAGGTCCTTGCTAAGGAGTTCTTCGACTTCATAGAAATATGGAACAGACTGAGGAATCTCAGAGGTAAGGAGGGGGTGGGGGAGTGAGTAGGAAAAGATTAATCAAATAATTTATATGCATATATGCATAACCCGTGGATACAGACAATAGTATGGGGAAGGCCTTCGGGGGGGGGGGGGCAGACGTGAGGTGGAGCGGGTCAATGGGGGGAAAAAGGGGATATCTGTAATACTTTCAACAATAAAGATAATTTTTTAAAAAAAGAGTTCTTAGACTTGATACCAAAAGTGTGATCTATAAAACAAAAATTTATATAAACTGAACATCAAAAATTTAAAATTTTGATCTATAAAAACCCTATTAAGCCCAGCCGGCGTGGCTCAGTGGTTGAGCACCGACCTATGATCCAGGAGATCGAGGTTCAATTCCGGTCAGGGCACATGCCTGGGTTGCAGGCTCAATCCCCAGTAGGTGGGGTGCCGGAGGCAGCCGATCAATGACTCATCATTTATGTTTCTATCTCTCTCTTTCCCCTCTCCTTTCCTCTTTCTGAAATCAATAAAGACTTTTTTTTTTTTTTAAACCCTATTAAGAGGATAAAAAAACAAGCTACAGACTGAGAGAAAGTATAAACCACGTATCTCATAGAGGTCTCCTATAGAATAATAAAGAATACTCAAAATTGAAAATTAAATACAAGCAATCCAGTTAGAAAACAGGCAACAATATAAAAAGGTATTTCGTTGAAGAGAATATATGGATGGAAAGTCAGCATCAAAAAAAAGGATTCTCAACATCATTACAGATTTGGGAAATGCAAATTAATAGCACAATGACCTACGTCTATATACCTATCAGTAAGGCTAAAATAAAAATAAATATATATAGTGACAATGCCAAATCCTGGTGAGGATGCAGGAAAAGAGAATCTCTCATACATTGTTATTGCAAATGCAAAATTGTAAAATCACTCTGGAAAATAGTTTGATAGTGTCTTTAAAAACACACACACACACACCAAAAAAAACCAACAAACACCACCATACAACCCAAAAATTGTACTCCTAGGTATTTAGCCCCAAAAAGTGAAAACATATGTCTGCTCAAAATCCTCTACACAAATGTCCATAGCAGTTCTATGAGTAGCCAAAACCTGGAAACAACCCAGATATCTTTCACCAGGTGAACAGTAAAACTGTGGTACATCTATACCACAAAATACTACTCAGAAATAAAAAGCGACAAATTATTGACACATGCAAAAATTTGTTACAATTTCCAGAAAATTGTGCTGAGTGAAAAAAAAATAGCCAATCTCAAAAGCTCATATACTGTATGATTCCATTCATATAGCATTCTCAAAATGACAAAAATATAAAGATGAAGAGCATATTCTTGGTTGCCAGGGAATAGAATACTGTCAGGGAAGTATTCACACAAATGTACATGTGATAAAATGCACAGTACTGTACATATGCATTATATCAAAGTCAGTTTCCTGGTTTTGTTATTGTATTATAATTTTGTAAGATGTAATCATTGGGAAAACTAACTGAAAGAATCTTCTGAATCTATAAGTATTTCAAAATATGTTTTCAAAAACAGAGAAGGTGCCCAGCCGGGCGTGGCTCAGCGGTTGAGCATCGACCTAGGATCCAGGCAATCGGAGTTTGATTCCCGGTCAGGGCACATGCCCGGGTTGCGAGCTCGATCCCCAATCGGGGGCACGCAGGAGACAGCCGATCAATGACTCTCTCACCATTGATGTTTCTATCTCCCTCTCCTTCTCGTTTCCTCTCTCTGAAATCAATAAATATATATATAAAAAAATAGAAACAAAGAAGGCTATCCAATTATTTATTGACCTGAGAGCAAAGTTTTAGCCACAATGGCTTCTTTTCTGTTCCTTGAACTCATCACAAACATGACCACTTCAGGGCCAGTATAACTTCTCTTCCTTCAGATGTTTTTACTGAAATGTCACCTTGCCAGAGAGCCTTTTCTATAAGTCCTTATCTAAGATTGCAGATCCCATACACACACACACACACACACACACACCCTCACCCTATTCTCATTCCTGCTTATTTTTTACCATTAGCATTTGTCAACATCTAACACACCATATGTTTAATTATTTTATAATCTGTCTTCTCCCTGGTAAGTTTGCTGAGAGTAAGTAAGGATTTTTATCTATTTTATTCACTACTCAATCCACATTTATTAGAACAATACCTGAAACAGTACAGACTCAATAAATACTTCTCGAATGAGTGAATGATAAAATGTACAGGGAAAGAAAATTACAGGCCAATCTCATTCATGAAGATAGATATAAAAGTCCTAAACAAATATTGGTGAATAAGCAATGTATAAAAAAGTCATTATAGCCCAGCTGGGCGTGGCTCAGCGGTTGAGCGTCGACCTAGGATCCAGGCGATCAGGGTTCGATTCCCGGTCAGGGCACATGCCCGAGCTGCGGGCTCGATCAATGACTCTCTCATCATTGATGTTTCTATCTCTCTCTCTCCACCTCCTTTCCTCTCTCTGAAATCAATAAAGATATATTTTTAAAAAAAAGTCATTATAAGAAGGAAATCCTGCCATTTATGACAATATAGATGAACTTCGAGAGCACTATACTAAGTGAAATAAGTCAGACAGAGAAATAAAAATTCTTTATCATCTCAAATGTGCAATCTAAAAAACAACAACAAGCCAAACTCATAGAAAAAGGGATCAGATTTGTGGTTACCAAAGGCAGGGGTGAGGGTGGGAGAATTGAATGAAGATGGTCAAAAGGTACAGACATCCATTTATGAGATAAGTGCTGGGATGAGATATACAACATGATGACTACATTTAGCACTGCTGTATGGTATACTTGAAAGTAGTTAAGAGAGTAGATGCTAAAAGTTCTCATCACAAAGAATAAAAATATTTTTCGCTCTCTTTATAAATACACACACACACATATACATATATATACACACGTATATATGTGTGTGAATATATATAATGATGATTGTTAACTAAACTCCTTGTGGCAATCATTCTGTAATATATGTAAGTCAAGTCATTAAGTTGTACACCTTAAAGTTACACAGTGCTATATGTGAATTATATCTCAATAAAACTGAAAAAAATAAAGTTACGATACATCATGATCAAGTAAGATTTATTCTAAGACTTCAAGGATAATTTAACATTAGAAAATCTATTAGCGTCATTTGCCATATTTACAGATGTAAGATACAAAAAAGCATTTGATCAACATACAAGACTCATTCATTATCATTATTACCAAAAGGGGGGGGGGAAGCAGTCTCAGATTAGAAAAGAACTTCCTTAACCTGAAAACCACTACCTACCAAAAACATCAAATATCAGACTTAACAGTGAAATTTTAAAAGCATTCTCATTAAAGTATGGATCAAGTTCAAGGTGCCCCTATAGCTCTTTCTAATAAATATTGAATGGTAACCCTAGCCATTGAAGTTAGACAAGAAAAATAAATATGAAGTATAAAGTTTGGAAAGAACATCTGCATTAAAATTGTGAATGTTTATAAGTGACATGATTTACTACTTAGAAAATCCAAGCAAATCTACAGGCAAACCATTAGAACTAATGAGTTCATCAAGGTTAGTGGATACAAGATCAACACAAAAATCAATAAAATTCCTGTATGTCTAAAACAAGCAAAGTATAGTTTTAAAGAATTCATTATAGCAACTAAAATACAAGCAACCTTGGTGTGCATGAATTTTATGTAAACATATTTTAAACAATATTAAAATACACAAATGGCCCCTGATTAATAAAACCATCACCCATTTCCATACATGGGAAAACTCAGTATCATATGGGGTCAGTTCTCTTAATATAAATTCAATGCATTATGAAACTTGATAAACTCAGCCATTCAACAGTGAAGTGTCAATCCAAGAATAGTGAGGAAAATATAAAGAATAAGTTGGTCAAGCATGCCTTTACCTGCTGCTTCCATGTCTGGAGCACTTTCAGCAAGGCACTACCCTATTTCAACCCGCATCCACGTGCAGTTTCCCCGTGAAACCTTAAGCTCTGGGTGAGGGAAAAGAAGGGTCTCTATTCATCCACCACCTGCCAGCAGAGGCTGTGTGCAGGCGGAAGTCCCTGCTCCAGTCACCCCCTAGTGCCATGGTCCAAGTAACACCAATGGGGATAATCCCCACTGATGCCCTCAGGGGTCTTAGAAATTAGACTCCCTCCAGGGTGAGTTCACATGTGGCAACTCTTCCCCTTCCAGGGTTAAAGCAGACATTACTGCCCTTTAAGGGATATTAAATGCTTTTATTTTCAATATTAAAAATCAGCAAACAAAAAGAAAAAAAAAAAGTTGGTCAGACTCTCCTTACCAATAAGCTAGACTTGTTATAAACTATAATAATTAATATAGTATAGGTACTGGAAGAGTCAAATAGCCAGATGGAGTAGAAATGTGGAAAACCCAGAAACAGATCTACATATATATGAAAAATTAGCATATGACAGAGGACACATCACAATGATATAGTAGGCAGTTAGATAGACATGAGCAGAGTAGGAATGATAGGCCAGGTATGGAAGGTCACCAGGAAGGAAAGCCTCTGGTGCCTAGCAACAGACAACTGTAAGGTGGGACCTCACCCCTACGGTGACCTTTCCTCCCCTAGCATATTGCTGGTCATGGGGTTTAAAACCCCTGATCTTTCATATCCCTGGTCATGCAGTTCAGACCATCCCTTGGTCTTTCCTCCCTTAGCATGTCCATAGTCATGTGGTTTTAGAACCCTTAGAGGAGGAAAAAGGAGGCCAGAGAATAACCTCATAGACTCCCATACAAGTACTTGCATGACCACTCCCTTAAGTCCTCTGGACAATGAGGTTGTGGCCTGCATCAAATAATCAGGAGCAAAGCCTCAGGTCTGTTGACTACAGAGACAGAGTTCTGGTCAAACTAGAGATGACATTTAGGCCTCAGTTGTGTTTCAGCTCCAGGCCCAGAAAAGCAGCAAGGTCAGGCTGGGCAATGCCATAGCTGACATTATGGACAATGCCACGGCTGCCCTGGTGTTGACCAATTAATGGAGACCATGAGCCTGAAAGGACACACCTGGAAAGCTAATGGATATTCTACTGAGATCCTCCCCTGAAACCTCTAGATAAAAATCCTCAAGATGAAGGACCCAGTTCTTGTTAGTGCTCTACTCTCTCCCTTGAGCATGTACACGCCTTTCCCCACCTCCTTCTTTCCCTTATCTCTGTCTGTCTGTCTCCCCTCCCCTTTCCTTCCTCCTTTCTCCCCTCAAGGCAAGTACCCTTGCTTTCTTTCTTCTAATTTCCAAGGGGCCTTCTTTTGCCTCTGTAACTTGTTCTTCTACCTCTGTAACATCCTAAATAAGTTTTCTCTTATAATTACTAATTATGAGTTCTTGGCTCTGAATTATTTCTCAGCCAAAGTCAAGGACTGAGGTCTAACTTTGCCAGTTAAATCTGTTGCTGTATTGCCATTAACAAAAAAACAGACATAAATTATATATTATTACATAAATGATGTTGGGCAATTGGCTATCCATATAAAAGTTTAGACACCCATCTCACACCATACATAAAAATAAAACTAGATGGACTTATAACCAAAATGTGAAAAGCAAACCTTTAAAACCTGTAGAAGAAAACAAGAAAATATATTTCTAACTTTAGTGTAGGGAACAATTTCTTAAATAAGAAACAAATGCAAAAATAATAAATGAAGTCATGATATATTCAAGAGCTAAAAACTTCTGTATAACAAAAGATACCACAAACAAAATGAAAAGGGAGAGAAAGTGGTTGTCTTTGGCAATGGAGGAGACTAGAAATAGGGGGAAATTATTTGTAACATATTTAACAAATAAGGGTTTAACTTCTGAAATAACACTTTTAAATCAATAATAAAGGCCAACAACCCAAAAGACAAATGGGTAAATAATACAAAAATAGGCAACTCACAAAAGAGAAAATATGAATGACCAATAAACATATCGGAAAGTGCTCAATTAATAGTTAGGAAAATAAAAATTAAGTAATAATGAGATTCCATTTCATACGCATCAGATTGACAAAATTCTTAAGGTATAACATTATCAAATGTGAATGATGATGTGAATAAATGGAGAATCTAATCTCATATTTGTTGGTGGAAGCCTAAACAGGCATAACCATTTAGAAATGCAATTTGTAAAGATCTGGTAATGTTATATAAATGCTCATTACCTGAGAAACTCTTGTACGTTTCTGAAGAAGGAATATATGAGGATGTTCTGGGCATATTACTAGCAATAATGAAAATTAGAAACAGCCGATATGCCCATTAATAAGGAAATCAATAGATAAAAATGTTGCGTATTGTAGGACTGAATGTTCCTGGCTGCCATAAGGGAAAGGCATTTTCCCCTCTCTCTTTACTTAGCTATATCCTTGAAAAAATTTTTACTTGCAAAGTTGCCTTCAGTCACTTTGACATGTATACAAATCTTTGTAAAAACTAAAAAAGCCTCTCACCCGGGCGGGCATGGCTCAACAGTTGAAAATTGACCTATGATCCAGGAGATCAATGTTCGATTCCGGGTCAGGGCGCATGCTCGGGTTGCGGGCTCAATCCCCAGTGTGGGGCATGCAGGAGGCAGCCAATCAATGACTCTCATCATTGATGTTTCTCTCTCTCTCTTCCCTTCTCCCTTCCTCTCCCTGAAATCAATAAAGATACATTTAAAACATAAATAAACAAATAAATGAATAAATAAATAAATAACATGCTTGCCAGCATTACAACCCAGGAATACTTTTCTTGAGGGCATGGGATCCATCTCTTTGGAATAGTAACATCAAGAAAGATATGTTTTATCTCCCTGTTACCCTGGAAGTTTGCCTTGCTTTAAGTCTTAATTCTCTGCTTGTCACAGAGATAAGAAAAGTTTTATTTTTTCCTTTCCATAAAGGCAGTGAGCTAACATATGATTACCTAAATTACCAGATGCATTTTGGTCAAACTATGTATAGCAAATAGTGCTGTCAAGTCATTTTAATTGAGGGAAAGTTATGGTTTATCTTGGAATATGTACATAATGGATTGTATCTGTTTGGCTACTTTATAAAAGGGTGAGATTTTTCAGTCTTTTCAGTCTCAGTCATTTACATGCCAGTTTGGTTTAGTGCTTATTCAACAATAAAACTGTTTTCTTTCTTTTCTACATTTATGAAAAGGATTTTCTAGGTTAGCAGATTTTATTTTCAATTTTCTCCAACAATTTTCACAACAGAAGTGTACCAGTATATTATTCATTATTAAAAGTAAATGAATTACATCGATATATCAACATGGAAATATTTAAATATTTAAAAGGAATAATGATGCCTGGCTGGCATGGCTCAGCAGTTGAGCATTGACCTATGATCCAGGAGAACACGGTTCAATTCCCAGTTAGGACACATGCTTGGGTTGCTGGCTCAATTCTCAGTGGGGGGCGTGCAGGAGGTAGCTGATCAATGACTCTCAAATCATTGATGTTTCTATCTCCCTCCCTCCCCCTCTCCTTTCCTTTCTCTGAAATCAATAAAGACATATTTGAAAAATAAATAAATAGAATATTGCTGAGTGAAAAAAAGCAAGTTCAATGGTACATGTGGCATGACTCCATGTGTGAAAATATTTTAAACATATAAAACAATTTTAGGAGAATGGACATCATATATATATATAGATCCCCTAGAATATGGTCAAGGATACACACCCAATTCATTCAGGATTGTGGTAAAAGCAGATTTCACTCTCTCTGTTTTATTTAGAGAAAGATAGCAATGAAGCAAATGACAAAAGGTTGTCTAGGGGGTAGGTACAAGGATGTTTATTACATGACTTTCTGTAGCTTTAAATTTGCATTAATAATAACAAGAATAAGTAATTTGCTTTGCCCTGTATCTCCTGTGCTCTTTCCAACCAGAGAATTTTTTTTCACCAAGTTTCCTACATGTTTTTGGCAGCAATGAGCAGTTCAGCACTCACTAGCAGCTGGTGTTAGGGACTCAGAAAAAAACAAAAAAAACAAAAAAAAGAAAACCTGGCACCCAAATAGGCACCTGGTGTTGCCAGTGCTTTTTTGCTTGCTGCGACTTTTGGAAGTAGTTTGAATTCTACCTTTGTGATCCTTTCTTTAAATTATCACCAAGAATAAGAACCTGGCTACAGGCCAGGGAAAGGTTATAGGGCTTGGGTATTTAATCTGGCCCCTCAGGCTGCACAGCTTCCAGAGTCCTGTTTAGACTTATTAACATCTGAAAAGCTTGTCTTTTTCAGATTTACTGAGTACTGGGCCTTGCTCTGATTCCCAAGGGAAAATTTTAGTTCTCCTTGGAAGAGAGTCTGGAAAAGACTCAGCTTTTTTCTTTTTTTTTTATAATTATAGAATATTTATTTATTTACTGAAAGAACAAAGCAGGAGATTCTTGTGACAAAAAAAAAAAAAAAAAAAAAAAAAAGGAAATCTTTATAACCTACCAAACATTTTTCCCACTTTAATTGGCCATTTGTGGAAATTTTTTTTTTTTTTTTTAATCAGAGAGCTTAAAGCCTTCAAATCCTCAGAATATAAGCAGCTACTATGCCTACCCAAAGACCTACAAGAGGTAAAGCAAACAGATTCTACTACCTGGATGCAGAAACAATAGCAAATGTCCTTTGGGGGCAAATTTGTTTCTTTAGAACAGGAACACAATATTCTTCAGAGACTGACTCCTCCATTACTGGCTAGCTTCTTGGTCAGTTAAAAACTTACAGAGAAAGGAACCAAAATGCTGCAATTTGAAGTTCACATTCTAACCCGTTAAGTCACAACTACATTATATACAACGGTGGCCAAGAAGTGCATGTAAGTGTGATATAATGTGATAATATGTAGCAAGTAAGATTGGTACTTCAAACCACATACACATGTGTACACACACACATACACAGGCTCATACTCCCCACATGAAAGGACTGTAACAAAACACATTAAATGTTCACATTTACAGTGAGTACCTTTCTCTTCCAAAACAAATGTCATTAATTTGAGAGTAAGTCCCTCCCTGACTTTTAAGAGGCTCTAATCACACTCCTAAGGACCAATATTGATGGGGAAATTTTCTCTAATTCAACGGCATTTTCTATTCTGATGCAACACAATCCAATCAGTCAAAATCATATATATATTGATGTGCTGATAGTTAGTCCAATTGAGAAAGACAGGTACTTCTGTACTTCTTAAAGTTCACTATGAGAACAGTTTTTATAGATTTTAACAATCACTACATTTCACACCTAACAGCACATCTTAAACTAACACACTAAAGTGGAAAGGCTAATTAAAATATATAGAACTGCTTATTTTTTTAAATATTTTTTAATTGATTTCAGAGAGAGGAAAGGAGAAGGAGAGATAGAAACATCAATGATGAGAGAGTCATTGATAGGCTGCCTAATACATGCCCCTGGCATGTGCCCTGACCAGGATTCAAACCATGACCTCCTGGTTCATAGGTCAACACTCAACCACTGTGCCACGCCACCTGGATTGAACTGCTTATTTTTAAATGAAAAGACTAAAGTCCAAGACAAAACATGATTTCTTCTACATCACAGAATTAACGAGTATAGTGTCAGAGCTAAGTGTTAACAGGAACTAGCTAATGATAGAACAAGCCAGGATTACATACTTGTCTAGGTGAGGTGGGAGAGTGCAACAAAACTCACTTAGTATTTTAATAAACACCATTCCTCCCCTATCTCTCCTGTTGGATTAGGATATAATCGGGGGGTTTTATTTAGTTAGATTTTGATATAGATGAATTTTGATGTAATTGGAATTTCAATTATTTGTATTTTTTTTTATGTTTTAATTTACCTTTATTTTTGAAGGTATTACAAATGTTCCCCTTTTTTCCCCATTGGTCCCCTCCACCCTGCACCCCGGCTCCAGGCCTTCACCACACCATTGTCTATGTCCTTGGGTTAATCATACATACATATAAATTCTTACGTTAATCTCTCCCTACCCCTGCCTTCCCTCTAAGATTCATCAATCTGTTCCATGCTTCTATGTCTCTAGATCTATTTTGTTCATTAGATTCCACATATGAGTAAGATCATGTGATACTTGTCTTTCTCTCACTGGCTTATTCTGCTTATCATAATACTCTCGAGGTCCCACCATGCTGTCTCAAAGGGTAAGGGATCCTTCTTTTTTAGAGCTGCATAGTATTCCATTGTGTAAATGTCTGAGAAGATAATTAATATGATTTCAGTCTTCTTGAACTTATAGAGACTTGTGTCCTAACATGTGGTCAATAATGTCCCATGTACACTTGAGGAGAATGTATATTCTTCAGATTTTGAATAAAATGTTTTGTGTCAATTAAATCCATCAATCTAGTGTGTCATTTAAATTCACTATTTCCTTGTTGATTTTTTGCTGGAAGACCTATCCAGTAAAGTCAGTAGGGTGTTAAAGTCCCCTACTATGACTGTATTGCTGCTGATCTCTCCTTTAAAATTCTCCAGAAGTTTTTTGTTTATTTTCTTCACACTGCGTGAGTCTTTTGTTCTGAGGTGGGTCTCTTGTAGACAGTAAATATTTGGGTAATATTTTCTTATCCATCCAGCCATCCTATGTCTTTTGATTGAAGTATATAATCCATTTATATTTAAAGCTATTATTGACAGGTACTTATCTATTGTCATTTTAATATTTTATGCCTATGCCTCTCTCTCTATTTCTATTTCCTATTACAGCATTCCCATTAACATTTCTTGCAATGCTGGTTTGGTGGTGATAAATTCCTTTAGACATTTTTTGTATGGGAAGCTCTTTATTTCACCATCTATTTTGAGTGATAGCCTTGCTGGAGAGAGTAGTCTTGATTTTGGATCCTTGCATTTCATTACCATGAACACTTCATGCCATTCCCTTCTAGCCTCCAGACTTTCTGATGAGAAATCAGCTGACAGCCTTATGGGAGCTCCTTTGTAGGTAACAAATTGCTTTTCTCTTTCTGCCTTTAAGATTCTCTCTTTAAAACTTTAAAAAAAATTTAAAAGACAAAACAAGATTCTCTCTTTGTCTTGAATTTTTGACATTTTAATTATGATATATCTGGCTTTGGGCCTCTTTCTTTGGGTTCTTCTTGCTTGGGACTCTCTGTGCCTCCTGAAGTTGTATGACTTTTTCCTTCACCAGGTTAGGGAAGTTTTCTGCCATTATATCTTCAAACAGGTTCTCTAACCCTTGCTTACTTTCTATATCTTCTGGTACTCCTGTGATGCAAATATTGTTTCATTTCATGTTGTCCCACAGCTCCCTTAAATTGTCCTCCAGTTTTTAAATTGTTTTTTTTTTTTCTTTTTGGTTCTCTAATTGAGTGATTTTTAAAATAAAATATGTTTTTATTGATTTCAGAGAGAGGAAGGGAGAGGAGGAGAGAGAAATATCAGTGATAACAGAGAGTCATTGATCAGCTGCCTACTCCACACCCCCTAATGTGGCTCAAGCCCACAACCAGGACATGTGCCCTGACAAGGAAAAGAATAGTGTCCTCCTGGTTCATAGATGGATGCTCAACCGCAGAGCCATGCCAGCCGGGCTGAGTGACTGATTTTTTTCTACCCTGTCTTCTAATTTGCTGATCCGATCTTCATTATCCCCTAATCTGATGTTTATTCCTTCCTATGTATTTTCTACATCTACTATGTTATTCATTTCCTTCATAGTTTCCATTTCTTTTCTCATGCTTTTGAGCATCGTTAAGATCAGTATTCTAAATTCTATATCTGATAGATTGTTTATCTCCATTTCATTTAGCTCTTCTTCTGGAGAATTCTTTTGTTCTTTCATTTGGGGCTTTTTTGCCTCCCCATTTTGGCTGCCTCTTTGGGTTTCTTTCTATTAGGTAGATCTGCCAGGACTCCAGTCTTTTGGAGGGTCTCTGGGGCAGGCCAATGGCAGACACTGATTGTGACTGGCCTTTTGATGCTTTCCACACTACACAGCTGGTGGTTCCTTCTACTGGGGCTGAGTGTGTTTGGAAAGGACCAAAATGCCCATCAAGGTCTCCTTTTCCATGCCCTGGATGCAGAAGTAAATCAGGCAAATATTCTAAGCACCCAGAGGCTGGTTGTTATTGTCTCTTAGTTAGTCTCATGCTGTAGAAATTCCACAGGGTGGGATGGCTGATTGTTATTCAGTCTCTTAATGAGCTTCAAGCTATAGAAACTCCACAAGCTGGGGCCAGAGGTTTTCCAACAAGGTGGGGAAATTGCTTCCCCCAGGCAAAAGCTGCTTGGATATTAAATATCCACCTGAGAAAGATGTCCTCTGCCATCAGGGAATGACTCAGAACAGGAATACAGAAGGCTGCCCTCTAAGCTCTATCCGGAGAGCTCACAAACCTGGATTCCCCTCATACAGCTCCAGTTCACTCTTCCTTCCCTCCACCAGAGCCCAAGGTGAGTGGCTGCACAGGAAACTTTGCACGTTGGATCTTTAAGAGGTTGCCTACCTTTCTAGCAGTCTCTTCCTGGCAGACAGAAACCCCACTGCTTTTCACAGCCAGATGTTATATGGGATTCTTTCTCAGTTCTGGTGCTCTGGGATGGAGAGCCCAGCTTGGGTGTTAGGCCCAGAGTTCTCAGTGGGAACCCCCCACAAGTGAGATATACCCCTGGACCTTCATGTGCTGCCTGTGGGAGCCCAGCCTGTGCTCTCAGCCTTTGTATTATCAGTCTCTATGCAATCTCTGCTTTACATCTTTGGTTATGAGGTTTCTCTCCACCTAATTTTCCATTGATTATTCAGGATGGGTTTTTTTATATTTTAGTTCTAATTCCAGTTTAGTCCTGGGAGAGTACCAGTGTAGTTTCCACACAATCCACCACCATCTTAGAATCCCTGTATTTCAATTTTTAGATTCCAATACAGTTTTAAAATAAATTGTATGGCTAAATAATTCTATCAGTACTTGTAAAGTAGTTAAAGACTAAATGAGATAACATAGATACAGAGGTCCTGTCCTGGAACAAATGCTGGATAAATTATAGTTTTTCAAGTTCATACTGATGCCTTACATGTTCATATAGGCTTAATAATTCATAAAGGGGATTAGACTCTCTGATTAGTCTCACAACTGTGTGAGTTAGAGCAAATATTCTTCTCCTTTAAAAAAAGTGTAAAGGGGGGCATAGAGAAATAAATAAGTTGCCCAGTATCACCCCAGAGCTGGCCAGTGATAGCTCCCAGACTCAGAGGAAGTGTTCAAACCCCAAAGCTGAAGTACTCTTTTCCTTTGCCAGTAGTTCTCAAATTTCAATGCACATCAGAATTAACTGAACAGATAAAGTTTGTTAAAACAGTCTACTGTGCCCCACTGCCAGAATTTCTGATTCAGTAGATGTGTGATGGTGCATGAGAATCTGTACTCTAATGCTCCTGGTGAGGGACCACACTTTGAGAATTAGAGGTCTATGCCATACTGACAAATTAAGGAGATGTAGCCTAACACAAGTTAAGGATTTCAGGGGTAACACCTCTCTTACTCAGAGTATCACAGAATGTCAGAGCTGCAAGGTACCCTGGCAATCATCTATCCCAGTGGGTACAGCCCATGGTTTATTATTAGAATAACAAAAAACAATTTTTTTAAATCATCTTTGCTTGACTCTACCCTCAGAGATGCTGAATTCGATTGCATAGGATGAAAATCAGGCTCTACTAAAAGAATCCTTTGTTAGCAGACTTAACTTATAAAATAAACTAAAAGACTTCTTCAGACTAAAAATAACTGAACACAGACAATAATTCAAATTCATATGAAAAACTAAGGCCTCGTGCAAAATTAATTATATAATTATAAAAGAGTATAAATGTGTATTTCCTCTCCTTTCTTCTGTTAACTGATATAAAAAGCAATTTTATAAAAGAATATATGTATAATTGTATTTGGGGAGTTGTAATATAAGGAAACATCATATATTCTAAATAAATTCACAAAGGAGGAGTTAAGGTAAAAGCAAAGATATAAAAATGACACAAAATGGTAACTTAAATGACAGACAAATTAAGAGAACCAGAAGTTGCACTCAGGATGGTTAATATAACAAACTGTAAAAATGTGTGCCTATTCTACTCTCTTCTCTAAACTTTGTTAAAACACATAAAATCTTATAAGGTAATTATGAAAACAACGATTTCTTTAATTTCTAAATATACAAATGTAATATGTATACCAATAAGAGCAGTAATAGCATTTAATACAAAAGAAAGCAGTATATGTGGGATATATGAACAAAGAAACATGAGACATATAATAAAGTAAAACAGCAGACACAAATCCAACTATATCAATAATTTTAAAGTGAATTAATGAATAAATCAAAAGCCAGTGAGTGACAAACTGGATTTTTTTTTAGTTCAACTTGCATACTATCTACAGAAGACACATACTACATTCAAAAACACAAATTAGTCAAAACTAAAAAGATGAAAAATATATAAGAAAGCTTTAGTGGCTATATAAGCATAAGATAAAATAGACTTCCAATAGAAAATGATACTAGAAATAAAGAAGGAAATTTTATAATGATAAAAGGGCCAATGCATCAGGAAGATATAACAACTATAATGAACCTAAAAATTGTATGTGCGTAACAATAGAGCCCACAAAATACATGAAGCAAATCATGACAAAATTGAAGGGAGAAATAAACAATTCAGCATTAATATTTGGAGAATTCAATTCTTCACTTTCAACAATGGTTACAACTAAACAGAAAATCAATAAGGAGATGTAAGAAGTGGACAAAATAAAAAACTAAAGACATCTAACATATACCTATAGAACCCTCCAACCAACAACAGCATACACAGTCTTCTCAGGTACACATATTATATTCTAGCAGATAGACAACATGCTAATCCATAAAACCATCCTCGATAAATCTGAAATAACTGAAATCACAGGAAATATGTCCTATGACCACTTAAAATAATATTAGAAATTAATAATGAAAATAATTAATAACCGAATTGGAGAGAATCAGAAAACGTGAATAGGAGAATAACAACTGATGAAATTGAAGCAGTAATCAAAAAATTCCCAGCAAACAAAAGTCCTGGGCCGTATGGCTTCACAGGAGAGTTTTACAAAGCATTCAAAAAAGAACTAATACCTATCCTCCTCAAACTTTTCCCAAAAAATGCAAGAGGAAGGTACATTTCCAAGCTCTTTTTATGAGGCCAGGATTATCAAAATTCCAAAAGACATTGCAAAGAAAGAAAATTACAGGCCAATATCCCTGATGAACATAGATGTGCTAAAATTCTCAACAAAATACTAGCAAATCATATGCAGTAATATATTAAAAAGATCATACACCATGATCAAGTGGGATTTATTCCAGGGATGCAGGGCTGGTATAATATTTGCAAATCAATTAACAGGATACATCACAAAAACAAATTGAAAGACAAAAATGACATGATCATATCAATAGATGCAGAAAAAGCAATTGACAAAATCCAACACCCATTTTTTATAAACATTCTCAGCAAAGTAGAAATAGAGGGATCATACCTCAATATAATAAAGGCCATATATGACAAACCTATAGCCAACATCATACTCAATGGTCAAAAACTAAAACCATTTCCCCTAAGTACAGGAACATGACAGAGATGTCCACTTTCACCAATCTTATTCAAAATAGTACTGGAAGTCCTAGCCACAGTGATCGAACAAGAAGAAAACATAAAAGGCATCCAAATTGGAAAGGAGGAAGTAAAACTGTCATTATTTGCAGATGACATGATGTTGTACATAGAAAACCATAAAGACTCCACCAAAGAACTACTAGATTTAATAAACGAATTCATCAATGTAGCATGATACAAAATTAACACCCAGAAATCGATGGCATTTTTATACACAAATAATGAACTCTCAAAAACAGAAACTAAAAATACAATCCCACTTACAATTGCAACAAAAAAATTAAGATACTTAGGAATAAACTTAACCAAGGAGGTAAAAGATTACGTGGAAAACTACAGGACATTGCAAAAATCATCTCACACCTGTCAGAATGGCTACCATCAACACATCAACAAATGACACATGCTGGTCAAAATGTGAAGAAAGGGGAACCCTAGTACACTGCTGGTAGGAATGCAGACTGGTGCAGCCACAATGGAAATCAGTATGAAATTTCCTCAAAAAATTAAATATGTAACTGCCATTTGACCTAGTAATCCCACGTCTAGGCATATATCCTAAGAAACCCAAAACACCAGTCAGAAAGAATATATGCACCCCTATGTTCATGACAGCACAGTTTACAATAGCTAAGATCTGGAAACAGCCCAAGTGCCCATCAGTAGATAAGTGGATAAAAAAGCTGTGGGACATTTACACCATGGAATACTATGCAGCTGTAAAGAAGGATCTCGTACTCTTTGGGACAGTATGGATGGACCTGGAGACTATTATGCTAAGTGAAATAAGCCAGGAAGAGAAAGACAAACATCACATGATCTCACTTATATGTGGATTCTAAAGAACTTAATAAACTGATGAACAGAATAGATTCAATGACATGGAAGCATAGATCAAACTGACGAATGTAAGAGGGATGTGGAGGAGGGTGGGTGGGTGGAGAGGAAGAAAGTAACCAAAGAATTTATATGCATATATGCACAACCCAAGGACACCGACAGTGGTAGGGAGAGGGACTGGGAAGGGGGATGGGACAGGGTAGAATGGGTCATTGGGGAGAAAAAGGGACATCTGTAACATTTTAAACAAAAATAATTTTTAAAAAGCAATGGAAAAAATTTCGTCAGATGAGGATTATAAAAAAAAAAAAAAGGTTAGGAAACACTGACTCAGACAATGGCTATAACCTTTTTTGATATAGAGAAGCACTATTTGCCATGTTTCTTCACTCTTGTAACTCGGGGACCAACAGCATAGTTTCACCTTCTGGACCAATAAACATACTTAACAATTTCTCATCCTAAAATAATATTTAAAAACCCTCCCTTGAGCCATAACCTGCTATGGCTGGTGATCTCTCTCACATTTACAAATTTGAGTGATCTATAGCCACACTCAAAGTGTGGTTTCCAGACCTACTGAATCAGTCTTATTTTTAACAATTTCCAGATGATGTGTATTCACACTCAAGCTTGAAAAGCACTGTTGTAGCTAGCCCATCAATATAGTAAGTCCTGGCAATTGCATAGCAAAGTAATGACTATCCAAAGGTGTGGCCAGGTCAATGTCATTTTTAGAAAGGGAAACTTTGTAGTCTAACTTATTTGACACTGTACCTATTATTCTAATAATAGAAAGACAGAACTTCTATAAAAATCCAGCCCCTTTCACTGACCAAACAATTGCTGTTTTCTCATTTGCACATTTAAAAGAAGCCATAAGCAGGTATATATCTAAAGAAACACTAAAACACTAATTCAAAAGAATATGTGCACCCCCACATTCATTGCAGCATTATATACAATAGCCAAGATATAGAAGCACCCCTAGTGCCCATCACCAGAGAAGTGGATAAAAAAGTGGTGGTGCATATATACTCAATGAAATACTACTTAGTCATAAAAAATAATGAAATATTACCATTTGTGACAGCATGGATGGACCTAAAGGTTATTATGCTAAGTGAAGTAAGTCAGACAGAGAAAGACAAATGCCATATGATTTCACTTATATGTGGAATCTAAAGAACAAAATAGAAACAGACTCATAGACACAGAGAACAGACTGATGTTTATCAGAGAGGAGGGGGACTGAGGGGCTGGGTGAAAAAGGTGAAGGAATTAAGAAATACAAATTGTTATATACAAAATAGTCATGGGGATATAAGGTACAGGGTAGGTAATATAGTCAATACTATATCCTTTGGCCAGGTAGATACTTGAAATTTTAGGGGGACCACTCTGTAAAGTATGCAATAGTCTAACCACTATGCTGTACACCTAAAACTAATATAGAATAATATTAAATATAATCTGTAATTGAAACATAAAAAGAAATAAATAAGCCACAAGCACAGTGTATGCACAATTTAGGTAAGAAATAATAAATAAGCATATAAAATGTAAATTAGTCAAGAATACATTAAAATGGATTTTTTAAATGAGGAAATCCCATGCTTATAAGGCTGCAAGAAAACACATATATACTTCTAAATCACTGCTGGTACTAAAAATTATCATAACCTATAATATTTATTCAATGAATATTTATTCATTACTTACTTTGCAGAAAGTACTGTTTTAGGTGCCAGAGATACAATAGTGATCAAGATAGACACCATCCCTCCTCTCCTGGAATTTACAATCCAATGAGGGGCATATAATAATGATGCTTCCTATTGTTGCAATATGCAAAATGTATTATATATGTTTTTATCATTTAACATTCAAACAACTCTGGTGTGCAAATTATTATTCCCATTATAAAGACAAATAAAGTAAAACTCAGAAAGAAGAAACACTTGACAGAGGTCACACAGCTGGTAAGTGGTACAGCCAGGACTCAACCCCAGGTCTGCCTCACTAAAATGATCCTGCTTTCAACCACCATGCAAACTTCCTCTCAAGAAAGTCAAGTTCAGCTTGGAAAACACTTCCAAAATATCTATACCCTTTGGCCCAATTACTCTCAGTGGAGATTTTGTCCTAAGAAAATAATTTGAAAGAGATTATAAATCTGTATTTTCAAAACTTCAAAATTAAGTATGAAAGCAATCTAAATGTCCAAAAACAGGCTAATTAATCAAACATCTTAGATGAGATTAATTTGTTTTAAAAACTTCAAAATTGGGAAATGTTGCATAAAGTCTGTAGATTACATAATAGTATTATATCAAAGCTCATTTCCTGATTTTAATAATTGTACTGATTATGTAAGAAAATGTCATTGTTTTTAGGAAACACACACTGAAGTGTTTAGAGAAAGGGGTTAATTATGTTAGCAACTAACTCAAATGTTTCAAAGAAAAAGAGAGAGGGAGAGAAAGAAAAAATGATAAAGTATGAGAAGTGTTAACATTTGAAGAACCTAGGTGAAGAATATGAATTATATAGGAATTCTTTGTACTATTTTTACAACTATGCTATAAATCTACAGTTATTTAAACATATGAAGTTAATGGAAAACCTCAAAATTGTATTTATACAGTAACTACATTATTTTTTAAAAACTATTTTAAAAAATACCATTTTTTTAGTTTGTACCTTTGACCACCTTCACCCAGTTCCCACCCACACCCTGCCTCTGGCAACCATCAATCTCTTCTGTTTCCATGAGTTCGTGTTTATAAATTCCACATATAAGTGTGATCATACAATATTTGGCTTTCTCTGTCTGACTTTTTCCACTTAGCATAATGCCCTCAAAGTTCATCCATGTTGTTGCAAATGGCAGAATTTTATATTTTTTATGTCTATATATATATATATATATATATATATATATATATATCCTTTCTTCTGCCATTCAAGACTAAGACTGTTTGCATGTCTTGGCTATTGTAACTAATGCTGCTAAAAATATGGAGGTGCAGATACCCCTTCAAGATAGTGGTTTTGGCCCCGGCCGGTGTGGCTCAGTTGGTTGGAGCATTGCCCCTCAGCAGGTACGGGAGGCAACCAATTGATGTTCCTATCTCACATGGATGTTTCTCTCTCTCTACCTCCCTCTCCCTTCCTCTCTCTCAAATAAAAAAAAAGAAGATAGTGGTTTTGTTTTCTTTGGCTACAGACCCAAAAATTGAATTGCTAGATCATATGGTAGTTCTATTTTTAATATCTGAGGAACCTCCATACTACTTTCCATAGTGTCTGCAGCAATTTACATTCCCACTAACAGTCACAAAGCTTCTCTTTTCTCCAAATCCTCGTCAATACTTGTTATTTCTCGACCTGTCGATGACAGCCATTCTGACACGTGTGAGGTGGTATCTCATTGTGGTTTTGATTTGCATTTTTCTAATGATTAGTGATGCTGAGCATCTTTTCATGTGCTTGTTAGCCTTCTTTATATCTACTTTGGAAAAATATCAATTTGGAGCCTCCGCCCATTTTTTCATTGAACTGTTTGCTTTTGTAAACCATAATAATAATAGTGGTTGAACTAGGGTGGTAGCATTCTGAGGCGATTTGTACTGGGAAAAAAGGTATTTATACTGGAAAAAGGGCATTCAAAAACAAATATATAAAACACATAAGGATAAAATTAAACAAGAACATAGAAAAATTTTAAAAAGCTAAGCCCTGGTGATATGGTTTCCTCGTAGGAAGGACCTTTCATATGCAAGATGTTGACATATAAGACTGCTTCTACCATACTTTCATATCCCTTAGCCCACATATTAACTTTTAATGACTACTTTATTTATCAGAGATTCTTAAGGTATTCCCTCAATCAGATTGCAACCACATGTAAATGAAAGGTGAAGAGGAATAATGAGGAAGGAATTCAGAAATAAGTTTAGGGGTGATCTCAAAAGAGAATTACAAAATTCCAATTTATCTGTATGTACAAATTTTCAATGTTATTACAATAATATTTTAATAGTAAATAAATAAATACTCTTTTCCAAGAAACCTCAGCAGAGGTGCAAGCTACATAGCCTTGAAATACACATACTGCTATATTTGGAGGTGTCCTAACTAAAATAAAATAGGAGTGGAGTCCTCTCAGCACTGAATGAAAGGCATAGTTTTCAGAACTGATGAACTGAGGAAAGAGGTAACCAAGAATACAAATCTATATTATCAGGAGAAAAACGGAGTTTGATGAGCAATGAACAAGCAAAGAAACAACTATGAAACAGAGAAAACAAAGGTATCTGCAGAAATAACAAACACACCCTGTCTGTAGCATGAAACAATCTAATTAGGAAATATGGAGAGATAAGGTTCTCTCCTGGAATGTAGCAGATTGCTGAGAAGAGTGGTTGCTTCAGCAGAACACTGAAAATGCTCTTAGAATCTAAGATATCAGCACAAGAAAACCCATGAGAAAAACTAATGTAATCTCACATTTTACATAAGGGGAAACCAAAGCCCAGAGAGGAGAAAGGGCCTAATGAAAATTCCACAGTTCTGACAGTGCTAGGACTTAATCCCCAGGCCAGATCTCTTTCCACCAACATCAGCTGCCTTCACCAAAGTACTATATGCTGAGAATGTTACTATTTTTACAAGGGAAATCTAAAGCCCCTAAACCATTATTCTCTTCTTTTAATTTGTTTTTATTTTAAACATTTTTAAATTAATTTTTAGAGAGAAAGGGAGAGGGGGAAGAGAGAAACATCAACGTGATTGAGAAACATCAACCACCTGCCTTCTGCATGAACCCCAACCGGGGATCGAACCTGCAACCTGGGCAGAATTGAACAGGCAACCTTTGGGTGCACAGGATGACGCTCAACCAACTGAGCCACACCAGCCAGGGATAAATCATTAGTCTCCAATTTGTGTTCATTGTAGAAAGCTAGCAAAAGAATATCAGTTTCTTTCCAGAGAATACTTCTAGGAAAATAATTTCTTTAACTACTTTGAGATAACCCCTTGTGTGTTTATATCACACAGGACTAGAGTAAGAAGCAAATACATTTTTGTGGGCCACTTCACACTTGTAAATATGATAGTAACTCTTACATGTCAGAAAAAGGACATATCCTAAACCCATTTCCACTTACCCTCTGGCTTCCTGCCTAGACATATACTCTAACATCTTTTAGTACAAATGGCAGGAGGCCTGAGCTCCTAGTACTATCTCTGCCATTTACAGCTAAGTGATCCTGGGCCCCATTTCCTTCATCATCAGCAGAATAGGCTGCACTAGTTGACTTCAAAGGTTTCTTCCAGTTCTAACATCCCATGATTCTGTGAATCCTAAATTAACAATGCTACAATCAAACTTTCAACACCTCCATATTCAAGTGTGTATTTCCTTATAATTAGAAACTCTCCTCAGAGAAACCAGCTAGCCCTCAGAGCCTAAATTCAAAATTTAGGAGTCTGAATTTATGAATCCTATTCCTAGCTCTGCTAAGAAGTTCTCTAGGTAAACCTGGGAAAAGTTCCAAAGCAAGGAACTGTTCTACCCTGGATCAGTCAGTCAGTCAAGCTAACATGCAGGAAAACATTAATTTTGCAATGAATTTTGGTGAAAGAGAAAAGGCACATGGATTTGGAGATAAAAGGTATTTTCAACAGTCAAACAACACTACAACAGAGTAACCTGTCAATACATGTTGACTTAAAATCAGGAGATCTGGAATCTAGTCCTGATGCTGCCAATTACCAGCCATGTGATCTCAGTAGACACAATAGGGCAGGAGCAGGGAGGACACTAACATTCACTAAGCACCTACTGTGTGCCAGAAACATGAGTTATCTGAAAAAGACAGAGAAGGATTACCTTCCCCAGAGTCTCTTCTAGCTTGAACATCCAAATTTGATCTCCATCACTGTTTGAAGAACAAGGTAGAGAAGCAGATGGATTTAATCATACAAAACTTATTCTGAATGTTGGTTTTATAACAGGTTCCAAAGAAGAACAAGGTTAGTGAAGGTGGAGGGCATAGCTGGCAGAGAGAATAAAATAAGTTTTGAGGAGGAAACTAGCAAGTGTGAAAGCAGAAGATGAAGAGGAGAGAAGATAGTAACTGTTAACATGACCAAAGCAAGAACACCAATTAGGGTAACAGTAAAACATGTGATTGAGAAGAAATAATGAGCAATTTGTTGACTATTTACCAAAATAATAACAATGATCTACAAAACATATGTTTAGAGAAAAAGACTGGAATAAAATGTCAAAAAAACTCAACATGGTTGTTACAGAGACTGAGCATGATTGTTACTTTCTTATTTATATTCTCCTATATTTTCCACCTTTTTTTAGCAAGTATATATTAATATTACTATTTTAGTGGGAAAAAGAATAAACCTCATGCAAAATGTTTACTCAGCATTTTGTGTGTGTGTGTGTGTGTGTGTGTGTGTGTGTGGTCAGGAACTGTGATAGGTACTAGTGCTACAAAAACAAACAAGAGAACAACTGTTTTGGCATAGGAAAGACTTCACAAAAAAGAGGTAAATATTTGGTTGTGACTTCAGGGATAAACATTGGCCCAGGTGAAAAGGGAGAAGGAAATTCCAGGAAGAGAAAATAACAGATGAACAGACAGGGAGTCTGGGAAAAAATTAGAAATATTCTGAGAACCTCAAGCAGTTGGAAAGTAGTGGGTATGGCAAGTAGTAGTAGGAAATAAAATTAGTGAAGTATTATAAGTAGAAGACAAACTGTGAAGAACCTTGAATGTCACACAAAGAAGTTTAAATTTCAACCTACTAAGGTTTTTATGATCCAAAGAATAACTAAATCACATTTTCATGGTAGGAAGAGCCTTTAACATGTCAAGTGTTAACGAGGTGTAAGACTGATTCTGCCATATTTTCATATCCCTTAGCCCACGTACTATCTTTTAGTGACTTCTTTATTTATCAGAGATTCTAATGGTGTTCCCTCAATCAGGTTTCAACCACATAAAAATGTAAGGCAAGGCGAAAGAAAGAGACAAGGAAATCAGTAGTAAATTTAGGGGTGCTCTCAGAAGAGAATTACAAAATCCAATTTATCTGTATATAGTACTATATGTCCCAGAAAAGATGGAAAAGCACCAATTTAAAATATTCCATACAATTTTTTTACCATAATCATACAAGTACATTCTTATAAATAAAGAGCCAAATTTTGTTGACTAAGCATGGTCACCATAGCATGGGAAGTTATAAATATGACATTGGCCATGTGCTACCTGTAGGCTGCCACTCTATCCACTTCATCACTCTATCTTCTGCACCTAACACAGGACCTTATGGTAGCCTCATGGTACTCAGTGGGTAAACCCTCTTAAGAGGCTTAAACTTTGTAAAATTTCCCAGAGAATATTCACTTAATTGCTAAAAGTTTTAACTATTAAGAAAATGTAGTAGTTTGTCCCTGGAAAGATACCTTTATAAGTTTTTATTTCATATTAACAAGCCAAAGAAATGGGGTGGGGGGAGCCCTCTCCAAACCACATCAACATTGATAGAAACCAGATTATCAGCAGAGCCCACCAATTTGCTATGTGCACATTTCTCATAAGTTTTTACCTCTATGTAAAGAAGTATCACCAGGGCTACAATTACAATGTATTTACTGGCAGAAAGGTGAGGACAAGGACTAGATACTTCCCCCAGATATAGGAAAACAGTGACTTATTAAAATAAACACAAGGCCTAAAATGGAAAACAACTTAGGTTCCATTGGGGATTTTGCTGAAACTGAAGCACAAAATCCTTAATAAAGTCCTATCAATGTCAGATTAGACAGGGTTTTAATAAGACCAATTTATTTACTATATTATTCATTTTGAATTTGGCCTGGTTGTTTGTATGAACACAATAAAAATAACACTTGATAACACAGGCTTTTTAAAATCTGCTTTGCTAGAATCTCATGATTGAGCTTTAATTAGCTCCTCAGAGCAAAGATACTAGGCCACCTAGTTGTCATCAGGTTTGTCTACACTACCTATACACTTGGGTGAATTTCTGGAGTTACTGACGTCCCCAATGATGTATTGAGGTTCCTTCCTTGCTATCTCTGAGAAAAGCAACATTTGTTCCTTAACTGGAAAGACTGCCATGAATCACGTGATAAAGCAAGGTACCAGGGTATTTCTCCAAGATGCTCTTATTGACTTCAAAGTCAATCTTCATTTCTTAAGGCTTTCTGGTGAAATCCAGAGCCAGGCATAGACGTCTCTCGCTTAGAAATGACATTGCAGGTCAAAGTCTTGGCTAATAAAACTACAACTGGAAACTGCGATTATTGAATTTATAAAAAGAAACATATTGTCATGACTCAATAATTAAGAATTGCCATTTCTGACAAAAGGAACATCAAAATAAAGACCATAACAAGAGACAAAGATAGTCACTACATAATACTAAAAGGATCAATCCAGGAAGAGGAAATAACCATTATAAACATTTATGCACCCAATATAGGAGCACTTAAATATATAAAAAACATCTTGGTGGACTTTAAGGGGCAGATTGACAGCAACACAATTATAGTGGGGGACTTTAACACCCCACTGTAAGCATTAGACAGATCATCAAGACAAAAAATCAAAAAGGAAGCACAGACATTAAATGACTCACTAGATCTAATGGATTTAATTGAGATGTACAGAACATTTCATCCCAAAACAGCAGAATACACATTCTTCTCAAGTGCTCACGGAACATTCTCAAATATACACCAAAAGTTAGGGCACAGGGCAAGTGTCTACAAATTCAAAAAGACTGAAACCTTACCAATCATCTTCTCAGATCACAATGCCATGAAACTAAAAATCAACTATTATAAAAAAAACTCAAAAATATTCAAACACATGGAGGATAAACAGCATGTTATTAAAAAATGAATGGGTTACCAATTACATCAAGAAAGAAATCAAACACTTCATGGAAAAAAAAGAAAATGAACAGACAACAACCCAAAATTCATGGGACACATCGAAAGCAGTCACAAGGGGAAAATTCATAGCATTACAGGCCTATCTCAAGAAACAAGAAAAAGATCTAATGAACCATCTAACACAAAAAGTAAAAGAATTAAAACAAGAAGAGCAAGAAAAGCCCCAAGGAAGCAGAAGGAAGAAAATAATCAAGATCACAACAGAAATTAATGACATAGAATCTAAAAATAAAAAAAAAAAATACAAAAAATCAATGAAACTAAGAGCTCGTTCTTTGAAAAGATAAATAAGATTGATGCAACTTTAGCCAGACTCACTATGAAACAAAGGGAGAGGACCCAAATAAATAAAATCAGAAATGAAAGAGGCGATATAACAACCAACCCAACAGAAATACAAAGGATTGTAAGAAAATATTATGAGCAACTATATGCCAACAAACTGGACAACATGGGTGAAATGAACAAATTCCTAGGAGCATACAGTCTCCCAAAGCTAAATCAAGAAGAGGCAGAAAACCTGAATAGACTGATAACAACTAATGAAATTGAAACAGTAATCAAAAAAATTCCAGCAAACAACGTCCTGGACCAGATGGATTTACAGGCAAGTTTTAACAAATATTCAAAGAAGAATTAACACCCATTCTATTCAAACTATTCCAAAAATTCAAGAGGAGGGAAAACTCCAAACTTTTTATGAGGCCTGCATCATACTAATTCCAAAAACCAGGTAAAGACACTACAAAGAAAGAAAATTTCAGGCCAATATCCCTGATGAACATAGATGCTAAAATCCTCAACAAAATACTATCAAACCGGATCCAGCAATACATTAAAAAGATCATACACCACGACCAAGTGGGATTTATTCCAAGGATGCAAGGCTGGTATAACATCTGCAAATCAATAAATGTGATACATCACATAAACAAAATGAAGGACAAAAATCATTTGATCATATCAATAGATGCAGAAAAACATTTGACAAAATCCAACACCAATTTTTGATAAAAACTTTCAGCAAAGTGGGAACAGAGAGATCATACCTCAACAAAATATAGGCCATATATGACAGACCTACAGCCAACATCACACTCAATGGGCAAAAACTAAAACCATTTCCCCTAAGAACAGAAACAAGACAGGGGCACCACTCTTACTCAACATAGTACTGGAAGTCCTTGCCACAGCCATCAGACAGGAAGAAAACATAAAAGGTATCCAAATTGGAAAGAAGGAAGTAAAACTGTCATTATTTGCAGATAATATGATATTGTACACAGAAAACCCTAAAGACTCCATCAAAGTACTACTAGATTTGATAAACGAATTTGGCAAGGTAGCTGGATACAAAATCAATATCCAGAAATCAATGGCATTCTTATACACCAACAATGAGCTTTCAGAGAGAGAAACTAAAAAAACAATACCATTTAACATTGCAACTAAAAAAAATAAGATACCTAGGAATAAACTTAACCAAGGATGTAAAAGACCTGTACTTGGAAAACTACAGGACACTGAAAAAAGAAACAGAGGAAGATATAAACAACTGGAAGAATACACTATGTTCATGGATTGGAAGAATTAATATCATTAATATGTCCATATTAACCAAAGCAATTTATAAATTCAATGCAATTCCTATTAAAATACCAACAGCATATTTCACAGACCTAGAACAAACACTTCGAAAATTTATATGGAACCAAAAAAGACCCTGAATTGCTGCAGCCATCTTCAGAAAAAAGAAGAGTGGGAGGGATCACATCCCTGGACATCAAACTGTACTACAAAGCCATTGTAATCAAAACAGCCCAGTATTGGTACAACAGATGCACAGATCAATAGAACAGAACAGAGACCCCAAAAATAGACCCACGCCATTATGGTCAGTTAATATTTGACAAAGGAGGCAAGAGCATACAATGTACTAAAGACAGTCTCTTCAATAAGTGGTGCTTGGAAAATTGGACAGATACGTGCAAAAAAAGAAACTAGATAGCCAACTTTCACCATACACAAAAATAAACTCAAAATGGATAGAAGACTTAAATGTAAGTCACGAAACCATAAAAATCCTGGAAGAAAACATAGGCAGTAAAGTCACAGACATCCCACATAGTGGAATTTTCACTGATACATCTCCTAGGGCAAGAGAAACAAAAGAAAAAATAAACATATGGGATTACATCAAACTAGAAAGCTTCTGCACAGCAAAAGAAATTAGTCTCAAAATACAAAGGAACCCCACGGTCTGGGAAAACATATTTTTCAAGGATGTATCTGATAAGGGGCTAATTTCCAAAGTGTACAAAGAACTCATACTACTCAGAAAGAGGAAGATAAACACTGCAATTAAAAAATGGGCAAAGGACCTGAATACACACTTCTCCAAAGAGGACATACAGGTGGCCAAGAGACACATGAGAAAATGCTCAACTTCGCTAATCATCAGAGAGATGCAAATCAAAACTACAATGAGGTATCACTTCACACTTGTAAGAATGGCTACCATCAACAAATCAACAAATGCCATATGCTGGCAAGGATGTGGAGAAAGGGGAACCCTAGTACACTACTGGTGGTTATGCAGACTGGTATAGCCCCTATGGAAAACAGTGTGGAGGTTCCTCAAAAAATTAAAAATGGACCTGCCTTTTGACCCAGTGATCCCACTTCTAGGAATATATCCTAAGAATCCTGAAACACTCATCAGAAAGAATATATGCACCCCTATGTTCATAGCAGCACAGTTTGCAATAGCTAAGATCTGGAAACAGCCCAAGTGCCCATCAGTAGATGAGTGAATAAAAAAGCTGTGGGACATTTACACCATGGAATACTATGCAGCTGTAAAGAAGAAGGATATCGTACCATTTGGGACAGTATGCAAGGACCTGGAGAATATTGTGCTAAGTGAAATAAGCCAGGCAGAGAAAGACAAACATAACATGATCTCACTTATATGTGGAATCTAAAGAACTTAATAAACTGATGAACAGAAATGATTTGATGACATGGAAGCACGGATCAGACTGACGAATCTCAGAGGGAAGGTGGGGGTGAGTGGGTGTGTGGGGAGGGGTTAACCAAAGAATTTATATGCATATATGCATAACCCATGAACACATTCAATAGTGTGGTGATGTCCTGCGGTTCGGAGTGGGCGCAGGATGGACAAGATCAAAGGGGAAATCTGTAATATTTTGAACAATATAAAATAATAAATAAATAAATAAATAAATAAATCATTAAAATTTAGTTATTATTATTACTGTTTCATGTGCTAGGCTCCTCTCATAATACAAAGAAAAAATATATACTGTCACTGCCTTCAAATGAACATACTAATCGTGGAGAAATGCATTTAAACAAATAAATTATAATATCTTATTCCATGTACAAGAATAATACTATTCCTCTGAAAGGGTAATCTAACAAGACTTTACCAAACAAAAAGGTGAGCCTTAAAGAATATGCAGTTGTTTTCCAGGTACAGGAAATGAGAAAGCATTCCAGGCAGATAGAAACAATGTGAGCAAAGCACCCAGCATGCTGGGGAATCTGGGAGAAGACAATTACAGTGAGTAGGTAGGGGGTATGTTTAATGTAAGGCAGCTTCTGAAGCAAACATAAATAGGAAGTAAAAGTTTCATAAAGTATCAGCTGACGTAATGAATTTATCACTTTGTTCATTTTCCATAAACAGCTGTGCTTTCCTCCTCACTTAGCATTAGGAATTTCTCTCTAGAGAATTACAGCTTACAGCTGCTACCTTTTCCTCAGCTACAAACAAATTCACCAGAGAGAATAATGGTAATTTAATTCTATAGAATCATAATTATAAACCATGTTTGGGCTGAGAAAAGCAAAAGTCAGTGAACCAACTTTTGTCCAAGAAGTAAAAAAGAGAACTAACATTAGTGGTTATCTACCATGTACTAATCATTATACTTATAAGTGATACCATTTTACTCTCAAAAAACTCTATAGGATAGCAATTATTCCCATTTTTTAGATTTCTAAAACTATTCAGCTCACAGAGTTTAAACTGCTGCCCGAGATCTCATGGCTATAATGTGACAACTGATTTTGAGTTCCACAACTTATGCTTTTAGGAAAGACCCCACTCATTCTGCTAATTCAGAATTTTAGAAATTAGATAATTTTCCTTAAAAAAAATACCCACAATATCCTACTTCCTCCTTTTCTTTCTACTTTGTGCACATTGCTAACAAACACCTAACATACCTACAACAGTGAGAGACTAGGAGGACATTATTCATAGGGCAAACTGCTAGCTTCAAGAGACAACTGGGCCCCTGACAACATGGAACATAGAATAAAAATCAGAGGACCGGGGTTCTAGATTTGGTTAAGACATAACTTCCTACATGTTTATGAGCAAGTCACACAAAATAAACAAGTGAGACTACATCAAATTAAAAAGGCAGAAAAGAAAATCATCAACAAAATGAAAAGGTAACCTACTGAATGAGAAAAAATAGTTGCAAATCATATATCTAATAAGGGCTTAATATCCAAAATATATAAAGATCTCATACAACTCAACAGTAAAAAGAAACCAAAAAACTCTAATTAAAAAATGGGCAGACATTTTTCCAAAGACATACAGATGGCCAACAGGTACATGAAAAGATGCTCAACATCACTAATCATCAGAAAAATACAAATCAAAATTACAATGAGCTACCACCTCACAACTATTATAATGGCTATTATCAAAAAGATAAGAAATGAGTGTTGACAAGGATGTGGAGAAAAGGGTACCCTTGCACACTGTTGGTGAGGATGCAAACTGATGCAGCCACTATAAAAAACAGTATGGAGGTCACTCAAAAAGTTAAAAATAGAACAGTCAAGTTACCTGGCTGTTAAGTAAATACAATAGGAAGTAGGTGTCCCTTTGTGCCTTCCATTTGTTGTGTTCTAGGAACATTCTGCTCGAGCAGCACCCAGGCATTGACTCCTTTGTCAGCAGCAGTGAGTTCAGAAGGGCCTTGCCAGCTTTCCTGGTTAACCGCCAGCTTTCCTGGTTGCCCGATAGCTGACCCACCAGTGAAATGCATGAATAGGATCACACAGAGGTGCCCCCCCATTGTAATGGTAACCACACATAGGTTGCTCCGTTGCTATAGGAAACGCCATAAATCAAGCACTTATAAGAAATCCTATAAGAAGAGCTTCCCAAGGGGCCCTATTTGGAACTCTACGATGGGAATGCTCCCCGGACACCCCTGAAACCAAGGCGCTGCCTCAGTTTCTCTGCGTCTTGGAAACACTCTTTGGGTGGTGAGGACTTGCTTTACTCTTTGTCTCACTTTGCTTTACTCTGTCTGTTTTACTTAATGCTCCAATAAACAATGTTTTGTTGCCTCAACTCCGTTTCAAGTGTGCGTGGTGAATGCATATCCGACCTCCAAATTCTTGTGGCCACATAAGACATTGTTCCTTGTTGCTACACCAGCTATTCCACTTCTGAGTAGTTACCCAAAGAAAATAAAAACACTAATTTGAAAACATATCTGCACTCTATATTCACTGCATCATTATTTATAACAGCCAATATATGAAAACAACCTAAGTGTCCATGGATGGAAGAATGGATAAAGAAAATTATATATATTAAGAATGGCCCGGCCGGGCGTAGCTCAGTGGTTGAGCGTTGACCTAGGATCCAGGCAATCGGGGTTCGATTCCTGGTCAGGGCACACGCCCGGGTTGCAGGCTCAATCCCCAGTCAGGGGGCCGTGCGGGAGGCAGCCGGTCAATAACTCTCTCATCATTGATGTTTCTACCTCTCTCTCTCCTTCTCCTTTCCTCTCTCTGAAATCAATAAAGATATATTTAAAAAAAAAAAAATACCAGAGAAAGTTTAAAAAAAATGGATAAAGAAAATTATATAAATTATATATATATATAATATATATTATATATATATTAAAGATATATATATATATCTTTATTCTTCTATCCATAGACACTTAGGTTGTTTCATATATATATATGCTTTCATATATATGTGTGTTTGTATATGTATATATATACATATGTGTGTGTGTGTGTGTGTATATTAGAATGCTATTCAACCATAAAAAAGAACAAAATCTTGCCATTTGTGAAAACATGGATGTACCCTGAAAGCATTATGCTAGGTGAAATAAGACAGAGAAAGATAAGTACCATATGATCTCCCTTATATGTGGAATTTGGGGGAAAACTCATAGACAACAGATTGATGATTGTTAGAAGTGGGGGAGTGGGGGTCAGAAAAATGGGTGAAGGAGGTCAAGAGGTACAAACTTCCAGCTATAAAATAAGTAAATCATGGTAATGTATAATGTACAGTATGGTGACCACAGTTAACAATGCTGTATTGCATATTTGAAAGTTCCTCAGAGATTAGATCTTAAGAATCCTCATCATGCCCTGGCCAGTGTAGCTCAGTTGGTTGAGCATTGTGCCATGAACCCAGAGGTCACCCATTCATTTCTAGTCAGGGCACATGCCTGGGTTGCAGGCTCAAACCCCAGCAGGAAGCAGCCGATGGATGTTTCTCTCTCTCTTTCCCTCTCCCTTCCTCTCTCTGAAATCAATTTTTTAAAAACATATTTTTAAAAATAGTCCTCATCACAAAAAATGTTTTGTAACTATGTACAGTGACAAGATGGCAACTAGACTTACTGTGATAATTTTGCTATATATACAAGTACTGAATCATTATATTGTACACCTGAAACTAATATAATGTTATATGTCAATTACATTGCAATTAAAAAAAACAAGATCCAACTATATGCTATTTACAACAGACTCACTTTAGATCCAAAGACAGAAACCTATTCAAAGAAGTAAAGGATGAAAAAAACTATTCCATGCAAATAGTAACTAAAAGATAGTTGAGATGGATATACTAACATCAGACAGACTTTTTAAGTAAGAAACTGACAAGGATGCCAAATCCTATACAAAAGAATAAATTTGGACCCCTATCTCATGTCATATACCAAATTTTACTCTAAATGAATAAAACTTAAATTAAGAGCCAAAAGCATAACTCTCTTAGAAGAAAACATAAGGGTAAATCTTCATGATCTTAGACTTGGCAATAAATTCTTAGATATATTTACAAAATCATGAGCGACAGAGAAAAATACATAAATCGGACTTCATCAAAATTAAAAACTTCTGTGCATCAAATGACATCATTAAGAAAGTGAAAAGACAACCTATATAAGAGGTGAAAATATTTGGAAATCATATATCTGGTAAGTGTTAATATACAGAATATGTTAAGTACTCCTACTACTCAACAACAAAAAGATAAATAATTCAATTTTAAAATTGGCAAAGGACTTGAATAGACATTTTTCCAAAGAAGATATATAAATGGTCAATAAGATATGAAAAAATGCTTATCCTTAGTTATTAAGGAAATAAAAATAAAAACTATAATGATACACCCGCTCCATGCCTATTAGGATGATTATAACAAGAAAATAAGTAAGTACTGGTGAAGATATGAAGAATTTGGAATACTTGTACGTTCCTGGTGCAGCTGTTATAGAAAACAGTTTGAAAGTTCCTCAAAAAGTTAAACACTGAATGACCATATGACCCAGCAAACTTACTCCTAGGCATATACCCAAAAGAATTGAAAACAAGTATTCAAACAAAAACTTGTACATGAATGTTAACGGCACAGCAACACTAGTCAGAGTAGCCAATATATGGTAACAACCTAAATGCCTATCAACGGATGAATGAATAAACAATATGTAATATATATATGTGTGTGTGTGTGTGTGTGTATACATACACAAAATATTTATATTATTTGGCAAGAAGAAATGACATGCTGATACACATTATAACATGGATGAATCTGGAAAATATTATGCTAAGTGAATAAGTCAGATGAAAAGACAAATACTATGATTCAGCCTACATGAAATATCTAGAACAGCCAAATTCATACAGACAGTAGATTAGCGGTTACTAGGGGCTGAGGGGAGAGGGGTAAATGGGGAATTATTTAGCGGTTACAGAGTTTCTGTTTGGGGTGATAAAAGAAATTTGGAAACATAATGGTGATGATTATACAACATTATGAATATAATTAATGCCACTGAATTGTACACATACAAATGTTGAAAATCACAAATTTATGTTGTATTTTACCAAAGTACAAAAATTCAAAAAAAAGTAAGCAATCTGAGAACCTATACTCTTGACCACTAAGAATGATATCCCAACCCCCTCCAGCTCCAACTCCCTGATAGCTTCTATATCTGTAAAATATGAATAATAATCCCTACCATACCTCTCTCATCTTTGTTATAACACTCAAATAAAAGGGGGAATAGCACAGGGCTTTCTAAATTGCAAAGGCCTGAAGTCAGGTGCCATTATTATCTTGGATATTTACATGTAAACCGCCATATAAAGTTGGTCTTCTGTACTGTGCAATAAAATATATTTGTTTTGCCATATCCTGCAGCTCAGATGCAATTTCAATTTCAACTATCAGTTTCCAAAAACACTACTCCAAGCAGGTAAAATTTTACATTTGACCAGACAGACAGGGATCTCTGGTCAGACTGGTTGTGCCTACAACTTTTCCATTTAATAGCATACTTCCTTTCAGAGTATTTTGCACATGCTTTTCACATAAGAATAATTTACCTAGGATCTCAGAACACTGATGAAAGAGGAGGTGAAAAAGCAAACAAAAAAACTGGAGCTGCCAGTTCTTTCTCAAAGAGACTAAGGAGAGTTCCTGGGGAGCCAACATGGCATGGAGTACCAGAGAGCATAGTGAGGATCAACAAAGTGGCAGTGGTATTCCGTTTTTGAAATGGCAAAGACACACCACAGGTATAATCAGCTTCCTCAGAAGCTTCTTCAAACTTTTCATTTACGTTGAGCAATGTTTTAGAAAGATTACCCAAAGGGGATCTGGCATATCACCAGGCTATTGGCACCAAAGCAGCAGTGCTCACAGCAAAACACAGTCTTGGATTCAATTCGTTTGGAAAACAGATAGCAAAAGGCTCCCCACACAGCTAGTGAAGGGCATCCTGAAGTGAAAAACCAAAGGCAACACCTTTAAACAAGGCTATGAGGCCAGCACTCAGTAAGAGGGTACATCAAGACCCTGTTTTATTTATGCTCAGGGTCCATGACTCCTTTGCCTTACCCATTTAATCAGGAAGAATTCTTCCCAAGATCCATAATACCTAACTCCATTTTTCATTTCCTCTTTTTTGGCTACACATTCTTGCTTTGTATTGAACCAGCCTTGGCCTCAACTCCCTTCACAACTGGAAATAGCTATGGCTTCCCGACTATAAGTGACGTTAGTCATCATCTCAATAGAACCCATCTTCCAGAACCCTACCTCCACACTGACCCATGTGCCCCACCATCCTTTGAAGGGATTAAAAGGGTCAATGTATTATATGTTATCAAATTTAGTAAATTATATAGTAAAACCTCAAAATTTGAAACTCTATAAAATAAGTGCTATTAATGGCTACTGCTATCTACTGTGGGTAGGCGTTTACACATATAGTCTGGAATCCTCACTTCAACATTAGGAAGTAGGTCCTATTATTATACCATTTTTCAGAAAAGTGACAGCATGAAAAGTGATTTTGCAAGGTTTCACAGTTAAGTGGCAGGGTTTTTCAGCAAATGGTATGGAGCAATTGGACATCCACAGGCAAAAAAATAATAATAAAGTCTTTGTGACCTAGGGTTCTGTGACATGACCTTTGACATGATTTCATAACCACAATCCATAAAGAAAAAGTGAATAAATTGGACTTCACCAAAAGTAAAAACTTTTACTTTGTGAAAGACCCTAAAAAGAGGATTTTCAAAAGATAAGCCATAGGCCTGGCCAGTGTGACTCAGTTGAGCATCATCCTGTGCACCGAAAGGCCACCAGTTTGATTCCAGGTCAGGGTACATGCCCAGGTTGTGGGTTCTGTCCCTGGGTGGGGTGCATATGGGAGGCAGCAGACCAATGTCTCTCTCTCACAGTGATGTTTCTCTCTCTCTCCCTCTCCCTTCCTCTCTCTCTAAACTCAACATAACGTATATTTTTTTAAAAAGATAAGCCACAGACTCATCTGACAAAGGACTCATACCCAGAATAAAGGACTCACTAAACCCAAAAGTCACAAAACAAACAATCCAATTAGATAATGGGCAAAATACCTGAACAGATATTTGACCAAAGAAAACATATAGATGGTAGGTAAGCACATGAAAAGATGTTCAACATCATTAGCCACTAAGGAAATGCAAATTAAGGCATAGATGAGATACTACTACACACTTATTAGCATGGCTACCATAAAATATAGTGACAATACTAAGGACACACAGAAACTGGAATTATCACACATTGCTAGTAGGAATATAAATTGGTACAGACACTCTGGCTAGGCAGCTTCTTATAAAATTAAACACATACATATATAAGCCCATAATCCCATTCTTGGGCATTTATTCTCTAGAAATGAAAACTTATATTCACACAAAAACCTGTTTAACAATGTTAAAAGCAGCTTTATTGGTAACCACCAAAAACTATAAACAATCAAAATGTCCTTCAATTGGAGAATGGACAAAGTGGTGCATCCATACAACGGAACACCAGTCAGGAATATAAAGGAATAAACTATGGATAGGCTGGGATGGATCACAAGGGCATTATACTGAGTGGGGGGAAAAATTTCCAAAGGTCATACACTGCCATAGCCTAGTGGTTAGAGCATCCACCTGCACACTGAAGGGTCCTGGGTTTCATTCCAGCCAAGAGCATGTACCTGGGTTGCAGGCTCAGTCCCTGGCCCCGGTCTGGGTCCTGTGCAGGCAGCAACCAATCAGTATGTCTCTCTCACATTGATGTTTCTCTCTCTCTCCCCCTTCCACTCTCTCTGAAGAGCAAAGGAAAAAATATCCTCAGGTGAGGATTTAGAAAAAAAAAAAAAAAAAAAAAAGGTCATATACTATATGATTCTATTTATATAACATTCTTTTTTTTTAATTTATCTTAATTGTTGAACGTATTACAGGGGTCCCATTTTTCCCCCCAACTGACTCCCTCCACCTCGGTCCCACCCCCTCCCCAGGCCTTCACCCCATTATTTACTGTGTCCATGGGTTATGCATATATGTATATAACTTCTTTGGTTAATCTCTTTCCACCCTCCACCCCCCTTCCCTCTTTCCTCTGAAATATGATCATCTGTTGCATGCATCATTGTCTCTGGATCTATTTAGTTCATCAGATTCTTCTGTTCATTAGCTTCTTCTTAAAGAAGACCCTTCAACTTTTCCTGTAGTGCTGGTCTGGTGGCGATAAACTCCTATAGTTTTTTCTTATCCGTGAAGCTCTTTATCTGACCTTCAGTTCTAAATGATAGCTTTGCTGGGTAGAGCAATCTTGGTTGTAGTTCCATGTTTACATCACTTTGAATATTTCTTGCCACTCCCTTCTGGCCTGCAAAGTTTCTGTTGAGGAATCAGCTGACAGTGGTAGGGGTGCTCCCTTGTAGGTAACCAACTGCTTTTCTCTTTCTGCTTTTAAGATTCTCTCTTTGTCTTTAACCTTTGGCATTTTAATTATGCTGTGTCTTGCTGTGGGCCTCTTTGGGCTCCTCTTGTTTGGGACCCTCTGTGCTTCCTGAACTTGTAAGTCTATTTATTTCCCCAGGTAGGGGAAGTTTTCTGTAATTATTTTTTCAAATAGGTTTTCAATTCCTTGGTCTCTTTCTTCCCCTTCTGGCACACCAATAATACAAATGTTGGGCCTCTTGAAGTTGTTCCAGAGGCTCCTTATACTATTTTCATATTTCATATTTCTGGATTCTTTTTTCTTTTTGCTCTTCTGGTTGGGTGTTTTTTGTTTCCTCATGTTCCAAATTGCTGTTTTGATTCTCAGCATCCTCTACTGTGGATTCCATGTAAATTCTTCATTTCAGTTCGTGTAGCCTTCATTTCAGATTGGTACTTTATTATGTTACCGATTTTCTCAGTTATTTCCCTAATAGTCTGCTTAAACATCCTTATAAACAAAATTCTGTTAGCTTGCTTGGATCTATTTCATTTAGTTCCTCTTCTAGAGATTTCTTCTGTTCTTTCCATTGTGACATGTTTCTTTGCCTCCACATATTGGCTGCTTTCAGGTGTTTGTTTCTATGTATTATGTAGAGCTGCTATGTCTCCTGGAATTTGTAGACTGGCTTTGTGTAGTAGGTGTCCTTTAGGGTCCAGGGGCTCAGCCTCCCCAGTCAACTGAGCTGGGCTGTCTAGGTGCTCCCCTGTGTGGGCTGTGTGCACTGTCAGGTTGTTGTTGAGCCTTGGTTGCTATTGGCATCACTGGGAGGAATTGACCCCCAGGCCAATCAGCTGTGAGTACCAGCTGCAACTATAGCCAAAAAGCTGCTGTACTGGAGACACCCCTATGGAGCAAGATTTACTTCAGTGGAGCTTTGGTGCTCACCGAGTCCTCCCCTTGAGTGTGTCACTCCTGGATGTGGTAGGGTTATAATCCAGTGTGAACAGGTCTGACCACCAGGTGCATTGTCCCTGGGGCCTCCCGGGAGATGCAAAGTCAGCCTCTACCAATGCCTTACGCAGGGCCACCCAGAATGAGCTACATAGCAAATTGTAGTTGGCTGCTACTTCTGCTGGGCTTGGTGGTGTCCAGGAGAGGCCAAGCTATGAACCAATGCAGGCCTGGGGCCCCTTATCAAGCCATATGGGGCATGCTGCAGCTTGTTTGAGAGATTTTATGTAAGCCCTAAGCATGAGGCTTGAGAGGCCACTTGCATAGAAAAGCCACTGGAAATGGCTTGGGTGAGCTTGCAAATAGGGAGGGGTGGGGTCTCTGGAGTCACTAGGGTGTGGCCAAAGGTGGAGTCAGGTGCTGGAGATTCAAATATGGCACCTGCCTGCTGGCTGTGTGGGGGGAGGACTCACCAAAGGAGCAATGGCCTCTGCCAGCTCTTCTGCCTGGGAGAAAGCTGCCTCTCCACCTCTCACCCTGATTTCAGGCAAGTCAGTTCCTCCCCAAATGTCCCAGGGTCCTTTGAAGCTGCTGCCTTGGTTGCTATTGGCATCACTGAGAGGAATTGACCCCCAGGCCAATCAGCTTTGAGGACAAGCTGCAACTACAGCTAAAGAGGTGCTGTGCTGGAGACACCCCTATGGAGCAGGATTTACTTCAGTGGAGCTTTGGTGTTCACCAAGTGTGCCCCTTAAATGTTTCTCTCCTGGATGTGGTAGAGTTGTAATTCAGGTGGTCGGCTCTGAACACCAGGTGCACTGTCTCTGGAGCCTCCCGGGAGGTGCAAAGTCAGCCTCTGCCAGTGCCTTGCCCAGGGCCACCCAGCATGAGCTACACAGCCACCTGTAGTTGGCTGCTATTTGTGCTGGGCTTGGCGTTGTCCAGGAGAGGCCAAGTTATGAACTAATACAGGCTGCCACTAGTGCCAGGCCTGGTACCACTTATCAAGCTATATGGGGCACAATGTTGCTTGTTTGAGAGATTTTTGGAAAGTCCTAATCATAAGGCTGGGAAGAACACTTGCACAGAAAAGCCACTGGAAATGGCTTGGATAAGCTTGCAGGTATGGAGGGCTGGGTCTCCTGGAGTCAGCCAGGCCAGGTGAAAGGTGTGAGTAAGGTGCTGGAGATTCAAATTTGGTGCCTGCCTGCTGGATGTGTGGGGGGAGGACTCATCAAAGGAGCCATGGCCTCTGCCAGCCCTTCTGCCTGGGAAAAAGCTGCCCCTCTACCTTTGGCCCCAATTTCAGGCAGGTTAGTTCTTCCCCAAGTGTCCTAGGTTCCTTTCAAGCTGCTGCCCGGTGCTGGGGCTCAGAAGGAGCGCGTCTGAGTGAGTCTGTGCACAGGCCCTTTAAGAGGAGTTGCCTGGGATTCCTACACCCTCTGTGACCCTCAGCAACAGTCCCTGCTGGTTTTCACAGCCCGAAGTTGTGGGGATTTCTCTTCCAGGCCCTGGAGCCCTGGGCTGTGGGCCTGATGTGCGGCTAGGAGCCCTCACTCCTCCGGGAAACCTCCACCACCGAGATATCCCTTCGGGGTTTAACCCACTGCACCAGGTGTGGGCCCGCTGCTGTGTCTCTGTGAGCCAGCCCTGATTGGCCCGCGTCTCCGCCCCTCCTACAGGTCTTGATGCTTGTTCAGCTCCCTGGTTGTAGGGCTTCTGTTCAGCTAGATTTCAGGAGGTTCTGAGTGATGGTGGTTCTGTATTCTAGTTGTAATTTTGATGGGTTGGGGAGGCGGCAGGTACAGCTATTACCTATGCACCATCTTGTTTCCTCTCTCTATAACATTCTTAAAATGACAAGATTATATAGAGGACAGATCAGTGATGTCTTGGGTGAAAGAGCTTGAAATTGTGACCTGTCTAAGGAAAGCCTGCTGAAGTCTTTAATAAATATGCCAGTAGCTACATATACAAAGATAACAGGTATTCTTTATTGAGTAATCACATGGCGAATTATCAAAACTGTTGTAAGAAACTCTTAGGAGAGATACTAATATGAGGTGAGACTAAAATCTTAAAATGTCAAGGACTTTTACCAAGGAAAATATTTTTTTTAAATGTGCACCCAAGGATATGTGTCTTGATTTTAAAGAGGAAGGGAGAGAGAGAAATAATGAGAAACATCAATGTGAGAGAGAAACGTTGATCAGTTGCCTCCTGTACTCACCCCAATAAGAAGATTTGAACCTGGAAATGAACCTTACAACTGAAAACATGTCACACACACACACACACACACACACATACATGAGGAACTTTATTAAGTGCAACCAGATGTTCCTTAACAATCATTTAAGAAGAAAAAAAAACACAAACAGTAAATTCCATTACACTCTGTTGTTCACATTTGAAATCCAAGTGAGTCTGCATTAGGGGCAAGTAAGAAAAAATTTGGAAAAAATTCGGACAACAGCAAAGTGTTCACTCTGCTGTATCCATGTGTTTCAGGCTAATGAAAAACATGGGTGGTTTTTTTGTCAGTTGCATCCCAAGAGTCAAAAGGGTGGACTTGAAGAGGCTTTGCTTATTGATATAATTTACTATTTTTAATGACTGCTCTGAAATTGTTCCCACAAATCTGCATGGTGTATTCTGCCTTATGGATCAGAAAGGATGAGCTCTTTGTGTCTGCTACTTATCAATTTAAAGGTAAATCAGTTGGAATAAAAATTATAATTCCAGTGTCTTAAGTACAAACTGTTGTAAGCTGACAATTAAACTCACTGATACAATACAGGAGCCAAAGAGAGAACATCAAAGCCTCAAGCACCTCAACAGAAGTAGTACCAACAGTTAAACAGAATCTTTTGAAAAGATGGCTTTGAGGAAAAAAAGCTTTTCTAATTTCTCTGGACACAAATTATAATAATTCCATCCAAACTCATTGCTTATCAAAGTCAAATTTAACCTCTTCCTGAAACAAGCCAAGAGATTATAGTGAATAAACCCTTTCCTTTTAAGGATGTACAGTATTTCCAAAAGCAGTGATTTTCTGTGTCAGAAAAGGCAGGCCTCTGTGGCCAGCCACACCTTGGCAGCAGTCTCCTAGAATATAGCCTAGAGTCCCAGAAATTTTAAAATCCTGAATCTGCGCTAGTCATTTCTGCTAGTGGCCTCAATAGGCTGGTATCCAAACTTTAGGTCTAATGTTTCAAAATAAAGCCAAACTCAATACTGAGCAATCATCCTTACTGCTTAGCAGTGTCTGTCTTCTAAGAATATTTTGCTACCAGCAAATTCTTGTCTATACTGGGGAAAATAATATCCATATTTGGCTCTGACAATCAGTTATTTTCCCTGCCACCCACCAATTGACTTCTCCTAGCCAGTCTATCCATAACTGTTATTAACCTTCACAGACCCAGTCAGCTCTTATGGGCCAGTTTTGTGGGTCAGTTTACAATACAGATGGGGAGGGGTCAACAACATCTTGTCTCCATCTAACATTTACAAAGGATGGAATATACGGGAAAAAATAATTAAACTCTTAGCAAATTGAATGCATCAGCAAATTGATTTTTAACTATCAAAACACTTCCTTCTCTCACCTCTGCTCTTATAAATCAGAACAATAAGCAAACGAAAATGAAGTTTTATTCATAGTACATAGTTGATAAAAATTTTATACTGACAAAAGCTACCCTTGTTTTATTTCAAATAGGCATCTCAAATTTTATGATGTCCAAACAAAACTCTCAGAGCCTTCTCTCTCTCCCCACCTTCTCAGGCACACCCACAGCCTGCAAGCCCCCACAGCATCCAGATGCTTAAACCAAAAAAAGTATGACTCATCCTCTCATCCTTGATTTCTCTTCCTCTCTCTCCTCTCCCCCTCTTCCTTTCTTGCCTTTCCTCCCCATCCCCCACCCCCTCATCCAATCCATTAGCAAGTAATAAATAGTGATGGTTCCACTTTCTATTTATGCATATACTGAATCCCTATGCTCTTCTCACTACCTCCACCACTACTTCAGTCCAGGCCACCATCATCTTTTGCCCAAATTAACACAATAGCCTTGTAATTGATTTACCTGCTTCCATTCTTACTCCTATAATCCATTCCACTCACAGAAGCCTGAAGTACCTTTTAAAAATATAAAATAAGATACTCTCTATCTCATCCTGTTGTATTTTCTTCATAGAACTAATAACTATCAGAAAATATCTTATTTGTTTACTAGTGTAATGTATGCCTCTCCCCATTAAAATTCAAGTTACGTAAAAGAAAAGACTTGGCTTGTCTCTTTCACCACTGCATCTACAACAAATAGAACAGTGCCTGGAATACAGGAGATGTCCAATAAGTATTTGCAGAATGATTGAATGAATGAATGAATGAATGAATGAATGAATGATTATTGGACAAACTTTTAGTGAGCACTTATCTGACAAAGCTATGCTAGGTGCTATGGGTGATGAAGACAAAGACATGGTCCCTGACCCGGAGGAGCTCATAGGAGAGACACAGACATTAAATAATTACAACACAATGTTGTGAATGCAATAATAAAAGTATAAATCAAAGGCACTGGAATAGAAGGGTCATCTGATTATATTTGGGTAAGATGCAGAAAGCTTCACAGAAGAGATAAATTTGAGCTGCAATTTGAAGAATGAGTACATTTTCCAGACAGAAAATGTGCAATGGCCGTGGCAGGCAAAGGGAACAGCACAGGCAAAGAATGGAGTCTTAAGCAATGATACAGAGCACAAGAGTGTTGACTATGTTCAGGAAACAATAACTAGTTTGGTGGGTGGAGTGGAGGACATATATAGGAGGAAATGATAGAAAAGGAAGCTTAATGAAATGGGCCATGGTCAGATTATAAATGATTTTACAGACCTTGTGAAGAAGTTTGGTATTAATTCTTATAAACAGTAGGGACTCAACTGCAAGCAAAGAGTAAAAGCGAGTCATCCATTCAACAAATACTTATTGAGGATCTGATCAGATTTGTTTGTGTGTTTTTTAGGAAGATAACCCTGGCAAAGTAGCAGGAGTGCATTCAAGTGGGGAACAAATGGGAGGTAGGCAGAACAATTGGAATGCAGCCGACAATTCAGCTAGGAGATTTATTAAACACCATTGGTTCCCAGCCCCACCCCAGAACTACTGAATCTAAATTTCTCAGGATTGAAATCAAGAATCCATGTTTAACTTATTTATTTTACTTTGAAAGCAATACATATTTATGGAAAAAATACTCAATCTGTACAGAAGAGTATAAGTTGAAAAAATGTCTCCCTTCCCACCTCCTGAAATAACAACTACAATCACTCCCACCACCTGCTCCCAGTAATGTCCCATTGCTCCAGGTGGCCAAAGGTTGAGAATTACTGCACTCCAAGGTCCAATTACATAGGCAGTTTATCCAAAATTTCACTGATAGTAAGAATTGCCTGGGATACTTTGTATTTTTAAGAGAGCGAAGCAGTCTTCCCCCCTCAAGATTCTGAGTCAGTGGATTTTAGGTTGGCCTGGGAAACAACTGCACCAGGTGAGTTGTATCAGGTAATTTAGGACACCTGTCAGATCCTAATTGTGCCCAAACTTTAATATACATAGTAGCCACCTGGGTATCTTGCAAAAAATGGCTGATTCAGATTCAGTAGGTGTGGGGTTCGACCCAAGTTTCTACATTTCAAACAAGCTCCCATGTGATGCCACTGCAGCCTGCACAGGACCACACTTTGCTAAGCACTGTTTCTCAGCCCTGACTGCTCATTAGAATCACCTGGGGAGCTTTTAAAACTCAGTCACCAAGCCTTCCAAACTCTTCCAAAACAACAGAAAAGGAGATAACAATTCCCAACTGACTTTATGAGTCCAACATTACCCCGATATCAAAGCCAGATGAAAACACTACAAGGAAAGAAAAGTACAGGCCAATATCCTTTATGAATATTGATGCAAAAATCCTCAACAAAGTACTAGAAAAACAAATTTAAAAGCATATTAAAAGGATTATATACCATGACCAAATAGGTTTTATTCATGGAATGCAAGGACGTCTCAACATACAAAAAAAAAAAAAATCAATCAATGCAATACATAAATAGAATGATGAAATAAACAAATGATCATTTCAATCAATGCAGACAAAAAGCATCTGTAATGATATGGAGAGATGTTCATAATGTGTGATTTAGTAAAAAAGTAAGTTATCAAAATCAGCATATACAGTATAAGCCAATATTTTTAGGAGAGTGTAGAATGTAGCAGTTAAGAGTGTTAGTTAGATCTGGAATCTGACAGAACTGAGTTTCTGCCACTTAATAACTGTGTGACCTTGAGCAAGGGAGATAATAATAGCATCTACTCCTCATGAGGTTTTCGTAAAGGTAAACTGAGATAATGTATGTAAAGCACTTAAAAGATTATTATCAGCTATATGTGGCAAGGCCTACTTTAAAAAAGCAAAACATTGGGAAACTCTGAATATCTAAAACAAAATAATAGTAAAACAAATTATGGTATATTCATTGATTTATTAAATAGTTATTAAGGGTGCACTATGGAAAAGACATTGGAAATATAATGTGATCAAAATATAAATAAAAGGCAGCTATGCTCACCACTACACAAAAATCAGTTGCATTTTTCCCTAACCAGGTAGTGCAGTTGTTTAGAGTGTCATCCCGATACACCAAGGTTGTGGATTTGATCTCCGGTCAGGGCACATACAAGAATCAACCAATGAATGCATAAATAAGTGTAACGACAAATCAGTGTTTCTTTCTGTGTGTCTCTCTTTCTAAAAATCAAGCAATAAAAAAACTAAGTTGCATCTCTATACACTAACAACAAACTATCTGAAAAAGAAATAAACAATCCCATTTACAATAACATCAAAAATAATAACCTAGCAATAAATTTAACCAACAAGATGAAAGATCTGCATGTTAAAAATTATAGACATTGATGAAAAATTGACACACACACAAATAAATGGAAAGACATCCCGTGTTCGTGGATTGGAAGAATTAAAACTGTTAAAACACCCATACCATCCAAAGCCATTTTTTGGATATGAAACCAAAAGTGCAAACAGTAAAACAAAATAGTTGTGATTGCAGTAAACTAAAAAGATTCTGCAGAGCAGAGGAAACAATCAACTGAGTGAAGAGACAACCTACACAATATGAAAAACTATTTTAAAACCATACATCTGACAAATTAGTATCCAAAATATATAAAGAATTCAAACAACTCAACAGCAAAAAAGAAAACACAAGTAACCTGAGTAAAAAAATAGGCAAAGGCCCTGAGTAGACATTTTTCCAAAAGAGACAAATTCCTATCATGTTCATTAAGAAATGCTCAATATTGCTAATCATCAGGGAAATGCAAATCGAAACCAAAACAAGTTATTACCTCACACTTGTGACAATGGCTATCATCAATAAATCAACAAACAACACGTGCTGGTGAAGATGTGGAGAAAAGGGAACCCTAGTAAACTTCTGGTGGGAATGCAGACTGGTGCAGCCACTATGGAAAACAGTATGGAGGTGCTTCAAAAAATTAAAAATGGAAGAACCATATGACCCAGGAATACCATTTCTGGAAATTTATCCGAAGGAAAGGAAATCACTGCATCAAAGGATTATTTTCACCCCCACATCCACTGCATTCAAAATCGCCAACACACAGAAACAATTAAGTGTTGCATGGATCAAGAAAATGTCACACACACACACACAGGAATAATATTCAGCCATAAAAAGAAGGAAATCCTGGGGGACAGAACACGATGGTGGCATAGGTAACAGCGGTACTAGCCACCTCTCACAACCACATCAAAATTACAACTAAAATACACAACAACCATCACTCAGAACCTCCTGAAATCTAGCTGAACAGAAGCCCTACAACCAGGGAGCTGAACAAGCATCGAAACCGGTAGGAGGGGCGGAGTCACAGGCGGATTGGGGCTGAATCACAGAGACATAGCAGAGGGCCCACACCCGGTGCCGCGGTTTAAACCCCAGAGGGATATCTCGGTGGTGGAGGTTAACTGGAGGAGTGAGGGGTCCCAGCCCCAAATCAGGCCCCCAGCCCAGGGCTCCAGGGCCCAGAAGAGAAGTACCCACAACTTTGGGCTGTAAAAACCAGCAGGGACTGTCACTGAGGGTCACAGAGGGTGCAGGAGTCCCAGGCAGCTCCTCTTAAAGGGCTGTACACAGACTCACTCAGACGCGCTCCCTCTGAGCCCCAGCACTGGGCAGCAGCTTCAAAGGACCCTGGGACATTTGGGGAGGAACTGACTTGCCTGAAATCAGGGTGAGAGGTGGAGAGGCAGCTTTCTCCCAGGCAGAAGAGCTGGCAGAGGCCATTGCTCCTTTGGTGAGTCCTCCCCCCACACAGCCAGCAGGCAGGTGCCATATTTGAATCTCCAGCACCTGACTCCACCTTTGGCCACACCCTAGTGACTCCAGAGACCCCACCCCTCCCTATTTGCAAGCTCACCCAAGCCATTTCCAGTGGCTTTTCTATGCAAGTGGCCTCTCAAGCCTCATGCTTAGGGCTTACATAAAATCTCTCAAACAAGCTGCAGCATGCCCCATATGGCTTGATAAGGGGCCCCAGGCCTGCATTGGTTCATAGCTTGGCCTCTCCTGGACACCACCAAGCCCAGCAGAAGTAGCAGCCAACTACAATTTGCTATGTAGCTCATTCTGGGTGGCCCTGCGTAAGGCACTGGTAGAGGCTGACTTTGCATCTCCCGGGAGGCCCCAGGGACAATGCACCTGGTGGTCAGACCTGTTCACACTGGATTATAACCCTACCACATCCAGGAGTGACACACTCAAGGGGAGGACTCGGTGAGCACCAAAGCTCCACTGAAGTAAATCTTGCTCCATAGGGGTGTCTCCAGTACAGCAGCTTTTTGGCTATAGTTGCAGCTGGTACTCACAGCTGATTGGCCTGGGGGTCAATTCCTCCCAGTGATGCCAATAGCAACCAAGGCTCAACAACAACCTGACAGTGCACACAGCCCACACAGGGGAGCACCTAGACAGCCCAGCTCAGTTGACTGGGGAGGCTGAGCCCCTGGACCCTAAAGGACACCTACTACACAAAGCCAGTCTACAAATTCCAGGAGACATAGCAGCTCTACATAATACATAGAAACAAACACCTGAAAGCAGCCAATATGTGGAGGCAAAGAAACATATCACAAAGGAAAGAACAGAAGAAAGCTCCAGCAAAAGAACTAAATTAAATAGAACCAAGCAAGCCACTAGATATAGAGTTCAGAATTATGGTTATAAGGATGCTCAATGATATTAGTAAGACTATTAAGAAAACAAGTGAGACCATCAATGACATAATAAAGTACCAATAAGAAATGAATAACTTACAGGGAAACAACAGTAGAGTAGAGGACACTGAGAATCAAATCAGCAATTTGGAATATGAGGAAACAAAGAATACCCAACCAGAAGAGCAAAAATAATAAAATATATAGAAATATGAAAATAATGTAAGGAGACTCTGGGAGAACTTCAAACAGCCCAACATTTGTATTACTGGGTTGCCAGAAGTAAAAGAAAGAGAGCAAGAAATTGAAAACCTATTTGAAAAAATAATTACAGAAAACTTCCCCTACCTGGGGAAAGAAATAGACTTACAAGTCCAGGAAGCACAGAGGGTCCCAAACAAGAGGAACCCATAGAGGCCCACAGCAAGACACATCATCTTTAAAATGCCAAAGGTTAAAGACAAAGAGAATCTTAAAAGCAGCAAGAGAAAAGCAGTTGGTTACCTATAAGGGAGCACCTCTACCACTGTCAGCTGATTCCTCAACAGAAACCTTGCAGGCCAGAAGGGAGTGGCAAGAAATATTCAAAGTGATGAAAAACAACAACCTACAACCAAGATTGCTCTACCCAGCAAAGCTATCATTTAGTACTGAAGGTCAGATAAAGAGCTTCTCAGACAAGGAAAAGCTAAAGGAGTTCATCACCACCAGACCAGCACTACAGGAAATGTTGAAGGGTCTTTAAGAAGAAGCTAATGAACAAAAGAACCTGACAAACTAAATAGATCCAGAGACATTGATGCATGCAACAGACGATCGTATTTCAGAGGGAAGAGGGAAGGGGTGTGGAGGGTGGAAAGAGATTAACCAAAGAAGTTATATACATATATGCATAACCCATGGACACAGTAAATAACGGGGTGAAGGCCTGGGGAGGGGGTGGGAGCAAGGTGGAGGGGGTCAATTGGGGGGAAAAATGGGACACCTGTAATACTTTCAACAATAAAGATAAATTAAAAATGGAAGGAAGGAAGGAAGGAAGGAAGGAAGGAAGGAAGGAAGGAAGGAAGGAAGGAAGGAAGGAAGGAAGGAAGGAAGGAAGGAAATCCTGCCTTTTGTGACAACAGGAATGGACCTTGAGGTAATGAAATAAGTCAGACAGAGAAAGACAAACACTGTATATTATCACTCAGAAAGAATCTTAAAAAGCTGAACTCAGAAATAGTCGATTGGTGGTCACCAGGGGTTGGGGTTTGAGGGAAATGAGATCTTGTTCAAAGGCTACAAAATTCCAGCTATAACATGAATAAGTTCTAGTGGTCTAATTTACACCATGGTGACTATAATTAATACTAATGTATTATACACTTGAAAATTGTTAGAGAGTAGATCTTAAATGTTCTTACCACACATCAAAAAAAAAAAAAAAAAGGCAATTATGTGAAGAGATGGAGATGCTAACTAACCTTACTGTGGTAATCATTTCACAATATGTAGGGGTGAGCAAAAGTAGATTTATAGTTGTTCATATGAAAAAATATATAATACAAGAATAAATAATAATATAAGGATAAACTCTGTTTCTTGTACTCACAACTGTAAACCTACTTTTGCCCCACACTGTATATGTGATTGTGTGTGTGTGTGTGTGTGTGTGTGTATAAAACCATCACATTGTACACCTTAAACATACATATATGTCAATAATATCTCAATAATGCTAGGGAGAAAAGACATAAATGAACCCTGCCCTTCTATAACTACAGTCTAGAAAATAAGGCTAATAAATAAGTAAGAATAACATTAAAGAAAGGAGCCATTACAGTGTTCACACACACAAAAATGTTAAAGCATGTGGGAAAATGCTTATCATTCAAGATACTGCACTACTTTCCTAATGCCACTGTTACCAAATTACCACAAATTCACTATTTTAAATGACACAGACTTACAGTTCTAGAGATCAACGTCCAAGAATTCAGTCCTTATCTTTTCCAGCTACTAATAACTGTGCACATTCCTTGGCTCCTGGATGTATCACTCAACCTCTGCATCCATTTTCACATCACTTTCTCTCTCTCTGACCTTCATGCCTCTCCCTTATAAGGATACTTATAATTACATTCAGCCTATTCAGATAAGCCAGGACCATCTCCCTATCTCATGATCCTTACTCACATCTACAGTCCCTTTTGCCATGTGTGATAGCATATTCACAGGTTCTGAAGATTAGGGCTTGAACAGATTTTGGAAGCTATTATTCTGTGCGCCACAGACATAATTCTGAATAGAAAAAAAAAAAAAAAAAAAAACAATAGAAGGAAAAATATACCAAAAATATTAACAATGGTTGAATTTGGATGGATTATAATTTTTTATGCTTTCTTTTTTACATTTTCTAAAATCTCTACAATAAGCATATGTCATTTTTTTAAAAAAATAGAGAATACAGACAGACACACAAACAAAAAAAGTAAAAGGGGCATACAGGAAAGCATCTTTGTGTAATACTCGTCCCTCAGCCCCAGGTTCTTCAGGTTCCTCTCTCCAGAGGCAGTTATCATTAGCAGATTCTTTTTCTTCCAGAGGTAGGGTATGCAAGAACATGTCGACACTAAGCTGAATAGTGGGCCCTCAAAGATGTTCTCATCCTAATCCCCAGAACCTGATAATATTTTACCTAACACAGCAAAAGGGATTTCCAGCTGTATTAAGGATCTTTAGACAGGGTGATTATCAACAATTATCTGCATGGACCCAATATAATGACAAGGATCCTGATAAGAAAAGGGAGGCAGTGATGTGACAACAGAAACAGAAATTGGAGTGATGTGCTTTAAAGACCAAGGAGGCACCCTAGCCGGTTTGGCTCAGTGGTTAGAACGTCAGCCTGCAGACTGAAGGGTCCCAGGGTTCAATTCCGGCCAAGGGCACTGTTGCAGGCTTGATCCCCAGCACCTGGTCAGTGCGCCAGCAGGAGGCAACCAATCGATGTGTCTCTCTCACACTGATGTTTCTATCTCTCTCTTCCCTTTCCACTCTCTCTGAAAAGCAATGGAAAAAATATCCTCGGGTGAGGATTAAAAAAAAAAAAAAGATGGAAGTGGTCACAAGCCAAGCAATATAGGTGGCCTCTAGAAGCTGGAAAAGGCAAGGAAATGGATTCTCCCCACAGAGCCTCCAGAAGGAACCATCCGTGCTCATGCCTTGACTTTATGTGTTGTTTTAAGCCAAGCCACTAAATTTGTGGTAATTTGTCAAAGTGGCAACAAAAATTATCTTTGTACTTATACCTTTTCGCACATGTATGGATATATTGAGTATATATCTATAGAATAAAATGAAAAAAGTAGAATTCCCGGGTCAAAGTATATGCATTTTTAAATTTTATTTAAATTGCCAAACTCCATCCACAGAAGTTGTGCTGATTTCCACTGTGGCAATGACTGCCACTCATTTGGCTTTTGACTTTATTCATGATGCTGTTTTTCCATACAAAATTTTTGCCTTTCATGCTCTCAGAGATATCATATTTTCCTTTCATTGATTCCTACTTTTGTATCATATTTAAAAAATCCTTCCTCACTCTAAAATTAGTTTTTAAGCACTCCCATTTTTCCTAGAAGTTTTATGACCCCATTTTTTACATTTAAAACTTTTATTTATCTGTAATTTACATGGGTGTTAAGTATGAGGTATTTTAAGTATGAGGTGTTCCTCAGTAACATTTCTTTTTCCTTAATATATATGACTACCAAGGTGACCCAACAACCTCCCTTAAATAATCCATCTTTTTCTCATCTGAAATGCTATCTTTATCAGATGTGAAATTTCTATGTGATTTCAATATATCCCTAGACTTTCTAGTCTGTTTCACTGATTTGACCTTAAAATCATGTACCAGTACCATACTGTTTTAACTATTGTAGCTTAATGTTATTTTAATCTCTAACAAAACTAAACTCCCCTAATTACTCTCTTTTTTCTAATGTTGCTGGGGTTTTATGCTTACTTGTTTTTACAAAGGAGTGAATTGATATTTTTATGTTACTGTTCATTTAAAAATATGGTATGTCTATTAGTCTAAGTCTTCTTTTGTGTTACTCAGTAATATTTCTTTTTCCTTCATATAAAACTTACATATTGTTTATTAAGTTTATTCTTAGGTATTTTCTCTTTCCTGTTGCAATTTAAAAGGGGCTCTTTCCTACCATTATATATTCTGATTGTTACTACTTTATATGAAGGCAATTCAGGGTGATTTCAGTATACCTGAGGAGTGTAGGGTATTTTTTGAAGGCATATCAAGGATTCAGACCAATAGATTACTAAGGGTGGAGGCTGACTGGTAGGACCCTCAACCATTCCTCCCTGAGACAGAACACGACAGGACTTCCCTGTACAGCAATAAGCATCAAGGCTGTGGCAGTTACAGGAATCTACATGCCTTCTCCCTATATCTAGGGCTTGAGGGACTTATGTAAGGGACCACCAGGGAGTTCCTGACTCTGAATACTAAGAGTAGCCTTGTTTGAAGGTTGAGCTCCTGGTCAGCAGTAATTGGCTAGAAGGTTACCTATCACTCCCCACCTTCTCAGGGAAATTTGTCCCCAGAAGCATGCACTGAGAGACTCATGGAAACTGCAGATAACTGGATCTTGTGTCATCTTCTCTGGTGGTAAATAAAAACTATCTCCCCATTGTGAGCAGATCTTCCCTTGGGAGCAATACCAGGGCTGCTTAGCAAGAGCTGTGTTAGAACAGCTGCCAGCACAGTTCACCCAGATTTCTTTAATCTCCTCTCAGCCTGTAATATAATTTCTATTTAGATAAAATCATAGCAAGGTTAACCACCTTTTCCTATTTTTGGTTTTTTGCTTCTAGCTTCTAATTTGCTGTAAACTGGGATCACAGGCATTTGCTAAAGGGTTCCCAGCAAGTTTACAAAACAGCCCTCCCCCAGAACCCCCAGGTCTCTTATTAGTGAAGCCAAATACACTTTGCTGCAGGCCTGCAGTTTCCCAGGTAGCTGAATCCATTGGCCTCAACAGAGCCTGAAAATCTGTTTCTTTTGGCTTTTTTTTTTCCTGTTAGGTTAATTAGTTAATCCTTTCCTAATTCACTAGGCTTTTTTTCTTTAACACCACCATCTTCCTTTTAGCACTGGCTTATCTAACATTGTTCTTCCTTGTTATTTTTTCTTTTCATATCAGGCTCCTTCCATCCTCTAAAATTAGTAAAGATAATTAAATGATCTTGCTTGGGTTTGGGGGGCTGGAGAGGAAGTTGGTGCCTTGGAAGAAAGACTGAGAGGCCAACTGTTTGCAGACCACAGAAACTACAGGAAAACTACCAAATTGGGGCACCACATACTGCAAAGAAACTAGAACTGACTTTGATCTTATGTTGCTTCCTATCTTCATTTAATAGCTTTTATTTGCTAGTATTTTTAGGAGACACTTTTATAGTTGTTCATGACTACATGTGTGCATTTGCCTCCAATTATGCTCTATCCAATGGGAGACAGATCCACCTAAAGATCACCCTCTTCCACAGCGCCCCAATGCTTGAGTGATCTTTGGAAGTTTTGGATTTTCATTTTCTGTTCCATTAATTGATATCAGCTGCAGCTATAATAACCCTATGGAATGGTTTCCAAAGATTTCAAGGCAACACATTTTTCACTTGAAATTTTCAAACCCACAAAAATTTTCTCCAACCCCTTCAATGTGTTCCATTTCTGCAGGGTGATGCATTTAACGGTGGAAAAGAAACCACATAAGAACATAGGGCTGAGTGGCTTATAAAAAACTCACTTGCTCCAGTACCCCTACCTTGAACCAAGATCATGTCTACACAGTATCAGAAAGCTAAGGCCCTAAGGCCCTAACCTAAAGATGGTGTGCTGCCTCATACTGTGAGTCAGGAAAGTTCCTCAACATATATAAAATCTAACATCCAATCTTCCCTACAAAACTTGTCCTTTCTAGGGTTCCCCATTTCAAAGAATAGCCCCATCTAGAAACTAGGTAGCCACCTGTGATATCTCCCTCTTTCTCACTTCCATATATCCAACCCATCACCAAATCCCATTGATTTAAACTCATAAATATCTAATACACTTTGTCCATCTCCACCCTAAACTAAGCCATCATCATCTCTCACATGTAATACTGTAACTACCACCTAACCACTGTGCCCTTGTCCATTCTTGCCCATCTTGAATTCATTCTGCATAGTGCAGCCAGAGTAAGCTCAAAATCACATCAATTAAATCTTCCTGCTTTAAAGCCTCTAATGGGTTCCCAACTGTATCCCCCTACCTGGTCTACAGGCCCTGAGTGATCAATACCTTCCAATCACACTGCCTTATTTTAGTATCTTGAAGTGGTGGGTGGGGAGGGACTAGCTCTTGGCAACCTCAGAGTCTTTGCATAATCTTCTCTCTGTCTGGAATGTTCTACCCAACACCCCCACCCAGGTCTTTGTGTGATTTGTGCTTTCTTATCATTCCCTTCTCAAATTAAATGTCACCTCTTTTATGAAGACTTCCCTGACCACACAATCAAAAGAAAGTCCCCCCGTTACTCTCTCAGCCTTTGTTTAGTCCCTTACTTTATTTGTCCGATTACTTATTTTTTGCTAGCCTCTGGGATATAAATTAGTTCCTTGAAGACAGAAAACATGTTAGTCTTGTTTACCATACTATCCCCAGGGCCCAGTATATAAAAGGTGCTCAATAAGTATCCTTTAAGAACTTAAGTTCTAAGTTGAACACTTCCTTATCCCTCTACCCTGCCCTTCCTAAGCATCCAGATTAGGTTTTTACGATATTGTTTCATAAAGTCTTTACCATGTGTGGAAGAAACTAGTGCTGTTAACCAAATATTACTGATTCTTCTGTGAAGGCAACTAGTAGGGTTGTATTTCCCCACCTCCTCTGAAGGCAGGCATGAAGTGTGTCATTTCTAGTAGAAGCTTTAAGGGTCATAGAGCAAACCTCATATTCTTTTCCCCCTGGCTCAATGATCATGAAAATGGATCTCCATCAGCCTCAGACTCTGAGTGTCTCTGATAGCAGAGTACCCAGCCAAACTTCCATATATCATGTTAAGGAAATAAGCTTTTGTTATACACCATTGATATTTTGAAGGTTGTTCGATACTGCAACATAAATGTAGACCATCCTAACTAATATTTGTTATCACTGATTTTTAGCACTAGATTCAAAAACAGATTTTTTTAATGTCATAATCTTCCACTCTTGCACACAACCTCCACTCCAGATGTGTTTATACAGCCTCTACTTCCCAGTAGATATTGGAATTTCACCATTTATGATTGTGACAAAGAAATGTTGTTAGTATGAATCTCAAATATTTGGAGAAAATGTGTTTTATATACTAATTACCCTATGAATGTGTCTGACTGGTCACAAGAATACCTTTATTGAAAAGAAAAAAATGGAAACTTTATGATAATTATATTGAGTTACTCAATTCAACCAATGATCACTGAATGTTTACTATGAGCCAGACACTACGCTAAGTGGCATCACAGAGAAAGATAAATCAGAACCAATCCCTCTCCTAGGAAGGGAAGATAGATATTCACAAATATGGATAACTTAATAACAAATGTGCTATAAACAACATATACATGACCATCAAGAGGGGGAGTAGTAATTCTCACTCAGAAGGTGTGGCTTAGAAAGATTCCAGATAGACTACTGGAAAAATAAATAAAATTCTACTCAATTTCACAAATACTTTCTGAAAGCTAGATACATGCAAATTATTGTTCAGTAATATAAAAATTATTAAGAAACAAGTCTTGTGTTTCAAGGACAAAATCCAATACAGCACTGAAGATGAGCACATAAATATCTGTAATATTAAGGATGATACAAGCATCATGAGACATAGATAGTCCCATGAGAGTGCAAATAAGGAAGAAATCACATTCAGTTGGCAGGATGTGGGAGAAATGCAAAGAGAAGGTAAGATATGAGATGGGTCTTGCAAGATGGAAGGATTACAACAGAGATGGAGGGAGGCAAGTGCATCCCAGCAAAAAAGAATAGCCTAAGCAAAAATGACTGAAGTGTTCACTCCATACTCAGATGTGCTTCATTGTTAAGTGCATATTTAGATTAGGTTCTTGAATTGTAATATTGATCTGCTGCCTTTTTAAAAAAATATAAAATTTGGCCCTAGCCAGTTTTGCTCAGTGGTTAGAGCATCAGCCCATGGACTGAAGGGTCCCAGGTTCGAATTCAGTCAAAGGCACATAGCTGGGCACATAGCTGGGCTGCAGGCCCAGTGGTGGCATGTATGGGAGGCAACCAATCGATGTGTCTCTCTCACATCTCTCTCTCTCTCTCTCTCTCTCTCTCTCTCTCTAAGAAGCAATGGAAAAAAATATCCTCAGGTGAGGATTTAAAAAATTTTTGACTGAAAATGTTTAAACAAAAAAGACTGAGGTGGAACAGAGCTGAGCATAGGTTGGGAGAACAATAAAGAGTCCAATTTAGCTTGAAATCAAAGGATACAAATGGAGATAGCAGGAAATTAGGCTAGAACAAAGAACTGGGTACATAATCTGAAAAACCTTGAAGTTCAGTCTGAACACTCATTTTTTTTTAATAAGTTCACAGTATGAGCAGCCACTTAATCTCTCTGAATAGGAAATGGCATGACAGGTTCTTTGGTTTGGAACAGTTTATCTGGATTTGGTACAGGATGAACTAAAGAAATAAGAGATCAACACCAGGAGACCAGTTTTGCTTGGGCAAAAAGTAACAAGGGGGTGATCACTTAGTAAGTTATATAATGTCTAATCACTGGGTTGTATACCTGAAACAAATATAATATTGTATGTCAACTGTAATTGAAAATTTTAAAAATTATTTGAAGTCAAAAAAAAGTAACAAGGATTTGAAATGCAGCAGGGGGGAGGGCAAGAGAAAGGTGGAGATGAATGCAAAAGACACTGCTGGAGGTTAGCCTACCAGACTTGGGCTTTTATTGGATGTGAGGGTCATGGGAGAAGAAAGGAAAGAAAGGGAGAAAGGGAGAGAGGGAGAAAGAGAGAGAGAGGGAGGGGGAGAGAAAGGGGTAGAAAAGCTGTCTTTGAGGTTTTAAGTCTGGCCAACTGGCAGCCTGGGGATACCATGAACCAAAATAAGGAAGTCAGCAGGATGTGGGGAAAATACTTAGCTGGGTTTTAACTCAAAACAAAGTAAATGATGACAAAATGTCAGTATAAATCAAATCATTAAACTCCAGGTGTAAATAAATCCTGTTGCATACCTTATGTTGACAGGCCTTGTGATCTGTTCTCTTCAAACAGCCCAGAAAGAGTTATAGATAGTGCTACAACAACAACAAAAAACCAAAGAAGTCAGCCCTGGATCACTCCCTGGAAGTGCGGCAGACCCATCCAACTCTGGCTGTGTTTGAGGCGGAGAGGAATTTCCAGAATTATGGCAAAATCTGGGGTGGGGCTGGATTCTGAGAGTGTAGCTGCAGCCACTGTGCTAAAGTAGGCAGTGGAGCTAGAGGTACCAGCAGGCTTTGGTGTGTTACCAGGAGGGGATTGACCTGCTCTTGCATGTTCTAAAAGGGACCAAAGATGATACAAAGAAATGTAATCTCAGGGGAAAAAAATCTGGCTACATGGATAGAGCAGAAAACATAAATACTTGGATGAAGAAAAAGAAGACAGCCCTGGCCAGTGCGGCTCAGTTTGTTGGGCACCATCCCATGCACCAAGAGGTCGCTAGTTTGATTCCTGGTTGCAGGCTCCATCCCCGGTAGGGGGAGTGCAGAAAGCAGCCAATCAATGCTTCTCTCACACATAGATTTTTTTTTCTCTCTCTCTCCCTCTCTCTTCCTCTCTCTCTAAAATCAATAAAAAAGATATTAAAAAAAGAAAAAGAAGACAAAATATCACAAGCAAATTAAAATAGAGGAGAATACAACTCAGCTACAAGTCACTTTTTCAAGAATACCTTAATAAAACAGTAATAGAAGTTTGGGTAGAAGATCCTTATATTAGACATACTCATCAGCTGAATAACTTTCTTTGATTTTGTGAGATGCTTATTAAGAGACCATGTAAAGTAAAAACAATTCATCTTCTCACTTCCCTGGATTGAGGCAGTGGGAAAGAGCAGCAAATTAGTGGCTTGAAAGAAACAAAAGAGTCACTCAAGAATTAGAGTGCTGTTGGAATTAGAATATTCTTCTTCAATACATGACCAAGAAAGTAGGTTCAACAATGGATGGATGATTAAGATTGGAAGGGGACTGGATTATTTTAAGAAACCACAGAGTCATTTATCCCTTGGATATTGTGATTTCGATTTAAGACCAGGTCATGAAACAACAGTAGATATTTTTCATAACAGGCACACACAAAAACTAAGTGAATATTGGATTTTTTTTTTACTTTGGACAGATCATTCCTATAATGTGTGAATTTAATAATAAGCTTGTACATTTCTACTAAAAAAAGATATTAGCCCTGATAAGATATTCAGAGGAGTGCTTACAAGATCAGGTTTGCAAATTATTCCCCATATTTTCATAACAAAAAGGGCCAAGACCGGTTCCACATATGCCCAGTAGTTTTTAAAATTTGGGAATTGATTGAACACTATGGACTTGATCCCTGAGAAAAGCATATATTGGCACATACTCACACATTAACATATAAAATCGGGGAGGTGGGTGTTTCCAAAAAACTCCTAATGGAGAATTATAATTGTACAAGAGTATTTGTAGTAAAGAGTCAGTGTTTTGATGTCCTGCTTAGAAAGAATGATAGTGTCTTAGAAGACTGGAACCTGAACAGCCAGCACTAAATCACAGGTGGGTAAGGAGAGATGATGAAGAAAACAATGCCAAAGAGAATTAAGATACAGTCCTAGCTGCCAACTGTCACTGGGTGCTGAATAGGAAAAGGAGTACAGATGCCAAATGTTTCAAGTCTGCCGACTCAAGTAGGGCATTGTTTATTCAGAAATATGTGGCTTCAAGAGCTTGTCTTAGAAACTGTCATATCACCATACTCAGATCTCAGATACAGAACCAGTGTCAAATGCCTTTAACTTGAGCAGAAGAGAATACTGAGATGATCTTTACGAAAGGCAAAAAGGGTACAAAATAAACTGAAAACCAAATCTAAAAAACTCAAATCAGGGAGACAAAACTCCTGGTAGGAGCACTCCTCTAGTGTTCATTAGAACTGATATATAAAAATCATTTTTTTTAAACTATCACTCTTCCCTACAGATCAGCAATCTTTGTGCATGTGTGCAGGTGTGTATTCTTTTTGGAGGTGTTGATGTTGAAACAGTATCTGCTTTAAATCTGCAGAAATCCAAGGAGGTGGGCTCAATGCTCAGCAACTAAATCAAAGTTCAACTGTGCTGTTCAACTTTAAAAAGGAAAATTCCCTATCACTGACCTACCACCATAGAGAATCACAGAGCTGTGCCAGTTGGCTGCTTCCTTATGTATGCCCCATGTGCGATCCCAGTCTCATGAGAACAAGACAAAGGAGCAGTAATGAGTCTGAACTGAGGCAGCATTCTGGTCTAAGAAGTCAGGCACTGTACATACTGCTTGATAGATGGGGTAGTTCTTGGGCAAATAGGACAGCTGTACCATGTAGTTTCAATGAAAATTCTAAAAGAAAAGTGTATTTTCAACAACAAAGATAATTTTTTTTAAAAAGTGTATTACTTATAAGAGCCAAGGCATGGAAACAACCTAAGTGTCTTTCAATAGATGATTGGATAAAGAAGATGTACATATTTACAATAAAAAAGATGAAATATTTGCAACACTGATGGATCTTGAGAGTATTATGCTAAGGGAAAAAGATAAGAACCATGACTTCACTCATGTGTGGAATATGACACAAAAAGTAGTAAGCACACTAACAAAACAAACTCATAGATACAGACAATGGAACAGTGGTTACCAGAGAATAAAGAGGGTAGAGGGAGGGTAAAGACAGTGTAATATGTGGTAACAGAAGAAAACTACACTTCAGATGGTTACCACAGAATAGAATATACAGATTTTGAATTTAAATCTTATACACCTGAAAATTATATAATGTTATTAAGCAATGTTACCTTAATAAATTTAATTAACTAATTACTTAAATATAAAACAGAAGTGCCACCATCATGTCTGAGGACCTCACCAGTATGACACAAATATAAGAGTAATAAAGGAAGAAATGAGATACTGAATACAGAGTGAGAAGATCTGGATTGAAGTCTCAGCTTTACAACTGGGTAACTATACTGAAGTCATTTCACTTCTCTATCTGTACAACAGGGTTAATGACAACAACCCTACCTGTTTCAAAGAATAGGCATGAAATACAAACATCATCATAAAACTGATGCATATTATTTTCTTTGAAATAATAAAGTCCTACATAAAGGTACAACATTTACTTGTCCATCATCTATCCCTCTATTCCATTCATTACAGTCTCTGAGATTATTTTCTTTCTTCTCTATCTCCTATATTACAGTTGAGATCAAACTTGTGCACCCCTGGAATTTCCTAGATGTCAGCAGAAGAGTGGGAGGGGCCCAAATCCCCAACTTGTAGAAAGCAGAAGCTTCTGGAGAATAAGTAATCTATATATAAACTTCATCAGGTCTGGGTGGTACATAAGGTCTCACAGAGGGTGCAAGCAACCTGAGGTGAGTGCACATTTCCATTTCTGTCATTTAATTCATTATATGTACATCTTTTGTCCAAGAAATTTTGCTTAGACTTTTAGGACATAGTGGCCTAAGGAAAACAATATTATATAAAGAGCACTGATCCAATGATAACTAAATACAATCCATAATCCCAGACTGGTTCCTAGACCAGAAAACAAATAGCTGTAAAGGATAATTTTAGGACAATTAGAGAAATCTGAACACGGACTTCAGATTAGGTAATACTATTATATCAGTGTTAAATTTCCTTATTTTCATAGGTAAACCATGGGTATGTAATAAATATCCTTGTTATTGGGAAATACATACTGAAGGACCCAAGGAAAAAGGTCATGATATATGCAATTACTCTCAAACGGTTCAGAAAAAAATTAATAATATGTAAATATTCAGGGAGAGAATAAGGCTAAAAGTAGCACAATGTTAACAATCAGTGAAATCGCCCGGCCGGGCGTGGCTCAGTGGTTGAGTGTCAACCTGGGATCCAGGCAATTGGGGTTCGATTCCCTGTCAGGGCACATGCCCGGGTTGTGGGCTCGATCAATGACTCTCTCATCATTGATGTTTCTATCTCTCTCTCTCACTCTCCTTTCCTCTCTCTGAAATCAATAAAGATATATTTAAAAAAAAAAAAAAAAGAAAAATATGTTTAAGTGGCAAATTTAAAAAAGAAAAAAACACAAAAAAACAATCAGTGAAATCAATAGACCTGAGTTCTAGCCATCATGTAACCCCTGGGCAAGTCACTGTTATTGTATTTTCTTCCAAGCCAACACCATCTGCCTATAAAACCCATGCCATGACCACCCATTCTTCCCTACATCACCACCCTGGTCCTTTTGTTCAACCTCAGCTCTGATGAAGAAACAACAAAAAGAGCCCCTCCCTATTTGTTGTAATTTCAACAACTATGAAATCCTAGACAAAACATTGTACTTTGAATTGCCATATGGCACTCTCATTGCATTTTAGCCTACACTCCTAATTTAGGTAGAAGCAAATCACCAGCTGGTAAGAGGGAAGGAAGTCTCTCCACATTATACTGCAGAATATGCATGAGGCAAGAGGAAAACGGGCTGGAAAGGAAAGGATTTGTGTTAAGAAACAAAGGCAGTACTTTTGGTGCCAGAACAGCTTTCATGAGTGGCAGGGCAATATCCTGTATTGGAAATTTTATATATACAAAATGTGAAGAAATAAATAAAAAAGTAAATTAAAAATATGTTATAAAAAAACATTGACAATAAACCACTCATTTTAAAGTAGTTTGAATACAGGCTTCAAAACTCAAAATTAATTTTCTGGTAAGAACTTCAACTACTTTACATCATAAAGTGTAAAAAGTGTTTTAAACAGAAAAAAACATCCTTAAGGCCCACAAAATGTAAACTCTTAGATATCTGTATCCCCAAAACATAGTCAATAGATTTTTCCTAAAACATGGAAGACCTCATTCAAAGGAAAAAAGGGGACAGATTTAATTTTATTTATATTGCCCAGAACATGAAAATAAAATATGTGTATCATTTGCTAGTTTAATAAATAGCAAACAATTTTCATAATTCAAAACCAGTTTGCTACCAGAAGTAATGGCAAATGTTAAGTATAATAGAAAATTAGAGCAAAAAGCCATTCAGCTTCACTCTTTACATACCATGAATAAATCATTAAAACATCACATGGAGAAATTTACATGGTGGTTGTTCACCTGCAGTACTGTGGACTTTTAACATTTTTTCCCCTTTTCAGTGAACCAGAGTAAAAATATTCATCTATCATTACTGTTATTTGCTTAATTTTTTTATGGTAATAGTCTATCCATAAGACACTATTACAACCAAATTGGCTTTACCATCTTGGCTTTAGTAGGTATAGAAGACAATGGCTTATTTCTATAATGTGTTAAGCACTATATGCTAGTAGAATCTAGTTTAATTGTTTCAGGTGGAAAGTATTCTTCCAGTTTCTATTTTGAATGTGTTTAGACTAAACAAACAATAAACTACTGATGTTTGCAGCATTTACCTATGTCCCTAACTTTATAGGCTTGTGTTCTAAAATGTTTCCTCCCAATTGCATTTCCACGCATCCTAAATAAAAATAAAGCATTGTTCTCAAACCAACTGCTTATTATTTGAGAAATTTGATGTATAAAAAGTAAAACATTTAAGTAAGACCTGAACACTGTTAAGAGATTTGTCCCAGTTCAGTTGGTAGCTGGTTTACAAGTTAAAGAATGTTGGAATAGCCCAGCTGGGCGTGGTTCAGCAGTTGAGTGTCACCATAGGATCCAGGCGATCAGGGTTCAGTTCCTGGTCAGGGCACTTGCCCAGGTAGCGGGCTCGATCCCCAGTTGGGGGCATGCAGGAGGCAGCCGATCAATGGCTCTCTCATCATTGATGTTTCTATATCTCTCTCTCCCTCTCCTTTCCTCTCTCTGAAATCAATAAAGATATATTTTTTAAAAAAAGAATGTTAGAACAATGATAAGTAGTAAGGAAGGTGAGAATGATCTAAGGCAGATACTAAACATTTATATTTAAGAAAATCTTGGATTTTCCCAAAGGATTGCTACCCTCACATCTCAGAAGGACAGGAGAAAAGGGATGGGAATATTGAGGCTATCTAAGTTATGGACATGACTCAATTCAGAAATTGAAACAAATTTGTCAAGCTCTAAAAGAATATTAAAGAATAAATAGTCATTTAATCATATTTATGAGTCCTAAAGCATATGTAATTTCAAAATTTGAGACTTTTTCTTTGTTAAAAGGAATGGTATAATTGAATTCTTCCTGATATATTATTCAATGATTTGTCAAATCAGACTTCGCAAGTTTGTACTGGAAAGAAGCCAGAATAACCATTATTTAAATACTCTTAAGGAAGTAAGACTTATGATTTTTATAAATGTATATTAAACTCACTTTCCATTTTAATTATAATGCAATAACTTATCTAACTTTCTGGCTATGGAAAAACATTTTTTAGAAGGGATAAAATGTGTATGCCATACTATTGAAAACAACCAAATTTCAAGGACTAAAATTATTTGGTCCAGGAAATTTATATGAAACAAAATATTTGAATATTTTAGCCACATAAGATACTTCATTTTAATTGTGCTATATTATACAGTGTTTAGAACAAGTGAATAAAAATTACAGATTGATGTTCATATTTTTTCCTTTAAATTAGGAAAACTTGCTCATCATAATTTATTTTTTAACTACAGATGAATGAAGAGCCTTGACTTTTCTTTCTTTTTAAAAAAGAAAGAAAGAAAACAATACAGGAGACTAGGTTTCATTATAGATAAGCCTACAGTTTCTGTGTTAATCCTTGGATAAAACCATTTACCTGTTCTGTGTCTCAATTTATCTGCTGTAAAATAGGATCGAATTATTCATTCAAATAAAATACAGTACTTAGAGAATACTGAGGGCCAGGCACTATGTTAGGCCCTTTGGCCAAACATAAAGAATGTTCCTGTTCTTAGTGCCAGTAGAGCCACAGAGAAGATATAACTTCATACTCAAGGATACCAAGGACAGGCACACTGATACCTTCTTTGTGAGGGAACTTTCTTTTATATGTTATCCCAGAAGGCTTTCTGATCAGGCCCTATTTTACTCTCATTGGAGTGTCTGCAAGGCTGTACGCCAGAAAGCAATATGACTCACATTCCTTTGTTCTTCTCTTTGCAAAATGTATTCTTGAATTCTCAAGGAATGTTCCACATCCAAACTCTGATCAAGTTGTCAATGACTACATTTTAAGTTTATTTATGGCACAAGCATTGCCATAAATGTTTTTTCAAAATATATTTAGCAGAGACTAACATTTATTAAGAGGATGTAATTTATAAATATGTTACTTCATTAATACGCTCAAAGACTAAGGTTAGTATTACTGTCTCCACTTACAGTTGAGGAAATTGAGACTTTAAGAGGCTGGTGGCTTGCAAAATGTGGAATTTGAACCCAGGTCTGTGTTCCTCCAATGCCAGTGCTCACTCTCACAACATCATGCCACTGTACTAAGCTCACTGTGTCATTCCTTGCTGATGAGCTTGATTTCATAAGTAGAGAATATGCTGAAACCTAACCTTAGTAACATAACTTCAATCATGACTATATTTTAAACTACTTTCATCCTAAGTGCCTTTTAGGCAAGATTTTGAAAAAATAGAAGACTCAGTTAAAGCTCTGAGGTCCAAAAGTTGTATTTCCCTGACAAACTAGTTTCTAGTGCTCCCAATAAGACAGAAGTTAATCATGGGAACCATTCCCCAGGGCAGCAATCTAATTTCATTTCCTTTTCTCACTCTCAAGTATACTGGCTAATTTAGATGGCTGGAAAACAGAGTAGTTGACTCCATGACCTCCCAGACTCCTAACACTATAATTCTAATTTTCTTTGCCCTATTTACACAGGGGGACCTGTGGTTATTCCCTAAAACTGGGTTTTAGAGGCCAGATTGTTCCATTTTAGTAAAGATACCAAAAATAACATCTAGCAACTGCCACACCTTTAAAATTCCTGTTAAATCATACCAAAATAATCCTATAAAATACCAGAATCACAGCAATCAATCACAAGGAATAAATAAGAACCAGGGAGGCTGAGAGGGACTCCTGTTCATAATATTTCATTTCTTTAGACCTCAGTGAAATATTATCTGACAAGTTGGAAAAAGCATGACTAGCCAACATGCCCTGCTGTGACTTTGTGGTTCCTATTCCATTGCCTTCACTACTTGGTATATTACATCACTGTTAACTATAAAGGGAACTGCTGACTGCCCCCTTTAATTTCCAAAATCTGTCAAGGAAAGATAAAGACTCCTGTTATCTTATGACAAATAATAGATCAGAAATCATGGGTTTCCCTTCTAGCAGAGCCATAGATTACATATGTATTACTTAGTTGTACCATACCAATTCAAATTTCAAAACCAGCAAATGCATATAAACTATTCAGGGGCTTTGTAAAATATCCCAATGACTGTCTATACTGAGAAAGAGGAATTGCGTTCGTGACCATATGCCAAAAGACAATCAAAAAGAGAGAAATACTTGCACTAGAAGAATAATGTGTTTCAGACTGGTCATTGGGGAAAGCAGAACCCCTGGATGACAGCTTCCTGAGGACAGAGCCAGGACTGTGTGAGGCCCTGTCCTAGACAATAGAGATATATCAATGATAATGAAGACAGTGCCCACTCAAACAGGAAAACACTGATTAACACCATATGGATTCTAAGTCTTCATTAGGTATGAGGAAGTAGGCTAAACAAAAACAAGAAGGTCCAAGGAACACTCAAGAAACCTAGTGTCATGCCCAATTCAACAATAAACAATTACTGTTGCAGAGCCTATTTTAGTCTTTGAGGGCTGTTCTGTCTGTCACAATTACTCAACTCTGTCATTTTAGCACAAAATGCAGCCGTAGACAATATGTAAACAAGGGGGCATGGTTATGTGCAGATAAAATGTTATTTACAACAACAGACATTATTTACGAAAACAGGTGGTGGAAAGGATTTGGTCCATCGGCCATAGGATGCTGACCCTTGCTCTACTGCAAATAGAGCAAAAAGATCTCTTTGAGAAATCAAGTTACACCCCTCATCCCTTCTCTCTTCTGCCCAGGACTCCTGAGAGGAGCAAAGAACAAAGGTTCAAAGCTAAAAAGTTTCCTTAATCAGTTATTTTCAAAGTTAGAGGTTACAAAACACTTCAAGGTAAACAATGCCTGTCAGTACCTATTCTCCTTACCTCTACTTGTCACCATTAGAAAATAAAAATCATAGAGATTAAAGATGGCAGCAGAATGAGTGGAAGCTACACTGACACTCTCCTGGGATCAAACAGGAATTACAACTAAAATATAGAGAAACAATCCTGAATAATCAACAGCAACTGAAGGCTGGCTGGAGAACACCCTCATAACCAAAGACAAAAAGTGGAGATGACTTAGAGACTGGTAGGAAGTGTGGAGGCATGAGAGGGATGACTGGGCACCCACAGGCAGCAGCTAAAGGTGCTGAGGGATATCTCAGCTGTGGGGGATTCCCACTGAGGACTCTGGGATCTAAATCCCAGGCTGCGCTTCCCAGCCAAGAGCACCAGAACTGAGAAAGTTGCACACATAACATCTGACTGTGAAAAGCAATGGGGTTTCTGTATGCCAAGGAGAGACAGCTGGAAAGGCCAGCACCCTCTTAAAGAGCCAACACACAAAGTTTCATGTGCAGTCGCTCACCTTGGGCTCTAGCAGAGGGAGGAAAGAGTGGACTAGAGCTGTGTGAGGAGAATCCAGGGTTGTGGGCTCTAGAGATAGAGCCCAGAGGACACCCACCTAGATTCCTGTGCCAAGTCATTCCCCCATATAGCAGAGGACATCTTTCACAGGCATTCATTTACCTTCCAAACAGCTTTTGCCTGGGGGGAAAGCAATTGCCCCACCCTGCTGGAAAACCTCTCAACCTACCCCAGAGACTTGCTACAGCCTGAAGCTAATTAAGAGACTGAATAACAATCAGCCATCCCACCCTGTGGAGTTTCTACACCCTGAGGCTCATTAAGAGAATCATATTAAAAGGCCTGCAGGCAGAGGCCGAACTCAGAGTGCTTTGAGTCTTTCCCTGATCTACTTCTGGACCTGCGCCTTGGAAAAGCAGACTCCGGTGTGCATCTTGGTCCAGTCCAAGCTCACCCAGTCCCAAAGGAGGGGACTTCAAGCCATGGGCTGCTGATAGGTCAAAACGGTACTCAAGGCCGGTCACAAATAGCGTCGGACATTTGCCTGCACCACAGACCTTCCAAAAGACTGAGAGTCCTAGCACATTTACCTAATACATAGAAACAAGTGCAAATAGATGGCCAAAATGGAGACACAAAAACACACACCCCAAATAAAAGAACAAGAGAAGTCACCAGATGAAGAGCTAAATGAAATGGAAATAAGCAATCCAACAGATATAGAGTTCAGAATACTAATTGTAAGGATGATGAGAAAAGAAATGGAAACTATGAAAGAAATTAAGAATGACACAGCAGAAATAAAAGACATGTTGGAAGAAATAAACAGCAGATTAGAGGAAGCTGAGGATCAGATCAACAAATTAGAAGACAGGGTAGAAAAAAATCACTCATTCAGAGACCAAAAAGAAAAAACAATTTAAAAACAGGAAGACAGTCTAAGGGGGCTGAGGAACAACAGAAAACAAAACAATATATGCATCTATGATTGCCAGAAGAGGTTGAAAGTAACCAAGGGTTAGAGAACCTGTTTGAAAAATAATGGCAGAAAACTTCCCTAATCTGGTGAAGGAAAAAGTCACACAACTTCAGGAGACAAAGAGGGTCCCAAGCAAGAAGAATCCAAAGAGGCCCACACCCTGACACATTATAATTAAAATGCCAAAATTTCAAGACAAAGACAATCTTAAAGGCAAGAGAAAAGCAATCTGTTGCCTACAATGAAGCTCCCATAAGGTTGTCAGCTGACTTCTCATCAGAAACTCTACAGGCAGAAGGGAATGACATGAAGTATTCAAAATACTGCAAAACAAGGATCTGAAACCAAGACCACTCTATCCAGCAAGGCTATCATTCAAAATTGATGATGAAATAAAGATCTTCCCAGATAAAAAAAGACTAAAAAGGTTTATCACCGCCAAACCAGCACTGAAGCAAATATTAAAGAGACTGCTGTAATTAGAAGTAGAAATAGAGAGAGAAAGATAGGAATAAAGAATTAAAATGGCAATAGGTAAGTACTTATCAATAATAACCTGAAATGTAAATGGATTAAATACTCCAATCAAAAGACATAGCTAAGTGGATAAGGAAACATGACCCAAATATATGCTGTCTTCAAGAGACCCACCTCAGAACAAAAGATTCACACAGAATGAGAGTGAAGGGATGGAAAAAAAATTTCCATGCAAATGGAAATAAGAAAAAAGCTGGGGTAGCAATACTCATATCTGAAAAAAATAGACTTCAAAATGAAGACCATAACAAGAGACAAGAAAGGTAACTACATAATACTAAAGGGATCAATCCAACAAGAGGATATGACCCTGATAAAAATACATTCACCCAATATAGGAGCACCTAAATTTATTTAAAAACTTCTAGAGGACTTCAAGGGAGAGATCAACAGCAACACAGTCATACTAAAGGACTTTAACACCCCGTTGATTTCACTGGATAGGTCTTCCAGACAAAAAAATCAGCAATGAAACAGTGACTCTAAATGACACACTAGATCAGATGGATATAGTGGACATTTACAGAACATTCCACCCCAAAGGTGCAGAATATACATTCTTCTCAAGTGCACATGGGACATTCTCAAAGATAAACCAAATTTTAGGGCACAAAACCAGTCTCTACAAGTTCAAGAAGATTGAAATCATATCAAGCACCTTCTTGGCCCATACGACATGAAATTAGAATTCAACTACAATAAAAACACTAATAAACATTCAAACAGATGGAGGCTAAGTAGCATGGTATTAAACAATGAATGGGTTACCAAAGAGATCAAAAAAGAAACCAAAATATTCCTGGAAACAAATGATGAAAACACAACAACCCCAAATCTATGGGACACAATGAAAGCAGTCTTGAGAGGGAAGTTCATAGCACCACAGGCCTACCTCAAAAAACAAGAAAAACTTCTAATAGACTCTCTAACCCTACAACTTAAAGACTTGGAGAACAACAAGACAAGCCCAGAATATGTAGAAGGAGGGAAATAATAAAGATCAGAGCAGAAATAAATGACATAGAGACTAAAAAAAAATACAAAAGATCAATGAGCTGGTTCTTTGAAAAATAAACAAGACTGATGAACTTTTAGCCAGACTCATCAAGAAACAAAGAGAGAGGACCCAAATAAACAAAATCAGAAACGAAAGAGGTGATGTAACAACTGACCCAACAGAAATACAAAGGATTGTAAGAAAATATTACGATAACTATGCGCTACCAAGCTGGACAACCTGGATGAAATAGACAAATTCCTAGAAAAATACAACCTTCCAAAACTCAAGCAGGAAGAGTCAGAAAACCTGAATAGGCCGATAACTGCTGATGAAGTTGAGGCAGCAATTAAAAAAACTCCTAGCACACAAAAGCCCTGGCCAGGATGGCATCATAGGGGACTTTTACCAAACATTCAAAGAAGAACTAACACCTATCTTCCTCAAACTATTCCAAAACATCCAAGAGGAAGGAATACTTCCAAACTCTTTTCACAAGGTCAGCATTAGCCTAATTCCAAAACCAGATAAAGACACTACAAAGAAACAAAATTATAGGTCAATATCCCTGATGAACATAGATGCTAAAATCTTCAACAAAATATTAGCAATTGAGATCCAGCAATATATTAAAAAGATCATACACCATTACCAACTGGGACTTATTCCAGGGATGCAAGGCTGGTATATTTGCAAATCAATAAACGTTATACATCACATAAACAAACTGAAGGACAAATATCACATGATCACATCAATAGATACAGAAAAAGCATTTGATAAAATCCAACACCCATTGTTGATAAAAAAAACTCTCAGCAAAGTGGAAATAAAGGCATCATACCTCAATATAATAAAGGCCATATATGACAAACCTACAGCCAACATCATACTCAATGGGCAAAAACTAAAAGTGTTTCCCCTAAGTACAGGAACAAGACAGGGATGTCTACTTTCACCACTGTTATTTAACATAGTACTAGAAGTCCTAGCCACAGAGCTCAGACAAGGAGAAAACATAAAAAGCATCCAAATTGGAAAGGAGGAAACAAAACTGTCATTATTTGCAGATGACATGATATTGTACATAGGAAATCCTAAAGACTCCACCAAAAAACTACTAGATTTAATAAATGAATTTGGCAAGGTATCAGGATACAAAATTAACACCCTGAAATTGATGGCATTTTTATATATGAATAATGTACTCCTAGAAAGAGAAACTAAAAAAAAACAATCCCATTTACATTGCAACAAAAAATTAAGCTCCATAGGAATAAACATAACCAAGGAGGTAAAAGACTTGTACTCAGAAAACTACAGGACGTTGCAAAAAGAGACAGAGAAAGATATAATCAAGTGGAAGAATATACCCTGTTCGTGGATTGGAATAATTAACATCATAAAAATGTCCATACTACCCAAAGCAATCTATAAATTCAATGCAATCCCTATTAAAATACCAATTGCATATTTCAGATCTACAACCAACACTTTGAAAATTCATATGGAAACAAAAAAGACCCTGAATACCCATGGCAATCTTGAGAAAGAAGAACAAAGTTGGGAATCACAATACCAGATATCAAGTTATACTACAAAGCCACTGTATCAAAACAGCTTGGTACTGGCACAAGAACAGACATATAGATCAGTGGAACAGTACAGAGAACCCAGAAATTGACCCAAGCCATTAGGTTCAATATTTGACAGAGGAGGCAAGAACGTACAAAGGAGTAAAGACCATCTCTTCAATAAATTGTGTTAGGAAAATTGAACCGGTACATGTAAAAAAATGAAACTAGACAACCAACTTACACCATACACAAAAATAAACTCAAAATAAATAAAAGACTTAAATGTAAGTCATGAAACCATAAAAATCCTAGAAGAAAACACAGGCAGCAAAATTTCAGACATCTCTCATAGCAGTATGTTTGCCAACACATTTTCAAGAGCAAGAGAAACAAAGGAGAAAATAAACAAATGCGACTACATCAAAATAAAAAAGCTTCTGCACAGCAAAAGAAACCATCAACAAAATGAAATGGGAGCCCACTGTATGGGAGAACATATTTGCAAATGACACATCTGATAACAGGTTAATATCCAAAATATATAAGGAAGTCATACAACTTAACATAAGGAAGACAAACAATCCAAAGGACAAAGGACCTAAATATACACTTCTCCAAAGAGGCCATACAGAGGAAACATGAAAAAAAGCTCCATGTCACTAATCTTCGGAGACATGCAAATTAAAACAACTGTGAGATACCACCTCACACCTGCCAGAATGTCTACCATCAACAAATCAACAAATGACAAGTGCTAGTGAGGATTTGGATTAAAAAGACCCCTAGTTCACTGCTGGTGGGAATGGAGACTGGTGCAGCTACTGTGGAAAAAAGTATGGAGTGTCCTCAATAAATTAAAAATTTAACTGCCATTTGATCCAGTGATCCCACTTCTAGGACTATATCCTAAGAAACCCGAAACACCAATCAGAAAGAACTTATGCACCTCTATGTTCATAGCAGCATTATTTACAATAGCTAAGACCTGGAAACAGCCCAAGTGCCCATCAGTGGATGAGTGGATAAAAAAGCTGAGGCACATTTACACCATGGAATACTATGCAGCTGTAAAAATGAAGGATCTCTTACCCTTTGAGACAGCATGGATGGAACTCGAGAGTATCATGCTAAGCAAAAAAAGCCAGTCAGAGGAAGAGAAGTATCTCATGATCTCACTCATATGTAGAATATAATAAACAAAATAAACCGATGAACAAAATAGATCCAGAGACGTAGAAGCATAGAATAGACTGAGGGATCTCAGAGGGAAGTCGGAGGTGGATGAGTGGATCGGGAGAGTTTAATCAAAGAATTTATATGCTCATATGCATAACCTACGGTCACAGACATTGGTATGGGGAAGGCCTGGGGGTGGGGTGGGGGTGGGGTGTAGGGGATCAGTGGTGGAAAAAAGGGGGACACCTGTAATACTTTCAACAATAAAGATAAATTTAAAAATAATAATAAATAAATAAATAGGTAGATAAAATTTATATTAAAGCTGGGAAAAGAAAGGAAAAGAAAAATCTTAGCTGGTCCCATGGAGAGCTACCTGCTCTGATATTCCAATGGAAAACACATGTTTTTTATTAAGCATCATGTTATTAACTGCTGCCTGATGCAGAAACTCAGAGTATCCCACAAGAAACATCAAAGTCACAAGTGGTCAGTAGCCTTCAGAACACCCAGATGCTCCTAGGGGGCCACACTTTGGGAAAGCCAGTCCTAAAAGAGGCTACTAACTCCTTGAGGGTGAAATGGCTAACAAAACAAAAAAATTTCTCCATGGAGAGTAGACTTGCCAAGCAAGTGCCTCCTTTGCCCAGTGGCCAGTTCAATGAATCAATCAGCCAGATCCTGCTGGACTTGTCTGACCTGATGAAAGAACAGCAACAGCTGTGGTAATAATGCCAGACATGTGTTAGAGCAAAATGGCCTACTGCAAGGGAAATCTGTATAATGGGCTCTGCCCAAGAAACCTGACAAATTATCCCCATATTGCTTGTGGAGCAGAAACTGAAAAAAGGCACAGGGGTAAGAGAAAGGCAAAGGATTGGTCCTAAATATCACCAACACATATCTGTATTCATGAGCTCTTTTGAATGGGGGCTACCTAACATGTGGCATGAGAGTGTCCAAAAGACTTTCAATCACAATTTGGAGGGTGGCAAGTGACTCATCAGAGCAGGAACAGGGGGCTAGGCATAAAAACAAAGCACAGTAAATCAAGGTGTCTAAGAGAGCTTCCTGGGATCCTGGAGGGAAAAGGAAGTGGCAGCTATCAATGGGCAACATTGAGGAAAGTGAATGATAGAGTTTTACAGAGAGTGAGCTACATACAGAGATGGTGTTGGGAGGACAAGCTCAAGAAGCAGGACAGTGCTGAGTACAAAGCCAGGCCACAGCTGGGACAGACATCAGGAGTAATCAGGTAACTAACATGGCCAGGGGTCATAAATGAAAGCCCAGAGACACAGACATCCTAAACTCACCCTGCAAGGCATAATCACTGACCCCTTCCTACAGAAAATACATCAGAATACAGTAGAAAATTTGGAGCCCTTAGGAGCCAGATCTAGGTTTGGACCCCAATTGTCCACACACTAGCTAAGTAACTTTGAGCAAATCATTTAACGTCTCTAAATTTCAATTTCCTTGTCTGTAAAACTGAGACCATTTTCTGCCCTTAGTTACTTCAACTGTGTATGAGGAACACTAATAATACCCTGGCTGATTAGCTCCTAGGGTTGTTGTAAAGATCAAAATGAGATAATAGGTCAAACTGTTCAGTGAACTGAATAATACTAAGAAAGATATTATATTCTCATTATTTTTATGAAGCGTTATTATGTATGGCATCAATGTGAACACACATGTCTATCTAAGGATGAAACTGGTTTCAAAAAAGATGTGTATTGGCCCCCAAACTCACTGTTCACAGATAACTTGAACTAAATAATGTCTGCATCACCTATGAAACTTCTAGAATAGAAAAACAAGTGGCCTATTAAAATATACCCTTATTTTTCCTCTTTATTAACTAATTTACAGTGTTTCAGTTTATTTTCCATCCTAAAGATGTAATGAAAAAGGCTCAGGGTCACCCCCTTCCCCATCACCAATATGAGGCTTCCCCAATATTTTTTAACCACCTCAACTGGCTTCAGAGAACTCTCCTTTAAAGACCTTTACCTTGGACTGGACTGTCTTCTCCACAGCAGCCTTTACAGAATGGCACACAGTCTGGTTGATGACACAAGAAACTCTACCTACCACAAGCTCTGGTCTATTAGCCCTGTCAGCTACCCACTTTTCTACTGCTGTTTGCCAGCTTCCAAATTTTTCCTAATGGCCGCTTCCTGTGGACCTGTGCACTGGTAGCTGCTTCTCTACAGAGTCCCCAAGTCTCTTCTTCATACCTCTACTTTCTGAACTACCTGTTCCTCTGAACAGCTCTTATATTCTCTTCCGTCATTATAGGGAATAAAAGCAATGCGGAACAGTGAAAGAATACTCAGAAAATCTAAGTCTTAGCTCTACTACTGACTAGCAGTTCGAAAGTAGTTAGTGCCCTAAGCCTTAGTTTCCTCATCTATAAAATGGAGATGATAACTTCCTAGATTGAGTTATATAAAATATGTGAAAGTGCCTTGTATACCATAAAGTGCTTTGCAAATGTTAGTTCATGCCCATATCTATATTTATATCCACATCCAGGTAGGTAATCAGTCAGCCTGAGTGAGGTCACATTCACAGATCCACCCTTCCACAGCACAAACATTACCATAAGCCCAACCCAATTTGTATTAGAATTGTTTCTTCCTCATTCATAATTGGATTCTCTAAATTCCATGTATCTGAGGGAGGGGTCTATGATAGAAGGGCTCTCTCTCTTAATCTTCTATTTCATCAAGCTTCTACTGGGCAAGTGCCAACCAGAAAAAGTACAGCAGTAAATTCAGACTCCTTCAGCCTTCCCCTACTCCATTCCTGCAGGTCTGTGAAATGCTTGGCTCTTTCAGGCCAACACTGAAGGTGCATTCTTGGCAAGCAGAAGCAAAGAGAAAATTCTTTTCTTTCACAAGCTGAAAGTGATCCTTGAAAAAAAAAATCACAGTCTCAACAAAAAGATGTTGGTGAAGGGTAGAGACTATTTCTGTGAGGCACTGTGACACTGTGGGGAGCCCTGGAGTGGAACTGATTATTTGGTTCCAGTACACACTGTGATTAACTGGCTCTGTGACCTTGGACAAGGGCGATACACTGAGGTTTGTTTCCTCATTTGAAATATGAAAGAGTAAAATGAAATGTTCTCGTAAGGCCCCTTAGAACTCTATGAGTCCATTTCCAACAAGATGTTGCCCATTAGTCAAGACAGCATCTGCTTTTCACAAAGGAAAAAGCAAACAAAATGCCAAGAATCCTCAGCTTTCCCTCCCCTTCCATTCTGCTAGTGCAGCCATACAGTCCCTGGTTGGGCTGTTACCCAATCAGCACACTGTTATCCCTTGCTTTCCCATTTGGTACCACAACAAAATCATCATTCCCATAAACCCTGAAACATGAGCCCTGGATTCTAGAAGACAAATCTCTCTTCATAAACCAAATATGGAGATATATCAATATTCCCCATGTTAAGAGCAAGAAAATTCAGCATGGTGATGATGGTGGCAGGAACATTCTCTTTACAACTCTCTTTTCAGTTTTATTTTTGCTACTCTAAACAAAAGCTGTAAGGGACAGCTATAAAACTCCTCGATGGTTTTTTACCCACCGTCCTCCGCCCACCTAATAAATTCAGTATGGATGAATTCAGCATTAGTCTCCAGCTGTCAACCACCACATACATAATACAAAGTTTTCCAATCACAGGGAGAGGTTTTTCCACAACAGCCAGGCTCTGGAAAGAGAGTTGGAAGCTGAAATGTGGACCTCCTGCTTCTGGAAAGTCCTTAATGAAACCCTTTTGCAAAAAACTGCCTTGAAATTCCTAATATGGTACTATAGTGCTGGGCTGACTGCTTGCCACTTGTAAGAAATTTCATGCTGCCTTAGAATAAAAATAATATTGGGAGGGGGGTTTTGTCACTCTTTAGTAATGCCACACATTTCCCAATATACACTATCGCTACATGGAAAAGCAGCTGCATTTGCCGTAAGAAGTCAACAGATGAGCAGAGAAGAGGGGAACTGCCCAACCAGTTGGTGTAGGCTCTTGGAGCAGAAGACAAAGAGGACAGTTGTCACACCACCAAGATGTATTGTCGTTGTTCTATGACAAAGGAAAGAAAATAGAACCAGACCCTGATTAATTTGGGACTAGATTGCTCAACAGGGAAAGCATCTGATCCCATCCATGATGGTGCAGGTGAGGGAATAAAAGGGAACTTTCCACTAGCACAGTTCTTGGCAGCCAACTGGGTCATTTCAAACAAAAGCACCCCCAGCCCCAATAAAGAACATCCAGACAGCTGTTGTTTTTTCTAATCCTCACCCAAGGATATTATTTTACTGATTTTGAGAGAGAGAGAAAGGGAGAGAGTGAGAAAGAGAGAGAGGGAGAGAGGGGGAGAGGAGGACAGGGAGAGAGGGGGACAGGGGGAGAGGGGGAGAGAGAAAAACATTGATGTAAGAAATAAACATCGATCAGTTGCCTCCCATACCCAGCCAGGGATCAAACCCACAACCTAGGTATGTGCTCTGACAGGGAATAGAACCCACGACCATTTGATGTACGGGATGACACTCCAACCAACTGAGCAGCTGAGCCAGGGCTGGACAGTTTTAATGTAAGGTACCTGCTTTAGAGCACAGTGCAGTAAGAGCCTTGGAATGGAAAAGCAAGAAATCTGATTCTACTCCCAATCCAGGCTCTAGCTCTAAGTCCCTGGAAGAGTCAGTTCTCTCCCTTGGCTTCCTTTTCCCTGGATATAAACACAACAGAGTGTATGTGAAACTTTCTAAACAACCCTCCAGATCTATTGTTCTGTAAGGAAGAGCCAGAAGGAAGGTATAGGTATATAAGCCAAGCATCTCTGTGTCTCTAAACACAATCTTTTAAAAAAAAAAATGGCTTTGAGAGAAAACTTACATACCATAAAATTCACTCACTAAGTATACAATTGAGTTTTAGTATACTCACAGTTCTGCAACTATCATCACAATCTAATTTTAGAAAATTTCACAATCCCCAAAGGAAATCCTTTACCCATTAGCAGTCACAACACACCCCAACTCTTTCCCCTAGCCCTACACAAGCACAAACATAATATACCTAATTTGTTTAGTGTTTTTAGCAAGAATAAGGTAGTAGACATTTTTAAATGTCTACATCTATTATAACAATATGGGTTTTCCCTTATTCTAATTATTTGTTTTATTACATTATTACATGGATTAATTTTCAGATGTTAAACTAACTTTGCATTCCTGGAATGAATTCTACTTAGTTATGGTGTATAATCTTTTTTATATGTTGCTGTACCTGTTATATGTTGGTTTGCTAGCATTTTGTTGAGGATTTTTGCACCTATCCTCTTCAGGGAATTTGGTCTATAGTTTTCTTTTCTTGTGATGTCTTTGGTTTTGGTATCAGAATACTACTCACCTCAGAGAATGTGTTAAGAAGTGTTCTCTTCTGCCCTAGCCAGTTTGGCTCAGTGGTTAGAGCGTCATCCCACGGACTGAAGGGTCCCAGGTTCGATTCCAGCCAAGGGCATGTACCTCAGTTGCAGGATCAATCCCCAGCCCTGGTTGGGGTGCATGCAGGAGGTAACCAATAATCCATGTGTCTCTCTCACATCAATGTGTCTCTATCATATTGATGTCTCTCTCACTCCTCTTCCACTCTCTCTGAAAAGCAATGGAAAAATATCCTCTGGTGAGGGTTTAAAAAAAAAGTGTTCTCTTCTAATTTTTGGAAGTTTGTTAAGTATGTGTATTAATTTTTTTTAAAAAGTTTGGAAGAATTCACCAGTGAAGCCCTCTAGGCCTGGGCTTTTCTTTGAAGATAGTATTTTGATTACTATTTCAATGCTTTTATTTGTTATAGGTCTATACAGATTTTCCATTTATTGTGAAGTGAATTTGTGTAGTTTGTGTCTTCCCAGAAATTTGTCCATTTCATCTAAATTTGTTGGTATAAAATTAGTGATAGTATTCCCTTTCATTCTTATTTTATTTTTATAATGTTGGCAGTAGTGACCCCTCTTTCATTCCTACTTATAATAATTTGAATCTTCGCTTTTTTGTCTTTGTCAGTCTAGCTAATGGTTTCTCAATGTTATCTTTTTAAAAACCAACTTTAAAAAAAAAGTATTCTCTGTGGTCTCCCTATCCTTTATTTCATTTAATTCCACTCTAATCTTTATCATTTCTTTCCTTCTACTGCTTTGGGAGTAGTTTGATCTTCTTTAACTTCTTAATGTGGAAGGTTAGGTTATTGAATTGTGACGTTTCTTCTTTTCTAGTGCAGGTTTTTAAAGCTATAAATGTTCCCCTAAGCACTGCTTTTGTTGCACCCTATAAGTTTTGCCATGCTGTGTTTTCATTTTCATTCATTACAAAGTGTTTTCTAATTTCTCTTGTCATGTATTCTTTAACCCACTGGTTTCTTAGGAGTATGATATTTAATTTTCACATACAAAATGTGGCAAAAGTAGGCTTACAGTTAGTTACTAGTATGTGAAACACAGAGTTTATTCTTTTTTTAAAAAAAAATATATCTTTATTGATTCCAGAGAGAAGAAGGGAGAGGAAGAGAGAGAGAGAGAAACATCAATGAGGAGAGAGTCATTGATTGGCTGCCTCCTGCACACCCCCTACTGAGGATCAAGCCTGAAACCTGGACATGTGCCCCAACTGGGAATCCACCCCCAATCTCCTGGATCCTAGGTCAATTCTCAACCACTGAGCCATGCCCGGCCAGGCCAGAGTTTGTTCTTGTATTATTATTTATTAATTATTGTATTATTTTCCACATGAACAACTGTAAACCTACTTTTGCCCCACCCTGTATTTGTGAACCGCTTTCTGTTGTGAACTATCCTTCTGTCATTGACTTGTAATTTCATTCCACTGTGACTATAGGACATACTTGGTATAAATCAATATATTCAGGCATGTTTTGTGTCCTAGCAGAGGGTCTATCCTGGATAATGTTCCATGTGCACTTGAGAAGAATGTGTATTCTGCTGTTGGTGTCAAATGTCCTACAGATGTATATAAAAGATCTAGTTGTTTCATAGTGTTCTTCAAGTCTTCTATTTCTTTGTTGATCTCTGTCTATTCTATCCATTATTGAAAGTGGAATATTAAAATCCCCGATTACTGCCTAGTCGCTGTGGCTCAGTGGTTGAGTATAGACCCAGAGACCAAGAGGTTACGGTCAGGACACATGCCTGGGTTGCAGGCTCATTCCCCAGTGGGGGGCATGCAGGAAGTAGCCAATCAATGATGTTTCTTTCTCATCAGTATTTCTATCTCTCCCTTCCTCTCTCTCTAAAAATCAATAAAAAACATTTTAAAATAAATAAAATCCCCAATTATTTTTAGGTTATCTATTCCTCCCTTCAATTTTCTCCACTTTGCTTCATGTATTCCAGGGCTCTGTTGTTAGGTACATGTTTATAATCTTATACATTCCTGATATATTGACTGTTTCACCATTATAAAATGTTTTTCTTTGTATATCATAGAAACTTTGTCTTAATGTCTACTTTGTCTGATATTAATATACAGCCCTAACTCTCTTTGTTACTATTTGCTTGGTATATTTCTCCATTCTTTTACTTTCAATCTATTTGGGTCTTTGAGTCCAAAATGTGCCTCTTAAAAACAGTATATATTTCAATCTATTTATCCATTTTTATCAATTTATCCATTTTGCTAATCTCTGCCTTTCTATTGCAGTGTGTATTCCATTCACATTTAATATAATTACTGATAAGGCAAGATTTATGTCTGCCATTTACTTAGTTTTCTTTATGTCTTTTTTTTTTTTTATATTCCTCCATTACAATCTTCTTTCCTGTTAAATAAATTTGCCTAAGGTACTATTTTAAAACCCTTGTTGTTTCTTTTACTATATATTTTAGTTATTTTCTTAGTGGCTGATCTCGAGATAACAATTACCATCTTAACTTAAAACAATCTAGTTCAGATTAACTGAAATTAATTTAGATAGCTTACATAAATGCTGCTCCAATATACTTGTTTCTCTCCCCTCCTTTATACTATCTTTTCGTACATTTTGCATCTTTATATGTCATAAGCTTATCAACAGTTTTATAACTACAGCATTATGCAGTTGTCATTTAAATCAGGAAAGAAAGGAATAACTAAAAAAAGAGTTATAATGTCTTTTATGCCTACCTATGTAGTTATATTTACTGGTGCTCCTAATATTTTGTGCAGATTTTAGTTATTATCCATCATCCTTTCATTTCCTTCTGAAGGACTCCCATTGGTATTTCTTGTAAGGCAGGTCTGCTAGTGATAAATTCTGTTTTTGTTTTAATTCTCTAAGGATGTATTAATTTCTCCCTTAGTTTTGAATGATAGTTTTAATGAACAGAATTCTTGGTTGGCAGTCTCCTTCCAGCACTTTGAATATATAAACCCACTGCCTTCTGGTCTCCATGATTAAGGATAAGAAGTCAGCTCTTGATCTTATTGAGGATCCCATTTACCCAATGAGTCATTTTCCTCTTGCTCTTTCAAGATTCTCTCTTTGTCTTTGGTTTTCATCAGTTTGACTATAATGTACTTAGGTATAGATCTTCTTAAGTTTATCCAATTTGGAGTTTGTTGAGCTTCTTGGATCTGGAGATTAGTGTTGTTCATCAAATATAAGAGCTTTTTTGCTATTATGCCTTCAAATATTCTTTCTGCTCCTTCCTGTATCCTTCTTCTGGGACCCCCATTATACGTACATTAATTCACTGGATGGTGTCCCACAGTTTCTGGGACTCTGTTCATTTATATTCATTTTTTTCTTTCTTTGGCTCAGACTAGATAATCTCAATTCACTTATCTTCAAGTTCTATGGTTCTTTTTTATTCCAGTTCAAATTTATTGTAGAGCCTCTAGTGAATGTTTTATGTCAGTTATTTTACTTTCAACTACAGAATTTCTATCTGATGCTTTTCAATAATTCTTATGTCCTTATATTGGGTCTTTGGTGAGACACTGTTCTCATGCTTTCCTATAAATCTTCAGCAATGGTTTCCTTTATGTCACTGAATATATTTATATTATCTGATTTAAATTTTTGTCTAAATCCCCAAATTTAGGCACCATCAGGACAGTTTACGCTGACTGCTTTTTTTCCTGTGTAAGGACAATACTTTTCTGTTTCTTTGCATGTCTGATCATCTTTTGTTGAAAACTGGACATTTTAGACAATATAATGTAGTATTTCTGAAAGTCAGATTCTGACCCCCAGGCTTTATTGTTATTGTTGTTTTTGTCGTTGTTGCTGTTGTTTGTTTGTTTAGTATCTTTCCTGGACTAGTTCTGTAATATCTGTATTCCCTATAGTATGTGGCCACTGAAGTCCCTGCTTGGTTAGCTTAGTGGCCAGCTAGTAAGTGTTCAGAGATCTCATTAAATGTCTTGAACCTTTAAGTCTCTCTTCTTTTGCTGAGGGGCTCTGTGTGCATATTGGGACAGTCCTTCAACATTCATCCAAGCAGTTTATAACTCTGCCTCAAGTTCAGCTGGAGGAGAGAAACTGGGGTCCTCTCAGGTCTTTTCTAGGAACATGCATAGCCCTGAGTCTGCACACAGCCCTCTAGATCCCCAGAAATATGTCAGAGCTTTTCAAAGCCCCCTATGAATACCTCATACCCAATTTATTCCTTTTATGTTTTGGGCCAGGCTCTTTCTTCTCCTGACTAGTATTATAGCCTCAGGAAACTATAATGTTAAACTCCCTGAGGAAAGAACTTTTCCCAATGAGCTAACTCCAAGTCAGGTGACATACTGAGAAATCTTATGACTGGGGCTTTTCTAGGTAACTTTGAAACAGGTTAAATAATGACAAGGCTGGGGGTATGTGAGTTCTGTGATTATGTGATTTTTTGAGGAGGCACAAACTGAGTCTTCCCTCTCAGGTGCTGAAAGGCTGCTGGTTTCCACAGCTACTGTAGTTATGAAGTTGTTGGTTATCAACGCTACCACAAAGGTCTAGAGAATGGAATGGGAGGCAGGGTAAGTTAAAATGCCAAAAATCTCTGCTGCTTCAGAAGTTCAACATGTTTTCATCAAGAAATACTCTTCAGATTACTGTATGCCTTTTGGCTAATTTCAAAAGTTCTGAAAAAGTTGATTGTGACAATTTTTGGCAGTGTTGTTTTTTGTTTTATTTTTTTAATTTGGTGTGTGTGTGTTGGTTTTTTTGTTTGTTTGGTTGAGGGTTTTCTTTGTTTGTTTGTTTTTTGCTTTTATGGAGGAGATGATTTTCTGAGATCTTTAGTCTGCCATTCCCTTCAAGTACAATCTTAAAGAAATCTTGTTGCAGTGTGGCTGGGAATTTGCCTACAATGGAACATAATCCTGAGAAAGTAGAAGTTGAAAGAAGCACTGGGATAGTCTTTTTAAGGATAAACAAACAGTTGCCACTTGTTGCCTCTAAGGTGGAGAACTAGGGAACTAAACATAGGAGGAGGAAAAGATCTACCCTTTTGTACCTTTTGAACTTTGTACCATGTTCATGTGTTACCTATCTAAAAAAAAAAAAAAACATTTTTAATACACTTATAAAAGAAGAAGGAAGTAGTAGGTACTTTAGGTTTACCCCAAAGATCCCATGATATATACTACACCCTGTCTGTTTCTGAGAAAATCTTTATTCACTTTAAAAGTATTGCTCATTACCAGGGTCATTAACTACCAAGACAGCAAAACTGGGAGCTTCAACAGGAACTCTTACTCCTCAGTTTATTCTTTTCCCCTAAGGACAGTTACATCCCCATGGTCTAGCTCCTTTTTATCCCCACAAAGCCCCACTCTGTAGCATGTGATAGAATATATATCATATACTCAACTTCTTCATAGCTCTTCTCACAATTGTAATTAAGTATTTAAGTGGGTAATCAAATGTTTAATGTATGCTCCAATAAGTCAGAGCCTATAGCAATCTTATTCACCATTATATTCTCAATTTTAGGATAGTGCTTGACATTTAAGTAGGTGCTTAGTAAAACCTTATTGAATTGCTTTTACCATATGCAAGGCTTTAGCACTTGATGCAAGCCAGATAAGACATCATGAGGGCCATTCACCCCACACACAAAAACTCAGCTCAAGATTTCCAGAGTACTCCCCTGAAAAAATATCTATCTTTTCAGATTCTCATGGGCTTTTAGGAAATTTCTGTGGTAACTGATTAGAAAAACAGATGCCAGATTAAACAAAAAGATTTTGGCTATGCTTTTAAAATGAGGCTATAAAAATGAAGGAGCAAAGTAATTTTCCTTCATCACTCTTAACTCTGAAAAACTTTTCTTAACAAGCAGGTCAAGCCATAATCTTCCCTACTCTACCCCAACACTATCCCCATCCCTTAAAAAACAAACAAACAAAAATAAAATAGCTTCTTATAAATGGTCACACTGAAAGGGTAGTTTGATTCGCTTTTCCACCCTAGTTCCCAAAGGATTCCTCCCAGTCCAGCTACTTTGGAATCTGGTCTCCAGAGGACCTTCAATGAACATGACAATATAGTCTCCACCAAATTCCATTTGACATTGCTTCATATCTACTAACAGCAGTACCATAAGACATACTCATTACATTGATCTGAGTTACTCTGGAGGATATCTAAAATAACTCCACGTGCTCCAAGGCACTGATCGAATATCATTGGGATAATGTCAAGATGTCTGCTGACTGAGAATGTATATCACATAACCAACTCCTCCCTGCACACCATGGTACTATACCCACCCCAAAGGGATTAAAAGCTTTGGTTTCCCTCACTATAGAGTTATTCAGGACAGAATTCAAAGACAGAATTGAAGGGCACCTGTCAAGATGTATTCAAGAGGATAATCAGATAAGCTAGCACAATTCAAGTCATCTGCTCATGTTGGACATATCAGTTAGATTTTCCTTTTGCCCACTTTCCCAGATTAAAAACAAATTGGCTCTAAAGTTTATGATAGAATCAATTTAGGTTGCTCTAACTATCTGAGCAAGACAGTTAACAGCCCAGAAAACAGAATGGTAATGCCAGGCAGAACCCTGAAGCTCACTGAACAAACCTCTAATTTTACAAATGAGAGAACTCAGGCTGATGAAACTAGAGGCTTATTCAATGTTATATAGCTAGCTAGCTAGTGGCAGGGTTGGAACCAACACCCAGGTTCTCTCTGTGTCAAGCTAAAGATAACTCCACTAAGTATATTCAGTATCAAATTTACTTCAAAGATGGAATCAACCCATCCTTCCAGGAAACCAATTACTTACCAGATAGATGCCCTAGGTATCAAAGCAAGAGCTAAACAGGCAACCCAAAAGGTCACCTAAACATCTAAAACGCTTGTGTTTTTAAAAGTATGACATGAAAGAAAGTGACATTTTTGCCCAGCCTGCATGGCTCAGTGGTTGAGCGTCCACCCATGAACCAGGAGGTCACGGTTCGATTCCTGGTCAGGGTATATGCCCGGGTTTCAAGCTCAATCCCCAGTAGGGGTCGTGGAGGGGGCAGCCAATCAATGACTCTCTCTCATCATTGATGTTTCTGTCTCTCTCTCTCCTTCTCCTTTCCTCTCTCTGAAATCAATAAAGATATATTTTTTAAAAAAAAGAAAGTGACATTTTTATAAAAATTTAAGAGTAGGTTGTAAAAGTTACACCAATTATATTATTTGAATTTTATCAACTTTATATTTTTAATACAGAATGTATCTTTTTATATTCTTTTATATGTTTTCATTAGTACAAGACAGCCTATGTATGTATGGTTGTATATATACATGTGGGTTTAGTGAAGTAATTCTTTTTTCTGCTATCTCTTTTATAGATACAAACATACATACACATAAGATATGTTATCCTTGGTTTTTGAAAGTTACTTAATTTTTTTTTAATTTTTCTTTAATTAAATACTATCATGAACACTAAAATAATATGAAAATTTGTGTAGGCATAAAGTTAGAAGCTACAATTGGGTTAGTTATTCATTTCCCAATTGATTAAAATACAATATAAAATGCAATTTTTAAAAAGTCATGGTAGCTCAGGTGATTGGAGCATCATCCCATACACCAAAATGTGGCAGGTTCCATTCCCTGTCAGGGCACATACCTAGACCGTGGGTTCAATCCCTGGACGGGGTATGTATGGGAAGCAACCGATCGCTGTTTCTCCCTCACATTGATGTTTCTCTATTTCTCTCTCTCCCTCACCTTCTTCTCTCTCTAAGTCAGTAAAAACATATCCTCCGGTGAAGTTAAAAAAAAAAAAAAAGTTATGGAATGTTAGAGCTGAATGTGAGCCTATAGATCCTCTAACTACCACCTTTATAAAGTTGCAAAGCTAGCGCCCCAGTAAAATAACTTACCAAAGTCACAGGTTCCATTAGAAGCAGAACTAGCACTGTACCCAGGTATCTGGACATCATTTCTAGGATTTTCTCCCCATTATATCATCCTTCCACCTTTATCATTTGCAAACAGTGTTCAGTGGTACTTCCACAGAGAAATCTCTATCTGTACACTGTCACCTTCCACTTTCCCAACCAATTAGAATCTAAGACTCACAGAATGATACAGCTAGATCATCTAGCTCAGGAGTTGCAACCTAATTGAATGTAGGCAGTGAATATATTTTATTTAGCTAGCACATTTTTTTAAAAAAGTTAAGTAAAGACCTTTTGAATGGGGTGAGGCTGCCGTCTTTTACCCCAATCACTCCAATCCTATTAACCCACTTCCAACAGCTTCATATTTTTCTATTTTCTCCTTGGCCTCTCACAGCATATGAGCTTGTGATCTCTGAATCCAGAGCAAGCATAATTAACAGCACACCAAAGTAAAACTAGTTGATGGAAAATGTGAAATATTCTCCCAATAGCTTTATTCACTGTCTTATCCATAAAAATCCACTTAGGTTTTTTTTTTAGGTTAACTAGTTATATCAGAGGTCCACAAACTATGACCAATGAGAAGAACCCAGCCCACCACCTATTTTTGTATGTCCCCTAGCTGAGTTGACAATGGTTTTCATATTTTTAAACAGTTGAAAAATTCAAAGAAAGAATAATATTTTGTGACATGTAAAAGTTATGTGAAATTCATATTTCAATATCAATAAAGTTTTATTACAACACAGCCACTCTCATTTCATATACATATTATCTACAGCTGCTTTCTCATGACAATGGCAATTAATTAATTGCCACAGTGACTGCATGGTCCTCAAAGCCTAAATATGACCCTTTACAGAAGAGGTTTGCTGACCCCTGAGCTACATCAAAGAATATTTAAAGCTGCCAATTAACTGCTGAAAAGTCACAAATATTTGTGTGGAATTGCTAACACCTTACCCATCACTATCTGACGAATCTTCATAAAACACAGCTCAAGCCATGCGTCTCTCCCACCAAAAATGTTTTTAGTACTCTCTGCCTATGAAGAAAAGTTAATTGCTGCATTATTCATGGTGGCTAAGACATGGAAACTACTGAAGTGTCCCTCAATAGATGATTGGATAAAGAAGATGTGGTACATATATACAATGGAATACTACTCATCCATAAGAAAAGATGAAATACTGCCATTTGCAACAACATGGATGGATCTTGAGAATATCATGCTAAGTGAAATAAGCCAGACTGAAAAAGTTAAGAACCATATGATTTCACTTATGTGTGGGATATAAAACTGAAAGTAACAAGTCAACAAGCAAAAAAAAACAAACAAAAATCATAGATACAGACAACAGTATGGTGGTTACCAGAGGGAAGGGTGGTGGTGGGGTAGTAAAGGGTAAAAGGCATCAAATATATGGTGACAGAAGGAGATTTAACTTTGGGTGGTGAACACATAATGCAGTATACAGATCAGGCATCATAGAAATGTACACTTGAAACCTATATAATCTTATTAACCAATGTCACTCCAATAAGTTTAATTTTTAAGTCTCAAGTATTTAACAGTTCCTGCATGGTCAAGACCTCAACCTCTATTCCAACCTTATCTCCCAAACTTCCTTTCCTGTGCCTCATATTCCAGATGACTTGAATTATTTGCTGTCCCTTTACATTCTGTGTCATTACTACTACAATAAATGCCCTGTCCTGAATACAGTGCAATGCAGTAAAATAAGCAGGGCCTTTAGAGTCAGTTCTAGGTTCTAATTCAGACTCTTGCCCTTATTAGTTGAGAAAGTTACTTAAGGCCTCTAAATGTCAGTTTTCTCATCTATAAAATGAGAATAATAATCCTTACCTCTTAAGGGTTGCAGGATGTTAACGCCTGGAACGTGGGAACAGCTAAACAAGTGGTAAGTGCTATTAATTCTCCCCAATTCCAATGCTCTTTCCTCCTTTGTTTTTCCTTATCCTCCCATTGGGAAATGAGCTCTCCCTCTGATGTCACACACCATGGTATCCACCTGTCCCACTCTTATGGCTCTGATCAATATTTACTACCTTATATAATACTACCTATATCTCTACCTATATCTTGTCTGGGAACTCCTTGAGGACAGGATCCATTTGTGACTCACTCTGACACATCTGTGACAGCCCTGAGAACAATATGTGCACAAATATTTACTGAATGAATGCTATGTATTCATTGAACTATGTATAACACTTATAAGGTGTGTCATGTTCCATTGGGATGTGAGCAGTAGCCATACCACACTTGTTCTGTATAATGCTTAGACTGAGCACTTAGAAAATATTCAAACCACATCAGGGAACAAAATTGCCAATATAAAAACAAAGAACAAACAGAAAAACATGCAATATTATTCACCTTCAGAGTGGTGGTGTTTTTATTTTCATTACTTTAAGTTATAATCTTCATCTTGTACTGCAACAATTATAAATGGATCAAATTTAAAGGGGAGGAATCCACCATTTCCCCAAGGGAAACATGTTGAATATCATTAATAAGATCAAATACCTCTGAGCACATATTTAAGCAAATCTAAATATTCAAACAGGACCTACATTTAATAAATTAAGCATCACAAAGTTGTGACTAAAACCTCATCTAAAGCTCTGTACAAAATCAGACACAAGCAGGATAAACGTAAGAATCAAGTCACACCTAGGCTATCAACTGACACAAAAACTGCAGTGGGGGTTTGCAGCAGGATGTACCCTGATTCATTAATTCCTAGAAACACTAGCCATTTGATTCAGTGGTCAACTTCATAAGTTAAATAAATAAGGTGTCAATCATTTTCCTGACTTTTGTTTGTTTGTTTTTTATCCTCAACCTAGGATATCTTTTCCATTGCTTTTCAGAGAGAAAGAGAGAAAGAGAGAGAGAGGGAGAGAGGGAGAGGGAGAGAGGGGGAGAGAGAGAGAGAGAGAGAAGCATCAATGTGGGAGACACACTGGTTGCCTCCCACACACGACCTGACCAGGGGCCAGGGATTACACCTGCAACAGAGGAGCATGCCCTTGACTGGGACTGAACAGGAGACCCTTCAGTCCGAGGGCCCACATTCTAACCACTGAGCAAAACAGGCGTGGACTATTTTAAGACTTTTAATGCCAGACTCCAAATGCCAAAATGAATCCACATACGTGAATACAAAATGACCTGTTGAGACATGCCAATGTAGAGAGTGTTATCATTTTTCCAACAAAATGATAACAAAAAATTTGTTCCTATGTCTGCTGATGCATTTCCCTTCAGAAACCTCTTGACAAGTACACCATCACCAGCAGATATATTATTAAACTGAAGATGTATTATGAACAACTTACAATGTTCAGCTGCTTCCATTTGCAAAGCACTTTCATAATCCATTACCTTCTTTGATCCTTACAACAACCCTGTAAGGTGGACATAATTACCCCCACTTTACAGATGAAGTGATTTGTGCCATCTTATACCAAGATAGTGAAGCCCAGATGGTAACCCAAGTCTTAGAAATCTAGTTACCAATATTCTCTTCTCCTTTCTCCTCCACACAAAGCAAGAGTCTACATTTGTTTTCCTCCCACCCCACTTACTCTCAACCCCTCACCCAGCTAGCACAGCATGAGGAAGCAGAGTGGGAGTATAAACATTACTGCGGTCAACACACTGAAATACATCTCACCTTTGCCTCTTGCTAATCACATTTTTAGAATCATGCAACTTAAAGGAAAGAAATGGAGTATGGGTTAGCTGCTGAGTTTTATTTTCTACTTGTCTTATTTTGGGCTTTCTATGCATACTCAGAAACAGAGAACCACCATAAACATCAAGAAGGCCCCTGGGCCAAAATAGTTCTTGGATCTTTTGCACATATTCAAAAGTCTAGGCCTGCATAATTGTTGACTCTTACCAGGCTTAGTCTCAGAATAGGAAAGAAAAAAAAACAATACTTGCCCCTAGCTTACTAAACTTTTGCCCTTCCTCAAATGTTTCATTGAACTGTTTATTTTTTCTCATGAATCTTAATCTCTCTGATGTGCCTTAGCAGGTCATTTTTTTTAGCAGAAACACTTTCAACTTACCATAGGCTTCACAAAGCCACTTCCTTCCTGGGGCTTGTGAGGAGCTTCACTTGACTGTGGATACTGTACCAAGCAGTTTACTATAATAAATAAAAGCAAAACCCGAACATTCTCCCCTTTTCCGTTTGGTGAACCATCACCTTTCTAACTACTTTTGTGGCACAACCTGCATATCTTGAACCTCTAAATGAACTCTTTAGTAGCAAAACACCCCAAAGCCTGGTCTATAAGTCTCTAAGAATCAACATCAAATACCCCATCTTTAAGGTGCTGCCACAACAGGACAAACCATTAAATGAGTAAATTCAATCAAATGACAGGCTGGCACTTAGACAATTTATATATTCTGACTTAAGCAGGCAGAGAGCACGTGCCAGGAAAGCATAGACTCCAAGGGGCAAATTCAAAGAGCTACACAACAAATACCAGCTGGTAGTAGTTACCACTGCACTGATGCTCCAAGCCTTTCTCCCTCCCTGCTCTTGGTAGGTTGCATCTACCTTAGGAAGGTCCCCACGCTGGACCTAGACACAGTACGTTTGGGATAAATCCACTCAGAACAAAGTTATAAGCATACAGGACATTTTTGCCGGTGAGTCCGATTTTATTTTTCACAATCATCTTTCAGCCAAGAAAACAAATGAATAATTATCACTCTACCCAATCACTACTATCCATTCTTCTGGGTATATATTTTGGCACAAAGGGTTGGTTTGCCTGCATTCTTGTTTGGGGATATTTATTATTCTTTATCTTACTCCAAGCCTTCTGCCAACTATCAGAAATAAAAACTTCACATACTGGGGGGGGGGGGGGGGCAGGGGAAGAGTCCCACAGCTATCAGCTGTGACCAGAAAAGCCAAGCTAGGTGAGGTCCCTCAAGTCCTATGGCTCCCAACCCTAGCCCTGTAATTTGCTCCCTGGGGGCTAGGCTCCTTGTGCCAGGGAACGGGCATGTCTTTGTCCCACACTCAAGCATAATTCAGTGGCATGCAAGGCCATCCAGTAATTCTGAGCTTAGACTGACAACTAAAACCATAGCTCAGTAACTTAAAGAAAAAAAAATCACTGGGACAAAGGTGCTTTCCTTAGAAAATAACTTGCCATGGGGAATGTTTTACTGCCCCCACATTTATCTGTAGCAACTACAGACCAGGACAAAACCACTATTCAGCTGCTGACCTTAATTTCCAATTCTTTAGGAGGTGCTAGCAGTTACATGGTCAGGTTGGATGTCCCCTTGCGGTAGGCATAAGTGCTAAACATGTTTGACAGTACAGGCCGATTGTCCCTTTGGAACAACAATGTGCCATGACAGTTGCAGAGCAAAAGAGTCCCTGGCACAGCTATAGATCCTGTCTTACAAGGTCAAGGCCACTAAAGGCAAAAGCCCAGTGATCTAAATCCTCCCTTCCCCCTGCAGTGAGAAAAGTGTTAAAGGCCAGAGCCATGGGATTAAGGAAACACCTCATCCCGGAAGCCTTCCACTTACTTCTCATTGTGCTGATAAGCGCGTTGCCGTCTTTGATCACGTCTTTGATGAATTTATTGGTCCTCTCCAGCTCCTGCTCATAACACTTGAGCCTCTCCCGGAAATTGGGGCTGTCCAGGTAGCAGTCCCTGAATTCCAGAGGAGGATGCCCCATGGTTCTGATGGCAGAGGATGGGAGGAGAAAAGAAAGATACAAAGACCAAGAGCATCAGTGGCACAGTAGGGCGAGTTGATGGGATGGATTGCTCGCAGCCTCCCTCCCTCTGGAGGACAGGTACCTGTTCCGATGAGATTCCCGGGGAGAGGTGGCTGGTCTGTACCGGAAACGGGCGACAGGAGGATTGCTTCAGGTGACTGCGTGAGCTAACTAGTGCAATCGGATTCCGGTGGGGTGCTGCCTAGTAATCAGCATACCCCCTAGGCATCACCTCCCCACACAGGCAGCAGAAACCGCAGTCGGCTCGCCTCCGGAGACTGGCCGGATCCTTCTAAGCAATTGCAAACATGACACTTCAGCCAGCCCGTGGTGTAGGCGGGGGGCGGGAGCTAACGATGGAAGCCTCCTCTCCTCTCTCCTCGCGGCTCCTCGCGGCTCCTAACTTCCGAGCTAGCAGATTTCCTTTGCTGAACTCCGCAAGCAACCCTGATTGCACTCTCCCCTCTCCGTACTTAAAGCCAGCGTCTCTAGTCCCCAGTCCAGCGAAGCCCTAGTACCGAGCGGGAGCACTCCTGCTCCTTCTTCAACTGTCTTCTTTGCCCCCTAGGGTCTTGTTACCGGAGTCCTCCAGCTCCCAGGAGTTTTTCCTGGTCCTAGGGAGTCGGCCTACTGTCCAGTTACGCGCCGGAGGGGTTTAGCCAAGGCGGCAAAGAAACGTAGCCTTCCTCCACAGACTTCCGAGCTGGAAGAGGATGGGGAGACAGCGACACACAATAGCAGCGGTGGCCCGGCGCTTCCCTACGGAAACTGGGGAACAGTCAGTGCCCTAGGTCTCCAGCTGGAAAGCGTGGCGACCTGGGAGATGTAGTCTTTCTGCTTCATGCCCCATGACTCCTCCCTGCAATCCCCTGACCACCCCGCGTGGGCGGCCGCTCTCCCAGAAAGGCATTCCAAGCCTGCCCCAGGCTCACAGGCCCGGCCCAGCCTCCAGGGACAGGTGTGTCCCAGTGGAGTCTTAAGTGGAAAGTTTCAGAAACTGAAGCAGAGCCCAGGAGGATATTGTGGAAGGCCATCTCTCATTTACCATTATTTGGCTGGATTGTTTATTTGTTTTCCTTCCAGCCTCCCTCCAACCTACCAACTTCTTTTTCTCTACCCTTTCCCCTTTCTCCTGGTCCTAATTCCCATGGGCCTTCGACCTGCAGGACCTCTATGTTAAGCTCAGGATCCCCTGCCAAAATAATAATAATAATAAGAGGCTATAATTAGGAGTTCACTTTTTACTGAATAGGACCTCAGAGCATGGTTTTTATGACCCAACTCATTGCATAGGCCGTTGATTAAAGCACATGATTTTCCATGTGTAAGTGGAAAACCTAAGAAGAGGATGTTATAAATATAAATTGTCTTGCAGCTTACCTAAGAGGCCACTTGTCCATTGTTCATTGCAGGAGAACAGGAAATACTCTTTTTTTTTTAAATCTTCACCTGAGGACATGTTTAGAGAGAGAGAGACAGAGAGAGAGAGAGAAACATCAATGTGAGAAACATCCATCAGTTGCCTTGTGTAGGCAGCCAGACTGGAATTGAACTTGCAACCTGGATATGTGCCCTGACCAGGAATCGAACCCAAAACCTTTCAGTGCATGGGACAATGCTCAATCATCTGAGTCATTCCCTCTGGGCAAACAGGGGCTACTCTTAACAGATGGCTGCCTTGAGATTAAGAGTAGCTAGGAGCTGGAAAATAGTGTGTACATGGGCAAAAAGATCTGTTTTGATTTTGGAGAAGTGTTTAAGATTACATTGTCCTGTGAAGAAAGTTTAGAAAAGCCAGAAGTGAAGGGGTTGTAAATACAGTAATAATGGCTAATTTACCTGTGTTAGTGTCTTATTGCTGCTGTAACCAATGACCAAAAATTTGATTACTTTAAGCAGCACAAATTTATTATTCTACAGTTCTGGAAGTCAGAAATCAGCAATGGATCTCACTGACCCAAAATCAAGATGTCAGAAGGACTGTCTTCCTTTCTGGAGGCTATTGGGAAAATCTATATCCTTACCTTTTCCAGCTCCTAGAAGCTGTCCATTTCTCTTCAATAATAGCCCCCTTCTTCCATCTTCAAAGCTAGCAATGGCTGATCAAGTCTTTCTCCCACTACATCACTGTGATACTGACTCACCCACCAAATAACCCAGGACAATCCATCTCAAGATCCTTAACTTAATCGCATCTATAAAGTCTCTTTTGCCATACAAGGTAACACAGGTTCCTGGGATTAGAACATGGCATCTTTGGGGGTACATTCTTCTACATAATCTGATAACCCACCTCCCTAATCCTCAAAACAATCCTATGAGGTTAGTATTATTTTTGAACCTATTTAAAGATGAGATAGCTGAGTCAGAGAGGTTAAGTGAATTACCCAAGGACACACAGGTAGTTAAGTAGCAGTGCTTGAGCTTGAGCCTAGCCTGGCTGGTTCTAGACACACTGCTCTTAACCACTCCACTGTATCAGAGTATGGTAAATGAAGAAACACCTTCTGCAAATCGATAAGTAGCCACACCCCAGGGTAAGATTTTATTTTCTACTCTTTTTATCTCTATCACATTTTATCTTTATTTCCTACACTTTTTATTTTTATGAGAAAATGCACCAAATGCAGGTACTAAGGGAAGGTGCCCAATGAATAGGTATAGGGCCTTTCATTCTAGCAAGGTTCCCTATAGCATTCATTCAGGAATTTGAAAAGTATTTATTGAGCCTCTGCTATATGTCTTGATTTACAGAGCTTATATTTTCATCACTATGAACATTATCATTGATGTTATTGATGTTAGGTACAATTATGCTCATCTAACTTCCTATACTCAAAGTGTTTTATAGTCATCTGTGTTATCCTTTATCTAGACAATGAAACTAAAATGCAGAGGGAAACAAATACCCTGGACCAAATCCCAAAGAAGAACAAGGGTTAAAATTAGAACTCAGTCCTTCAGATAAGAGCTGCCTTAATTGAACATGATCCTCAACGTTTTGTACACTTTATACCTAACCCTCACAACAGTTCAATAGGATTGGGGTCTTCAATTTTTTATTCACATTACCCCTAAAAGAATTTTGATATTTTAATTTAATTTAATTTATTTATTTATTTAAATATATCTTTATTGATTTCAGAGAGAGGGAGAGAGAGAGAGATAGAAGCACAAATGATGAGAGAGACATTGATTGGCTGCCTCCTGCACACCCCGTACTGGGAATCAAGCCTAAAACCGCGGCATGTGCCCTGACTGGGAATCGAATCCCGATCTCCTGGATCAACTGCTGAGCCATGCCAGCCAGGCCTAAAAGAATTTGGAGAAGCTATGTACTCCCTCATGCATTTTTAGGTTGACATCTATATTTTTCATCATAGTTGCAAAAGTTGTAATTTCTAGCAAACTATACATATTAACAATTTAAAACTTTTATAGTGCATTTTTAAAGATTTTTCACTAGTTTTATCATCAAACATTAAACACAAAGCACTACAAAAGTGTGAACTTTTCTTTAACCTTCAGAAAATTTACACTGTTCCTTTTTCCTCCTTGAAATCAAATGTCCATTGCATTTTCCCCACAGAATTTGTGTTCTATCATAAAGTATATTTATACTTGAAAGTCCTCTATTGATCACCATATTGACTTTCTTCTCTGCAACAAAATATGTCCATAAATAGAAACTGGCCAGGCTGGGCGTGGCTCAGGGGTTGAGCATCGACCTAGGATCCAGGAAATCGGGCTTCGATTCCCGGTCAGGGCACATGCCCGGGTTGCAGGCTAAGCAGCCGATCAATGACTCTCTCATCATTGATGTTTCTTTCTCTCTCTCCCTCCTTTCCTCTCTCTGAAATCAATAAAGATATGTTAAAAAAAAAAAAAAGAAACTGAATTATTTTATTTCCTTTTGACTATAAGGCTTCAAGTATAAAGTCTTCTGGATTGAGTTATAATTGCAAATATTATTTATACAAAATAGATAAAAATAATATGAAGATATACGGTTTTCAGGCAAATAATTTTTAGGGAATAGTAGTAAAGGAAGTTGAGGGTTTGGAAATTCAGTTCCATTTCAGCTTTATTCATAATCACCAAAACTTGGAAGGAACCAAGATGTCCTTCATTACATGAATGGACAAATAAACTGTGGTACATCCAGACAATGCAGGAAGTGAGCTATCAAAACATGAAAAGACATGGGGAAGCTAAAATGTCAATCTGAAAGTGCTACATACTGTACGATGCCAACTATGTGATATTCCGGAAAAGACAAAACTATGAAGACAGAAAAAGAGCAGTGGTAGCCAAGGAGTGAGGGTCAGGGATAGAGAGATGAATAGGTAGAGTACAAGAGGATTTTTAGGGCAATGAAAATACTCTGTACAATACTATAATGGTGGATACATGTCATTATACATTTGTTAAAACCCATAGCATGTACAACACCGAATGAACCTTAATGTAAAATAGGGACTTTGGGTGATGATGATGTGTCAATGTAGGTTCATCAGCTATAACAACTGTATCACTCTGGTGGGGAACGTTGATAGTGAGGGAATCTATGCATGGGTGAGAGGCAGGGGTATATTTGAAATCTCTGTACTTCCCTCTCAATTGCTGTGACCCTAAAGTTGCTCTAAAAAAATAAATTTTTAAAAATGTTCAGGGAGACAAATGCCATTTCCCCTGTTTCTTGTCTGTCAAGCACCTCCACAGTCTTGATAAAGGACAGTACAGTATCTCTTTCCTAAGCAATCACTCATTTCAGCTGTGATGCTGTGAAAAAAACACTGAGCTTGGAGCAATACAGGTAATTCAGATCTTATTCTTGTTCTGATGGACAGCACCAGAGGCAGAGAGGAGTCAGATTGCTCACAGATTCCTAGAAAAAACATTATTATTTACATAACCACACAACTTGATCCCTGTTCATTATCATCATAGGAAAAAAAAAAAAAAAAAGCCATGCTCAGAGGAATTTACATTTCAACTCACATAAAATCTCTAGCTTGGTTTGCGGTCTGGTTAATATACTGTCTCAACTTAGGGCAGTGAAAATACTCACAAGGTCTGCAACATAGCAACAAGACTCATACTCTCATTTGGAATTTCAGAACCAGAACCTGAAATCCTGGAGTTAATCATTTTAGTGGATTACTCCAAGGTGGAGTTGCAGGACAGCTATAAGTCTGGACACTGTTCAGCTCAGGTCATCCAGGATAGGGCCTTCTCAGCTTCATGTGTCTGTCTGTCTGTTCTTCATGCTGGAATGAGAACTATAATCCTTTAACCTAATGAAGCAGATCAGCCTCTTATACATTTGAAATTGCTTTCACAACTTGAAATATATAAAAAGAGAGAAAGTAAAGAAACCAGATGATATAGATTCTTAGGAAAGGCAATGTACCTGCCCAAGAAAACAAAATAAATATCCAATATTGACTTAACATGCCAGCTTTAGCTTTATCTCTGCCATCTGGGACCACAGGTAGCCTCATTAAAATATTTCTTTACAATACTTATAAACAATTTACTCCTCTCCACAGATGAAAAAATATATAAGTAGTTCTTTTAAAAATGGTCTGAGAGCCTGAAATGAAAGGCAATTTTCCAAATGACACTTTTTAGGCTTCAGTAATTTATGAGATGTGTTTTAAAAGAGTTTTAGCTTAATGATACAAGTAATATTTTATAACCCCAGTGCTTCTTATAAAGTATCCTAAAGCTCTTTGTCCTAAAATGCTACAGTCCCTCTTTCACAAAAAGGTAGAGAAGATTCAGATGTTAACTGGCCGATATCAGTAACAAAAAAAGACACTTGAGGGGGATGTAGGAGTGAGAAGTGGCGAGAGAGGGGGCAGCATAGGTTGATGACTTCTCTTAGGCCAGACACTTTACATAAATTCTCTCATTTACTTCACACAACAAATCAGTGAGGAAGGTTCTATTGTCACTTTGATTTAAGAGATGAAACAACTGAAACTCAGAGAAGTTAAGCTACTTAGCCAAGGTCACCCAGAAAATAAATAATGTACCAGCGGTTTAAATACAACTGAATCTGGAACCATTTTTCTGCCATTGCATCACAATGCTTTCCAGTCCAATACATCAACATCTAATCCCTATTCCCTACTGTTTATGTGACTGGATGTACTTAGTACTGTAATATGGAAAAAAATAGTTCAGGATCATTTGTTGGTAATTGTAGCAAATCATTTGAGATTATCCCAGATTTAGTATTAATGAAGGCTTTATGCTGAACTTCTCTGAAGAGCTAGCTGACAGATCTGGCATTCATGCTACATATGCCCAATCCTCTAGAATTGCCATACTTGCACTGCTTGGAACATAAGACAAAATGCATATCAGCTCCCTAGCCTCATCACACTGCTAGCCTTGCCCCTAATTCTAGCTTAGCCTAAATCCTATACTACTGTTGGCACCATTCCCAGACCCAATAATGGCTCTGGCCCATTCTCTGCTTTGACTGCACTTGGCCTAGTTTCTTTCCTTAGCCTAAGCCAAGATTTTAGGAGTTCTAAGTGGCAAATGGTTGAAGGAAGGGAAAATCCTTTTCCACAGTTCTCTATCCATCCAACTCTGCACTTACAACCCCTCTTCACTTGGCCCTTTTTCATGTTTGTTGATGGAAAAAAGCCACCAATTTATAGCTTTAAAAAATGTGATCTTTTTTAATCTATGTGATCAACTATCTACCAAACTCTTTTTATTTATAGGATTCACTATTTCTATCACACTTTTATATCAGCAGGACCATATCAAAGTTGTCTATTAGTAAGGACCTGGGGATTTTCTCCATGTGGCCATTTTCTGTGTTCATTTTGATTTCCAGTTATTCACAGTTCAAAAAAAAAAAAAAATCCATACAGAACCTATTTCAATTCAGAGAGACTTTATAAGGGTGATGAAAACATGGCTGTTTATTTTGAAACTCCCAGAAAGATATCTATACTCACCATTCCAGTACAGTCTTCATACAATGGTTTTGATTTGATAACATGAGTGGAGGTTTCCACTCCTCATTGTGGCAGCAGTTAAGCTTTCTGATTTCCATACTAGTTCATTTTACATCTAAGTCATAATTAAATAAATGTGATTAAATAACTATACATTTGCATATCATTTTATATGTGGTTATTTTCACTTGTATCACATAGTACATTACATACTTTTAAAACACAATTACTAGAATGACAACTCGAGTAAAATAAAACAACTAAAATATTTTCCAACAGGTTTCTGGCCCTGGGGATGATAAGACAGGAAGAAGCTTTCAGATAATTGATCCTAACAAAGTTCTTTTAGTTTCTCCTAAAATAAAACAACACGAGATGAAAGATGCAATTCTTTCCAATTTTTAAAAAAATATGTGGTGTGTTTTTTATTTTAGAGGGGAAGGGTGAGGGAGAGATAGAAGTATGGACATGAACAACAATTGGCTGCCTCCTGCACGCCCCTGCTGAGGATAGAGCCCAAAACCCAGGCATGTGCCCTGACTGGGAATTGAACTGGGACATCCTGGTGCATAGGTCGATGCTCAACTGCTGAGCCACACCAGCCAGGCATTCTTTCCAATTTATCAATCTCTTATTTTTTTCATGATGAAAACAAGCAGTAGACCCCAGGCCAGGTGGCTCAGTTGTTTGAGGTGTCATCCTGAAAATGGACAACAAAAGGATCCTGGCGTTTATTCCAGTAATGTGCACAGTATGGGAGAGCAGCAGGATCATCCGCATAAAATCTGCTGTTCCCCCCTCCCCCCAATAAGCCAGCTGCTTATATTGGGTAGAAGGACAAAGATTACATGGGAAAGGAGGAATTACAGGTATGGGGAAGTAGGGAAGGTATAATGCTAACAGGTTACAGGCAATGCGGGCTGGGGGTCACAAAGGCTGATCGCCTCTGGGACTCCTTGTTTTGGGAACAAGGTTGTTATTCTTTCCATGATGACAGGCAGTTCTCAGAAAGGGAGAATGGACTACATTCCAATGTTAACTCCCATGTCCCAGGGCATACAACTCTCAGACAGGTTAGAATGATTTCTCTAATCAGAACAGAACAATCATGGTTAACAGATCATGATTAATATTTCTTATTACTAAAGCTAGTCCCCATTATTCTATCTCTGACCTTGACAACCCCATACACCAAAAAGTTGCTGGTTCAATTCCCAATTAGGGCACATACATATGTTGCGGGTTTAATCCCACATCAGGGCATGTACCGAAGGCGACCAATGGATGTTTCTTTATCTCTCTTTCTCTCTCCCTTTCTCTCATTCTAAAATCAGTAAATATCCTCAGGTGAGGACAAAAAAAAAAAAAAAAAGCAATAGACAAATGCTTAGAATAACATCACTGATATGTATTTATACTTAGAGTAAATTAAAATATTAAGATATTAAAAGAATTTTAATAAGGTATTCTAGAACAATATATATTGGTCTCTTTTACACAAATTTGCTATAATTTCATTCTAGCAATTTTATAAATGGACATATCATACAATGGACACCAAGATGGTGGTCTAAGAAGGCAATAGTACAGTGGCTATGCTCTGGCAAGGAGCCAGTGCATGCCAATCATACTTTCTCCCTCTTGTTATTAAACCAACATTACCCCAGGAAGGAAACTGGTTTCAGAACCTTACTAAGGAAGATGGTGGCATATGTAAATGTGGTATTCACATCCTCCCACAACCACATCAAAAATACAACTAATCTACAGAACAACCATCATTCAGAACCACCTGAAATCTACATAAACAAAAGTCCTACAACTAAGGATATAAAGAAAGAAGCCACATGGAGACTGGTAGGAGGGGTGAAGGCACATGTGGTGGATAAAAATAAGGAGGGAGCCCGGCCGGGCGTAGCTCAGCAGTTGAGCGTGGACCTAGGATCCAGGCGATCGGGATTCGATTCCCAGTCAGGGCACATGCCCGGGTTGTAGGCTCGGTCCCCAGTCAGGGGCGTGCAGGAGGCAGCCGATCAATGACTCTCTCATCATTGATGTTTCTATCTCTCTCTCTCCCTCTCCTTTCCTGTCTCTGAAATCAATAAAGGTATATTTATTTTTAAAAAAATAGGGAGGGATATCTCAGCTGCAGAGGTCCTCCCTGAGGAGTGAGAGGTTCCAGCCTCACACCAGGCCCCCCAACCCAGGGCCCCAGTGCTGGGAAGAGAAGGCCCCTAACTCCTGCCTTTCAAGGGACTGGGGAGGGGGATGGGATGGGGTGGAATGGGTCATTGGGGAGAAAAAGGGACATTTGTAATATTTTAAACAAAAATTAAATTAAAAATAAATAAAATAAAAAACAGCGGAGACTGAGGCTGAGTGACACGCAGGCTGCTGGCCCCAGGCATTTCCTCTTAAAGGACCCACTTACGGACTCACTCCCTCTGAGCTCCATTTCTGGGGCAGCAGCTTAAAAGGCACCAGGGACATAAGGAAAGGACCTGGAGGGGGCAGCTTTCTCCCAGACAGACGTGCTGGCAGAAGCCATTGCTCCTTTTATGAGCCCTTTCCCTCACAGAGCCAAAGGTGGGCACCATATCTGGGTCTCTATCAACCTGGCTATCACTCTTCGAGCCCCATCCTAGTGATTCCCTGAGACCCTGCCCCACTCAACTTTCCAACCCACCCAAGCTGTTTCCAGTGGCTTCTCCATACAAATCGCCTGTCTTGGCTCATGCTTCAGACTTTTCTAAAATCTCTCAAACAAGCAGCCTAAAATCACTTTATTCCCCTGGCCGGTGGATTCAGTTGGTTCGGTATCGTCCCATGTACTAAAAGGTTGCCAGTTTGTTCCCAGACGGGCACATGCCGGCTTAGGTTGCAAGCTCTATTCCCAGTAGGGGGTGTGCAGGAGGCAGCCAACTGGTGTTTCTCTCTCAGATGGATGTTTCTTTCTCTCTCTCCCTCTCCCTTCCTCTCTCTAAAATCAATAAAAACATATTTTAAAAAGAGAATCTTATATTTGTTGATATGAGCCTTCTTAAACTATATTATTATAACAAAAATAAATCAATAGAATATTGAGGAGAAAATACAAACTATTTTATGTTTTTATATTGTTTTTATCAACAAACAGTAAATCTGAACTATTTATACTTTAAACAAATATGAAACGGTACATTCCCCAGCTCTTTAAATAACCATTTTGGAAGAACTGAAAACTTCTATCACTCTCATGTCTAACCAGTACTTTGCTGCAACAACTCTAGGCTTTTATTATGTAACAACTTTATTTTATTTATTTATTTTTATTGTTGATGGTATTACTGATGTCCCTCAATGCCCTCCTTTGCCCCCCTCCACCCAGCCCTCACCCCAGACCAGGCCTTCACCACACTGTCTGTGTCCATGGGCTATACATAGATGCATATGTGTTCTTTGGTTAATTTCCTCCAGGCCCCCCATGCAATTCCCCTCCATGATCTGTCAGTTTGTTCCATGAATCCATGTCTCTGAACCTACTTTGTTCCTCAGTTTATTATGTTCATTAGATTCTACAAATAAATGAAATCATGTGATATTTGTCTTTCTCTGACTGGCTTATTTCACTTAGTGTAATACTCTCCAGGTCCATCCATGCTGCCTTAAAAGGGTAAGATGATCCTTCTTCTCTACAGGTGCATAGAATTCCATTGTGAAATTGTACCACAGCATTTTATCCACTCGTCTACTGAGGGGCACTCGAGCTGTTTCTAGATCTTAGCTACTGTAAATAATGCTGCTATGAACATAAGGGTTCATATATTCTTTCTGATTGGTGTTTCAGGGTTCTTAGAATATATTCCCAGAAGTGGGATCACTGGGTAAAGGAGCAGTTTCAGTTTTAATTTTTTGAGGAAACTCCATACTGTTTTCCATAGTGGCTGCACCAGTCTGCATTCCCACGAGCAGTGCACAAGGGTTCCCTTTTCTCCAAATCCTCTTCAGTACTTGCTGCTTGTTGATTTATTGGTGGCAGCCATTCTAACAGGTGTGAAGTGATACCTCATTGTGGTTTTAATTTCATTTGGTTGATAGTTGGGGTTTTCGTTTGTTTGTTTTGCTGTGTGCAAGCTTTTTTTTTTTTTATGTAGTCTCATTTGTTTATTTTCTCCTTTGTTTCTCTTGTCTAGGAGGTGTATTGGCAAACATATTGCTATGAGAGATGTCTGAGATTTTACTGCCTATGTTTTCCTCTAGGATTTTTATGGTTTCATGTCTTACATTTAAGTCTTTTATCCATTTTGAATTTACTTTTGTGTATGGTGTAAGTTGGTGGTCTAGTTTCATTTTTTTGCATATATCTGTCCAATTTTCCCAACACCATTTATTGAAGAGACTCTCTTTACTCCATTGTATATTCTTGCCTCCTTTGTCAGCTATTAATTGACCAAAATGGAGTGGGTCAGTTTCTGGGTTCTCTCTTCTGTTACACTGATCTATATGTCTGTTTTTGTGTCAGTACAAAGTTGTTTGGATACAGTGGCTTTGTAGTATAACATGATACCTGGCATTGTGATCCTTCCAACTTTGTTCTTTCTCAAGTTTTCCATGGCTATTCGGGGTGTTTTTTGGTTCCATAAAAATTTTTGAAGTGTTTGTTCTAGATCTATGAAATATGCTATTGGTATTTTAATAGGGATTGCATTGAATTTATAGATTGCTTTGGGTAGTATGGACATTTTAATGATGTTAATTCTTCCAATCTATGAACATGGTATATTTTTCCATTAGTTTATATCTTCCTCTATATCTTTTTTGGTGTTGTGTAGTTTTCCGAGTACAGGTCTTTTACATCTTTGGTTAAGTTTATTCCTAGGTGTCTTATTTTTTTATTTGCAATGGTAAATGGGATTTTTTTAGTTTCTCTTCCTGAGAGTACATTATTGGAGTGTAAGAATGCCATCGATTTCTGGGTGTTAATTTTGTATACTGCTACCTTGCTGAATTCATTTATTAAATCTAGTCATTTTTTGGTGGAGTCTTTAGGATTTTCTATGTACAATATCATTTCATCTGCAAATAATGACAGTTTTGTTTCCTCCTTTCCAATTTGGATGCCTTTTATGTTTTCTTCTTGTCTGATCTCTGTGGCTAAGACTTCCAGTACTATGTTGAATAAGAGTGGTGAAAGTAGACACCCTTTTCTTGTTCCTGTTCTTAGGGGAAATGGTTTATTTTTTGCCCATTGAGTATGATGTTGGCTGTAGGTTTGTCATATATGGCCTTTATTATGTTAAGGTATGATCTATTTGGGTCATGTTTTCTTATCCATTCAGCCACCCTATATCTTTTTATAGGGGCATTTAATCCGTTTACATTTAAGGTTATTATTGAAAGATACTGCTATCCTGCCATTTTATTTCTGTATGCCTTTCTTTCTCATTCTATTTCAACTCTTATTACAACAGTCCCTTTAACATTTCTTGCAATGCTGATTTGGTGGTGATAAACTCCTTTAGCCTTTTTTTGTCTGGGAAGATCTTTATTTCACCATCTATTTTGAATGATAGCCTTGCTGGCTAGAATAGTCTTGGTTTCAGATCCTTGTTTTGCATGACCTTGAATACTTCATGCCATTCCTTTCTGTCCTGTAGAGTTTCTGATGAGAAATCAGCTGAAAGCCTTATGGGAGCGTCTTTGTAGGTAACAGATTGCTTTTCTCTTGCTGTCTTTAAGACTGTGTCTTTGTCTTGAATTTTTGGCATTTTAATTATGATGTGTCTGGGTATGGGCTTCTTTGGATTTTTTTTGCTTAGGACTCTCTGTGCCTCCTGAACTTGTGTGCCTGTTTCTTTCATCAGGTTAGGGAAGTTTTCTGCCATTATTTCTTCAAACAGGCTCTCTAACCCGTGCTTACTTTCTACATCTTCTGGCAATCACAGATGCGAATATTGTTTCATTTTTTGTTGTCCCACAGCTCCCTTAAACTGTCCTCCTTTTTTTAAATTGTTTTTGATTTTTGAATCTCTGTTTGAATGGTTTTTTTACCCTGTCTTCTAATTTGCTGATCTGATCCTCAACTTCTCCTAATCTGCTGCTCATTCCTTCCAATATGTCTTATATTTCTGTTGTGTCTTTCTCAATTTCCTTCATAGTTTCCATTTCTTTTCTCTTGCTGTTGAGCATCCTTATGATCAGTACTCTGAACTTTATATCTAATAGATTGCTTATCTCCATTTCATTTAGCTCTTCTTCTGGAGAATTCTTTTGTTCTTTCATTTGGGGCTTTTTTGTCTCACCCTTTTGGCTGTCTGTTTGTATTTGTTTCTATGTATGTGTTAGATCTGCTAGTACTCCCAGTGTATTGAATGGTCTCTGGTGCAGGCCAATGTCAGACACTGTTTGTGACTGGCCTTGAGTACCCCACTTGAAGTTTTCTGCTCTCCTCAGCTGTGGTTTCCTCTGCTGGGGCTGGTTGTGTTTGGACAGGACCAAGATGTGCACCAAGTTTTGCTCTTCCTAGCTCTGGGTTCAGAAGCAAATCAGGCCCTGATAGCTTATTTTAAAATTTTAGCCATGAAACAGGTACAATAATATTAGCAAAATGCATTAATTTATAGATAGCAGTTGGAATAAGTTTATCTGCTCAGATATTCAATTAAGGAATAAGTTTATCTGCTCAGAAAGTGATTAAAGGAATCTTAATTCCTAGCCATTATATCAATTGACTATTATTTTATTATTTGTGGAGGAGACTTTTAAGATTTGTTGTTGTTCCTGACAAATAAGGGAACTGAGAAGATTTTAAGGAAACTGGGCTAGAATCTGGGTGATAAAGCCTTTCTACTAATTTGTACTTTTTAAAAAATAGATTGAGAGAGAGAGAGAGACGAGAGAGAGAGAGAGAGAGAGAGAGAGAGAGAGAGAGAGAGAGAGAGAGAAACACCAATATGTTGTTCCACCCATTCATGCATTCATTGGTTGATTCTTGTATGTGCCTTCACCTTGACCTCAAACCTTGGCCTATGGAGTCAATGCTTCAACCAACTGAACGACCTGGCTAGGGCTGTAGTTTTTTTAAAGACCTCATTTCCTCCTTTATTTTCTGTGGGTTCAGGTTTTCTTGGTTGAGTTCATTAGGCTCAGTCTCAGGCCGTTGTGGGATGTTATCTCCTGAGGTCTTTACATTTTAAAGACATGGTAAAATTTATAACTGCAAGGGAGAGAAAAAATGTGAAGGTTTTTTCCCCTTCTAGAAGTTTAATGTAATTGCTGTTTCAAATTTCCTTCCTTTAAGTACAAAATAATTGTACCCCTAATGTGCTAGATTTTGTAATATCTGCAAATGTCTGAAGGTATGTAGTAAGGGGTCTGAGTTAACTTTGATTTTTGTTTTAATTTCTGTCCTTCCATTTCATTAAAGGAATCTTAATGCCTAGCCATTATATCAATATGAGAGCTCTCTAAATTTCTTTTCTCAGTTTAGAAGTTTCTCCAATTAATCTCAATAGTGGCTTAAGTCAATAAGCCTTTTATGGCTTAACCAAAGCACAAGATCTAGAAAATTTACTCCTAGTTAGCCTAAGAAAGATAGGGGCCCTATCTTTTTTTTTTTTTTTTTTTACAGCAGTTCCTAAACACAGGAAATCATGTGTTTTATTCGCTTTGAACAGAATTGAGGTTTAGATTTTCTAAGCTTGGATCCGAGGCTTATTCGGCTGTCTGCCAGGTGCATATGCATCTTCTAGCTGGCAGAGAAAGTAGACGAATGAAAACAGTGACCATCTCTGGGAGGAAAATTATCAATAGAAACAAGAATACTAAAACCAAGTTTTTACCAAAGGGGCTATGTCCAAGGAACTAGCTCCATAAATATTTTCTCCTGCTAATCTAAATTTAGAAAGAGGAAAATTTTTAATCATTTTCTTTTTTATGGGACCCACAGATAAAGGTTTTAGGGGGCTGACAAGGTAAGATAAGAAAAGCTTACTTGTTTGTTAGCTCTATTGTCAGGCACCCACGACCTCTTAGCTGCAGTTGTCTCAGGAAAAACATCCAAGAGTGATATTCTCCTAGCTGGCCTGCCAAAACCACTGGGCAGGCAGAGAACTCCTCCCCACCCCAAACTTTCTTTAGTTCTTATGGATGGACTAGTAATAAAATAAAATTGACTCAAGACTAGATTAACAGGAGAAAAAGCAATTCAATACCTGTACACCAAAGAATCACAAATACAGTGCTCAAATTATAAAATAAGGACCAAAGAAATAATAGAACAAGGCACCTTTTTATATTTTCACATAAAGAAACAATAAATTTGTGAGAAATTGACAGGAGAAAGAAAGTTAGTGCTCACTGGAAAGGAATCTAAGCAAAGTTTAGGTATTCATTAATGAGAAATTTAAACAAAGTAGTAAATTAGAAAAGAGGAAATAAGAGTTGATTATACAGACTTTTTGGCTCTGAATTGTTTAACTCTAGCAATAGGGGTGTGTCTTCTAGGTGCAGGGAGAACACCTTTCACAGGGGAGAAAAGGGAGGGTCACTGGCTGCTGGTCAACTAACTTTAATTCAGTGTAATCAATATGCCACTGTGAGATATTTGGGGCCAGCTAGTCTTGGGCCCCAACATATTCTTCTCTTCCTATTTTATTAATGTATTTATTTTCAGGAATGGAGTTGAATTTTCAGCATGGAGATGATGGTGTTTTTCTTTGACCTGTTAAAATGATCAATTATCATCACTACATATACAGCTTCTAAACAAACTTTATTTATTTTTCTTTTTTTCTTATTTATTTATTAAAAAATGTTTTTAGTTTTTCAGTACAGTTCATATACCATATTGTATTAGTTTCAGGTTGAATGAACTTTATATTTCTGGGAAAAATTCTACTTGATTATGGGGTATTATTATTTTAATTTTTAAGTGCTTATAAACTATTTATTTTATTTGAAAATTTTTGTTGTTGTTAATCCTCACCCAAGGATATTTTATCCATTCACTTTTTCCTTTTTTTAGGGAGAATGTGGAACACAGGGGGAGAGACACAAGAGAAACATTGATGATGTGAGACACATGGATTAGTTGTTTCCCACATGTGCCCCCACCAGACCGAGGATCAAGCCTGCAACCGAGGTATGTGCCCTTGACTGGAATTGAACCTGAGACCCTTTGGTCCAAGGGCTGACGCTCTAACCACTGAGCATACCGACTAAGCCTGGGATATTATGATTACGTCAGATTTTAATTTTTATTTATTTATTTTATTATTTTTAATCCTCACCCAAGGATATTTTTTCCATTGCTTTTCAGAGAGAGTGCAAGGGGGAGAGAGAGAGAGAGAGCGAAACATCGATGTGAGAGAAACACATCAAATGGTTGCCTCCGGCACAAGCCCCATCCAGGGCCAGGGATAAAGCCTGCAACCGAGGTATGTGCCCATGGTGGGAATCAAACCCAGGACCTTTCAGTCCGAGGGCTGACTCTCTAACCACTGAGTCAAACTGGCTGGGGCTGTCAGATATTATTATTTTTTTAAATATGTTTTTATTGATTTCAGAGAGAGGAAGGGAGAGGGAGAGAGAGACAGAAACATCAATGATGAGAGAGAATCATTGATCGGCTGCCTCCTGTACGCCCCCTACTGGGGTTGAGCCCACAACCTGGGCATGTGCCCTGACTGGGAATCAAACCCTGACTTCCTGGTTCATGGGTCAAAGTTCAACCACTGAGCCATGCTGGCCAGGCTGTTTTGTCAGATTTGATTTGCTAACAGTTTAAGATATTTGTAACTACATTAATAAGTGAGACTGACATATAGTTCTATTTTTTAGTACTGTGTTTGTCAGATTTGATACCATGTTTACACTGGGACACTAGAATTATAAATTTTTTCTTTTCTCTCTCTGTAAAAATTTATATAGGGTAGGAATTATCTGCTCCTTGAAGACTTGAATGAATAACCTGTGGAAGCATCCAACCCTTTGGGAGTGGGTGGGGTGGATAGATCTTTGGCAATTTTTTTTGACAAAGTAACACATGTATATGGTAAAAATTTCAAACTACATGAAGGGTCATACAACTGGATAGTCCTCCCTTGAAAGTCCCTCAGTTTCTTCCCCTAGAGGTAACCACTGTTATCAGTTTCTTGTGTAGCTATGAGGACACAGTCTGTAAATATTCAAGCATGTAGATATATATACTATATTCCCTTCCTCTGGTAGCATATCATAAAAATGTTCTATACCTTGCTTTTTATATATTTAAATTTTTTCTTCAAAAATGTGTCTTAATTAAATTCCCTACTTCCTTTTTGAATTTATTTTGATTTTTCTAGGAAACTGCCTATTTTCTCAATATTTTACATGTTTTCAGAGAGTTGTACATTATATTGTCCTGTAATTTAGAACAGCTAGTAAAGTTCTCTATACATATTGGCCTAAATGTTAATCCCAACTCCACTGCTTAACAAAACTTCTGGGTAAATCATGAGAGTCCTGCTGTACTGTAAACATTCATAGCCTAACAGAGGGTAATGACTGTAAGTGTATTAAAGAATATTGAGTTCGTTTGGCAATTTTGTGACATACATTCGCAACTAAAAACATAAAATAATTCCTAGTTTAGGAGCTCATCCCTATGCTACCCCCCTCCTCCACAACCTCCCATCCAGAGTTTCTTTCTTCATAGCATATTACCTCACACCCAACCTGTACCCTATTAGTTAAAGGAGGAAACTGGCATTTTTAGTCTGAAACAATGCCTATGTAACCTGAACACTGACTGCCTTAACTATTGTTTTATGGCCTGTCCTCCTCTTCACCCAGCATCAAGGCCAACTAGAAAAGATTAGCAAAGAGGCCAAGAGATGAGGTTAGGTGGCAGAAGTTGGAGCTTGCGGTTAGGGAGAGAGAACTAATTTTGGAGGTTGGCAAGGAAATGTAAGACGTTATCAATGGCCTCAGGGAAGTGGGAAGAGACTTGGCAATCCACAATAAGCAGTGGAAATCGGGGGTGGGGGGGTGGGGGGGTAGCATCCCGGGTGGAGCGCATTGCAGTAGGGGTAGAGTGGGTGTGGGAGGCTGAGGCTGGGACATTGCACATAATATTCTATTGTAAAAGGTAGCATATCTACTGGTCTAAATTTTAATATCACTCCCATCAGTATTTGCACAAGTGCTGAAAATGTTCTTGGTTGGAAGGAGAATTATGATAATATTTAAACAAAACAAGACAATACACACACAACTCAATTAGTTTACGAACTTCATCCCAGCACTTTCCAGATTCTTTTTCCTTAAGTTTACTGCTTGAGTGTTTTCCTGGATTGCCTATCCAAAAATAGAAAGTACTTTATTTTACAGCCATTTCCTACCTTGCTTTTTAAAAGCTGAAAACTGGTTTCACATGCCCAAAGGGCACTAGGTATCCTGAATACTTCTTAGTCTACACTGGATGTATTGCCTGACCGCATTTTAGCCTGGGGTTGAGGTGAACTGGAGTCAGAAACACCTAGAAAAACCCGTGGTGAGGTTAGGACATGCAGGGTTTTAAAAAGTTATTCTTACAATAATCACCCTCTTTTTTAGACCTTGAACATATTCAGTACTTGTCCCAAATGGCTTAGCAACTTTGGAAGTTGTAGTGGGGTTAAAATTTCGTCTACTATCTATAGAGAAGCTCCCCTCTTTCCTCAAAGGGGGTGGGAGAAAAAATTAATCTTGGAGGTCGGTGTGGAGACAATATACAAGTTTATATAGTTCGAGAACGTGGGAAGCGGCTAAGTAGCGGGATGAGAAGCGCAGGGAATCGGCCGGGCAGGGGCGACAGTGGCGGGAGCAGCACGTTAGGGAGGGCTAAATCCCTTTATTCAGGAGCTAGGAAACGCAGTTTTTCTGTGGCCGGGGCGGGGCACGCTTGTTTCGTGAGGCCCTGCGCTGCGGCGGACAGCACTTTGAGCCTACTCCTGAGAGCCGAGACCAGTGCTTGGGCAGGGGGAGGGAACGCAGCACAGGTCCCGAGACCCACGGAGCGATCTGAGAATCTGGCTTGAGTGGGAAACGGGAAACGCGTCTGGCAGGACCCGCGGCCCTGAAGAAGCGAAGCAAGGAGACAGGAACCTCTCCCCAACACCCGATGCCAGGCGCCTATCGGTGACGCGGCCCTCGCGCGACGAACGGGCTGACGGGCCGCGGCCTCCACGTCTTAGGTTCCGCAAAGGCCTGTGGGAGCGACCCAGGAGCAGGAGGGCCAAGATGGCGGAGGCGGCGGAGTCTCCAGGAGACCCAGGGACAGCATTGCCCAGGCCCCTGGTGAGCTGGGGATCTGCGACAGAAGGGTCCGAGGGTGAGGCAGAGTGTCTCTTAAGGAAGTCGGGTGACGGGCCCGTGGCCTGAGAGAGCCAGAACTCCTTCCTCCCCGCAGGCCCTTCCTGTACCCGATGCTAGAACCAGTCCCGACACTGCACCTGTTCTTGGGGCTAACCGCTTCGCCTCCTGCCCTCCTCGTTCCTTCCACGCCTTCTTGTGAAACTCTCATTCACTTTCCTTTCCCATACTCTCAGGGCTTGTCCTCTTCCCCTACGTTGTGTTAAAAGCGGAGGTTTAGGTGGTTTCTTGAGTATCTTTGCTTCTGTCGTCCCCAGATTTTATCAAGACCTGTCACTAGCCCTGTTGGAGTAGCAGCGTTCTAGGGTTAATGAGAGATTGCAACGTGGTAACCTAGTTATTGATTTGTTCAGTGACCCAGGTAGTCTTGGTTTCATCACTGCCCTCCCTCTCCCAGCTCCGTGCAGTCCTCTTCAAGATGTTCTCTTGCTCCAGGGGATGTTTGTACAGGGGATAGTATTTCTATTGCACGTGCAAGCCCAAAACCAGGACAGTGTTTAGTAACACAGGTTTTGGAGTTAAACTTACCTGGACTAGACTCAGCCATTTTGCTGCTTGTGTGAATTTGGGCTAGTCATTTCATGAGTATTTCTTCATCTGTAAAATGGAGGTAAAAATACGTGCCTCAAAGAGTTTTTAGGAAGACGAAATGACAATTTATGTAACGTGTCTAATACAGTTACTGCCATGAACTGAAGAGTGTAATTAAATAAACATTATTAAGTCCCTTAAGTCCCTTATCCTAAATAAGGTTCAGTTATCTCCCAGTGTTTAGTTATATAGCAGTTGCTCAATAAATGGTACATCTCATTCCTCTGCTTTAAACATAGTAGAGGACTGAACTAGGAGTCAGGTGAAATTGATTCTAGCCCTGCTTACTAGCTCTATTTGTTCATCTCTTCATTCATTCAAATATTTATTGAGAATCTATTATGTTCCAGTCACTCTTAGGCACTGAGGATACAGCAATGAAAAAGAGTGAGTAGGCCCAAGTTCTCATGGAGCATTTGTGACCTTGAGGAAATCACTCTGAACTTACTTCCTCATTTGGAAAAAGGGGATAGTAACTCATCACACAATTAGTGAGAGTACTAAATGAGCTAATATACACATAGTTCCTGGGATGACACAGTTACAGGTGCCTAGCTGTTTTGGGTTCTTTCATTTATACTGCTCTACTGCTATTTTTTTTTTTTATAAATATATCTTTATTGATTTCAGAGAGAGGGAGAGAGAGAGATAAAAACATCAATGATGAGAGTCGTCTTGGATCGCTGCCTTCTGCACGCCCCCAATTGGGGATCAAACCTGCAACCCGGGCTTGTGCCCTGACCAGGAATCGAACCATGATCTCCTGGATCCTAGGCTGATGCTCAACCGCTGAGCCACGCCCGGTCGGGCATCTCCGCTGCTCTTTTAATGAAAATTACCCCAATTAATTTAATTTTATTTTTTAAATATATCTTTATTGATTTCAGAGAGAGGAAAGGAGAGGGAGAGAGAGAGGAAAGGAGAGGGGGCGAGAAAGACAGAAACATCAATGATGAGAGAGTCATTGATCGAGCCCACGACCTGGGAATGTGCCCTGACCGGGAATCGAACCCCGATCGCCTGGATCCTAGGTCGATGCTTGACCGCTGAGCCACGCCCGGCCGGGCTACCCCAATTAATTTTAGTGGTTCTGGTTAGTCATTACTCAGTATCCAACCCACTTCTGTTCAACAATGTTTATTGAACTCCTGCAATGCACTGTGCTAGTTGTTTTAGGGACTATAAACTGCCTGTCTTTACGGTGTTTACAGTCTGAATTGTAGGGATAAGACAAATGTACAATGCTAAAATAAGGCAGATAATATTAACAAAATTTAAAAGAAGATGCTATCATGTCTAGTTGGGGTGATGAAGCAGGCTACACAGTGAAGTTATATTTGAGAGGGCCTCAAAGGATGGGTAAGATTTGAAATTCCAGGTGTGCATAATAGCTATCAATGATTGAGTACCTGCTACAAGCCAGGATTGTGCTAAACATCCTCTGCATATTTTCTAAATTTCACAGCAACCATTTCAATTAGGTGTTTTTTAAACTGTGTTTTACTTGCCAATGAGATGAGACTCAGAGAGGTTTGACAGTTTTCCTAGGGCCTCACCAGTAGTTAGTGGTCAGGCCTGAAATTTGAATCTAGGTCTGCTTCTGAAACCCAGATGATTTCTAGTAGTACTACACAGCCTCTTATTGCAAAGGTGCAGAGGTTGGAAGCTACTAACGTATTTCTAGAAAAACAGAAAGATCACTTTGGCTGAAGCACGGGCAAATATTAGGAGGTAAGCCCTAAAAGATAAGGCTGAACTGAGAGGCACTATGGAACAGTGGTTAGGAATGTGAACTCTGGGGTCAAATTGCCTAGGTTTGATTCTAAGCTCATTCATTTAACTAGCTGTGTGATATTGGAGAAACTCCCAAACCCCTTCATGCCTCAGTTTCCCACCTGTAAAATGCAGAGATAGTAATACTTAGGTAATAGGGTATTTAGGTAAATCGAATAAATTTAACACATGTAAAACACTTGGTAGAGTGCCTGGCACATAATAATCATGCAATAAGTGTTATTTCTTATTGACTACTAAGCTGGGAGGTTTAATAGGCAGCAAGAAGCCAGTGGAAGTTTTTGAGGAAGAAACTTTAAAATCGTGAATTTGACAACATAATAGAGGAAGAATTACCATAGGGAATGTCTGGAATGTAGGAGACCAGTGAAACTATTGCAGTAGTTCTAGGAAGAAGTAATGGGTACCTGGACTACAGCAGGGGCAGGAGACATGAGGATTCCAGAAAGGCAGAATCCTTGAGGGTTTTCAGTGCTTGGGAGGAAGTGTCTTAGATCAGTTTTGCAAACTTTAGTGTGCATAGCAATCATCTGGGAAATCATGTTAAATTGCAGATTCTGATTCAGTAGGTCCAGGATGAGGCCCAAGATTTCTGCATTTCTAACAAGCTCCCAGGTGCTGCTGCTGCTCCCAATAACATTTTGAAAAGCAAGGCAGTAGGCATAAGGGAGGACAGTGATGCCCTGAACAGAAATACGTAAGAAGAGGATGAGGGCCCTAAAAGTTGATAAACTTACTTTTGTACATGTTTTGTTTGAGATATTGGCAGGCCATCCAGTAGATATCCAGCAGGCAGTTGGACCCAGACTTCAGGATTCAGAAGAGGTCTGGGCTAGAGATGTTAATTTATGAGTCATCTGCAGAGAGTTGGAAAGACAGAATCTTTAGTAATGCCTACCTTTTGCCTGTATATTTAGGGAGCAGGAAAAAGAGCTGTAATAATGGCTGTAGCCTGGGGTCTGTAAGGAAGCTGGTTTCAGGTGAAGGGACTCGCTGGTCACCCACTCCCCACTTCTTAGAACCCCTCTTGGACTGAGCTAGTTCCTCCTTGATGCTGCCCCAACCCCCACCCTTGTTGATTCCTTTCTCCAGGATTTTAGTCCTTAATATAACCCATTTGCTCCCAGCCACTTTCTTAAAGTTTCAGTCCCTGTTTTTACTATGTGTTTTTGGCCCTGCCTCTACCTGCTCCCCTTATTGGCCCAAGACAGACTGCAAAGTGAGCATGTGTGTTTCTGTGCACACATGTACATACATGTGCATGATCCTGCCTGCACAGGGGCAAGGGAAGGGACATGGGGCCCAAGCCATCTTTCATTCTCACTGAGGGGCTAGTCAGGGAGTAGCATCCACTAACTGAGGGCCTGCAAATCCTGTTTGTCTTATCTGGGTCTGGAAGGCCACAGATCCTGGCTCAGCTCAAATGAACAATGTCACTAATTCTCTTGGGAAGAGATATTGAGGAAGGGTTGGGATGGGGGATAGGGTGGGAATCATGTGGCAGTTTAGTGACTGCCACTTCTGAAACCAGTTAGGTGGAGTTAGGTCAAACTTCATAAGCCACAGTCTTCCACAAGACTGTCCTCACTTTAGATACCAGCCACAGGTTCAGAGGTTCCCAGGACCATCCTTACTTCTGACTTACTGTCTACAAATTCAGGGTTCTCTCAATCCCCTCAGTCTCCATAATTCACTAGAATGACTCACAGAACTCAGGACAATACTGTATTTAAAATTACAATTTTATTATAGCAAAAGGATACAGTTAAACCAGCAAAAGATGGAGATACATAGGGTGAGGTCTGGGAGGGCCCTTAACACAAAGCTTCCTTGTCTTCTCACTGGGGACTCAGGACCCTGTTATCCTCCTGATACATCAGAGTGTGGCAACATGCAGAATATTCCTCACCAGGGAAGCTCACCAATGTATCTAGAGTTTTTATTGGGGTTTCATCATGTAGGCACGATGGACTGGATTACTGGCTCCTCCCCTCCCCAGAGGCCAGGTTTATGACATGTTCAAAGCCCCAGCCCTCTAAACTTGTGTTTGGTCTTTCTGGCGTGGTTAGTCCCCATACTGAGTCACCTCATTAACATAAACTATCTAGGGGCCTACCGTAACTCACCTGTTAGCTAAACTATTAGGGCCCACCATGAACAACAAAAATACTATCATTTGGGGAATTCCAAGAGTTTAGAGGCTATGTCCCAGGAACAGGAGACAAAGGCTAGCCAGATTTTTTATTATACAACAGTGACAGAACTGGAAATGACTCCCTGGGAATCATGAACTAACATTTATCTAGCCTCTGTTGTGATTCTGTTGAGTCCTTTACATGTATTAATGCATTTCTTTGTCATGACAACCCTGTGATGATGGTATCATTATTTCAGTTTTATAGATGAGGAAACAGGCACAGAGAGGTTAAGGAATCTGCTCAGTGTCACACAGATAGTAAATGATGGAGCTGTGATTTGAACCCAGACTATCTGGCACCAGGAGCTTGCACTCTTAAGCAAAACTCTCCAAATACAATACATTGAACATTGACTATGTGTTAGGTGTTATGCAAGTGTTATCTAATTCTTATAGCAGTGTTTCCAGGTGAGGACAGAGCCCTGTTTATCTTCAAAGCCCATTCCTTCTGTACTACCCTGCCACCCCTAGCAGTAGCAGGATAGAAAATGCAAAACAAGCAATCCTGGAGCTTGAAAGGGCAGCGTCATAGTAGTGAAGAGAGAATATGGGTTCAAAAAGGGAGTGGTTTAACATTAAATGCTGCAGAATATTCAAAGAGGGTGAAACTAAGAAAAGATCCCTTATTTCTTTATTATGAGGTCACTATTAGAGAGCAGTGTCAGTAAAGTTGTGGAAAAACCAGTCACAGATTACAAAGGACTAAGTGAGTAAGAGAGTGAAGAGCAGTTTGCTTGGGAAGAGAAGAGGAAGGAGAGTACTTTGAGGGAATGGCAGAAATAAGGAAGTGATATCTTTTTAAATTTTATTACTGAAACCTTAATATAAATAAAATGTAATCAACCCATGTACCTGTCAACATTCAGCTATTTTTATTGCATCTATCTCCCCACCACTTTTCTTTTTTTTTGGTTAATCCTCATCTGAGGATATTTTTTCCATTGCTTTTCAGAGAGACTGGAAGGGAGGGAGGGAGGGAGACAGACAGACAGACAGAGACATTGATGTGAGAGCAACACATCAATTGGCTGCCTCCCACATGCTCCCTGACGGAGGCCAGGATTGAACCTACAACCCAGGTACGTGCCCTTGGCGGGGGATTGGACCCCTGACTCTTTGGTCCAAGGGCTGATGCTCTAACTGCTGAACCATACTGGCCAGGGTCCTGCCACATTTTTTCTGGAGTACTATTTTAAGCTTTTTCTTCTGAATTAATTTTGGACATGCAGAAAAGTTGCAAAAATGGTAGTTAGTGTCTGTATACCCCTTACCAGCTTCTTCTATTGTTAACATTGTACATAACCGAAGTACAGTATCAAAACCAGGAAATTAACATTGGTACAACACTGTTAACTACAGACCTTACTTGAATTTTATCAGGTTTTTTACTAATGTCCTTTTTGTTCCAGGATCTTATCCAGGATTCACAATGAGTTTAGTTGCCTTTTTCCCCCTGTAGTTTCCTTCAATCTGTAATGGTTCTTCAGTCTTTCATGATGTTTCTGAGTGTTTTAAAAAATATCCCAGACATAGCACTTCACCTGTAAATACTTCAGTATGTTTCTCTAACAGGTAGGGACTTTTATTTGATTTTCTTATCACACATAACAAAACTAATAATTCCTTAATATCATCTATGTTTATCTCCCAATTTTCTAAGAAACAAATGTACTTTTACAGTGTGTCCAAATCAGGATTCAAACAAGGTCAATGAATTGCATTTGGTCTCTTAAGTCTCTTTTAATATATGTGTTCTTCTCTTTTTAATAATTTATTTGTTTAAACTCAGTCATTTGTCTTGTTGAATTCTTCACTTTCTGTATTTGGCCAATTGTATCCTTGTGGTATGTTTAGTGTATTCCTCTATCCACATATTTCCTGTAAACTCTTAAGATCTAAAGGCTTTATTATATTTAGGTTTATTCTGGCTGGAGGAGTGGGGCAAGAATAAAAAAGAACTTAGATGACCCCTAAAATTACAAATGTTTGTTTTTAAACTTTTTATTAACAAGAATTTCAAACATATACAAAAGTAAAATGGTAAAATGGACCCTCATGTACCTACCTTCAATAATTATCAGTTTATAGCAATCTTCTTTCTTCTATATCCTACCCACTTCCCTTCTATACTATTTTTTAAATTGATTTTTACAGAGGAAGGGAGAGAGAGGGAGAGGGAGGGAGGGGAGAGAGAGAAACATTGATGTGAGAAATTAACATTGATCTGTTGCCTCCCGTGCACTGACTAGGGATTGAATCTGAAACCTGGATATGTACCCTGACTGGGAATTGAACCTACCACCTTTTGGTGTATGGGACGATGCTTCAGCCAACTGAGCCACACTGGCCAGGGCCCCTTCCGTACTATTTTGAAGAAAATCACAGACATTATTACATTAGTAAATATTTAATACATATCTCTGAAAGGTAAGGATTCTGTTTTAAAGAACATAACCACAATATCATTAGTGCACCCCAAAAATTAACAATTCCCTTATATCAAATACCTTGTCACATTGCCAATTTGAACATTGTCAGTGTTCAAATTTCCAATTATTTCTAAATGTTACATTTTTATAATTTGAAATATGACCCACTACCTATTTTTATAAATAAGATTTTGTTGGAACATAGCCACACTTGTTTATATGTATTGTCTTTGACTGCTTTCATGCTATAGCAGCAGAGTTGAGTAGTTACAACAGAAACCATATGACTTTCAAAGCTTAAAATATTTACTACTTGGTATTTGGGCCCTTTACAGAAAAAGTTTGGTGACTCCTACTTTAGGCAATAATTTTTTAGAATAATTAATAAGAAAAATGATTTTATATTTACCTTTATTTTCACCACTTCCACAGAATCTTGATTTCCTTGTATAAATCTAAGTTTCCTTCTGATACCATATTCCTTCCTGAAGAACTTCCTTTAACATTTCTTGTAATGAATGTCTCAGCTCTTGCTTATCTGAAAAAGTCTTTATTTTGCCTTCATTTTTCATAGCTGTTTTTGCCGGGTTTGGAATTCTGGGTTGACAGTTTTATTCTTTTAGCACTCTAAAAGTGTCTCCACTGTCTTCTGGCTTGTGTAGTTTTGGTTAAGATGTATGTTACTAATCTTTGTTCCTATGAATGCAATGTCTTTTTTTCTCTGGCTGTTCTCAAGATTTTCTTCTTTATCTTTGGTTTTCAGTAGTTCCAATGTGCCTAGGTTTGTGGAATTTTCATTTTGTTTTGTCTATAAGCAGTTATTTATTTATTTTTGTAAATCCTCACCCGAGGACATTTATTCCATTGATTTTTTTTTTTTTTCAGAGAGAGTGGAAGGGATGGGGAGAGACAGAGAGAAACATTGATTTGAGAGAGACACGTTGATTGGTTGCTTCCTGCACTCACCCCGACCGGGGCCAAGGATTGAGCCTGGAACTGAGATACATGCACTTTACTGGAATAGAACGCGACACACCTTGGCCAGGGCTAAGCAGTTATCTTTTTTTTCCTTTTTATTGAATTTATTGAGTGACACTGGTTAAAAAAATTATTCAGGTTTCAGATGCACAACAACACATCATGTGTACCCTGTGTTGTGTGTTCACCACCCCAAGTCAAGTCTCCGTTCATCACCATATATCCCTCCCTACACCCTTCTTCACCTTCCTCCATCCCACTTCTCCGTGGCAGTCACCACACTGTTGTCCCGTGTCCATGCATTTTTGTCTCTTTTTTTATCTCAATCCTTCTGCTCCTCCCACCCAGCCCCCCTCAACCCCACCTGCCCCCAACAGCTGTCTAGGTATTTATCTTGATTGGGTTTCTCTGGGCTTGGATCTGTCATGTGATGTCTTCCATTATTTTTAGCTGTTATCTTTTCAAATCCTTCTTCTGACCCCTTATCTCTCTTTTCTTCTGGGATTCCCGTTATTTACATATTAGACCATTTAATATTGATCCACAGCTCTTGGATGCTCTATTCTTTTTCTTTCTCCAGTTTTATTAAGATATAACTGACATATAACACTGTGTACATTTAAGATGTACAACATAATGATTTTATATATCTAAATATTTATAAAATCATATATAAATATATATCATGTTTATATGTGACATATATTTATATATTTATGTCATATATATTTTTTTTCTTTTTAAACTCTTCTCTTTCTGTTTTAGTGTGGATAATTTTGGCTGACCTATCACTGATCTCTTTCTTTGGCTCTGTTGAGTCTACTGATAAAGACTGTTAAAGGCATTCTTCATCTGTTAACTGTGTTCATTTATTTCTAGCATTACCATTTGACCCTTACAGTTTCCATCTCTTTGCAGAAATTAATCATAATTTGTGCATATACCTTTTTACTAGTGCTTTTTTAAAGTTTATTTTTTGATTGATTGATTTCTAGAGAGAGGGAGAGAGGGAGAGAAACATCAGTGTGAGAGCAAAACATCTTATTGGCTGCCTCCTGCATGCCCCCTACTGGGAATAGAGCCCTTAACCCCAGGCATGTGCCCTGCCTGGGAATTGATCCCGCAACTTTTCCGTGCATGGGATGATGCCCAACCAACTGAGCCACACCAACCAGGGCTTTTCTAGTGCTTTTAACATAGTAACTATAGTTATTTTAAAATATTTTTTCTGCTAATTACAACATTTGGGTCATCTCAGAGTCTGGTTTTATTGATTGCTTTGCTTTGTCACAGTGGGTTTTTGTGTGTGTGTGTGGATGGGAGTGTATGTTTGTGGGGATAATTTTTTATTGAATGGTGGCCATCATGTATAGATCAGTACAGACATCCTGGAAATGGTATAACTTTTCTGCTTCATTGTTACTATGGGGGTTAAGTCAATCTATTCAAGAGTCGAACTGTGTTTGGGTTTTGTCCTGGCTATAGGAACATTTAACGCATTGCCAGCTTCAAATTCCTCTCCTATTATCTTGTGCTTAGAGTGGGTGCTAGGTTGTCCCAGGGTTTTTCTTAAGGTTCCTGTTCCATGCTCAGCTTTCTGCCTTCCCTTTGCATAAAATAGTGAGTCCCTCTCCAAGCTCTAGCCCCTCCCCTAGCACTAGACTTCAGTTGCTGGTTACTCCATACTTACTAGCCTGGTTGTGGGGATCTGGGAGGGGGGATTCTTTTTTGTCCTGGTCCAGCTTCCACCTTAGGTAAGGTGTGTATCCCTGGGTCTCCTGGGTATAATTTCAAAGTGATCTTGTCTGCCCCCCAGCTGAGAAGACTCTAATGGTTGGATTCAGGATGATTCCCTACTCTTCGCCCAGGATTAGAGAGATACAGTATGTCTTTTCCCTTTCCTCAGTCGTAATGGGTCTTGACCTGTGCCTTGAAGACAACAGAGTTTGCTGATCTCTCCCCAGCACCTTAAGGCTCTTTCTGTAGGGGAGAAGGATCCGAATGGGGTTCTGTGCTTTTCTCAGAAGTAGCAGCTGCTCCCCTTCCCCACACTTGGACCCACTGGAAATCTGTGGAGATGAGTCTGAAAGTGGGTATGAACTCTCATTTTGTCTGATGCTTCCTGGGGTTCTGTACTCTCATACTGGTCTACACTTGGCTTTTTAGCAATTAATTTTAAATTTTAGATGAATTCTTAACCATCTGTGTGATGCCCATTGAAGTCTTCTTGTGCTTTGCTACAGATGAGCTAGTGCTCATGTCCAATCTCGTCTTGGAAGCACCCGTCTTTCCTTAGATTTTATTTAGGCTACTTGGTAGCCCTATAACCTCAGCTCTCTGATGGGTTCAAGGAAAGTTATAATTTTGTTATTTTTTTAGATTTTTCTCATTGTTCTGGTGGGAGGGATGCTCTTTCCAGATTTCTACATCCTAGTCAGGAGTCAAATTACAGTGTTGTAAAGACACTTGAAATAGTTGCTTTCTGTGTAGTTGTGTATTTAATTCAACATAAAGTAAGTTCATTTGCTTAATTTTTCTTTCAGTTTTAAGGGACTGCTTTTAAATTTTAATTTTGTTTCATAATTATGTGAACTACTTATATGATTTCAAGTCATATATACAGAACAATGTGTATATAGAGAAGCTTTGCTTCTCTCCCTGTCTCTTCAACCTTATTTTTTTCTTTTCTCAGTAGGCAACCTCATTTTTTAAAAAAATATAATTTATTTTTTACATTATATATGACTTAAGTCATATTACATATGATTGTTTCTTACACATTTCTTACACTTAAAAGATAACACTCAGATATGTATAAATATTTGTATCCCCTTTTTTTCTTAGATAAATGGTAGCATATATAGTATACAAACTTATCTCCACATTGTTTTTTTAATTTAACACTTTACAATAGTTATTTAGAGATATTCTCATTCCTTCTTACAGCTGCGCAGCACTCCATTATGTGGACATACCATACTTGATTCAGCTAGTTCTCTATTGATGAGCATTGGGGTTGTTCTCATGTTTTTTGCTTTTACAGATAGTGTTGTAATGAATAGCCTCTTGTATTTTTGCCATTTTAGCTTTAGACTCCTAAAAGTGGCATTGCTGAATTAACAAGTAATTCATATACACTTGCTAGATATTGCCAAATTTATCTTCAGTAGAGTGTAGTACCATTTTGTATCCCTACAGAAGTGTGTGAGTGCTCTTTCCCCTGCAGAGTATGTTGTGAAACTCTATAATTTTTGCCAGTCTAAGAGGTGAACATTTTTATTTCAAGAAGTTTTAATTTGCATTTCTCTTGAGAGTGTGATTGAGAAGTTGGTTTTTATAAGTTCTTTGAACAACCTAATTTTTCTTAAAATTTCAGTATAGTGTCTTGTATTTCATTTACCTGCAACTGTTGTCCACAAAATGTTGTGCCCTTTGGGCCAAAAACCATATGAGAAGGGACTGCTTCTGTTTCTTAGCGATTTGAAGATTCCAGAGTTTCAGTCACAAAAGTTAAATTTGGCAGATGAACATAAGAGTTTAAAGGTTTGCAATCTTGTAGTTCACTTTGGAAATGTTACTTGATCTCTGATTGCCAGGTAACCTGATAAAAAGAGTATAGATCAAGATGGATGTGGCAGTAAAAAAGAAGGATCTCTTACCCTTTGAGACAACATGGATGGAACTGGAGAGTATTATGCTAAGTGAAATAAGCCAGTCGGAGAAAGACAAATATCACATGATCTCATATGTGGAATCTAATGAACAAAATAAACTGATGAACAAAATAGATCCAGAGACAAGAAGCATGGAACAGACTGAGGAATCTCAGAAGGAAGGCGGGGGTGGGCTGGTGGGTGGGGAGAGATTAACCAAAGAATTTATATGCATATGTGCATAACCCATGGACACAGACCATAGTGCTGTGAAGGCCTGAGGGTAGGGCAGGTGTGGGAGGGGTCAAGGGGGAAGAAAGGGGGACACCTGTAATACTTTCAAAAATAAAGGTAAATTTTTAAAAATATATATTTAATATCCCAGAAAAAAAAAAAAGAGTGTAGATCAAGAAAAGTATTTTGCTATTTTCTTACTCTTCCCAATTTTCCTTTGGGCTTCACATGATGCTCCATTTTGGCCAGCAGAGGCCACTAAGGAGCAGAAAGTGCGACAGAATTGTGACTGTGCTAAGATATGGTTTGCCGAAAGGTCACAAATAGCCCTGCAGTCTTGCTGGCTTGTGTCAGGTGAAGATTTCATGCTTGGAATAAACCAAATATTTGAGGGAAAGAAGTGTCTATGTCATTTGCATTATATTTTTTTCCACCATATGCCATCCCCTTCAAATTAAAAGAAACATTTGAGAATTTTAGTTAACTGCATTGTTTGGTGAACTTTTACTTTAAAAACTGTATAAAACCCAACAAAAAGACATAGTCCCCACTCAGGAAATGATGATGTCTTTGAGGAATCCTGTGGTTAATTACAGGCTTTTAATGTTTTTTCTAATTCTTTTCAGTTTGCAGGCCTTTCAGATATATCTATCTCACAAGACATCCCTGTGGAAGGAGAAATCACCATTCCTCTGAGATCTCGCATTCGGGAATTTGACAGCTCCACGTTAAATGAATCAGTTCAGAATACCATCGTAAGTTTGACTAGTTGAAAGAATTTCTGTTCAATATCAGGGGACTAAGTAACTAATAGTACTTTGTAATATTTTTGTTTGATTCATTGATCTTCAGTATATTTTATTTATTGAAATTTCAGATTCTCTAGAATAATTTGGTACAGTCTTTGGGATCGGTTTAGCTACAATGGGTTTTAAGAATCTTAAAATTTCCAAATCTTTTTAAGCTGATAGTTCTGCTTCTCCAGATATAGTATAAAGAAAAAATTTTTTAAATAGAAAAATAATTTTTAAAAATACTGAAAAATATTATTATGCAAAAATGTTCATTACAACATTCTTTATAATAGGGAAAAGTTGAAAAACAGGTTAAGTAAGTTATGTTACATCTATGTGGTAGAATGCTAAACAACCATTAAAAATTATGTTTATAGCAAATTATTAATGACATGAAGAAATTCTAGGTGAAAATTTAGGATGGAATTATCTTAACTATATTTTGAGAGGTTATATTACCATACTTTTCTCAAATGTCTTGATTATTAGTTAATGTGGCTTCTAGGATTTATTTGCCAGTTAAATTGGGAGTGTTGAAAATTATTTTGTATATTGTGGAGAATATGGTGGCTAGGGAGCATGCTGATTTGCCCTTGGGATGTCATTGTGTATAAACTGAAAGTCAGATGCTTTGTTTTGCAGAACAGATTTTAGTTTCTATAAGTAACATATTAGGAGGGCTACATTTCTCTTTTACAGAGTTTTAGAAATCAAAACAAGACTGGTAGATATGGTAAAGAGTTAGATGTTGACTTAAGGAGTTCATAGAAAAAAAACTGCCTCTCTGGTTTGTTTGTATAGTGAAGGGGCTGAACTCGAATTTTAGCTCTAAAATTCAACAAAGGACTCCCAGGAGATTGAAATAAAAGAAATTTTAGCAAATTAAGAGGCTGTCTGGTAACCTTGGATCCCACAATATAATAGTTGTTTATGTCTTTCAGATGCGTGATCTAAAAGCTGTTGGGAAAAAATTCATGCATGTTTTGTACCCAAGGAAAAGTAATACTCTTTTGAGAGATTGTAAGTATGAGGTTTTTGAGGATTTGCTGCTTCTCATCATACCTTATCATAAGTACTTTATAAGGCATGGGCTCTGTGGTAATAAAACTGACATCATTTTGCAGTATAAAAAAGTATATAAATGAATATATAAATGAAATTTTTGGAAGAAGTTAAAAGTTTAGAATGGAATTTCAGAGATTGTCCTCACCTATAAATATACACTGTATCCTTACCTGCTATAATAGACACTGTAAAAAATATTTCTGGAAGCTGTGAACACACAGGAACTTTGTTCACCAAAAGGGCTAACAATCCCCAAGGAAAAGGCAAAATGTTCAACTATTAAATTAGAATAATAGCTATACCCATTAAGGATTAACAAATTTAATAGTACCTTTGTTGACATTTCTATTTTTAGAACTATCACTTAGTCTTATGACTGCTTTCTTTGTTCAAGATTTCTATCAACAATGTTTGCAATAAATTATGCTGTTATTTAGAATTTATTCTTCAAAATATTAGACCTTTTTCTTTTCTTATCAAGCATTATTGGTTTTCTTAGTACCCTGTGTCAGAAAAAATGAATTAGCTCTTTGAGAATAGTGGCAATGATGAACATGAGTGTACTTTCTATTTTGACAGCATTCCAGCTGTAATATAGGGATGTCAAATGTGTGGCAATGTGCTATCACTCTGGGTGAAGACTGGATGTAGCGTCAGAATTGTTTTCAACACAGTGCACTGTGGGCTGGAGCTGACAGATGATTTGCTTCCATTAGTATATAATGGAAAGAACATGGACAAATCTGGATTTAAATAGTGGTCACACCACTAGCTGTGTGATCTTGGATAAGACAGTTAACTTTTCTGAGGCTCAAGTTTCTTCCTCTGTTAAAGTGCAGATAATAACATGGAACTACTAGTAAGGGTTAGAGATGATAGTGCATATCAACCACCTTGCACAGCATCTGGCATTTAGTAGGCACTCCATAAATGACAGCTATTACTCTAGTGCCTTTCTGTTCCTTCGACACATCTTTTTTAATCCTTACAACAACCTTGTGAAAGAGGAGTTATTGTTTGTGTTCCACAGATTAAGAAAGTGAGTCTCAGAGAAGCTGAGTGCCTTGTCAAGATCACACAGGCAGGATTAGAACCCAATTTTCAAGTTCAGCACCTTTTCCAATCTACCACTGCTACCCCAGATGTGAAGATCCTTTTAACTGCTGCTCTGGTTCAGTTCAAAGCAAGGTTGCCTCTCACAATATAGAACAAGTGTGTTAGTTTGCTGATTAATGATGAATATTAGCTTATGTCATATGTTAAGGTCCATTCTCAAACCTTGTTGGGGTGGGTAGATAGACTGGCACAAAGGGTGAGCAAGTCATGGCCAGAGTTTGCACTTCTGCCCTGCCCTGTTATAGCCCTTGGCAAAGTGGCAAGGAAAAAATTCATGACTTAAAAATTAATCTAAACCCCCCCGCCAACAATGCAATAAAATACTACTTCATACCCATTAGGATAGCTGTTACCAATCAAAGAAGCAGAAAATAACATGTTGGTGAGGATAAGGAAAAATTGGAACCCCTATATGTTGCTGTTGGTGGTGGGGGTGTAAAATGGTGCAGCCACTATAAAATAGTATGGTGGTTCCTCAAAAAATTAACAATAGAATAATTCCAGCAATTTCACTTATGGATGTACACCCAAAAGAATTGAAAGCAGGGACTTGAACAGATATTTGTACACCCATGTTCATAACAGCATTATTCACAGTAGCCAAGAGGTGGAAACATCTTAGACATTCATCAATGGATGGATGAATAGACAAAATGTGGTATATACACCATGATACGTACCATAAATGGATAGAATATTACTCAGCCATAAAAAGGAGCAAAACTCTGACACATGCTGCAACATGGATAAACCTTGAAGACATGATGCTATGTGAAATATGCCAGACACAAAAGGACATATATTCTATGATTCCACTCATATGAGGTACCTAGAGTAATCAAATTTATTGAGACAGAAAGTAAAATGATAGCTGCCAGGGGCTAAGGGGAGAGTGGACAGTTACTATTTAATGGGTTGAAGTTTCAGTTTGGGAAGATGAAAAAGCTCTGGAGATAGATGGTGGTGATTGTTGTGCAACAATGAATGTACTCAATACTGGTACACTTAAAAGTGACTCAGCCCTAGTGGTTTGGCTCAGTGGTTAGAGCGTCAGCCTGAGGACTGAAGGGTCATGGGTTCGATTCTAGTCAAGGGCACGTACCTTGGTTGCAGGCTCCATCCCTGGTCCTGGTCAGGTCATGTGTGGGAGGCAACAAATCAATGTGTTTCTCTCACATCAATGTTTCTCTCTCTGTCTCTCCCCCTCCCTTCCACTCTCTCTAAAAAATTCAATGGAAAAAATATTCTTGGGAGAGGATTAACAGATAAACAAAAAAGTGACAAAAATGGTGAACTTTGTGATTTTTTTTACAACAATAAGAAAATAGTTTTAGAATGCTGTTACAGAGCACTGGCCAGGTGGCTCAGTTGGTTGGAGTGTTGCCCTGTACCCCAAAAGGTTTTGGGTTTGATTCCTGGTCAGGGCACATCCCCAGGTTGCAGGTTCCATCTCCAGTCTGTGTGTGTGTGTGAGGCAGCCGATTGATGTTTCTCTCTTTTTTTGTAAAAATCAATAAAAATATATCCTTGGGTGAGGATAAACAAATACATTAAAAAAATACTGTTACAGATTTTTTATGAATTAAAACAATTTTCAGTGCATTAAAAAAGCCACTGTATTAATATCATTTGTACTTGAAGTCAGTTTTTCAGTTGGTAAGTGTACATATGCATTCTTTTAAGTAAAGTTATATACATGTGAGGAAGGTAATTGTGCTCTAAGCTGCATGTTACTGAACTGCTGGCATATTAATCACCAATCACTATTGATTGAGAACCACTGTGGTTAGACCTGATGTTGGCAGAACCTTTTATATAATTTTTCAAAAAGCTTTCATGCGCCCGGCCGGGCATGGCTCAGCGGTTGAGCGTCGCCCTAGGATCCAGGCGATTGGGGTTCGATTCCTGGTCAGGGCACATGCCCAGGCTGCGGGCTCGATCTCCAGTCAGGGGCGTGCAGGGGGCAGCCGATCAGTGACTCTCTCATCATTGATGTTTCTCTCTCTCTTTCCCTCTCCTTTCCTGTCTCTGAAATCAATAAAGATATATTTAAAAAAAAAAAGCTTTCATGCTATTTGTTAAAGTTTAACCTTATAGCCCTGACTTGGTAGTTCAGCTGGTTGGAGCATTATCCAGATGCACCAAGGTTGCGGGTTCGATCTCCTGTCAGGGCACATACAAGAATCAACCAATGAATGTGTAAATAAGTGGAACAACAAATAGATGTTTCTCTCTCCCTTGCTCTAAAATCAATAAAGAAATTTAAAAAATTTAAAAAGTTTAACCTTATAAAATTACCAATATTGGGCTGATTTTTCACCTATAAGAACAGCAATTCCATTCTGGTTCAATGTAATAATTTTAAAAGGGAAGCAATGTGGCAAAGTGGAAAGAACTTTGCAGTAGGAATCAAAAGACTTTGGTTCTGGTCCCACTTCTATACCTAACTGTTAATGTAAACTTGGGAAAGTGACTTCCTTCTGAGCTTTATTTTTCATATTTGTGAGATGGACCTGATTATACTTGCCTTATCTAATGTACTCTCAGATTGGTTAAGTGACTTGAGTCTAGTCTTCTTTCTGAGGATGCAGGATGGGATACTCCTTGTCCATTGGTCTTTAACTATAGCATGTTGGAATGTGACTTGGTGGAGAGAGGGGTGATTTGTGGGGTATGAAGTAAATAAAACTTAAAGGAGCTATAAAGAAAGATTCAGAATTGGGGACCAGGGAGGGCAAGTAAAGGGGTAAGAGAGGAGGGAAGGCTTGGGCAGACAGACAGAATATTGATGTCTGAATTTCAAGAGTGGGAGAGATAAATATTGGAATAAAGATCGAAAATATTACATGGTTGTTTCTTAACAATCTTCTGTGTTTTCTTGTAGGGGATTTATGGGGCCCTTTGATCCTTTGTGTGACACTCGCATTGTAAGTACACATATTTCCTTTGTCATTTGAGATAGACTGGACTTTTTTTTGGAGTTTTAAAATTGAGGGGAATTTTGACGGATATTTTATTTATGACTTCTATGACATATTGTACTCCTTATGCATTTAAATCTAAAAAGTCACGTAGCTCTCCAGATCAGTTCAAAGAGTGATGGAATTAAAAATGTAAAAATTATGTCTACCTCCATTTACCAATGACTTCATAGCCTGTTTTAGCCATTCTATTCAAACATTTATTTACTCTCATACACTTCCCTATCATTAAGTGAATTAAATATCTATAGGTTTAAGCACTGTTTATTTGTAAACATAATTCTTTTTAAATCTTACTAAAATATGAATGAGAATGAGAATATATTAGAGAGAAGTGGTAGAGTTCAGAGCAAGGGTCTCATTTCCAAGTGTGATGCTTTCCATATGCATTGTATGTAAAGGGAGACTCAGGCAAAAGAAGGAGAGCAAAGTTCCATTGGAGAGGGGAGTATAACGATAGGTAGAGTGGAAAAAAATACTGTACTAGGATTCAGTTCTTGATTCCCATCTTGACTACTAACAGCAAAGTGACTATGGGCTATTAATAACCAAAATTTGTATAATAATTTTTCCCAGAAAACTTTTAAATACCTTCTCTTATTTTATCCTTATAACAGGAAGTAAATGTTATTTTCCTTTCTCAACAAACAAACTTAGGTTCATAGAGAGTGAGGATGAACAGTGGTAGACCTGGGATTTAACCTCAGGTTTCCTTGACTGCCCATTCTCTACCTCTGTGAATATTTTACATCTCTTCCTGCATAACCTCTCTGGGTTTTCTTTATCTATAAAAGGGGATGGTTGGGGATCCTTTCAAAGCCTAACCTATTATGATTCTAAATTCAACAAGTTTCTTACTGGCTTCTCTACCCAGTTTTTAATGTGTCAAGCATATGCTAATTTAGGTAATATCATAGAATGCTATTTTTTATGCCTTTTTAAAAATTTACCTTTATTGTAGAAAGTATTACAGGGGTCCCATTTTTTCCCAATTGACCCCCTCCACTTCGTTCCCAGCCCCTCCCCAGGCCTTCACCCTGTTATTAACTGTGTCCATGGGTTATGCATATATGCATATAACTTCTTTGGTTAATCTCTTTCCACCCTCCACCCCCCTTCCCTCTTTCCTCTGAAATATGATCATCTGTTGCATGCACCAATGTCTCTGGATCTATTTAGTTCGTCAGATTCTCTTGTTTATTAGCTTCTTCTTAAACAAGACCCTTCAACTTTTCCTGTAGTGCTGGTCTGGTGATGATGAACTCCTTTAGCTTTTTCTTATCTGTGAAGCTCTTTATTTGACCTTCAATTCTAAATGATAGCTTTGCTGGGTAGAGCAATCTTGGTTGTAGTTCCATGTTTTTCATCACTTTGAATATTTCTTGCCACTCCCTTCTGGCCTGCAAAGTTTCTGTTGAGAAATCAGCTGACAGTCGTATGGGTGCTCCCTTGTAGGTAACCAATTGCTTTTCTCTTGCTGCTTTTAAGATTCTCTCTTTGTCCTTAACCTTTGGCATTTTAATTATGATGTGTCTTGCTGTGGGTCTCTTTGGGTTCCTCTTGTTTGGGACCCTCTGTGCTTCCTGGGCTTGTAAGTCTATTTATTTCCCCAGGTAGGGGAAGTTTTCTGTAATTATTTTTTTAAATAGGTTTTCAATTTCTTGGTCTCTTTCTTCCCCTTCTGGCACCCGAATAATACGAATGTTGGGCCTCTTGAAGTTGTCCCAGAGGCTCCTTATACTATTTTCATATTTCTGGATTCTTTTTTCTTTTTGCTCTTCTGGTTGGGTGTTTTTTGTTTCCTCATGTTCCAAATTGCTGATTTGATTCTCAGCGTCGTCTACTCTACTGTTGATTCCCTGTAAATTATTCTTCATTTCAGTTTGTGTAACCTTCATTTCAAATTGGTACTTTATTATGTTATCGATTTTCTCAGTTATGCCCTAATAGCTTAAACATTCTTATAAACAAAATTCTGAACTCTGTATCTGTTAGCTTGCTTGGATCTATTTTATTTAGTTCCTCTTCTAGAGATTTCTTTTGTTCTTTCCTTTGTGACATGTTTCTTTGCCTCCACATTTTGGCTGCTTCCAGGTGATTGTTTCTATGTATTAGGTAGAGCTGCTATGTCTCCTGGAATTTGTAGAGTGGCTTTGTGTAGTAGGTGTTCTGTAGGGTCCAGTGGCTCAGCCTCCCCAGTCACCTGGGGTGGGCCTTCTAGGTGCTCCCTTGTGTGGGCTGTGTGCACTGTCCTGTTGTAGTTGAGCCTTGGTTGCTGTTGGCATCCCTGGGAGGAATTTATCCCCAGGCCAATCAGCTGTGAGGACCAGCTGCAACTGCAGCCAAAGAGCTGCTGTGCTGGATCAGGATTTACTTCAGTGGAGCTTTGGTGTTCACCAAGTGCGCCCCTTGAGTGTCACTCGTGCATGTGGTAGGGTTGTAATCCAGTGTGCTCGAGTCTCACCTCCAGGTGCACTGTTTCTGGGCCCTCGGGGGAGGTGCAAAGTCAGCCTCTGCTAGTGCCTTACCCAGGGCCACCCAGTGTGAGCTCCACAGCAAACCATAATTGGCTGCTACTTGTGCTGGGCTTGGTGTTGTCCAGGAGAGGCCCAGCTATGAACCAATGCAGGCTGCCGCTAGTGCCAGGCCTCGGGCTGCTTATCAAGCTATATGGGGCCCACTACTGCTTGTTTGAGAGATTTTAGGAAAGTCTTAAGTATGGGGCTTGAGATGCCACTTGCATAGAAAAGCCACTGAAAATGGCTTGGATGAGTTTGCAGGTGGGGAGGGGCGGGGCCAAAGGTGTGAGTCAGGTGCTGGAGATTCAAATATGGCGCCTGCCTGCCGGCTATGTGTGGGGAAGACTTGCCACATGAGCAATGGCCTCTTCCTCCTTTTTTGCCTGGGAGAAAGCCACCCCTCCACCTCTCGCCCCAATTTCAGGCAGGTTAGTTCCTCCCCAAATGTCCCAGGTTCTTTTCAAGTTGCCCCCCGGTGCTGGGGCTCAGAGGAAGCGTGTCTAAGTGAGTCCGTGCGCGGGCCCTTTAAGAGGAAAGCCTGGGACTCCCACAGCCTCCTCGACCCTCAGCCACATTCCCCGCTGGTTTCACAGCCAGGAGTTGTGGCAACATCTCTTCCCAGCCCTGGATCCCTGGGCTTGGGGCCTGATGTGGGGCTGGGACCCCTCGCTCCTCCGGGAAACCTCCACCGCCCAGATGTCCCTCCGGGGTTTCAACCGCAGCACCGGGTGTGGCCCCCGGGCCCAGTCTCCGAGATTCAGCCCCAATCCACCCACGTCTCCACCCCTCCTACCGATCTCAATGCTTGTTCAGTTCTCTGGTTGTAGGGCTTCTGTTCAGCTAGATTTCAGGAGGTTCTGAGTGACAGTGTTTTGTATTTTAGTTGTAATTTTGATGTGGTTGTGGGAAGGGGCGGGTGCAGCTGTTAACCTACGCGGCCATCTTGTTTCTCCTATTTTTTATGCCTTTAATAACCACAACAAGGAAATAATTCATTGCCTTGGTGGGAGGGCTTATATTAGAAGCTCTGAGCGTATACTTTTTTTAGTTTTCAAAGATTAACCTTAGAGATTATGTCATTTAACCCCACTATTTTCAGAGAAGCATACTGGAGCCCCAAGACATCAAGTGATATTCTCCATTTTACATATCTAGTGACAGAACTGGAATCAGTATCTGACTTTTCTGTCTTCCAGGCCAGTTCATTTTTTTTTTTTTTTCATTATGCCATGCTGAAGCAGTAGGGATTCCAGACAACACATGATCATGAGTGCTGGCATTCTTTGCATCAGATTGTCAGGACTCAGGACAGAGTATGTACAACCATAGAATACAAAAGCCTGTATTGGCAAACAGCGTAGCAGGGCAAGATTTACTGTGTGACTTCTCTATACTATGTAATAAGAAGACATTGTGAACTTGATGTTACATGTTGTTTTTCTGAAAAAATAACACCAAGTCCAAGTGTCCTAAGTTCAAAATTCAAGATAGTTTACATGTGTAAAATTCTTAGACAAAGAAAGGATATTTAAGTGACTGTTTGACTACTCAGTGTGAAAGCAAAGTCTTTTAGTAATAATCTGTATAATTTGATTTAAAAAAATCAACAACTAAATAGGTTTATAGACTGTTTCCATTTTAAATGTCAGAACTAAAACCTTAACCCAGGGATTACAAATTCACATGTATCTGAGGACTAGAGGAGTAAGTTGAATGCATGCATTGTGAATTGGTAACTGGAAGCCCTTTGTGAAGGAACCTGCTGCCATGTCAACTGCACCTGATTGTTGTCATGTAGGAATGCCAGCTCAGTGTTAGAAACTCTTCTGATTTTTCAAGAAAATCAGAAATAGGCCCTGGCTAGGTAGCTCACTTGGTTAGAGCGTCATCCAGATAAGCCAAGGTTGCAGGTTCCATCCCTGGTCAGGGCACATACAAGAATCAACCAATGAATGCATAAATAAGTGGAACAACAGCTCATTATTTCTCTCACTCTCAAATCAATAAATAAAAGAAAATGTAGAAATACGTTATTTTTATGTGAAACCTCTCAATTTTAAAATAATGTCAACTTGAATTTAAAAGCATTTCAAGTATAGTATGGACCAACAACCTTACGTCTGTGAGCCACATTTGACCTTTCAGTTTATAACCTCTGCTTAACCAAAAAAAGATCTTCAGTAACACATTTAAACATTCCAACAAAGCCAAATGGAGCACCTCTTGTACTCCTGAGACCTTTGGAATTCAAAAGAAGGGGGCCTTGACAAATCCTTCTGGAATTTTCTTTTCGCACAGCCTACTATTACAGATCTTCGGGTGAGGTGTAGGGCAGCTCCCTGATTCAAACTTTGAGAACCCAAGCCTTAACTTTATTGCCCTAAGTAAAAGTTTAGACAATTCTCATTCCATTTCCTTGTCACAGAATGCTTCAGAGAGGCTCTGCAGATAGCGAAAATGATGGAGGGCCCCAGTTTGCAGAAGTGTTTGTCATTATCTGGTTTGGTGCAGTTACCATCACCCTCAACTCAAAACTTCTTGGAGGAAACATGTGAGTATTATTAAAATTCATCCTTTTTCATTTGCTAGGTAGCATATCTTAGATTTTTTATGGAGCCTGGCTAGTTAGGTAATTTTTGAAAAGAAAAATCAAAATAAATGAAGGACAAAGATAATGTTCTCTTAAAACCACTCAACCTGGTTGAGTTAAATTATCTTAAAATTTCCAGAGTCCTTTGATAAGCTTCAGATGTTCTCTCCAGCCCTAAAATCATAGGCAGAATTTTTTTGTTAGAGGATTATGTTCATTTTGGGGAACAGATGGTCCATAGCTTTCAACAAATTCTCAAATAGGTCTATAAACTGGAAAAGATTAAGAAGTACTCTCTTAGAGGTTCAGTGGGAGAAAGAGATCTTTAGGAATTAGAGTAGATCATTTGATATCCTAGATAGCTGACTCTTAAGGAGTTTAAAAGGAGAGAAGGAAGAGTATGGAGAGAAAAGTTAAAGCATATGCTAATATAGAGGCCTAGCCTCATAAAATCAATGTTAGGGTATAGGTATTATGTAGAAATCTGTGTAATAACTATCATGATACAAGTCAGCTATATTTGTGATTTTTATGGATGTATGTTGTTTTTTAGATCTTTTTTTCAGAGCCTCTGTGTGCTGGGTTACTGTATACTTCCCTTGACAGTGGCATTGCTGGTTTGCCGGCTAGTACTTTTGGCCAAGCTAGGACCAATAAACTTCATAGTCCGGCTTTTTGTGGTGATCGTGATGTTTGCCTGGTCTATGCTAGGTAAGAATGTACTTAACTTTACAATAGCAAAGCAGACAAAAGCATGCATTAGAGATGAAGACCAGATGAGAAGCAGTGTAACTCCTAACTCACATGTGAGTAATATGATTCTTGCCTATATTGTCCATAGAACCCTCTGTTCTTTTTTTTTTTTTTTTAATATATCTTTATTGATTTCAGAGACAGGAAACGAGAGGGAGAGAGAGATAGAAACATCAATGATGAGAGAGTCATTGATCGGCTGCCTCCTGCATGCCTCCAACTGGGGATCAAGCCTGCAACCTGGGCATGTGCCCTGACCGGGAATCGAACCCCGATCGCCTGCATTCTAGGTCGACGCTCAACCGCTGAGCCATGCCCGGCAGGGCAGAACCCTCTGTTCTTAATGGGCATTGATAGATATGGTGTCCATCTTATCGGAGTTGGATACCTGGACTTCTAAGATGTGGGGAGTCCTACCTTTTTTTAAAAATCCTTAAATATTGCACTGGGTTAGAAAAGGAGATTACACCAGACCTAGCTCAGTCCTGGCATATATAGGATGCATAGGTGACTTGAGAAATGATGGGCCTTTCCCTGACAATCATAATAAAAACAATAGCTAGCATTTATAGATTGCTAATCATAGGTCAAGCACTATTGTAAGTGCTTATGTGTATTATCTCATTTACCCCTCACAATGACCCTGATAAATAAAAACTATTATTACTAGTTCCATTTTTAAAAATACATCTTTATTGATTTCAGAGAGAGCAAGGGAGAGGGAGAGAGAGATAGAAACATCAATGATGAGAGAGTCACTGATTGGCTACCTCCTGCACACCCCCCCCCCCCACTGGGGATTGAGCCCGCAACCTGGGCATGTGCTCTGACGGGGAATCGAACTGCGATCTCCTGGATCATAGGTCGATGCTGAACTGCTGAGCCACGCTGGCCGGGCAGTAGTCCTATTTTTATAAATGAGGAACAGACAGAGAGGTGAAGCAACTTACCTTAGGACATATAACTATTGAATAGGGGAATCAAGTTTCAATCCCAAGCAGATCACATACCCATTTTAGAACTTTACTATACTACCTCCCAGTATAGGTTGTTAAGTATCATTACATAGAACTTTCCTGCTTCATTACAAAAGTCTGCTAAACATTAGGAAGAGCCTATAGCAGTGGTATTGAATGCTATGTGCTCATTGTTTTCACATTGCTAAAATTCTCTTAAAATTCTACCTTACACTAGAAGTTCTCACTAGCATCGTATTAAATGAGATAAACAGATTGCCTAATATTTTAAGTGAAGTTACATCTCTTTGCTTGGAACATGGTTAAAAGCCAAAAAGTAATAAATAAATAAAAGTCTGAGAGTGCCAGAATTGATATTACAAAGATTGTATATTAAGCTTGGGTGTTTTACCTATATCCTCACTTAGAGCCTGATAATTTATCATACACATAGTTCTGAATAGCTGAAATGTCTATGAAGCACAAACTATGTGTCAGGTACTATGCTAGGCACAGTCTCTATCTTCAGAGTTCACAATCCAGTGGATCAGCTAGACATGTAAATACTTAAAGGCAATAAAGTGTTCCAGGTAGGAAATGGAAGTCTGTGTAGGGCACAGGGACACAGAGGAGGGAAGTGGGCAGTTCTACCTGAGCTGGCAGGATGCCAGCTCTTTGTTCAGGAAAGATTTCTTTGCAGGGTGATAATTGATAATTAGGTGTTTCCTGGGCAGATAAGAGGGACAGTATGTAAAAGAGCTGATAATAGAAAGAACAATTACTCAAAAGACCCAGTAGTATAAGGCCATTTGCCATAGTAGCAAAAAACCTTGCACATTTTTGTAAGCCTATATAGCACAGTTCGATGATTTCTCAGAAAACAGTAAGAAAACCCTTTTAGAAGGGTTTCCATCTGAAATGCTGAAAATTTCAAAGCTTGAGTGTTGAAACAAGCAGCCCTCAGCTGTCTGGAAAACTGTGCTGCAGAATGCCTTTTTCTCTGAGGGTTACAAATATAAATGAACTTTTAGTATAATTCTGTTCCAGACTATGCCAAGCACATTAAAGTTAGTAAATGTTAGCAGTTATGATAATCTCATTGTATTCAATACTCTTTTTTGTTTTGTTTTATTTTCTTCAGCCTCTACAGCTTTTCTTGCTGACAGCCAGCCTCCAAACCGCAAAGCTCTTGCTGTTTATCCTGTTTTCTTATTCTATTTTGTCATCAGTTGGATGATTCTCACCTTCACTCCTTAGAAAATCAGAAAATGGAAATTAAAACCAGTGAATTAAAAGCTCATCTGAACAATGCAGTTCACTGTGAAGCTTTCCCTCTGGCCCTGTTTTGTCTAATTTTGGAGGTATTTTGTAACTGGCTATATATGTGAGGAGATTTCAAGGGAGCCATAAAGCACTGTCACCACTTATGTATGGAACTGATGTTTGAAAGGCTGTTCTTTTTCTCTTAATTCTGTTTCTTTAAAATACATGTGCAGCCCAGCCGGGAGTGGCTCAGTGGTTGAGTGTCGACCTAGGATCCAGGAGATCACGGCTTGATTCCTGGTCGGGGCACATGCCTGGGTTGCTGGCTCAATCCCCAGTGTGGGGCGTGCAGGAAGCAGCCGATCAATGACTCTCTCATCATTGATGTTTCCATCTCTCTCTCCCCCTCTCCCTTCCTCTCTGAAATCAATAAAAATATATTTATTAAAAAAACCACACAAAAACATGTGCATAGTATAGACAGTATAATAATGCCTTCTTAAGGCATGATAGGGGTCACTGTGGTCCACTTGGGTGACTGCCAATGACTTGGAAAATACATGGATACATCCTGCAAGTTGAATAGATTTGGTAACTGTATTTTCAATTTTGAGAAAACCAGTTTCGGTATAGCTCTTAAACACATTGTCTTATAACTATTAGAATATTCCTCTCTTAATAGAATAAATAAGTCTGTATCCATTTTATTTCTCAAGTTTAAAAAGGCAATGACAGATGGGGTTCATAGATGTGCAAGGAGAAAACATGCATTAATCAGTATTTAGATTTTGATCATAGTAAATTCTGCACTTGTTGCTTAAAAAACAAAACAAAAGACATTTAAAGAATCAGCTTTTTTCAATATTTCTGTATCATCACCTATTGCCATGCTTAACAGCACCTCAATGACACTCTAGTTTTAATCTTACACCCTAGCTCTGAATACATAAGCTAAGATGTTAACAGCAACATGTAGTTTTCTTTGACTGAAGCTCTCAGTGGTCCAATGCTTGAACTTATCCAAGTAGAACACCTCCAAAATATAGATTGGTGGGTCCCTAAGGCATATTATCATGTGGGTACCCTCTCCTAAAGGTAGAATGAGGCAGTTCAAATATAGCATAGCTATAAGGAATTCTTCATTATTCTGTGTATTATAGCCTGTAACTAGAAAGTAAAGCTAAATAAGAATCCTGCATTTAACCATGTGAACAGGGAGGGATTTAATGTTCTGATGGCTGATTCACAGAACAGCTAGATGCTTAAAGCATGAAGTAGGATGAGTTGGCTTTACAGCTGCTGCCTTTTCACAGTGGGCACAGCAGGTTTTTCATTAGATGTGGTTTTGGGGTTGGAGAATAGCAATTTATTTTCTTGGTTCTGGACTTTATTTGTAAAGCTAATTAGCTCTCCTTTACACAAGTACATTTTTGCACATGTGCACCTACTTGTATTCTAAGTATTCTCAACTATTTATGCACACAAATGTGAAGGCTTTTCAGGAAGCAGAGTGTCTGGGGCAGGCTGATTCTGAGCTAAACAGGGCTCCTCTAGTGTAATATGAGCTTCTGCCTTCTATAAATTGCACACTGAAGAACTCTTAATAGACAAAGACTAGGAGTCAGCAAAAAACATTTATTGTAAATATACAATTACTTAGAAAGATAGGAATTTCTTATTCCACATTTTTTCTTTATTGTAGAATTTAAATATTCATTTTGTATTTTAAATACACATATATCTATGTGTAGATATATGATTTTAAAAACAATTTTCTTCATCTCCAGATTAACCAAGTGAACAATACTTTGACAGTTGGGTTCTTGAAATGATATTCAGCTACAAAAGCATTACAAAGTTGCCCCCTCTGTCCCAGCCTTGGCCAAAGTTTTCGGTTATATATTTGTATTTATTTCAAATTCCCTTTTAAATTTTAAAATAAGCCTGTGCTAGGAGTAAGCCAATGCTTTAGTTAGGTAAAGAAAATACTTTGAAACTGATCCTAATTTTGAAATTAGTCTTAAATTATCATCCATATCCATTGTTGGAAATTTTCTAACTGCCACTAAAAATATCTCCTCCAAAGTTGTTATAATCTGTCAAAGTGATTATAATGTAAAATGAAGGAAATAACTATGCTCCTCAAAAGGAAATTAAGTAGTTACCAAATTTTAATCAGGCTAAATATTTGGTGAGAAATTTAAAAAAAAAAAGAAAAGTTTTTATTGGTTTCAGAGAGAGGAAGGGAGCAGGGGAGAAAGAGAGAGAAACATCAATGATGAGAGAGAAGTATCCATTAACTGCCTCCTGCACTCCCCCTCCAGGCCTTGTGCCCTGACTAGGAATCGAACCGTGACCTGGTTCATGGGTTGACAACCACTGAGCCATACCGTCCGGGCTGGTGAGAAATTCTTAAGACCACAACTCTGCAGGGAGTTTGTGTATGTATGGGAGGGGGTCATACATAGTAGGTGTGAAGGCAGTTTGTTCTTTGTATTAATCTGTTTCTCTTGGGTGACTTAGCAAATGGTTTTACTTGATTTAAATGATGGTGGGTAAAATGGAAATATAATTATCTTTCTGAAGAAAACGAGTGGTCAGTTTGAGGGTATAAATATTTTCTTATCTGTAAAAAGTGCAATGCTTTCTGTAACAGAAAACCTGAGTATCTAGAAGTTGTAACATCTTCCTCTGATTTGCTGCAAAGGCACATGGCTAATTATAGAAAGGAGGACTAGAAGGGAAGGGGACTCCAGCAAAGGCAACCCTGTTCCAGGAATTGGGAAGTTTCGTACTTCAGATGAAATTCCACCATGTAAGCATCATTGCTGAATGTGGTGCATCACTGCCATTGTGGCTTATCACTTTCTCCTACTTCCGAGATTGAGACTCCATTGTTATATTCTGTATTTAATCGCTGTCCAGATTATAAAAACTCAAATGATGGGAACATATTTGAGTATGCAGTGTAGTTTTAAAAGTGTCAGTCATTAATTGTCAGGTCTTTTACCTCTTAAGAGGCTTATTACTTGGGTTGAATTGTGTCTTTTCATTGTGGTGGGGGTTTTCTGTTGTTCGACAGGGTGGGGTCACAGGGCATGGCACTGGAAGCATTTTGCTGTTGACTGCAATTGTCTTTTTATAAAATGCCCCCTAAAATGTGATTAGAAGGCTAGCAAGCCTGTATACGAAGACTTAATTATTTGCCTTATATATTCTACTTACTGGAATTCCTGTTTATTCCTGGGGATGAATGAAAAATCTCCTGTCATTTCAAAATTTTGGGTAACATCAAGTCATTGGAATTTATCTAAAGCCTATCATGATATGATCAGATGTCCATTGCATGCAGCTGATTTATTCCAGAGTAAAATAGTGAAATTGTGATTCTCACACTGTTAATTTCTGAGGCAGTTTAGATGGAAATAAATGTGTAAATGTTAATCCATGTATGTAAATTAGAAACACTTTTTTAGATTCTGTGGGCTTTTATTAAAAATAAAAAATTTTTAGGGATTTACTTACACCATAAGATAGCTGAATAATAATGACAATAATATTACTGCTAATAATAGCTAACATTTACTGGGCACTTACTCTGTGCCAGGCACTATTCTATTTTTTTAAGAATTTTTTATAGCTTTATTGAGATACCTTAACCATAAAATTCACCCTTTTAAAGTGATTTTTTTTCAGTATATTCACATAATTGTGCAACTATTACCACTCTCATTTTAGAACATTTTCATCACTCCACAAAGAAAACCCATATCCATTAGCAGTCACTCCCCATTCCCCTTCTCCCAAGTCCCTGACAACCACCAGTCTGCTTTTTGTCTCTCTTGATTTGGCCCGACACTATTCTTAAGTGCTTTTCATGCATCTTTAATCCTCAGCATAAAGTGCTACAATTCTTTTGTAAGCAGAAAATTGAGGCACAGAAACGTTAAGTAAATTGATTTAAAATAGGAAAAACATGTTAGATGAGATCATAGTAGGGCCACAATTTTGAATTGCATTGTTATGTACATGATTAATATGCCCCTTCCCCAGGGTTAGTTCCCTGTTATTAGCCATTATACCCTACAAGTGACTGAAGGTAGACAACTCGCTATCTTTTTTTCCTGAATATGATAGAACACTATATTAGCAGCATCTGAGAAAAACACAAGAAAAGTTATACATTGGGAAGTGTTAGGTTTGCTCCCTGTTTCCCTCCTTGAACCCCTTTTATCTCTCCTCCACTTCCACCATGACCACACACATACATCCCGCCCCCTTTTCTTTTAAAGTCTTAAGGGTAAAACTACTCCTGCCTCTTTTTAATTCTCCCAGAAGGATGGTAATGCATCAAAATTTCACTTGTCTGTTCAGGAATTCATAGTCAAGGGATGTATCTGGTTGCTTATAATACCAGTTATATTCCTAAGACCTCAGAGAGCAGTAGTGTGAAAACAGAATGCCTTTTTTATTTGGGTTAAACTAGGAGGGAGGAAGAAATAACAGAGTAAAAGTTTTGTCTTAATGAAGTCAGTGCTTCTGCCTGACAGGAAGTAGCCACACACACACTGGTCTTGTTCATTCTGTTCTCTTTCTTTTTGAGCCTTTGTACTCTGTGCCATCCCTGCTGGTAATTTTTTGGAACCCTTCAATGCTCCATTTTAATCCTGATCTTTCCCATAATGAATCTGTGAAAAGAATAAATCTGTAAAATTATTTGTGAATGTTAAATGCACAAATAAAAAACACTGGAAAAGGAGACTGTGTGTTTCCCTCTTCTTATGCTGAAAGTATGAAGATATTTGCAGCATACAGTAAAACCTAGATATAACAGACTAATTTGGGCAAGGGGGTGTCCATTAAAGCTGAAAGTCCATTATATCATAAAGGTTTTCTGAATGCATATATTAAAAAATTGACGGTTTACCTGATTTTACCTACTTAGACACATTTGTGTAATTAAAATTAAGTATGTGTGAAAAGTTTAATTTGACAGAAAAGTTTTCTATATGTATTACTGTAATTTTAAATTTATATTGAATAGGTCTAGTAAATGTTTGTATTCACCAGCCACCGTGAGGAAACAAATGCACACGACTCGGGCACAGCTTAGCACATGTGGAATCATGGGCTGGCATGTGTTAAAACTGCTACAGACAGTTACTCCACGTGACGACAGACCCAATTACGATGCACAATGCAGTGTGATCACATACTAATCGTTCCCTGAACATTCTTTACAAGTGGTGATACTTGGATATAAATATGTGGACTATATTTGTAGATATGTAATATACCCTTGGCCTCTCCCTCTGAAATTTCAACAAGTTAGCCTACTATAATTGAACAAAGAGTTCCCTACTCAATACAGAGGCACGCCTGAGAGACCCCGATATTGAAACATCTAAAGCTGGGCAACTGGGAATAAGCAGGGAGATGAGAAGGGAGGAAAGTTGGTACAGCCCTCAGATGCAGCCCTGCTGCCAGGAGCTTGTGATGTGGCCAGGAGAGGGGAGGAAGCCAGTGGCAGCAGGCGCTTCCTTTGGCTAGGAGGAACAGAACTGGGGGGGGGGGCAGTCCAGCAGGGCCAGCGAAGCTAATAGTGACAGCGTGGCTGTCCACTGTCAGGTGGGGGTATTTTGACAAAGAAGCAGAAACACAGAGCCCTGCTGCCCCTTTGACTCCCCAAACTCACCTCCTGTTACCCTCGGTGATGGGTGGAGGAAAATTTTATCTGTAAGCCAAGAGCTATTGTAGTAGAACCACTGTTTCCCTCTGTGACTGAGTGTGGGTTTTGGTGCTTGAGGCTGGACCCCACAGAGGTTGCCATTATGGTGAGGGCAAAACAAACCCCACTCCCAGGCAGCATGGCTGTACTGCCTTACGGAGACAGGGTGGTTAAGTCTGGGAGGTCACAGAGGTAAAAAAATCTTGCAATTCAGTGCCATCAACTGGAAAATAGTAGAAAGGCCTCTTCAGAGAATGCTGCAATAGAAGGGATATTTATGCCTAGATAGGAGAGTGCAAATACCATGAATAACCGTGGTAACAAAAAAGATCAGAAAGAAAATGAAAAATCCTGAGACAGCAAGCTGGAACATAGAAATATGTGATATAAATGACATTTCAAGATTGCAGTTCTGAAAATACTCAACGAGATGCGAGAAAATACAGACAGGCAATTTAGTGCACTCAGAAAACAGATCAATCAACAAAAGGAGTACCGGAGAAACTGAAATTTTAAAAAAGAACTAATCAGAAATCCTGTAAATGCATGCAATTAAGGAGATTAGGAGTGACTTACTGAGCATAAAAAACAGAGCCAACCAGATAGATGAAAGAATTAGTGATATTGAAGATAAGAATCTAGAAATGATTCACAGGGAAGAAGGGAGAGACCTGAGCATAAAGAAAAATGAAAGAGCTCTACAAGAACTGACTCCATCAGAAAAAGCAATATTAGAATAATAGGTGTTCTGGAAGAAGAAGAGAGGGAGAAGGGAATGGAGAGTATTCAAACAAATAGTGGATGAGACCTTTCCAAACCTATGGAAAGAACTAGATCCTCCAATCCAAGAAGCAAACAGAACACCTAGTTATCTCAATCCAAAGAGGCCTCTCCCAAGGCACATTGTATTAAAACTGTCAAAAATTAATGACAAAAAATTCTCAAAGCAGCCAGGGAAAAGAAAGAAGTGACTTACAAAGGAAAATCTATCAGAATTTCATCCAACTTGTTAGCACAAACTACAAGCCAGAAGAAAGTGGAACCAAATATTCATACATCTCAGAGAAATTACCAGCCACAAATAATATGTGCAGCAAAATTACCCTTTAAATATGAAGGAGAAATAAAGACTTTCCCAGACATACAGAAGCTGAGAGATTTTTACCAACAGAAAACCTCCACTGCAGGAAATACTCAAGGAAGTTATTCTATCTGACACAAAGAACATAAGGTCACAACACTACAAGTAGGATCACCAAAAATCTTACAGCATAAACAGGGATAATTTGTGACAACAAAACCATAAAGGGGGAGGGGGTAAAGGTCTGAACTGGCAGAGGGGGATGAACATCAGATTCACTCAAAAGAAAAGAAAAAACCTGTTGTATATACGCAGCTTTATTTTCTATAAACCTAATGGTAACCCCACACAAAAATTCCCAAACTAGGACACATAGCTTGTAAAATGAGGACACATCCCGGCCAGGTGTGGCTCAGCGGTTGAGCGTCGACCTAGGATCCAGGCGATCGGGGTTTGATTCCTGGTCAGGGCACATGCCCCGGTTGTGGGCTCGATCAATGACTCTCTCATCATTGATGTTTCTATCCCTCTCTCCCCCCCTTCCTTTCCTCTCTCTGAAATCAATAAAGATATATATATATAAATTTAAAAAAATTATTTAAAAAAAAAAAAAGAGGAAGGAAGGCTGAAAAAATAAGATAACTATTAAAAACAAACAAACAAACAGAAAACAAACAAAAAACAACAACAAATGAGAACACAGAGGAAAGAAGTATGAAACACCACCAGGCAAAAAACAGACAGAACTACAAAGGGAAAGGACCAATGGAAGCACAGAGCTACCAGAAAACAAAAGATAAAATGGCTATAGGAAATCCTCATACATCAATAATTACCCTAAATGTAAATGGTATGAATTTACCAACAAAGAGGCACAGAATAGCAGAATGGGCCAAAAAACAAAACCCAACCATATGCTGCCTACAAGAGACATGTCTAAGCTGCAAAGACAAAGGTAGATTTAAAGTAAAAGGCTGGAAGATAATTCTCCAAATAAATAGCATCCACAGAAAACAGGTATACCCATAGAAATGGATAAGTTCCTAGAAATATATAACCTTCCTAGATTAAATCATGAAGAATTGGAAAATCTAAATAGACCAATCAGCAGCCAGGAAATTGAAACAACCATCAAACACCTCCCAAAAAATAAAAGTCCTGGACCAGATGGTTTTACCAATGAGTTTTAGCAAACATTCAAAGAAGATTTAAAACCTATCCTCAAACTCTTCCAAAAAATTAAAGAAGGAGCAATACTTCCTAACACATTTTATGAGGCCAATATAACCCCAACTCCAAAACTTGGCAAGGATAACGTACACAAAAGAAAACTACAGACCAATATCTCTGATGTATTCAGATGCAAAAATCCTAAACGAAATGCTAGGAAATGGAATACAGCAGTACATAAAAAAAAATAATATATCATGATCAAGTGGAGTTCATTCTAGGGGCACAAGGATGGAGCAACACATGTAAATCAATCAATGTAATACACCACATTAACAAAAGAAAGGATAAAAACCATATGATCTTATCAATAGATGCAGAAAAAGCATTTGATAAGATACAACATCCATTTATGATTAAAACACTCAATAAAGGAGGAATAGAAGGAAAGTAACTAAATGTAATAAAGGCCATTTATGATAATGCCTCAGCTAATATCATACTCAATAGTGAAAAACTGAAAGCTTTCCCTCTAAGATCAGGAACAAGACAAGGACGTCCACTCTCACCACTCTTATTCAGCATAGTTCTGGAAGTACTAGCCGGAGCAATAAGTCAAGAGAAAGAAACAAAAGACATCCAAATAGGGGAGAAAGAAGTAAAACTGTCACTTTTTTTGTGGATGACATGATTCTGTATATAGAAAACCCTAAAGACTCCACCAAAAAATTATTAGAAACAAATACAGTACAGTTGCAGGATACAATATCAATGTACAAAATTCCATTGCCTTCCTGTATACTAAAAACAAAACTTCAGAAATAGAAATGAAAAACAAACAAACCAATTTCTTTTGCAATTGCAACCAAAAGAATAAAATGCCTAGAAATAAACAACACAGAACGTGGAAGACCTACATACTGAAAATTACAAAGCATTATTAAAAAGGATTGAAAAAGACACAACAAAATGGAAAAATATCCCGTGTTCATGGATTGGAAGAATAAATATTGTTAAAACAGCAATATTACCCAAAGCAATATACAGATTTAATGCAATCCCCATCAAAATGTCAATGTAATTTTTTAAAGAAATAGAATGAGAGGTCATCCGATTTGTATGGAACCACAAAAGACCCCAAACAGCCAAAGCAATCCTGAGAAAAAAGAATGAAGCTAGAGATATTCTGCTACCTAACTTCAAATTATACTACAGAGCTACAATAATCAAAACAGCATGGTATTGGCACAGAAACAGACACACAGATCAGTGGAACAGAATAGAAAGCCCAGATATAAAACAACATGTATATGGGCAGATAACTTTTAATAAAGGAGCCAGAAACACACAATGGAGTAAAGATAGTCTTTTCAATAAATGGTAATGGGAAAACTGGAAAACCACATGCAAAAGAATGAAACTGGATTACAGTTTGTCCTCATGTACAAAAATTAACTCAAAGTGGATCAAAGACCTAAATATGATACCTGAAACAATAAGTTACATAGAAGAAAACATAGGCACCAAATTTATGGACCTTGGTCGTAGAGAACATTTTATGAACTTGACCCCAAAGGCAGGGCAAGTAAGGCAAAAATAAATGAATGGGATTATATCAAACTAAAAACTTCTGCACAGCAAAAGAAACTGACAACAAAACAAAGAGGCAGCAGACGAGATGGGAGATGATATTTGCAAACAGTGGCTCTGACAGAGGTTTAATTTCCAAAATATATACAGAGCTCATAAAACTCAACACCAAACAAACAACATAATCAAAAAGTGGCCAGAGGACCTGAACAGACACCTCTCCCAAGAAGACATACAAACAGGCAATAGATATATGATAAAAATATATGTTCAGCCTCACTAGCAATCAGGGAAATACAAATCAAAACTACAATAAGATCCCACTTCACACCTGTTAGAGTGGCTATTATCAACAAGACAAGCAATCAACAAGACAAGTGTTGGAGAGGTTGTAGAGAAAAGGGAACCCTCATTCACTGCTGGTGGGAATGTAAACTAGTACAACCGCTATGGAAAGCAGTCTGGCAATTTCTAAAAACAGTAAGAATAGAGCTACCATATGACCCAGCAATTCCTCTCCTGGGTACATACCCGAAAATCTCGAAAATATGTATTTGAAAAGATATATGCACCCCTATGTTCATTGCAGCATTATTCACAGTGGCCAAGACATGAAAACAACCAAAGTGTCCTTCGATAGAGGACTGGGTAAAGAAGATGTGGTACATGTACACAATGGAATACTACTCAGCGATAAAAAATGATGAAATACTGCCATTTGTAACAACATGGATGGACCTTGAAAATATTATGCTAAGTGAAATAAATCAGTCAGAAAAAGTAAGAACCATATGATTTCACTCATATGTGGGATATAAAACTAAAACTTATGACACAAACAACAGTGTGGTGGTTGCCAGAGGAAAGGCGGTGGGGGATGAAAAGGGTCTGATATATGGTGACAGGAAAAGATATGACTTTGGGTTGTGGGCACACAGAGCAATATACAGATCTTATAACAGATCTTAGAAACCCCCACTTGAAACCTATATGTTCATATTAACCATTGTCAGCCCAATAAATTTAATAAAATGTTAAAAAAAGAAATGGCTAAGACACTGGCCCTTGCTATCAGTACTAGCTCTCAACAGAATATAGTTTTTATAGTAACAATTAAATGGCAGGGTAAGAATGAAGGGGATATCAAACCCAGAAAATAATGGGAAGCTAACAGGCAGTGACAGTAGCCACAGGCATGGATAATATGTTGAGTGATTGGAGTAGGCAGGGAGTAGGCAGAAGTGAAAGAGGGATTGAAAATCAAGATAAAAAATTCAGCTAATCTAGTCCAGGAAGACATCTAGAGTTCCAGAAGACATTTGACCCAGGATCGTAACAGCTTCAGAACTAAGAGTGGGAATGTGTTCCCCTCTAGCTATCATCCAAATGCTACCCTGTTCTCATCCAAACTTCTCAAACAACAACAAAAACTTGTCTACACTCACATTCACTCCTCAGCCAACTGCAGTCTGGCTTCTATGCATATTTTAGTGACACTGCTCTCACTCCTAATGCTAAGTCCTTATTTAACTTACTCTGCTGCACTGACACTATTAATCAACCCAATTCCTCAAGGAAATATGTTCCTCTCTTGTCCATGACATCAAACTTTCCTGGTCCTCATAATAGTCTATTTCTTCTTAATTCCTCTTCTCCATCTGCCCCTCAAAAGTGTGTTGTTCTCTCTGGCTCCTGCTTTTCTCAATCTACAAACTCTCCATAGATAATGAAATCCACTCTAAAAATTTCAACTTCCACAGCAGGCTATTTACCCTATCATTTTTATCCAGCCAGCATGTACTTCCATCCTCTTTCTGGTTCCTTTGGAGAATTCCTCCCTTAACTCCATATGATCCTGGTAAAAATGTCAATCATGGTACTCTGCATCCTCCCTGCCACAGGAGTGGATGTCCTAGACTGAGCCAATCAATTTATTTCCCTTTCTTAAACATAGTGATTGATTAAGAGATGAGTACCTGAGCCAAAGTGGGCCAAACGGAGGCCTCCGTAGGTGTTTTCTGCTGGACCTAATAGGGAAGACTGTTCCTTTTGGAAGAAGACAGCAGAATAAAATGAATCTATCACAGAAATAATGGCTAATAGCTGAGGGAAACTTCATGAGATTTGAACCCTGAATGCAACTGTGCCTGAAGGCAGCAAGAGCCACTCCTGGATGGATAAGCCAATAAATTAGAAGAATTCTGATAACTCTGTATTTGCCAGTCCAGAACTTTGACAAATGATTTCTAGCATGATATAGAAATAAGTGCCTGTTAGTCACTTGAAAGTCCCATATGCTCTTTAAACTTGTAATATCTCAACTGGACTTGGCAGGTCCCCGAAAGCCTGTTCCTTCTCCTGTGTTCCTTATTTTAAGGAGCGACATCACTGTTATACAGTTACCCAAGTTAGAAATCTAACAGTCACTCTAAACTCCCCACTCAATTCCCTACATTTATTGTCACCAATCCCGCTAATTTTACTCATGAAACATATCTCAACTCCATCCCTTCCTCTGTATTTCCACTGCCACAGTTCCGTCCTCATCTTCTCATTTGGACTATAGCAAAAAACACCTAAGTAATCTCCTGTTTGCATGTTGCTCTGCTCAAATCTAGTTGTCACACTGTTGCCAGAGTGACCTACTTTAAGTATAGATTTGACACATCTCTCCTCAATTTAAACTCTCTCCACTGCCTTCTCATCTCCTCTAGGACAAAACTGAAGCTCCTTATAATATGGATTACAAAAACTTCTGTGATGTGGCCCTAGTTTTCCTCTTTCACCTCATCTCACATGACTCCTGACCTTGACATTTGTGCTCTAGCAACAATGAATTACTTGTTCCTAGGCACAAGCAAGCTGTGCTATTTCTTATCTCAGTACCATTGCTCACACTATTTCCTCTGCAATGTCCTCCATACCCACCTTTTCCTTTAAATATCAGCCAGGCTTCAGCTCATTCGGGAAACCAAATGCCCTCCCCCATTCCTACCCCATCCCTTTTCCCACCTGGTTTAGGTATTCTGTGTATTCCTTCAAAAAATATTTATTGAGTGCTTAATAAAGTAAACAAAACAGAGTCTGAACCCAGGTTGCAGGTTCAATCTTGGGTCAAGACGTGTATGGGAGACAACCGATCAATGCTTCTCTCTCACATCAATGTCTCTCTCTCTCTCTCTCTCTCTCTCTCCCTCTCTCTCATCTCTCTCTCTCTCCCTTCCTCTTTCCCTAAGAAATCCTCAAATGAGGATTAAAAAAAAAAGAATGTCTAAAGGTGAGAGGTCAAGGTCTGGCATCATCAGGGACCTAAGCTCCAAATTCTTGGTGCCACCATCTTCAGTATTAGCTTCCTACCTGAGGGTTACCTCATGATCTAAGATGGTTGTTGGAGTACAATCCATTATATATGTATGCCAGGCAGCTATTAGAAGTAGAGGAAGACAGCCCAGCCAGCGTGGCTCAGTTGTTGAGTGTCGACCTATGAACCAGGAGGTCACAGTTCAATTCCTGGTCAGGGCACATGCCTGGGTTATGGGCTCGATCCCCAGTAAGGGGCATGCAGGAGGCAGGGGATCAATGACTTTCTCATCATTGATGTTTCTCTCTCTCTCTCTCTCTCCATTCCTCCCTCTGTAATCAATAAAAAAAGAAAAATTTTAAAAAAAGAATTAGGAAAGACAAAAGGTTTGTATTTCCTAGGCCAGTCAGTTCCCTTTAAGCTACCTTCTTAGAAGTTCATCACAGCACTTCTGCTTGCTAAGGAGCTTAGTCAGATGGGCATATCTAGCTGCAGGGCAGGCTGAGGAATGTAGTGTTTCAGCTCAGTGAATTGCTGCCCCCAAATAAAATTAAAGTATTGTTACTGAAGAAGAGGGACTGGATATTGAGTGTGCAAAGCAACCTGTTACAATTCTTAAATAAATTTTAAAGATAATTTACATATAATAAAGTACTCATTTTAATGTACAGGCTGCTGAGTTTGACAAACGTAAACAGTCATGTAATCATCGCTGTAATCAGGATATTGAATATTTTCATCATTTCCAAAAGGTCATTTGTGTCCCTTTATAATCCATCTCCTCCCATCCCTGATCTCATACAATCAGTGATCTGTTTTCTGTCACTTTAGTTTTTCCTATTGTAGAATTTCATGTGGTCTTTTGTGTGTAATTTCTACTTGGTATGTTTTGTGGGTTGATCTTTGTTGTTGCACATATCTGTAGTCGGTTCCCTTTTATTGCCGAGTAGTATTGCATTGTACAAGTATCCCACAGTTTATTCATTCTCCTATTAATGAATGTTTCATCTGTGCCCTAGAATCCTTCACTAAAGCCATGCTTCCCAAAGCCTTCCCTTCAATGAAAGTGTGATGGGAATACTAAAGCAGGTCCATTCTTAGAAGACAGGTGATTTCCTTGCTGGATGATTTTGGTTTAAAGACTCCCAGACAGCCTTGATGAACTTTTCTTAAAACTGTGCTACAGTCAAAGATGCTTCCATCAAACCTGCCTTCTTCCCTTACTTCTTCAGTCAGAATCAGGCCTGCACGATGGTTCAATAGGTCTCCCATTCTCCCTTAGCTCCCACTTCATTTTCTCTCACAGATTTTTCTTCCTACATTTCTTGCACAATGAACCCAATTTTGACACCTGCACCTCAGAGGACTCAGACTAACAGATTATTTCCAACATCTGGCTATTTTGAGTAAAGCAGCTATGAACATTCTTGTTCAAATCTTTTTATGGGCTGTCCTTTCTTTTGGGTAAATATCCAGGAAGGGAATTGTTGAGTTACATGGTAAATGTAAATATAATTCTATAAAAAATTGCCTAATAGTTTTCCCAAGTGGTTGGACCAATTTACATTCCCACCAGCAGTGTTTGAGAGAAACATTGTTCCACATCCTTCCTAACCTTGGTTTTTCTAATTTTATAAACTCATTGTTTATAATTTTAGCCATTCTAGTCATATATAGTGGTATCTCATTGATTACCATAATTTTTAATCCGTACAAAGCCATAATTTGACCCCACGCCTCTGTGAATATGAAACCTGTGCTCTTTCCACTATCTGAGACCCCTAGCCCCAGAATGGGAGAGGTGAGGAAAAATATTAAGGCATTAGGTAGAAAAGGGGATGAAATTAATGTGTGAGTAATAGGCTTGTGGATGAATGAATGCTAAATAAGTAGAGATATAAATGAACAAGAATATAACTAAGATCAGACTCTCAAAGCAAAAATGAACAGGAACGTTACTCAGCCATAAAAAGGAATGAAATACTGATACATGCTACAATGTGAAAGAACCTTAAAACATTATGCTAAATGAAAGAAGCCAGATGCAGAAGGTAATATATTGTGATTCCATTTATATGAAATATCCAGGATATGTAAATCCTCAGTTGTCTAAGAAGTGAACAGCTGGTAACTTTTTGTAAGAAATAGGTCTCTAATAGGACCAGTATATGGAAACCTGCCTTGCTCTGCCATGCCCCCCCTTTTTTTCTAAGTATTTTTATTGATTTTTAGAGAGGGAGAGAAGAGAGAAACATCAATGTGAGAGTGGAACATCAATTGACTGCCTCCTGCACTCCCCAACCATGTGCCCTGACTGAGAATCGAACCAGCAACCTTCTGGCGCATGGGATGATGACGAACTGAGCCACAGCGGCCAAGACATGCCATATACATTTTTTTGAAGCTCCCATCTGGATCTATTCAGAAATGCTGAAAAAATAAGCAACGTATGGTCTTCAGATGAGGTGATTAGCAAGATAAAAAAGCCCAAAGTTTACAAATCTATATTTGTTAATTTAGGATATCTAAGGAAGCTGGTTGCAGATAAAAAAGAACTAATATTTCTTCAGAGTTAACTGTGTGCCAGGCACTGGGGTAGACACTTTGCATACATAATCTCTTTAATTTTACATCTGTAAACTTTTGGTTGCAAGTAACAAAAATCAACTAGCTTAAGCCAAAATACACACGCGTACACACACATACACACACACACACACACTTAACTGGAAGTCTGAAGGGCTAAGCTAACTTTAGCGCAAGATCCACATGCTCAAACAATGTCTTTAACACTTTTTGTGTCTTCTCCCCTTCTCTCAGCTCTGGGGGTTGACTTCATTCTCAGATAGACTCTGTTCACATATTCGCAAATATGGCCTTCAGCTCTTCACAATGTACGTGGTCCTTAGTGCTCAAATCAAGCTCTCTGAAGGCCAGGGACCTTCTACCTCACAACAGTGATCTTTTCCTAAGGTCTTGGATAAACTTTGCCTGGGTAATTTTTACTCCCTTGAATCCCCTGTGGCCAGGGGAATAGAAAGATCTCGTTGATTGTTTTGAGTCAAGTGCCTCCATCTGTGGTGGTGGAGATGGACTCCTGCTGATTGATAACTGGCTGGAATCACACAGTGGAGGAAGGACAGGTCCCAATAAGAAGAGACATGAAGCATCAAAAACATAGACATCAAATGAACATTATCATCCCCATTTTACAAATGAAGACACTAATGAATAAAATAAACTGACGAACAATATCGGTCCAGAGGCATTGATGCATGGAACAGACTGACAGAGGAGAGGAAGGTGGTGGGGATGGGAAGAGATTAACCAAAGAACATATATATGCATAGACTATGGATACATACAATAGTGTGCGGAAGGCCTGGGGTGGGACAGGGGCTAGGTGGAGGGGGACACAGGGGTGGAGAATTGGGGGACATCTATAATACTGTAAACAACAACAACCAAATAATAAATTTAAAAGAAGACACTGAGGCTCAGAAACGTGAAGTCGCTTGCTCTAGATCACACACCTAAAAGGCTGGAGGTCTGAGAACTGGAAGAGGTGGCATGAAAATGAACTAAGCTCAGGACTATGGATCAACAGACTGGAATTCAGCCTGGCTTTGGCCACTGACTGTAAATATAATATGTGAAATGGGAATAATAGCCCTTCTTCTCAGTTCATCGTGAGGAGTAAGTGAAATATTTATGTGAAAGCACTTTGTAATAAAGTGCTATGTAAATTTAGAATGTATTATTTTTTCCAATGTATTTGACAATGGGAACAGATATTTTAATGTAGTTGTGAGTTTTACTTTCTAAATTCACATACAGAAAATTGGCTTTTTAAGGGGCATACAGTTCTATGAGTTTTAACATAGAAATAAATTTGTATAATCAGAATACAGAATATTTCCATCAACCAAAAAAGTCTCCATACTGCTATCCATTTTTAGTGACCCCCCGCCCCCCAACACTAGCAATAACTGATCTGTTCTCCACCACAATGGCTTGTCTTTTAGGAAATGGTATATAAATGCGATCATATAATACAGGGTGGGGCAAAAGTAGGTTTACAGTTCTTTGTATGGAAAATAATACAATAATTAATGAATAATAATAATTCAATATTAAATTCTGTGTTTCTCATACTAGCAACTGTAAAATTACTTTTGCCCCACCCTGTATTTAGGTGCTCTTATGTTGGATACACAACTATTTACCAGGGTTATAAACTCTTATTTCATTGATCCATTTACCATTATGTAGTGTCTCTCTTTGTCTCTTATTATAGCCTTTGTTTTAAGGTCTATTTTGTCTGGTATAAGTATTGCTACCCCAGGATTTTTTTGGTTTATCTTTTTCCACCCCTTTACTTTTAGTATGTGTGTATCTTTTGTTCTGAGGTGGGTCTCTTGTAGACAACATATGTACCGGTGTTGTTTTCTTATCCATTAGGTTACCCTATGTCTTTTGATTGGAGCATTTATGCCACTTACATTTAAAGTGGTTATTGATAGTTATGTAATTATTGATATTTTATTCTTTATAATTATGCTTCTTTTTTCCCTTTCTTTTTCTTAAAGAAGTCCCTTTAACATTTCTTGTGATACTGGTTTGGTAATGAACTCCTTTAGCCTTTTCTTCTCTGGGAAACTATTTCTTTTTCAATTTTAACGATAACCTTGCTCAGTAGAGTAGTCTTGGTTGTAGGTCCTTGCCTTTCATCACTTTGAATTTCATACTAATTAGATTTCATGCTAATCCCTTCTGGCCTCAAATATTTCTGTTGAGAAATCAGCTGACAGTCTTATGGCAGCCCCATTGTAGATAGTTGTCTTTCTCTTGCTGCTTTTAAGATTCTCTTTGTCTTTAAATTTTGCCATTTTAATTATGATGTGGCTTCGTGTGAGCATCTCTGGGTTCATCTTCTTTGGGATGTTTCTTTGGGGTGCTTCCTGGACTTGTGTGTCTTTCTCTTTCACCAGGTTAGGGAAGTTTTCAGTCATTATTTTCTTCAAATAGGTTCTCAATCCCTGCTTTCACTCATCTCCTTCTGGTACCCCTACGATGAGGATTTTGTTACACTTGATGTTGCCCCAAATGTCCCTTAAACTATCCATATTTTTAAAAAAATATGGTTTCAGAGAAAGGAAGGGAGAGGGAGAGAGAGAGATAGAAACATCAATGATGAGAGTCACTGATTGGCTGCCTCCTGCACATCTGCTACTGGGAGCTGAGTCTGCAACCTAGGCATGTGTCCTGACCAGAAATCGAACTTCAATCTCCTGGATCATCGGTTGATGCTCAACAGTTGAGCCATGCCAGCCTATTCTCATTTTTAAAAAATATTTTTTCTTGCCCGGCCGGGTGTGGCTCAGGGGTTGAGCGTCGACCTAGGATCCAGGCAATCGGGGTTCGATTCCCGGTCAGGGCACATGCCCGGGTTGCGAGCTCGATCAATGGCTCTCTCATCATTGATGTTTCTATCTCTCTCTCCTTTCCTCTCTCTGAAATCAATAAAGATATATTTTTAAAAATTTTTTTTTTCTTTTTGCTACTTTGATTAGATGTTTTCTGTTACCTTGTCTTTCAAATCACTGATTTGAGCCTCTGCTTCATGTAACCTACTGTTGATTCCTTCTAGTATATTCTTCATTTCTTACTGGTTTATTTTTTATGGTTTCTATGTCCTTGTTTATGCTTGCTATCTGTTTAAGTTCTTACTGAGTTCGTCCATTGCTTACCTAAATCCTTTGATCATTTTTATAACCATTGTTTTGAACTATGCAATCTGGTATCTTGGTTGCTTCCATTTCATTTAGCTCTTTTTCTAAAGACTTCTCTTGTTCTTCCATTTGGAGTATGTTTATGCCTCCCCATTTTGGCTGACTCTTTGTGTTTGTTTCTGTTTATTAAGTAGATCTACTATGTCTTCAAGTTCTGGTAAGGTGGCCTTATGTAGTAAGTGCCCTGTGGGGCTGAGTAGTGCAATCTCCTTGATCACCTAAACAAGATGCTCCAGGAATGTCCCCTGTGTGGGTTATGTGAGCCCTCCTGTTGTAGTTGGGACTTGATTGCTGTTGTCATGTCCATGTGTGGGGTCAACCCTCAGGCTGGCTGACTATTAGGATTGACTCTAGTCATAGTGTATGAGCTACTGTGTAGGTGCTGGACACAGGAATTGGAATTCTCCCCAGCAGGATCTGGAGACTGCTGAAATCTCCCTCTGGATGTGCCACTTTTGTAGCTAATTGGGTTCTGCTCTGATGTTGTCTGAAGCCTGCCATCAGATGTGTTGGTTCTGGGGCCTCTTGGGAGAGACTTCAGTGCAGGTCAATGTCACACTCTACCTGTGACAGGCCCTGAGATATCTTTTTGGAGCTACAAAGCAATCCACAGTTTGTGGCTGCCTCTGTTGAGACTGGATGTTTATGAGAAGGGCTGAGCTGCATACCAAGGCCTGCTTCCACCAGCACTGAGCCTGAGGGCAGGTTATCAAAAGGCCCAAGGTATCCGGAGATTTGCCTCCATCTGTTCTGCTTGCCAGCTGCCTACTAGGCTCAATCACTAAAAGAGACTGGCTGTATGCAAGTTGTGTGATGTAGGTTCTCAGTGGGTCAGCAGATGAGGGGAGTGATGTTCACCAGATTGATACAGATTTAAACCTGGTACCAGTGCTGGGTCTGAGGTCACACAGCAGAAGTCCCAGAGTACACCAAGGCCAGCCGCCACTTGCTGGCTGCCCACGGAACTTTGTGGCAGCTCAGGGTCTCAGAGAATCATCAGCGTGAGGTCAGCAGATTTCATCAGGCCCAAACAGACCAGAAATTGGTTATGTGAAGGGAGGGCTTTGCACAGGAATGGTGCTGCTGGTCAGACAACCCTTGAGTTTGCTCTAACCTCTACACCATGGGCCCAGGCACCTGATGCTTCTGCAGTTTGAGCTTAGCAGGACAGGTCAACAAGAAGTTGGGGGCTACTGTATTCCCCCAGACAGATGCCATATGGAGAGGAGTGCTTGACTTAAGAAACATGGCATCTGTGGGAGGTGTGGGAGAGGGTCTCAGCACAGGCACTCTGGCAGCTCTCTTTGCAGTCATCTCTCCAAAGCCACACAACCAAGTCTCCTTGCACAACTCTAGTCCACTTTGAACCACTCACCCTCTGCCCACACCCAGGGTGAGTCATTACTAACAAGATTGTGTGCTATATTTAAGAAGGTGCTTGGATTTCGAGTAGACTCCCACCTCTCTCTGGCAGACAGAACCCCTCTTGAATTTTACAGCCAGATATAACACAAGTTCCTGTACCCAGCTCTGGTGCTCTAGCCTGGGGAGCCCAGTGTGGGATTGAGTCCCCAAATTCCTTAAGGGGGACCTTCGTAGCTGAGAAATCACTCCAGATTTTCAGCTGCCACATGTGGGTGTGGCTCCAGCTTTTTTCGCATCTCCCTCCTTTCTACCAGTCTCGATGTGGCTTTTTCTGTAAATCCTTTGTCAAAGTACTTCTGTTCAGCTGGTCTTCAGTTGGTTATTCAGGTTGACAGTTCTATATTTTAGTTTTAATTCCAGTTTGGTCCTGGGAGTTGCTGAGTTTAACTTCCACCTACTCTGTAGCCATCTTGGATTGTTCTTTATTTAATTGAGTTATTTGTTTTCTTGTTTAGTTTGAAAACTTCTTTGTATATTTTAGATAATAGTTCCTTTTCAGATGCTTCTTTTGAAAATATTTTATCCCAGTATATAGACTGTCTTCTAATTCCCTTGATATTATCTTTTTAAAAAGTAGGTACTATTATTTTTTTTTTCTTTTTTATTAAAGTACTAATAGGCATATTATGTTAAGATGTACACCACAGTGATTGGTTGGTTGTAAATTTTACTTTTTCAGCACTTTAAATATATCATGTCACTTCCTTCTGGCCTGCAAAGATTTTTGTTGAAAAATCAGCTCAGAGTCTTATGGGCATTCCCATGTATGTGACTTCTTGTTTTTCTCTTGCTGTCTTTAATATTGTCTCTTTACCTTTAGTTAGTTTTTTTTGGTGTTTTTTTTTTTTTTTTAATTTTTGTTTAGAATATTACAGATGTTTCTTTTTCTCCCCAATGACCCATTCCACCCTGTCCCATCCCCCTCCCCAGTTCCTCTCCGCACCATTGTCCGTGTCCTTGGGATTTGCATATAACATATTAATTCTTTGGTTAATCTCTCCCCCTCCACCCGCCCACCCTCCTCCATCCCTCTGACATTCGTCAGTCTGGTCTATGCTTCCATGTCATTGAATCTATTCTGTTCATCGGTTTATTAAGTTCTTTAGATTCCACATATAAGCGAGATCATGTGATGTTTGTCTTTCTCTGCCTGGCTTATTTCACTTAGCATAATTTTCTCCAGGTCCATCCATACTGTCCCAAAGGGTATGAGATCCTTCTTCTTTATAGCTACATAGTATTCCATGGTGTAAATGTCCCACAGCTTTTTTATCCACTCATCTACTGATAAGCACTTGGGCAGTTTCCAGATCTTAGCCATTGTAAATTGTACTGCTATCAACATAGGGGTGCATATATTCTTTCTGATGAGTGTTTCAGGATTCTTAGGATATATTCCTAGAAGTGGGATCACTGGGTCAAAAGGCAGGTCCATTTTTAATTTTTTGAGGAACCTCCATGCTGTTTTCCATAGTGGCTGCACCATTCTGCATCCCCACCAAAAGTGGACTAGGGTTCCCCTTTCTCCACATCCTTGCCAGCAAGAGTCATTTGTTGATTTGTTGCTGGCAGCCATTCTTACAGGTGTGAAGTGATACCTCATTGTGGTTTTAATTTGCATCTCTCTGATGATTAGCGATGTTGAGCATTTCCTCATACGTCTCTTGGCCATCTGCATGTCCTCTTTGGAGAATTGTCTATTCGGGTCCTTTGCCCATTTTAAAATTAGATTGTTTGTCTTCCACTCGTTGAGTTGTATGAGTTCTTTGTACACTTTGGAAATTACCCCCTTATCAGAAACTTCCTTGGGAAATCTTTTCCCAGACCGTGGGGTTCCTTTGTATTTTGAGGCTGTTTTCTTTTGCTGTGCAGAAGCTTTTTATTTTGATGTAGTCCAATTTGTTTATTTTTTCTTTTGTTTCTCTTGCCTTAGGAGATGTATCAGTGAAAATTCCACTATGTGGGATGTCTGTGACTTTACTGCCTATGTTTTCTTCCAAGATTTTTATAGTTTCACAACTTACATTTAAGTCTTTTACCCATTTTGAATTTATTATATTGTATGGAGTAAGTTGGTGATCTAGTTCCATTTTTTTGAATGTGCCTGTTCAATTTTCCCAGCACCATTTATTGAAGAGAGTATCTTTACTCCATTGTAAGCTCTTGCCTCCTTTGTCAAATATTAACTGACCATAAAGGCATGGATATATTTCTGGGGTCTCTGTTCTATTCCACTAATCTATATGTCTGTTGTTGTACAAACACCAGGCTGTTTTGATTACAAAGGTTTTGTAGTACAGTTTGATATCCGATAAAGTAATTCCTCCCACTCTGTTCTTCTTTCTCAAGATGGTTGCTGCTATTTGGGGTCTTTTTTGGTTCCATTTAAATTTTTAAAATATTTGTTCTAGCTCTGTGAAATATGCTGTTGGCATTTTAATAGGAATTGCGTTGAATCTATCAATTGCTTTGGGGAATATGGACATTTTAATGATATTAATTTTTTGAACCCAAGAACATGGTATATTCTTCCACTTGTTTATATCTTCCTTTCTTTTTGCTTTGTCTTATAGTTTTTCAAGTACAGGTCTTTTACATCCTTGGTTAAGTTAATTTTTAGGTATCTTATTTTTCAAGTTGCAATGTTAAATGGTATATATATATATATTTTAGTTTCTCTTTCTGAGAGTTCACTGTTGATGTATAAAAATGTAGTCAATTTCTGGATGTTAATTTTGTATTCAGCTACCTTGCCAAATTCACTCATCAAATCTAGTAGTACTTTGGTGGAGTATTTAGGATTTTATATGTACAATATCATGTCATCAGCAAAAAATGATAATTTTACTTCCTCCTTTACAGCTTGGATACGTTTTATGTTTTCCTCCTGTCTGACGGCTGTGGCAAGGACTTCCAATACTATGTTGAATAAGAGTGGTAAAAGTGGACATCCCTGTCTTGTTGCTGTTTTCAAGGAGAATGGTTTTAGTTTTTGACCACTGAGTCTGATGTTGGCTATAGTTTTGTCATATATGTCCTTTACTATGTTGAGGTATGTTCCCTCTATTCCCAATTTGCTGAGAGTTTTTATAAAAAACGGGTGATGGATTTTGTCAAATGCTTTTTCTGCACCTATTGATGTGATCATATGATTTTTGTCTTTCATTTTCTTTATGTGATGTATCACATTTATTGATTTGCAGATATTATACCACCCTTCTATCCCTGGAATAAATCCCACTTGGTCGTGGTGTATGATCATTTTAATGTATTGCTGGATTTGGTTTGCTGGTATTTTGTTGAGGAGTTTAGCATCTATGTTCATTAAGGTTATTGACCTCTAATTTTCTTTTTTTGTAGTGTATCTAGTTTTGGGATTAAGATGATGCTGGCCTGATAAAAAGAGTTTGGGAGTTTTCCCTCCTCTTGAATTTTCTGGAATAGTTTGAATAGAATAGGTGTTAATTCTTTGAACGTTTGGTAAAACTTGCCTCTAAATCCATCTGGTCTATGACTTTTGTTTGCTGGGAGTTTTTTGATTACTGCTTCAATTTCATTAGTTGTTATTGGCCTATTCAGGTTTTCTGACTCTTCCTGATTCAGCTTTGGAAGATTGGATGCTTCCAGGAATTTGTCCATTTCACCCATGTTGTCCAGTTTGTTGGCATATAGTTGCTCGTAGTATTTTCTTACAATCTTTTGTATTTCTGTTGGGTTGGTTATATTTTTGTTTCATTTCAGATTTTATTTATTTGGGTCTTCTCTCTGTATTTTTTGGTGAGTCTGGAAAAAGGTGAATCAATCTTATTTATATTTTCAAATAACCAGCTCTTGGTTTGATTGATTTTTTTGTTGGTTTTTTGTTTTGTTTTGTTTTGTTTTTGTTGTTGTTTTTTTTTGTCTCTATGTCAATTTCTGCTTTGATCTTTATTATTTCTTTCCTTCTACTTCCTTGGGGCTTTTCTTGCTATTCTCATTCTAGTTCTTTTAGTTGTTGTGTGAGATGATTTAGTAGAGCTTTTTCTTGTTTCTTGAGATATGCCTATACTGCTATGAACCTTCCTCTCAGGACTGATTTCTCTGTATTCCATAGATTTTGGCTTGTCCTTTTTTTTTTTTTTTTCCAGAAAGTGTTTGATTTCTTCCTTGATCTCAGAGGTTGCACATTCATTGTTTAATCACATGCTATTTAGCTTCCATGTGTTTGAATATTTTTAAATTTATTTATAGTGGTTGATTTCTAGTTTCATGGCATTGTGATCTGAGAAGATGCTTAATATGATTTCAAACTTCCTGCATTTGTAGAGGCTTGCCTTGTGCCTCATGTGGCTTATTTTTGAGAATGTTCCATGTGGAGTTGAGAAGAATGTATATTCTGCTTCCTTGGGATAAAATGTCTGAAAATGTCAATTAAATCCATTAGATCTAGCCTGTCATTTAAGGTCCTTGTCTCCCTGTTGATTTTTTGTCTTGATGATCTGTCCAGTGCTGACAGTGGAGTGTTAAGATCCCCTAGTATGATTGTGTTACTGTTGATCTCCTCCTTAAAGTCCACCAAGAAATTTTTTATATATTTAGGTGCTCCTATATTGGGTCCACATACATTTATAATGGTTATTTCCTCCTGTTGGATCAATCCCTTTAGCATTATGTAGTCACCATCTTTGTCTCTTGTTATGGTCTTTATTTTGTAGTCTATTTTGTCCGAAACATTTATTGCTGCTCCAGCTCTTTTGTTTGTTTCCATTTGCATGGAATATTTTTTCCATCCCTTTACTTTTAGCCTGTGTGCATCTTCTGCTCTCAGGTGGGTCTCTTGTAGACAACATATATCTGAGTCTTGTTTTCTTATCTTTGTCTTTTGGTTGGAGCATTTATTTCATTTACATTGAAGGTTACTATTGGTATATACTTATTTAATGCCATTTTGCCCCTTTATGCTGCTGTACCTTTCTCTCAATATTTCTTTTTCTTCTTAAAGCAGTCCTTTTAGCATTCCTTGCAATGCTGGTTTGGATGTACTGAACTTCTTTAGCCTTCTTTTGTCTGGGATCTCTTTATTTCACCTTCAATTTTAAATGATAGACTTGCTGGATAAAGCAGTCTTGGTTGTAGGTTTTTGCTTTTTATTACATTGAGACATCATGCCACTCCCTTCTGGCCTGAAGTTTCTGTTGAGAAATCTACTTTTAGCCGTATGAGGGCTCCCTCGTAGGTAACTTCTTGTCTCTCTCTTGCAGCCCTTAATATTCTTTCTTTGTCCTTAACGTTTGCCATTTTAATTATGTTGTGTCTTGCAGTGAGTCTCTTTGGGTTCCTCTTGCTTGGAACCCTCTGTGCTTCCTGATCTTGTGTCCCTTTCTCCCTCTCCAGCCTAGGGAAGTTTTCTGTGTTATTTTATCCACCAAGGTCTCTATCCCTAGCTCACTTTCCTCCTCCTCTGGTACCCCTATGGTGTGATTGCTGTTTCGTTCCTTGTTGTCCCAAATCTGCCTTATACCATCCTTGTGTTTTTTAAGTATTTCTTTTCTTTTTGCTGCTCTGATTGTTTTTTTTTTCTACCTTATCTTCTAAGTCACTTATTACAGCCCCTGCTTCACTGTTCCTGCTTTTAATTCCTTCCAGTGTATTCTTGATATCAGGTATAGTATTCTTCCTTTCTGCTTGGTTTTTCTTTATAATAACTAGCTCTTTTTTCATGTTTTCACTAAATTCTTGGACCTTTCCATTAAGTGTCTTCTCATTCCCATTAATTTCCTTGAACATCTTTCTAACCATCACACCGAACTCTGTTTCTGACAACTTGCTTAATTCCATCTCATCAAGGTCTTTTTTGGGCAATTTTTTTTTTCTTTAGTTTGGGGGTTGTTTATTTGCCTCCGCATTTTAGTGGATCTTATTAGTGTTTGTATCTGCATATTAGATGTGGTTGCTGTCTCCCAGTCTTGTGGGGTGGGATTTTGTAGTGTATGTCCAGTGGAGCACAGAAGTGTGTTTTCCTTATACTTCTGAGCTATTTGTTCTAGTCATATCCCTTTTGTGGGTGTCCCTTTTGTGTGTTGTGATTGGGTCAAGATTGTTGTTTGACTGTTCTTGGAAAGGCTCTCCTCTCAGCTTGGCTAACTCTGTGATTCAGCCCCAAACACATTGTATGAGCTGTTGTACACGTACTGGCAAGGCAAAACAAAACACAATCAAACTGCTAGGAAACAAACCAAGCAGTATCTTACAAAATATCTTGACAATCACAATGAAAACATCCCCAGAGAAAGTAGAATTGGGAGCAAGAAGCAAGAACACAAATGCTAAAGTGAGAAAACAAAACAAAAGAGAGAGAGAAAAGGATATTATTACTAATAGTAAAATAGAATAAAATAAAAAGTTAAAAATAGAGAAGCTACTGGGAGATAAAAGGGGCAGAGAAAAGATTCTGAAAGAAAGGCAAGCAAAAAATTAAGAGTAGATTGTAGGAATAAGAAAACAGTTGAAAAATAAAAAATAAAAATACAATAGAGACATAAACATAAATAAACAAATAAACAAAAAGACAGGAAAACAGAGGGAGAAAAAGAAAAGAAAGGAAAGAAGGTATGCCAATGGAACAAGAAGAAAGAGAGAGAGAAAAGCCAAGAGCAGGAAGGGAGTCCAATAAGAGATATGAGGGAAACAATAGAGAAAAGCTGTAAACTTATTAGTTATAATGATAATATCCCAGCAATTAAGCAGACACTATCAAGAAAATCTTGATAATAGTACAAAAAGCAAAAGAAAACAAAGCTTAAAAGCAAAACAAAACAAGCAAAGCAAAACAAATTTTTAAAAATTAATTGAAATATTAAAAACAATTATAAAATTTAAAAATATTAATTTTTCCCCCCTTTTCTCTCTTTTTTCTAAAAAAGAAAAGAATTGTCAGTCACGTGAGTTTTGTCTGGGCAGCTTATGTTGTCTGAGGCTCACTGTTTTGTATGCTGATTTCAGTTCTCCTGGGAGGTACTTGTGTACCAGCCAATGTCAAGGGATGTCTGGGTTTGGCTCTGGTGTCCTTAGGTAGTTGGCTGATCTAAGGCTCTCTGTGGACCACCTCCACTTGTCAGCTATTTTGCCTATCCTTGTGTTTTCCTGATCTTACTCCATAGTCTTCTGAAGAGTCTTTAGGATGCAGGCCAGCTAGTGTAGCTCAGGATATTCCTCCTGAGGTTTCACTCTCAGACACTCACTGTGACAAAGTTAGTCTCTGCTTCAAAGCCAACTCTTCAGTTTCTACCTTATCCTCTAATTCTAGTTCCCCATACAATGGCCTGCTGCATTTTCAGATTGACTTCAGTCTTTTGCCTTTTTGTGTGTGGGCAGTTTCAGCAGCTTGAGCTAAATTGGTTCAATTAAAAATAAATTCTGGTGAGCACTTTGCCTGCCCAGGCCCCAGTAGGGGTTTTAATCTTTTCCTCCAGTTCCCAAACAATAGTTCCTGAGAGTCTTATTCTTGTAATGTCATCCTGTTATCTGTTCTCCCTCCCCCCTCTGGACGGTGTCCTGTGGGGTGCATCTGGGGCATTAGTGAGATAAACCTGCCCCTTTCCTATTGAGGGTTGTACTCCTAGCTTTCAGGAGAGGTATGTGTGCTCCACCCGTCCTTTCCCAGATCTGGTTGGCAGATCCTATGGGGCACTTATTTCAAACTCTCCACAATGCAGACACAAATCCCAGCTTTTGCTGGTCTGTCTCCCCAGTGCAAGCCAGGAAGGTGGATGCCGGTTCAGCAATCAAAAGCTCAAAAATGCACAAAGCAACACACAGGCAGAGAACCTGCCCTGCAAGGTTCTGTTGCCCCCGGACCTCAGTAACGAGCAGAAGAGCTCACATAATCAGCCCCACACAGCTCCCTTGCACAGTTGATCTCAGTAAAGCTGGGGCACATCTTTGTGCTCTATTCTGGATCCCCTCATAGCTGGTCAAAAATCCTCGATTCACCACACCAGCAGCTCCAGTGGCTGGAGACCCGACTCTCCTCATCAGCAGCTCTGGTGGCTGGCGTCCCGATCTGCCCTGCTGGTCACTCTGGATCCTCTTTGGTGGCAGGAGGGCTCTCTTCCCCTTTCTTGTGTCTCACAGATCAAATGCTTTCTGGGGTTCTACACAATGCCTTACAGGAAGGCAGAGGGTCCTCGTATGTGGCTGTTCAGGGCAGCCCTCTGGCCCATTTCCATTCAAGAGCAACCCACTGTGGGATATCTTTTCCTATGGTCAGAACCCAGGGTGAAAGACTCCTATCCTGTTTGCCATTTGACACTTTGTTTCACTGGGAAGATGTGGTCTCCTCCTCTCAGGCACACTATTCTCCTGAGTCCCTCTGCCCACTGTGCATGGGCTCTCCTTCTCTTCTCTGCTCCAGGATTGAGATCCCAGCTTTTGGATGCCAGTCCACACTCCCAAGGGGAGATGATTTTTGCAGCCTCTAGCCCTCAGACCTCAGAGCCCCACACAGGCTTCAGGGGGGACTCCCCCTCTCTTTGCCCTCCTCTCTTACCAGACTCTATGATGTTTCTTCAGTGCTCCCTACTTGCAATATGTCCACTCAGGCATATTTTTCTTGTTTTTCCAAGCTGGTTAAGCAGTATTTTATTGGTATATTGAGTCTGTGCCTGCGAGCTAGGGTGCTCTGCTTCTTGTCATAATGCCACCACCTTCCTCCTTTGAAGCTTGTAATGTCTTGCTCCTAATGAATAGGATAAAGATAATAACTAGTGGAAGGATCCAAGATGTCAACAGAGTGGATGGATGTTACATTCACCTCCTCCGAGGACCAAACTGGAATTATATCTAAAATATAGATCAACATGAATAACCAACTGAAGACTAGTTTAACAGAAGTCTTCTTTACTGAAGAAGCCACATTGAGACTGGTAGGAATGGCAGAGATCCAAAAAAGGCTGGTCGTGCTCCCAAGATGGTGGCTGAGATTCCAGAGGGATAGCTCACCTGCAAAGGTTATGCCTAAGGAGCTAGAGTCTCAACCCAAAGTTGGGCTCCCCAACCGAGCGCACCAGAGTGAGGAAGAGACACCCACATATCATCTTGCTGTGAAAATCAGCAGGGATTCTGTGTGTCAGGGAGAGACAGGAGTATGCTAGAGACCCAGGTGCCATCTTAAAGGACTAATGCACAAAGTCTTATTTGCAGCCACTCAGCTTGGGCTCTGGCAGAGGAAGGGTAAAGTGGAGTAAAGTCTTGTAAGGACAAACTGGGGGTTATGGCTTTGGAAGAGAGCTGAAGAGACAGATGCCATAACCCCTGAGCTAAGTCCCTCCCCTACATCACAGATGCTTTATTTTTGGGGTGGAGCACTCTCTTTCTTATGACATCAGCCTTGGGGTAATGCAGTAGCTCCACCTTTTGGACTTCTGTCACCCCATCCTGTGGAGGTCATGCTCTGCTGGGGAGTGAGTTTCCTGGGCTGTGGTGTAGAGATCTGGGCAACCTCAGGGGGTGCCAGTGACTGAGTGGTATGGCTTTGGACTGGGGGCATTCTCTCTACTTTCCCATGAACCATGCAGGTGCCTCCCTTTTATGTGTGGTCCACTAGCCCCATTCCCCAGCTTCCAGCAGATCCACACTTCTCAATCCTAGTGGCCCTACTCTGCAAAGGCCTGGGCTGAATGTGTATGGTTTTGGGGCAGGGGCCACTCCTCCCACCTTTCCCAAGCCTGACCAGCACCTCAATCTCACAGGAGACCACTAGCCCCACTCTCATGATTTCTGGCAGCCTTGCCCTGTTGATCTTGGCCTCCCCACAGAATTTTGGACAAACTACTTTGAGGGGCTGTAGGACAGGAGCCTTTTCTCTCTTGAATGCTTAATAGGGGCAGAATCCTCCCTTCACATTGCCAAATCTTGGTTTGTTTCGGCCAGATAAACTCAGTTGGCCTCACCCTGACAACTCCTTGAGACCCTGCCCCCCACAAAGGTGTGTGGGCACGCAGCAGTTGAAAGCTAGACTTGGTGTACCCTGAGACATTTGCTGAGTGGCCTCAGACCCAGCACAGGGACTGAATTTGAACCTGTACTAATTTAATAAACACCACTTTCTCCTCACTGGTGAATCGAGAACCATCTTCATGGAAATTGAATACTGTCATAGGCTTTTTCAGTAACTGAGACTAATAGGCAGCCAGCAGGTGGAAGCAGGCAAAGGTGTACCTTCGGGTGACATGGGACTTTTGCTGACCTGTCCCCAGGCCCAGTGCTAGTAAAAATTTGTCTTGGTGCACAGTTTGGTCCTTCCTTTGCACACCCCGGTACAGTGGATGCAGCTACAACCTGTAGATCACTTTGTAACTCTAAACAGATTGCCCAGGGCCAGTCACAGGCAGAGTCTTACATTGTCCTGAACCAGAGTCCCTCCCAAGAGGCTCCAGAACAAACATGCTCAGTGGTAGGCTACAGACATCATCAGAGCAGAATTCAATTAGTTTCACAAGTGGCATATCCAAAGGGAGATCTTGGCAGACACCAAACCCTGCTAGGTCAAATTCCACTTTCTGTGGTCAGTACCTGCACAGCTTCTTGTATACTGTGGTATGTGTCAATTTTTACAGTCACTCAGCCTGAGAATTGACCACAGGCATGAATGGACAAATAGCAATCAAGATGCAATTAAAACAGGAGGATCCCTTTGAGTATCCTCAGTCTGTAGCATGATTCCATGTCTTTGGGTGTATTTTGTTTGTCAGTTTATGTTGTTCATTAGATTCCACATATAAGTGAGATAATGTGATATTTGTCTTTCTCTGACTGGCTTATTTTACTTAACATAATACTTCCAGTTCCCTCCATGTTGTCTCAAACAGTAATAGATCTTTCATTTTACAGCTGCATAGTATTCCATTGTGTAAATGTACCACAGCTTTTTAATCAACTCATCTACTGATGGTTACTTGGGCTGTTTCCAGATTGTAGCTATTGTAAATATAATGCTGTTATGAACGTAGGGGTGCATATATTTATTTGGGTTGTTGTTTTGAGATTCTTAGGATATAGTCTTAGAAGTGGGATCACTGGGTCAAATGGCAGTTCCATATTTAATTTTTTGAAGAAACTCCACACTGTTTTCCATAGTAGCTGCACCAGTCTGCATTCCCACCAGCAGTGTACTAGGGTTCCCTTTTCTCCACATCCTTGCCAGCACTTGTCATTTGTTGATTTGTTGATGGTAGCCATTCTGGCAGGTGTGAGGTGAGATCTCATAGTCGTTTTAATTTGCATCTCTTTTCATGTGTCTCTTCGGCATTTGTATATCCTCTTTAGTGAAGTGTATACCAAGGTCCTCTGCTTATTTTAGTGGGAGTGTTTGTCTTCCTTTTGTTGAGTTGTATGAGTACTTTATATATTTTGTAAAGTAACCCCTTACAGATGTATGATTGGCAAATATATTCTCCCATACATGTGGTTCCCTTTGAATTTTGATGCTGGTTTTTGTGTGTGTGGGTTTTTTTGTTTGTTTTTTTGCTATGCAGAAGTTTCTAATTTTGATGTAGTTCCATTTGTTAATTATTCCTTTGTTTTTCTTGCCATAAGCATTCTATCAGTGAAAATTCTGCTACATGAGATGTCTGAAATTTTGCTGCCTACGTTTTCTCCCAGGATTCTTATGGTTTCATGACTTACATTTAAGTCTTTTATCCATTTTGAGTATGTTTTTGTGAATGGAGTAAGAAGGTGGTCTACCTTCATTTTTTTGCATGTACATGCCCAATTATCCCAACATGATTTACTGAAAACAGGCAGTCCATTGTACGCTCTTGCCTTCTTTATCACATATTAATTGAACATAATGACTTGGGTTGATTTCTGGATTCTCTGTTCTGTTCCATTGATCTTTCTGCATGCTGTGTGCCAGTACCAGGCTGTTTTGATTACACTGACTTTGTAGTATGGCTTGATATCTGGTATTGTGATTCTCCAACTTTGTTCTCTCTCAAGATTGCTGCAGCTATTCAGGGTCTTTTTTAGTTCCATATAAATTTTTGGAATGTTTGCTCTAGATCTTTGAAATATGCCATTGGTATTTTAATGATTGTATTGAATCTATAAATTGCTTTGGGTAGTATGGATATTGTAATGATGTCAATTCTACTAATCCATGAACACAGTATATTCTTCCACTTGTTTATATCTTCTATCTCTTTTTTCTCTGTTCTGTATTTGTCTGAGTACAGGTCATTAACCTCCTTGGTTAAGTTTATTCTTAAGCGTCTTTTTTTGTTGTTGTTGCAGTGGCAAATGGGATTATTTTTTTAAGTTTCTCTTTCTGAGAATTCATTATTGGTGTATAAAAATGCCTTTGATTTTTGGAGGCTAATTTTGTATCCTGCTACCTTGCTGAATTTATTTATTAAATCTAGTAGTACTTTGGTGGAGTCTTTAGGGATTTTATGTATGATATCATGTTATCAGCAAATAATCACAGTTTTACACCCTCCTTTCCATTTTGGATGCCTTTTATGTTTTCTTGTCTTATCGCTGTGGTTAAGACTTCCAGTACTATGTTGAATAGTGGTGAAAGTGGACACTCCTGTCCTTTTCCTGTTCTTAGGGGAAATGATTTTAGTTTTTGCCCATTGAGTATGAATTTTTGCTGTAGGTTTGTCATATATAGTCCTCATTATATTGAGGTATGATGCCTCTATTCCCACTTTGCTGAGAGTTTTTATCAAAAATGGGTGTTTGGTTTTATTGAATATTTTCTCTGCATCTATTGATATAATCATGTGCTTTTTGTCCTTCACTTTGTTTCTGTGATGTATCACATTTATTGATTTGTGAATATTGTACCAGCCTTGCATCCATGGAATATGTCCCACTTGGTCATGGTGTATGATCTTTTTAATATATTGCTGGATCTGATTTGCTAATATTTTGTTGAGGATTTTAGCATCTATGTTCATCAGAGATATTGGCCTGTAATTCTCTTTCTTTGTAGTGTCTTTATCTGATTTTGGGATTAGGCTAATGCTGGCCTCATAAAAAGAGCTTGGGAGTCTTCCCTCCTCTTAAATTTTTTGGAATAGTTCAAGTAGAATAGGTATTAATTCTTCTTTGAATGTTTGGTAAAACTCACCTATAAATCCATCTGGTCTCGTAGTCTGGTTTGCTGGGAGTTTTTTCATTACTGCTTCAATTTCATCAGTTGTTGTTGGCCTATTCAGGTTTTCTGATTCTTCCTGATTGAGTTTTGGAAGATTATATGCTTCTAGGAATTTGTCCATTTTACCCAGTTTGTCCAGTTTGTCGGCATATAGTTGCTCGTAGTATTTTCTTACAATTCTTTGTATTTCTGTGGTGTCAGTTGTTATATCACCTTTTCCCTTTCTGATTTTATTTATTTGGGTCCTCTCTTTGTGTTTCTTGGTGAGTCTGGCTAAAGGTTATCAATCTTATTTATCTTCTCAAAGAATCATTTCTTGGTTTCATTGATCTTTTGTATTTTTTTTCTTTTGGTTTCTATGTCATTTATTTTTTCTCTGATATTTATTATTTCTTTACTTTTATTTTCTCTGGGCTTTTCTAGCTGTTTTTTATCTAATTCTTTCAGTTGTAGTGTTATATAGATTTTTAGAGCTTTTTCTTGTTTCTCGAGATAATGTACTTTTCTTACAGGACTCCTTTCACTATGTCCCAAAGCTTTTTCATCTTCATTTGTTTCCAGGAAGTTTTTCAGTTCTTCCTTGATCTCATTGGTAACCTACTCATTGTTTAATAACATGCTACTTAACCTCCATGTGTTTGAATATTTTATAGTGGTTTATTTCTAGTTTCATACCACTGTGATCTTGATATGCTTTCATTCTTCTTGAACTTATAAAGACATTTTTGTGCCCTGACAGGTGTTCTATTTTTGAGAATGTTCCATGTGCACTTGAGAAGACTGTATATTCTGCTGTTTTGGGATGAACTGTTTTATAAATGTCAATTAAATCCATTAGATCTAGTGGGTCATTTACGGTCTCTATTTCCTTGTTCATTTTTTTTTTTTTTGTCTGGATGATTTATCTAATGATGACAGGGGGGTCTTAAAGTCCCCTGCTATGCTTGTATTGTTGTCAATCAATAATTTTTTTTATATATTTAGGTGCTCCTATATTGGGTGCATATATGTTTATGTGTTATATCCTCTTGTAGGATTGACACAGTTATTGTTAGGTAGTGACCTTCTTTGTCTCCTATTATGGGATTTATTTTGAAGTCTATTTTGTCAGAAGTAAGTATTGCTACCCCAGCTTTTTTTGTTTTGTTTTCATTTGCTTGGAATATTTTTTTCCATCCCTTCACTTTCAGCCTGTGAGAATCTTTTGCTTTGAGTTAGGTTTTTTGTAGACAGTATAGATATGGGTCATATTTTCTTATTCATTCAGATGCCCTATGTCTTTGGATTAGAGTATTTATTCCATTTACATTTAAGATTGTTATTAATGTATAGTTAATTAATGACATTTTTTCCATGTCTGCCTATGTTCCCTTCCCCAATATTTGTTCTTCGTAAAGCAGTACCTTTAGGATCTCTTGCAATAATGGTTTGGTGGTAATGAACTTCTTTGGCTTCTTTTGTTTGGGAAACTCTTTATTTCACCACTTATTTTGAATATTAGCCTTACTGGATAGAGCAGTCTTGGTTTCTGGTTCTTGCTTTTCATTTCTTTTAAAACTTCATGCCAGTCCCTTCTGGCCTGAAATGTGTTTCTGCTAAGAAATCTGCTGCCAGCTCATCTGGGCATGGCTCAGCAGTTCAGTGTCGACCCAGGATCCAGGCAATCGGGGTTCAATTCCCAGTCAGGGCACATGCCCGGGTTGCAGGCTTGATCCCCAGTCAGGGGCATGCAGGAGGCAGCCCATCAACGACTCTCTCATCATTGATGTTTCTAGCTCTCTATCCCTCTCCTTTCCTCTCTATGAAATCAATAAAGATATATATTTTTAAAAAAAGAAATCTGACGACAGCCTTATGAGTGCTCCCTTGTAGGTCACCAAGTATATCTCTCTTGAGGCCTTTAACATTCTCTCTTTGTCCTTAACATTTGCCATTTTAATTATGCTGTGTCTTGGGTTCCTCTTGTTTGGAACCTTCTGTGCTTCCTGAATTTGTGTGGCTTCTCCTTCACCAGCTTATTGAAGTTTTCTGCTTTTATTTCTTCCAAGAGATTCTCTATCCCTTGCTCACCTTCTCCCTCTAAGTAAAAGTATAATGTGGATGTAGTTTTGTTCCATGTTGTCTCAAACTTCCCTTAAACTGTCATCATGCTTTTTAAGTATTCTTTTTCTGCTGCTCTGATTGAGTGTTTTTTTTCCCTACTTTATCTTCTAATTCACTTATTCTATCCTCTGCTTCATTGAGCCTGCTTTTATTTTTTTCCAGCATATTCTTGATGTCAGATATAGTATTCTGTATTTCTGGCTGGTTCTTATTCCTAATATCTATATCCTTTTTTATGCTGATGTAACTTTCACTAAGTTCTTTGTATTTATCACTAAATTCCTGAATGTTCCCATTCCGTGTCTTATGGTTCTCATTAATTTCCTTGAGCATCTTTATGACCATTACTCTGAACTCTATTTCTGATAATTTGCTTACCTCCATCTCACCAAGGTCTTTTTCTGGTGAGTCTTCTTTTCTTTAGTTTGATGGTTGTTTCTTTGTCTCCCAATTTTAGCGTCTCTTTGTGTTTTTATCTGTATATTAGATATATCTGCTGTCTCCCAGTCTTATGGGGTGAGCTTTTATAGTGCATGTCCAATGCAACCTGTAGGTGTGTTTTCCTCATACTTCTGAGCTGCATGCTCTAGGTGTGTCTTTTTTGTGCTTTCTTTGGTCTCTTCTGTTGTGATTGCATCTAGATAGTTGTTGACCCATTTGTGGAGGACTCTCCTTTCAGGCTGAGAGGCTCAGCCACAACCACATAGTGTGAGCTATTGTACAGGTGCTGAGAGGGCAAAACAAAACAACCAAATTGCCAGGAAACAAACAGTAACTTAAGAAATATCCTGACAATCACAATGAAAACAACCCAAGAAGAAGTAGAATTAGGAAAGCAAATCGAGGACAGAAATACTAAGGCAAAAAAGAAAGAGAGAAAAGGATATTATTGCTAATAGTAAAAATAAATAAATAAATAAATAAATAAATAAATAAATAGTGAAAAATAGAGAAGCTACTGGGAAATAAAAGAGGTAGAGAAAAGATTCTGAAAGGAAAGAGGGGCGAGCAAAAAAATAAGAGTAAGAGAGTATGAATAGGAAAATGGTTTAAAGAAAGACAGGAAGACAGAGAATGAAAGGGGAAAAAAATGTTTCACCAAGGGAACAAAAAAAGAAAGTTAAAGCAAGGGTAGGGAAGGTGGTCAATAAGAGATATGGAAGAAACAGTAGAGAAAAGCAATAAACTTAATGAATGCAAAAATAATATCAAAGCAATAAAGCAGAGAACATCACAAAAATCTTGATAATAGGAAAAAAAAACACAAAAACAAGCATAACAAGACAAAACAAATAAAAAATAAGTTAAATAATTAAAAAATTTTTAAAAAGTTAAAAAATTTTTAAAAAGTAAATAATTTTTATTTTTTTAAAAAAAAAAAAAATAAGAAAAAAAGCCAACCAGGTGAGGTTCATCTTTGCAAGCTTATGTTTTTTGAGGCTCGCTGTTTTGTACACTGATATCAGGTCTCCTGGGAGGTACTTTTGTGTCAGCCAATGTCAGAAGCTGTCTATGTTTGGCTCTGGGTGTCCATATGTATCTTGTTGGTCTGAGTCTCTCTCTGTGAACCACCACCACCTGTCAGCTATTTCACCTCCCCCTTGTGGTTGCCTGGTGTTACTCCAGGGTCTTCCAAAGAGTCTTTAGGGTGCAGGCCAGCTAGTGTAGCTCAGGCTATTGTGCCCCTTAGAAATTTCACCATCAGGCATGCACCACGGGGAAGTTAATGTCTGCTTGAAAGCCAACTCCTCAATTTCTACCATATCTTCCAACTCTAGTACCCCATAAAATGGCCTATTGCAGGATCACAATTAATTCAGTCTGTTGCCTTTTCTTTATGGGCAGTTTCAGCTGGCCAGGGTTCAGTGGGATTGATCACAAGAGGCTCTGATGAGCACCTTGCCTGCCCAGCCCACAGAAAGTTTTTTAAAAAATAGATCTTTATTGATTTCAGAGAGAGGAAGGGAGAGGGAGAGAGTTGAAACATCAATGATGAGAGAGCCATCATTGATCAGCTGCCTCCTGCACACCCCCAACTGGGAGTCAAGCCCACAACCTGGGCATGTGCCTTGACCTGGAATCGAACCGCAATCACTTGGTTCCTAGGTTGATGCTCAACCACTGAGCCATGCTGGGCCTGGCCACAGAAGGTGTTTTAAGCATTTCCTCAGGTTCCCAAACAACAGTCCTTGAAAGTCTTACTCTCATAATGTTCTCCCTTCTCCCACTGAACTGTGCCCAGCAGGGGATATCTGGGGCTTCAGTGAGCTGAACCAGCCATTTGAGGGTGGTGCTCCTAGCCTGCAGGAAAGGTAGGCAAGATCCACCCCTCCTTTCCAAGTTCTGATTGATCTCACAGGGCACTCAGTTCAAACTCTCCTCAATGCAGGCACAAATCACAGCTTTTGCTGGTCTCATTCCTCAGTGTAAGTCAAGAAGGTGGATGTCGTGGGGTGCCATCCAGTAACCAAAGACATATAAAGTAACAAACAGGCAGAAAGCCTGCTTTGTAAGGATCTGGTTCCCTTGTGCCATGGATCCAAACAGGAGTGGTTACAAAGTCAGTCCCAGGCAGGTCTCCTGCACAGCTGATCTCAGTAAAACTGGGGCTGCAATGTCCAGCTCTGGTTGGTATCCCAGCTCTCTTCAGAGCAGGTAAAAAAATCCCTAGTCTTCCCCACCAGGAACTCTGATCTCTCTCTGGTGGCTGGTGGGTTCTCTCTCCTTTCCTTGAGCCACACAGTTCAAATGCTTTCTGGGGCTGTCTCTACTATGCCTTACAGGAAGGCAGAGGGTCCCTTTAGAGGGTCACTGCTGGGTGTAGCCCACAGGCCCCTTTCTATTCTGAAGTTGCACACTGTGGCCCAACCTTTCAGTCAGAACCAGAGTGAATCTGTCCTGCCCGGGCTGCCACCTTTAGGCCTGTTCTTCCAGTGGGAAGGCGCAGAGCCTTTCGCACAGGCAGACTCTTCCCCTGGCTCCCTCTGCCTGATGTGCACAGGCTCTCTTTCCCTTCTCCGTGACTCAGGCTTTGAGATCCCTGCTTTTTGATCCCAGTCCACACTCCCAAGTGGAGGAGCTTTGCAGCTTCTAACTCTTGGGCCTTGCAGCCCAGCACGGGCTGCAGGGGGACTCCCCTTTTTTCATTTCCCCTTCTCTTACCAGTATCTACAATGTTTCTTCAGTGCTCCTTAGTTGAAATATGTCCAATCAGCAATATTTCTCTTGTTTTTACAAGTTGGCTATGCAGTATTTAACTGTAAATCCTGTCAGTGGCTGGAAACAAGGGCACTAGGCCTCCTCTTAGAGTGCCACCATCTTTAAACCTCATCTCATTTTTTCTTGATGAGTCTGACTAAATGTTCATCAATCCTGTTTATCTTTTCAAAGAGCCAGCTCTTGATTTCATTGATCTTTTGTATTTTTTTTTTTTGTCTTTATTTCATTTATTTTCTCTCTGATCTTTATTATTTCCTTTGTTCTACTTACTCTGGGCTTTTCTTGTTGTTCTCTTTGTAAGACTTTAAGTTGTAGGGTTAGATATTTTATTAGAATTTTTTCTTGTTTCTTGAGATAGCCCTGTAATGCTATGAACTTCCCTCTCAAGGCTGCTTTCATTGTGTCCCATAGATTTTAGGTTTTTGTGGGTTCATTTTCATTTGTTTCCAGGAAGTTTTTAAAATTTCTTTTTTGATCTCATTTGTAACTAATTCATTGTTTAATAAAATGCTATTTAGTCTCCATGTGTTTGAATGTTTTAGGGTGTTTTTATTTTAGTTGATCTCTAATTTCATGCCATTGTGATATGAGAACATGCTTGATAGGATTTTAATCTTCTTGAATTTGTAGAGGCTTAGTTGTGTCCTAACATGTGATCTATCTTTGAGAATGCCCCATGTGCACTTGAGACGAATGTGTACTCTGCAGCTTTGGGGTGAAATGTTCTGTAAAGGCAATTAAATCCATTTTATCTAGTGTGCCATTTTGGATCACTGTTTCCTTGTTGATTTTTTTGTCTGGAAGTTCTATCCAGAGATATCAGTGGGGTGTTAAAGTCCCCTACTATGATTGTATTGCTGTTGATCTCTCCCTTTAAGTCCTCCAGAAGTTTTTAAAAAATATATTTGGGTGCTCCTATATTGGGTGCACATATGTTTAGCAGGGTTTCATCCTCTTGTTGTATCAATTTCTTTCGTATTATGAAGTGGCTTTCATTGCCTCTTGTCACGGCCTTCAATTTGAAGTACATTTTGTCAGATATGAGGATTACTACCACAGCTTTTTTTTTTTTTTTTTTTCATTTCCATATGCTTGGAAATTTTTTTCCATCCTTTTAGCTTTTCCCTGTGTGAATCTTTTGTTCTGAGGTGGGTCTCTTGTAGACTGCATATATATGGGCCATGTTTTCTTATCCATTTAGCTACCCTATGTGTTTTCATTGGAGCATTTAAACTATTTACATTTAAGGTCATTATTCACAGGTACTTATTTTTTTGCCATTTTAATTTTTTATGCTTGTGTTCCTCTCTGTCTTTATTTCTTCATCTTACAACACAGCCCCTTTATCATTTGCTGCAATGCTGGCTTGGTGGCAATAACCTCCTTTAATTTTTTTTTTTTTTTTTGTCTGCAAAGCTCTTTATTTCACCTTTAATTTTGAATTATAGCCTTTCTGGATAGAGTAGTCTTGGATTCAGTCCCTTGCTTTCCATTACTTTGTATTCTTCATGCCACTCCCTTCTGGCTTGAAGTGTTTCTATTGAGAAATCAGCTGACAGTCTAATGGGAACACCCCTTGTAGGTATGTTTCTGTTTGTCTCTTGCAACATTTATGATTCTTTCTTTGTCTTTAACATTTGCTGTTTTAATTATGACGTGTCTTGGTGTGGGTCTTTTTGGGTTCATCTTGTGTTTGTGCTTCCTGGACTTGTGCGTCTTTTATCTTCACCAGGTCAGGGGAGTTTTCTGTCATTATTTCCTCAAAAAAGTTCTCTATTCCTTGCTCCCATTCTTCTCCTTCTGGCGTCCCTATTATGCTGATGTCATTAGTTTAATGTTTTCACAAAGCTCCCTTAAACTCTCATCCTGCCTTTTAAATTTTTATCCAATTGCTGCTCTGATGGGTGTTTTTTTTCTACCTTGTCTTTTAATTCACCAGTTTGGTCCTCAGCTTCTTCTAGTCTACTGTTGATCCTTCCACAGTCTTCTTTATTTCAGTTATGTCATTCTTCATTTCCAATTGATTCTTATTCATGGTTTCTACCTCCTGTTTCATACTTGTGTAGTTCACATTAAGTTCCTTATAGTTCTCCTTAAGTTGATTGCAGTTATCACTAAGCTGTTTGATAACCCTGGTAACCATTTTTTGAATTCTTTATATGACAAATTGTTTAAATCCATTCTTGTAGATTCCTCCATTTATTTATTTATTTATTTATTTATTTATTTATTTATTTATTTATTTTGTATTCCCATTTAGAAGTCCACTAGAGCGGGTCACAGTTGAGGTGGGCTGGGTTGTGAGGGCACGTCTCTGTGTCTGGGGGTGACAGGTTGTGCTGGATCACAGCAATCAGTCTGATATTTTGGTGGAACTGGGTTAGATGTTCAGGGTTGTTTTGGAAGGTTTGTGTCTGGGGATGTCAGGTCAAAATGGGGTCTGGTCTTCTAAGGGTGCCTGGTTGCAATGGCAGGTCTGTGTTTCTTAGGGTGCTGGGTCATGGTAGCAGGGCCTGTACACCACATCCAGGCAGTGATACCAGTCATCTAAAGGCACTGGTTTGGGCTTCTGAGTTGGCCTCATGTCAGGGCATCAGGGCAGGCCAAGTGTGCTGTTCCTCCAAGCAGTGAGGTGGGCTGGATGTACTGCTCAGGAAGGAGGCAGGGTAAGTCAGGTGCTTGGCACATGAAGTCTGAGTGCTCCACTGGTGAAGGCCTTGTTCTGTGTTTGTGAAGGAGGCAGGGCAGAAAAATATATTTTATGCAAAAGGAACAGAAAAAGAAGCTGAGGTAGCAGTACTGATATGAGACATAATAGACATCAAAACAAGGTCACAACAAGAGGCAAATAAGGACATTACATAATGCTAAAGGGATCAATCCAACCAGAGGCTATAGCAATTGTGAACATTTATGCACCCAACATAAGAACACCTACATATTTACAGAAAATCTTTTTTTAAAAATATATGTCTTTATTTTTTTCAGAGAAAGGAAGAGAGAAGTAGAGAGAGAGAGATAGAAACATCAATGATGAGATAGTCATTGATTGGCTGCCTCCTACATGGCCCCCACTGGGGATCAAATCCACTACCCGGGCATGTGCCCTGACTGCTCAACCACTGAGCCATGCTGGCTGAGCTTACAGCCATTTTGATGGACATAAAGGAAGAGATTTACAGTAATGCAGTCATAGTAGATGATTTTAATATCCCATTGACATGAATGGATAGATCTTCCAGACAGAAAAAGATCAACAAGGAAACAGTGGCCTTAAATGACACACTGGATGTAATTAATATCTTCAGAGCATTTCACTCCAAAGAAGCATAATATACATTCTTTTCAAGTGCACATGAAACATTTTCTAGGACAGGCCACATGTTAGGACATAAAACAAGTCTCGATAGATTAAAGAAGATTGAAATCATATCAAGCATCTTCTCTCATCATAATGGTATGAAATTGGAAATCAATCACATGAACAGCACTGAAAAGCATACAAAGACATGGAAGCTAAATAACATGTTACTTAACAACGAACGAGTTAAGAATGAGATCAAGGACAAAAATTAAAAACTACATTGAAAGAAATGAAAATGAGAACATAACAAACCAAAATCTCTAAAACCCAGTAAAATCAGTCCTAAGAGGGAAATTCATACTGTTACAGGCCTCTCTCATGAAACCAGAAAAATCTCAAGTAAACAATCTAACTTTACACTTACAGGAACTAGAAAAAGAACAAGAAACCAAGCCCAAAATTAGTAGAAGAAAGGAAATAATAAAGATCAGAGCAGAAATAAACAAAATAGAGTCTAAAATACAATACAAAAAAATCAATGAAACCAAGAGCTGGTTCTTTGAAAAGATAAACAAGATTGACAAACCTTTAACTAGATTCATTAAGAAAAAATGATAGAGGACTCAAATAAATAAAATCAGAAATGAAAAATGAGAAGTAACAACTGACTACAAAGAAATACAATGGATTGTAATAAAATATTATGAACAACTATATGCCAGCAAATTGGATAATCTGGATGAAATTCATAAATTCCGAGAAACATACAATCTTCCAAAACTGATTCAGGAAGAATCAGAAAATCTGAATAGACAGATTACAACTAATGAAATTGAAGCAGTAATAATAATAATAATAATAATAATAATGATACTCCCAACAAACAAAAGTCTTGGACCAGCTGGCTTCACAGTTGAATTTTAACAAACATTCAAAGAACTAACGCATATTCTTCTCAAACTATACTAAAAAATTCAAGAGGAGAAAAGGCTCCCAAGCTCATTTTATGTTACAAGCTTATCTTTATGCCAAAACCAGATAAAGACTCTATAGAGAAAGAAAATTATAAGCCAGTATCTCTGATGAACATAGATGCTAAAATCCTCAATAAAATATTAGCAAACTGGATTCAGCAATACAATAAATAGCTCATACACCATAATTAACTGGAATTGATTTGGGGGATGCAAAGTTGGTACAATATTCACAAATTAATAAACATGGTACATCATATAAATAAAATGAAAGATAAAAATCGCATGATCATATCAAATAGATGCAAAAAAGCACTTGGTAAAATAGTGTCCATTGATGATAAAAAAGCTCAGCAAAGTGGAAAAGGAGGGAACCTATCTCAATACATTAAAGGCCATATATTAGAAACCCACAGGCAACATCATAGTCAACTTGCAAAAACTAAAAGCGTTTCCCTTAAGATTGAGAACAAAACAGGCATGCCTGCTTTCATCAATCTTATTCAACATAGTACTGGAAGTTCTAGGCACATTATATGACACTTTATATAGAATACCCTAAAGGCCCAACTAAAAAAACTACTAGAACTGATAAATTTAATTCAATAAAGTAGTGGGATACAAAATAAACATTCAGAAATCAATTGCATTTAAAAATGTATTTATTTATCATTTTTAAGATTTTTAAATTGATTTTTAGAGAGAGGGGAAAGGAGAGGGAGATAGAGAAACTGATTTGAGTGCAAAACATTGACTGTCTGTCTACTGCACACCCTGCGCCAAGGATGAAGCCTGCACCCCAGGCATGTGCTGTGACCAAGAATCGAACTGGCAACCTTTTGGTGCATGGGACGACACCCAACCAACTGAGCCACACTGACTATGGCAATCAATTGCTTTTTTACACACCAATAATGAACTATCAGAAAAGGAAACTAAATAAGCTATTTCATATGTAATTGTATTAAAACCATAACTAGGAAAAAAGTTAACCAAGGATGTAGAAGATCTGTACTGGGAAATTTATAAGACATTGAAGAAAGAGCTTGAAGAAGATACAATTAAAAGGAAGCATATACCATGTTCATGGATAGAAAGAATTAACATCATTAAAATGTCCATACACTCAAAGCAATCTATAAATTCAACTCAATTCTTATCAAGATACCAATGCCATATTTCTCAGAACTGGAACAAGTATTCCAATTATTTACATGAAGTGATAAAAGACCCTGAATAATCTTGACAAAGAAGAACAGAGTTGGAGGAATCACACTACCTGATATCAAACTACAGTACAAGATTATAGTAATCAAAACAACATTGTACTGACAAAAAACAGACATATAGATTAATGGAACAGAATACAGAGCCCAGAAGTACACCCAGGCAGTGTAGTCAATATTTGACACAGGAATCAAAAACATACAATGGGGTAAAATAGTCTATTCAATAAATGATGGAAAAATTTGACAGATACATGCAAAAAATGACACTAGACCACATTTTTACACCATACACAAGAATAAACTCCAAATGAATTAAAAATTTAAATCTTAGACTGGAAACTATAAAAACCCTAGACGAAACCATAAGCACTAAAATCTCAGACATTTCTCATAGCAATGTTTTTTCTGTTATATTGTCTCGTCCAAGGAAAACAAAAGAAAAAATAAACAGATGGCACTATGTCAAATTGAAAATTTTTTGCACAGCAAAGGAAACTATCAACAAATGAAAAGACAATCCAATGAATGGGAGAACATATTTGCTGATACATCTGATATGGACTTAATATTTAAAAATTATAAGTAATTTATAAAGCTAAACACTGAAAAATCAAACTATCGAATTAAGAAATGGCCAAAGGACCTGAATAGACACTTCTCTGAAGAGGACATACAGATGACCAATAGACATATGAAAAGATGTTCATGGTCACTAATGATCATAAAAATGCAAATTAAAGTCACAATGAGATATCATGTCTCCTCTGTCAGAATGGTTATCATCAATAAATCAACAAACAAGTGTTGACAAGGATGTGGAGAAAAGGGAACCCTCATGCACTGTTGGTGGGAATGCAGATGGGTGCATTATGGAGTGTCCTCAAAAAATTAAAAATGGAACTACCTTTTGATCCAGTGATCCCACTTCTAGGAATATATCTAAAGGAGCCCAAAACATTAGCTCAAAGAATATATACACCCCTATGTTCATAGCAGCATTATTTACAATAGCCAATATTTCAAACAACGCAACTGCTCATCAGTAGATGAGTGTATAAAAAAAGCTGTGTTACATTTACACAATGGAATGCTACTCAGCCATAAAAATTAAGGTAATCTTATATTTTGTGACAGCATGGATGGACCTGGAGAATATTACGCTAAGTGAAATAAACCAGTCAGAGAAAGACAAGCACTGAATGATTTTACTTATACGTGGAATCCAATGAATAAACTGAACTAACAAGCAAAACAGAAACAGACTCATAAATACAGAGAACAAACTGACAGCTGTCAGAGAGGAAGGGGGAAGGTGAAGGTGAAGAGATTAAGGAAAGAAAAAATAAGTCATAGACAACAGCAAGGTGATTTCCAAAGGGAAAGGTGGGTGGGGAGTGGTAGAAGAGTGTAAATGGGAGATAAATGGTGATGAAAGGAGACTTGATTTGGGGTGGTGAACACAGAGTACAATATACACATGAAGTATTATAGAATTGTATACCTGAAACCTATGTAATTTAACCAATGTCACCCAAATAAATAAAATAAAATAAAATAAAATAAAAAATAAATAAAATGCATATGCTGAAATACCCTCAATGTTATGGTATTATAAAACATGGGGCTTTTTGTGGATGATTAAGTCATGAAGATGAAGCTCTCATAAATGGATTACTGCCCTTATAAGACTCCAGACAGAACTTCTTATAAATTTTATGATTTTGTTTTTATGCACCTAGATTTTTTCTCTTATGATTTATTCTTTGATTCATTGGTGATTTAGATATGTGTTATTTAATTTGCACATATTTGTGAATTTACCAAAGTTCATTTTTTTATTAATGACAAATTTTATTCTCTTGTGGTTGTAGAACATACTATTATGATTTCCTTATTTTAAATTTATTGAGACTTTATATCATAACATTATAGTTTATCCTGGAGAATGTTCCATGTGCATTTTAGATAAATGCATATTCTGCTATTGCTGTATGGGATATTCTATAAGTTGTATGAGTTGGTATATAGTATTTTTCAAGTCTTCTATTTTCTTGTTAATCTCCTATCTAGCTGTTCTATATATAATTGAAAGTGGAGTATTAAAGTTTCCAACTAGTATTGTTGAATTTTCTATTTTTTCAATTCTGTCAGTTTTTGGTTCATCTATTTTGAAGCTTCATTTTTAGGTGCAGATATATTTCTAATGGTTATATCTTCTTGATGGATTAACTCTTTTGTTATTATACAGTATCCTTCTATATCTTTAGTAATAATTTTTGTTTTATCTGTTTTTTTGTTGGTTTGTTTTTAAATTTCTCTTTATTGTTGAAAGTATTAGAGATGTCCCCCATTGATCCTTTCCACCTCACATCCACCCCATTTCCAGGCCTTCCCCATAACAATGTCTGTGTCCATGGGTTATGCTTATAGAAATATAAGTTCTTTGATTAACTTCTCCACACCCATTCCCCCACCCCCACCTTCCCTCTGAGATCTCTCTGTCTGTTCCACGCACCTATATCTCTGGATCTATTTTGCTCATCAGTTTATTTTGTTTATTACATTCCACTTATGAGTGAGATCATGTGGTACTTGTCTTTCTCTGACTGGTTTATTTCGCTAAGCATAATACTCTCCAGTTCCCTCCATAATGTCCCATAGGATAAAATATATTTTTTTTTACAGCTGCATAGTATTCCATGGTGTAATTGTACCACAGTTTTTTTATCCACTCACCTACTGATGTGCACTTGAGAAGTATGTATATTGTGAAGCTTTGGGGTGGAATGTTCTGTAAATGTCAATTAAATCCATCTGATCTAGTGAGTCACTTCAGGTCACTGTTTCCTTGTTAATTTTTTGACTGGAAGACTTATCCAGTGAAATCAATGGGGTGTTAATGTCCCCTAGTATTACTGTCTTGCTGTTGATCTCTCCCTTAAAGTCCTCAAGAAGTTTTTAAAATAAATTTAGGTGCTTCTATATTGGGTGCATATATGATAATCAGGGTTATATCCTCTTGTTGAATTGATCCCCTTAGTATTATGTAGTGACCTTTCATGTCTCTCTTTATGGTCTTCATTTTGAAGTCTAGTTTTTTTTGTGTGTGTTTTTTTCATTTCCATTTGCATGGAAAATTATTTTCTATCCCTTTACTCTCATCCTGTGTCAGTCTTTTGTTTTGAAGTGGGTCTCTTGTAGACAGCATATATTTGGGTCATGTTTTCTTATCCATTCAGCCAAAATACGTCTTTTTATTGGAACATTTAATCCATTTACATTTAAGGTTATTATTGATAGATACTTATCTATTGCCATTTTAATTCTTTATGTCTATGTTTCTCTTTATTTCTACTTCTAATTACAGCAGTTCTGTTAACATTTCCTGCAGTTCTGGTTTTGTGGTGATAAACTCCTTTAGCCTTTTTTTTTTTTTTTTGCTTGGGAAGCTCTTTATTTCACCTTCTATTTTGAATAATAGCCTTGCTGGATAAAGTAGTCTTGGTTTCAGATCTGTTTTGCATTACCTTGAATACTTCATGCCATTCCCTTCTGGCCTGTAGTGTTTCTGATGAGAAGTCAACTGACAGCCTAATGGGAGCTCCTTTGTAGGTAATGGGTTGCTTTCCTCTATCTGCCTTTAATAGTCTCTATTTGTCTTGAGTTTTTGGCATTTTAATTATGATGTGTCTGGGTGTGGGCCTCTTTGGGTTCTTCTGGCTTGGGACTCTCTGTGCATCCTGAACTTGTGTGAATTTTTCCTTCACCAGATTAGGGAAGTTTTTCTGTCATTATTTCTTCAAACAAATTCTCTATCACTTGCTTATTCTCTTCTTCTTCTGGCATTCCTATAATTCAAATATTGTTACTTTTCATGTTGTCCCACAGCTCTCTTAAACTGTCTTCTTGTTTTCTAATTGGTTTTTATTTTTGGATCTCTGTAGTAACTTTTCTACCTTGTTTTCTAATTCACTGATTCAATCCTCAGCTTCCTATAATCTGCTCTTTATTCTTTCCAATGTATTCTTTATTTCTGCTATACCATTCTTCATTTCTGACTGGTCATTTTTCATAGTTTCTATATCTTTTTTCATGCTGTTGAGCATCCTCACAATCAGTATTCTGAGCTCTATATCTGATAGTTTGCTTATCACCATTTCATTTAGTTCTTTTTCTGGAGATTTCTCTTGTTCTTTTATTTGGGGCTTGTTTTTTTGTCTCCCCATTTTTGCTGCCTGTTTGAGTTTGTTTCTATGTATTAGCTAGATATGCTAGGACTCTCAGTCTTTTTGGAGGTTCTCCAGTGCAGGGCAATGGCAGATGCAGTTTGTGACTGGCCCTGAGTACCCTGTTTGGAGCTTTGAATAACCTTTGGCTTGAGGTCTTCTCTGCTGGGGCTGGGTGCAGTTGGACAGGACCAAGATGCACACCAAAGTCTGATTTTCCAAAGCCTGGGTCCAGAAGCAGACCAGGCAAAGACTCAAAGCACTCTGAGGTCTGCCTCTGCCTGCAGGCTAATTAACCTGATTCTCTTAATGAACCTCAGGCTGTAGAAACTCCTCTGGGTAAGGCAAGAGCTTTTTGAGCAGAGTGGGGCAATTACTCCCCTTCCCCAGGCAAAAGCAGAAAATGTCAGCCTGAGAAAGGTGTCCTCTGCAGTATGGTGGAATGACTCAGCACAAAAATCCAGAAGGGTGCCTTCTGATCTCAAACTCCAGAGCATACAAACCTAGGTTCTCCTCACACAGCTCCAGTCCACTCTGTCTTCCCTCTGATGTAGCTTAAGGTGAGGGGCTGCACATGAAACTTTGTGCTTTGGCTCTTTAAGAGGGTGCCTGCATTTTCAGCTGTCTCTCCCTGGCAGACAGAAACTCAGCTGCTTTTCACAGCCAGATATTATGTGTGCAATTTTCTCAGTTCTCATTGCTCTTGGCTGGGAAGCCCAGACTTGGGTTTAGGCTCCAAAGTCCTCAGTGGGAACCCCCCCACAGATGAGACATCCCTCCGGACTTTCAGCTGCTGCCTGTGGGAGCTCAGCCAGCACTCTCATGTCTCCGCACTTCCTACCAGTCTCTATGTGGTCTCCACTTTTTCTCTTTGGTTATGATGGTGCTCTCCAGCTCATCTTCAGTTACAGTTGATTATTTAGGGTGGTTTTTCTATATTTTAGTTGTAATTCCAGTTTGGTCCCTGGAAAGTGTCAGTGTAGCTTCCACTCAATCCGCCACCATCTTTCTGTCTTATCTGTTTTGTCTGGTATTAATATAGTCACTCTAGCTTTCTATTGATTACTGTTTCCCTGGTAGATATTTTTCATCATTTTTACTTTCAACTTATTTTTGCTTTTAAACATAAAGTGTGTCTGTTAGCCCTGGCCGGTGTGTCTCAGTTGGTTGGAGTGTTATCCATGCACTGAACGGTCACAGTTTCAATTCTAAATCAAGGCACATACCTAGGTTGAGGGTTTGATCACAGGTCAGAGCAACCCATAAGTGTGGGAGGCAACCCATCAATGTTTCTCTGTCATGTTGATATTTCCTTTTCACGTCGGTGTTTCCTCTCTCTCTCTTTCTTCCCTCCCTCTTGCTCTAAAATCAATAAAAGAAATAAAAAATAATAAAGTGTGACTGTTAGAAACAGCACATAGTTGCATCATGTTTCTCTTTATCCATTCTGTAAATCTCTGCTTTTCATTGAAGTGTTTAAACCATTTGTGCCTAGCAGGCATGGCTCAGTGGTTGACTGTCGACCTATGAACCAAGAGGTCATGGTTTGACTCCCATTCAGGGCACATGCCCTGATTGCAGGTTTAATCCCCAGTAGGGGGGTATGCAGAAGACAGCCGATCAATGACTTTCTCATCATTGATGTTTCTAACTCTCTCTCCCTCTCCCTTCCTCTCTCTGAAATCAATGAAAACATATGAAAAAAAACCATTTAGGATGGACCTGGAGAATATTAATCTAAGCAAAATAAACCAGTCAGAGAAAGAAAAATATCACATGATCTCACTTATATGTGGAATTTAAGGAACAAAATAAATTGATGAAAAAGAGAGGGCCACAGACATGGTAGCATGAAACAGACTGACAGGTCTCAGAGGGAAGGCGGAAAGGAAGGCAGGAAGATAATGACCAAAGAACTTATAAGCATATATGCACAGCCCATAGACACAGAAAATAGCCAGATGAAGACCTGGAGATGGTTGAGAGACAGGAGGGAGGTGGGTAAAGGGGAGAAAATGGGGGGCATTTGTAATACTATCAACAATAAAATAAATTTAAAAAAATAAAAATGAACATTTGCATTCAATGTATGTACTGATAAAGGTAGGGTTTACATCTGCCATTTTGATATTTGTTTCATATGTATCTTATCTTCTTTTTTGTTCATCTAGTTTTCCATTACTGCCTTCTTTTATACTAAATAGGTAATTTCAGTGTATGATTTTAACTGTCCTGTCCTCTCTTTACTAGTTTTGGGTTATTTTCTTACTTTCTGAAATGGGGATTACACTTCACACCTTAACTTAAAACACTCTACTTCAGATTAATATATACTTAATTTCAATAGTACACAAAAATGCTACTTCTGAGCTCCAACTCCTTTCTGCCCCTTGCATTGGCTGCCAGGCTTCTGGTTTCACTGTGATTGTAAACTGTTGATTTTCAAGGCTACTGTGAAGCTGGAAAGGGGGGATGGTAATAAGGCAAGTAAAAACGCAATGGAGTATGGTGTTATTGAGATTTAGCCTTTTTCTTGAATAAACACTCCTTTAATTTTTGAAAACTTTCAGTTAACTTCCTAAGTTTTAAAAAAACCTAATTCTGATAATTTCTGCTAGTATACTTGTTAATTGTATGGAGAAAAGAATTTCTGATGTTCTTTACTCTGCCTTTATTGATGACATTACTCTTAGTAGCACTGCTTTAAAAAACCGCTTGCCTTGCTCTCTTCATTGTATTAAGAGGAAAAAGTCCAAAATCTTTCACTTTACCTTAAGGCCTACTAAGACCCATCCCCTTCTTATCTTTCTAGCTCCAACACTCCTCTTTTTACTCTCCTCTCAAATGGTGCTATTTTTTTTTCTCCTTCTTCAAAACATCATATTTCCTCTTTTTTGTGAGTCTTTGTACACTGAATTACCCACTACTGGGATGCTCTCCCTTTACCTCTTTTTTACCTGGTTAATTGTAGATATCTTAATAAATCCATTCTTATTAAAAGTCTTCCATCTGTGCACTCTCTTATGAATTAACATTTGTTGTAATTATTTTGGCAGTGTCTGCTTTCTATTAGAATGTAAGCTCAGGAAGGGCATGCCTGTGTTGTTCACAGTTCTTGTCCTCATAAATAGTTTTGAATAAATAGGTGTTATTCCCACTGTCTAGTTGAGGAAATTAAAGCTCAAAGAAGTGAGGTAACTTGTTCAGTGACATTCATTCATGTGGTAAATAGCATGTGGGTATATTTTGAACCCATATTTTATTTCAGAACCAATATTCTTTCTTTTGTGCCAACTGCTTCTATATGGCTTCTATCAAGTAGATGGACTGTAGGTCCTTATGACCTGAAACATGACTCTGTGGGGCAGGAGGAATCCCTACCCTGGCCTGGGTAAAGCAGCTATTAATTTTTCTCAACAACCAAGATTGGAAATGTTCTGCCTGGGCAAAACTGTCATATTAAGAGCATTGAGATAAGAGCTAGCCTCTTACCACATCCTTCCTCCATATCATCACACTTTTTAACAGAGTCAGAGCCAGAGCCAAAAATGGGAGGAAAGAAAAATAGTGTGTGGTCCCAGGATAAGAAAGTCTGTGCCTTTAATGGGGAAAGGCAGGGCATGTGTAGGATTCTTTTGAGGGTAAAAGATGAAGACACAAGTAATACAAGAGAGGGGTATGAGAACTATATAAATTAACTAAGTCAATCAAAGTCAAGTCAGGGGCCTGCTACATTTTGCCTGCCACAGAATGCAGCTGATAGGAGATGCCTCCGGAAGAAAATTCCTGAAAAGATTGATTAATAGCTATTCATGCATATCTTACCTTTTACTTGCACCATAAAGGGAAAACAAACCACAAAATATACTGTGTAAAAGTTAAAGTTAATCCCAACTTTTCCCCACTCTTTATTTTCCTATATCAGTAATTTCCTATAGAAAATACAAACAGATATGAGTTCAACCTCTAGAGATAGTTGAGGTCTCCCTTGTCTCACTTGTAAGGAGAGACCATTGCTCTGTCTGTAGAGTAGCCCACTCTCTATCTCACTGCTTCACAACAAACTGTCTTTCACTTTAACCTCTTGTCTAGCTCATATCTTGAATTCTTTCTTGCAATTCTTCTTGGCTCAGGGTTTGAGTCCCTTCTAGGGATCCACTCCTCTGGTACCACAGGGAAGAAAATGTTCAATCTTTTTTGACCCCTTGCAATAGGGCTTCTGCCTTCATCTCTCTCCACATATATCACTGACATCCTAGTTTAAGATCACAATCCAAATATTCATCTTCCTGCAGCCTCTCACTGACTTAATATTGTTGACAACCCCTTCTCTCTTGGCACTTGATTTTTCTGTGTTGCATGTCATAGCTTCATGTTAACAAATTTTCTTCCCACTTCTTTGCCCATGCATTCTCTGTACTAGTTGGGACTTTCTCTTGCTGTCCCTCAATGTAGTGTTGAAAATGCTCGTTTTGATGCTGGGTAGATGTGAAAAGTGAGGCTGAAGATATGGTTGTTGAAAGTCTGTATACAGAAGAGCTAACCCCCTCTACAGGAAGTAAGTCTCCATTCCTGGTTTCCAGGAGAATGAATTTCCTAAATCTGTCCTCTTCCCACAACTCTAATTGTTGAGTTTAGAAGGAGAAGCCAGGAAGGCAAGCCTAGTTCATTTCACTCTTTTCCTTCTTAGGAGGGTCCTGCCCACAGAGAATGCTGATCTCAGTGGATCTTCACTATACAGCCACCTTAGCAGAATAGGCCTTACTTTTCTGAAGAGGCCTGGGATGGTCCAGCACTTCAGACAAGTGGCCAATCTTCTCTAATTCTGAGCTTCAGTATTAGGAAACTGATTTGGCCTCAAATGTATACCATGTTTTAATTTCAGCTTTATGAGTATAAAGATGATATTTTGTTGATCATATGCCTTTCTCCCTTGTCTTATTTCTCACTTGATTTAGAACTTAGGCAGAAAAGACAGGTACTAGTATTTGAACCATGTCACCCTATCACCCTCCAATAAGTTTTTTATTCTCATCTTCAGAAGTGAGGTGCCTATCATTTGACCCCAAAAAAACTGAAGAATTTTTCTCTAACAAAGTTGACAAACTCCAGAGAAAATACTTCCATATTCTGAAATTTTGAGGTTTCTTAGTATATTGTCTAGCTTACCACCCAATCATCCTAAAATGAAGCATACCTGTCAACACACTGCTCCCGCCAGCTTTCAACCAGATTTTTAAATGTTTATTTTTAAATTATTTCACATTTCCAGAAAAGTTGCAAAAATAGTAAAAGAATTCCTATATACTCTTTACCCACATTCCCAAAAGTGTTAACTATCATTTTACCATATTTGCATTGCCTCATCCTATCTATAGCTATCACCTATTTATCTATATCATTATATATATTATATATATATATATATATATATATATATATATATATATAATTTCAGTCATGATGCTCCTTTACTCTTAAATACTTCAGTGTCAGTTTCTTATGAATGAAGACATTTTCTTATATAAACACAGTACAATTATTAAAATCATGAAATTAACATTGATATGATATTATTATATAATCTATGAACCTTATTCCCATTTTTCCACCTGATTCACTAATATATTTAGAGCAAAATAAAAATAAATTATTTCTCTGGTCCAGGATTCAATACAATCTCCTTTAATTTGGATCAGTTCCCTTGTCTCTCTTTCTCTTTCTTGACATGAGCTTGACCTTTTTTTGAGAGTATAAGCCATCTATTTTGTAGAATGAATATTCCCCACTTTGAGTTTGTCTGATGTTTCCTCAGGATTATATTTGTGTTATGCATTTTTGTCAAGCATACTACAGAGGTGATGTTTTATCCTCCTCAGTGCATCATATCATCAAGTATATGATATTTATTTGTCCCATTGCTGGTAATGTTCACTTTAATCTCCTGGTTAAGGTGGTGTTTGCCAAGTCTGTCCACTCTAAAGTTACTACATTTACCTTTGTAATTAATAACTAGCTTGTGGGGAGATACTTTGAAACTATATAAGCATCTTATTTCTCATCAAACTTTAACCCACTAGTTTCAGCATCAGTTGATGATTCTTGCCTCAGACAATCATTACTACGGTGGTTGTCAAATGACAATTTTCTAATTCCAGCATTACTTTCACATTTATTAGTTGACATTCTGCTATAAGAAAGAGCCTTTCTGTCTCCATCTATGCATTTAATCTTTTATTTATATCAGCATGGACTCAAGGATTCTTTTTTATTCTATGGGTTATATTCTCTTACTTTCATTATTTATTTCGATATTCAAATTGTCCCACATTTGACCAGTACAAGTCCCTTCAAACTAGCTCCTGTGTCCTTTTGACATGTGCCCAACATTCTTTGAGAATGTCTTTACTTTTTGGCACACAAAAATGCTTCAGGTTCATTTGTACTTTTTTTCCCTCTAGCTCTGAAACTAATCATTTCTTCATTTTTAAAACCAATATGGATGGAGTCTTCAGAGGATGGAGCTAGAATAAATGCAGACAAACTCTACTGATACCTTCAAATCCAATATACCATCTAACCATCTTCCTTCCATATTTGTAAATCCCTCCTTTAGCAGTGAATCTTTCAGCTCCCATTTTCCACAATATATTTACTTATGTGTTCAATCCTAGAACACACATAAGGTCATTTTGGAAATAAAAATCATACCACTGTAAAAAGAAAACCAACTAGAGTTTGATATTTTCTTAGATTTCTTTTTTTTCATCTTTAGCCTGAGACTATACAGTCAAAATTCTGTGTCTAAAAGTTACTTGGGTTAGTTCTTTATTTCCCTCTTCAGTGACGTTATGTTATTAATTTAAAATACAGTTTATTTTATTTGTTTGTATTTCATTTTTGGCTTTCCTCCACTCTTGTTGATTTTATTTATTTGTAACCAGATTTTCAATTCCTTATTATAAAATATGAATGGAAAATCAAGAATATCCAGACTTATGAAGAAAGTTTCCAACACTATAGAGAACAGACAGGCAGATAAAGGGACATAAGAGAATCAATCCTAGTAAAACCTTGAAGTTCCAGGATGATGAAAACTGCATCTGGCCTACCGACAAGCCAATTTAGATACAAGCAGGAGGATGATCTGGGGCAGGAGTGTGTTGGAAGAGAACTCTGAATAAAAAGGAACTTGCTAGAGTATCTAACATGCTAGAAAGTTTGAAGAAAATTATTGAGTCTAATGAAAATAGCTTTTGAAAATGAGAGAGCCCGGCCGGGCATGGCTCAGTGGTTGAGCGTTGATCTAGGATCCAGGTGATAGGGGTTTGATTCCTGGTCAGGGCACATGCCTAAGTTGCAGGCTCGGTCCCCCAGTTGAGGGCATGTAGGAGGCTGCTGATCGATGACTCTCTCATCATTGATGTTTCTATTTCTCTCTCTCCCTCTCCTTTCCTCTCTCTGAAATCAATAAAGATATATTTTTTAAAAAATGAGAGAAAGATAAAGGCAATTACAAACAAAAAGTTACACAAGAAAAAACAATTATTATAGTACACTACTTGGCTCTTCAGTGATTAATATTTACAAGGAAACAATGATGTAAAAAGTTTATGGCTTTTCGACTTTTCAAATAAGCATCATTTTGTTACCTCTCTTTTAATAAACATTGTATTGTGCATGGAAGTTAACTTTGGGAATTCCCATCTGCATAACAGCCTCAGCAGCTTCAGCAACATGTGGTTGTTTTTTCCAGAGTAAGCTTCTGGTGGTTCAGAATTTTCAGAATTGTTTGAGCTCACTGCAGGTGAAGTTTGCATTTCCCAACTCCTGCAGTTTATTCTTGAGTTCATATTGTATATTTGAAATAAACAATGATATTACTGTGATTATTAATAAAAGTTCACAAAAAATTGCACTATGTTTCCTTACTGGCCATTATTCTAGTAATTATTAGTAAAAATAAATTTTCATATAGAGGGGGAGGCATGTTAGAAAATGATCCTCCCTTACCCTTTTCTTCAGATTTCCTCCTAACTATTGTCATCTGTACTTTAACTTTTACATTCACATATTGATAACATTTATATCATCTCTACTTTGTTCTATGTCAACATTTGTTTCTTGTGCCAAATTTCCTTCCTGCCTACCTGGAGGAAGAGAGAGTGGTGGTAGGGAATTCCTAGATTAAGAAGTCGGCAGTGAGATCTTTAAAAGCTCAGGCAAGTCACTTGCCCTCCAACCTAGCCAAGAGAAAACCCCTCTCCATTTCCCCAGTATGTTTATTTCAGAATGGATTCTGATGTTCATGACCAGACTCTCTCCCTCCTATACCCCTCTAAACATAAATGCACCCCCCTGGAGGACTGGCTTGGAGGACTGGCTCAGAGGACTAAGAGTGGGCCCCTCAAGGCAGCAGCAGGGCCCAGTAAGGTGAGTTTTCAGGGTACTAAGTCTTGTGTATGTCAGCCCTGAGCAGGGCTAAAAGATTCACTAGACCTTGCCCCAGTTCCATCCTACTGACTTGCCAGCAGATATGTAAATACACCAGGAGATGTGGTACATCTCACAGAAGTGTGACTCCTTTATACCACGTTCTTTTCACATATGCTATCAGTATGTCTCAACATGTGTATTTTTGCTCTTATTTTTATTATTTTTTGCAATTTCAGTCATTTTTTATTTTCAATTACAGTTGATATACATCATTATATTAGTTTCAGGTGTACACCTCAGTGACCAGACATTACATAACTTAATAAGTTATCACCTCAATAAATCCCACACCCATCCAGCACCATGCCTAGTTATTAGAATATTATTGACTATATTCCTTATGCTGTGCTTTACATCTCCATAACTATTCTGTAACAACCAATTTGTACTTATTAATCCCCCTCCCATCTGGCAACCAACAAAAAGTTTTCGGTATCTATGAGCCTGTTTCTGTTCTGCTTGTTCACTTTGTTTGTACATTCAATTGTTGATAGATATGTATTTATTGCCATTTTATTGTTCATATTTTTTATCTTCTTTTTTCTTCTTCATAAAGACTCTTTAACATTTCATCTAATACTGGATTGGAGGTGATGAACTCCTTTAGCTTTTACTTGTCTGAGAAACTCTTTATATGTCCATCGATTCTAAATGACAGCTTTGCAGGATAGAGTAATCTTGGTTGTATGTCCTTGCTTTTCATTGCTTTAAATATTTCTTGCCACTCCCTTCTGGCCTGCAAAGTTTTTGTTGAGAAATCAGCTGGCAGTCTTATGGGAGCTCCCTTGTAGGTTACTAACTGCTTTTCTCTTACTTCTTTTAAGATTCTCCGTTTGTCTTTAACTTTTTGCATTTTAATTATAATGTGTCTTGCTGTGGGCCTCTTTGGGCTCATCTTGTTTGGGACTCTCTGTGCTTCCTGGACTTGTATGCCTATTTCCTTCAGCAAGTTAGGGAAGTTTTTTGGTCATTATTTTCTATCAAATAGGTTTTCAACTTCTTGCTCTTTCTCTTCTCCTTCCAGTACCCCCCTGATGCAAATGTTAGTATGCTAGAAGTTGTCCCAGAGGCTCCTTACACAATCTTCATTTTTTAAATTCTATTTTCTTTTTGCTGTTCTGATTGGGTGTTTTTTGCTTCCTTATATTCCAAATTGCTGATTTGATTCTCATCTTCACCTACTCTACTGTTGATTCCCTGTAAATTATTCTTTATTTCAATTAGTGTATCCTTTATTTCTGACTGGTTCTTTTTTATGCTGTTGAGATTCTCACTAAGTTCCCTGAGCATCCTTATAGTGTTTTGAACTCTGATCTAGTAGATTGCTTGTCTCCATTTTGTTTCATTCTTTTTCTGGAGTTTTGTTCTGTTCTTTCATTTGGGACATGTTTCTTTGTCTCCTCTTTTTGGTCACCTCCTTGTGTTTGTTTCTATATATTAGGTCGAGCTGCTACATCTCCTAGGCTTGGTAGTTTGGCCTAATGTAGTAAGTGTCCTATGGGGTTCAGTAGCACAATCTCCTTGATCACCACAGCTGGGCACTGGAGGTACACCTCCCCATGTGGGCTGTATACCCTTCTGTGGTAATTGAGTCTTGATTGCTGTTGGCACATCAGTGGGAGAGATTTACTCAGGCTGATCAGCTGCAAGGACTGGCTTTGACCACTGACCACAGGCTCCTGACTACCTTGGAGGATTAGCTGTGCAGGGACCCACCACACAGAGCAATACTTACTTCAGCAGGGCTCTGGTACCCATTGAGTGCACCCCTTGAGTGTGTTGCTTGTGGAGGTGGTTGGGTGGTGGTGCTTCAACGTGGTCTGAAGCTGTCCACTGGGTGTTCTGGCTCTGGGGCCTCCCAAGAGGTACAAGCCAAGGTTAGCTACCGCTTATGTTCTGCCCGGAGTCACCAGGCAGTAGCTACAAAGTCATCTGCAGGTGGCTGCTTCTTGTGCTGGGCTTAGAGATGCCCAGACAAGGCCAAGCTTTGAACTAAGGCTGGTTGCTGCTAGTGCTGGGTCTGGAACCACTTAGCAAGAAGTATGAGGCATGCTGAGGCTAGATGCTGCTTGTTTGAGAGATTTTAGAAAAATCTGAAGCCTGAGCCAAGACAGGCCATTCCTATGGTAAAGCCACTGTAAACAGATTGGGTGGGCCCAACAGTTGTGTGAGGTGGAGTCTCAGGGAATCACCAGGGTGGGGAAAACAGTGTGAGTTAGGTTGATGGAGTCTCAGATATGGCCCCTGCCTTCTGGCTCTGTTGGGGGAGGGCTCAGAGAAGGAACAATGTCCTCTGCCAGCACTTCTTTTTGGGAGAAAGCTGCCCCTCCAGCTCTCATCCTGATACCAAACAATTTAGTTCTTCCCCGTATGTCTCTGGTGGCTTTCAAACTGCTGCTCCCATGCTAGAGCTCAGAGGGAGGGAGTCTGAGGAAGTCTGTGCACAGACCCTTTAAGAGGAACTGCCTGGGACTCCAACAACCTCAGCTCCCCTCAACCACAATCCCTGCTGGTTTTGACAGCCAAAAGTTATAAGGACTTCTCTTCCTGGGACTGGAATCCTGAGCTAGGGGGCCTGGTGTAAGGTTACAACCCCTCACTCCTCAGGGGGAGCACCACAGCCAAGATATCCCTCCCAATTTTTATCCCTCATATGTGGGTGTGGGACCAGCCCTTCTGAGTCTCCACCCCTCTTACCAGTCTCCATGGGCTTCTTTAATTTCATAGTTGTAAGATTCCCATTCAGCTAGATTTCAAGTGGCTCTGAATGATGGTTGTTCTGTAGTTTAGTTGTAATTGTGATGTGGTTGTGGGAGGAGGCAAGCACTGCATCTTTGCTCTTATTTTACACATCAGGAAATTGAAGCTGAGAAGTGAATGTGAATGGCAGAACAGATATTACTTCCAAGGCCACCTGAACTTGATTCCAGGCTCCAGAGCCAAAGGGAGATTCATATTCTACAATTTTCTGGAGTTGCCTGTGAGCCCCTGCCACTCTCCTAATATGTGAATTCTTATGCTGTGGTGTAGATCAGGGGGCTTGAGTCTGTGGAGTTGGCTGCAGGCCGGGGTTTTGGATCTGTATCTCTCCTCCTTTCCTCTCTTTCCCCTTTATCAGCCCTGGGCCTGGTTCTTACACTTCAAGGATGAAATCAGGATAGAACAGGTGGCATGGGAAACCAATCATGGAAGAAAGCTGCAAACTGTCCAAAAACTAGCATTCTTCCACTGGTAAGCAAAATGGAATCGTCTGATTTTTACACAAGGTGACATTAAATGTCAAATAATTGACTACAACGTGAAATGCTGTTTTGAAAAATTCAAGATGAAGAATAAAAATGAGACAGGCTCAAATGGATTCCAAATTCCAAAAGATTGGAAAGTGGAAGGCTCTGTGAAGTATATTTATCATTCATTTTCTCCTCCTATGAAGAGCTTTCCAACAATCTTCCCTTCTAATTAATGCTGAGCAAAGAGAAAATACTTTTAAAATATATATATATATCTTTATTGATTTCAGAGAGAGGAAAGGAGAGGGAGAGAGAGAGAGAGATAGAAACATCAATGATGGGAGAGTCATTGATTGAGCCCACAACCGGGGCATATGCTCTGACTGGGAATCGAACCCCGATCGCCTGGATCGTAGGTTGACAATCACTGAGCCATGCCCGGCTGGGCCAAGAAAATACTTTTAAAGTTGCTTCTTATAGTACAGATGGAGTTGCCTGTTTTGTTATGCTAAAGGAATGCCTAAAAGGCCAGAATGGAATTATAGGATAAATCATGTTTCGAATCCATGAGGAGCCCTGGATTTGAGCCCTAGCTCTGCTGTTAATCCTCCTAGTCATTCAGGTCAGTTCTCTCTGGTCCATCTTTTTCTTATTTATTAAATGGGAAAAAATGGGAATGACAGGGGAAAATGTTAAACTAAATGATTCTTAAAGTCCTCTCTGGTTCTTTAGACCATTCCCAGCCTGTCTTTCTCCTCTCAGGAGTATAGTTTCCATGTTACAAAATGGGAATGTTGAACTATATTACCTTGAAAGTCTCTTCCAGTTCTTCCATTTGGTATATGAGATGAGGAGACACTTCTATCTCACCTGTCCTCTCCTCCAGATCACCACACAGGAACCACACTGGATACCCTGTCCTTGAAGTTGAGGGAGTACCCCAGAATAATGAGGTATGCACGTGTCCAGGCAAGGAAGGGAGGAGGAATTATGGCATGGTGGGGAAAATGCAGAATTGAAATGCAGACAGATGGATTCAAATTCCAGTTTCACCATTCTCAGGTGACTTAAAGCAAGTCACATAAACTTTCTGAGCCTTACTTTACTTATTGTCAAAACATGGATATCTTCTCATGGGGTATTGTAAAGACAAACTGAAAGAAGATATGTGAAAGGACTTAGGACAGTGTTCATTACTCTACAAATATCACTTATGGTCAAGTCTAATGATAATCAGTGGGTTCACACTGGTATGATGTCCATTCTGATTGGTCCGAATTTGTGCCACAGCAGTTGCAAAATATTTTGAGTATCACTCCTTGGTGGTTATTACTGTCATTATCCAGGATTTCTAGAAGGTTAGTACTCTCAGAAAAAAAACTGGAAGGCTTTTCTTCCTAAGCCTCAGCCAGCTTGTTCAGATACAGGTAAAGAGCAATTGCTGAGCATGTGTGCTCCTTTGGGCTATGGCGTTATCAGGTGGTTCCTAAGAGATCTAGGTTGAAATATGGCAAACTACGGCCATAGGTGAAGAACCCCTTGAACAGGCAAGTTGAAAAGACATCTAAGGTCACTGAAGACAAGTTGTGGAATGGTTTTCATAGAGATCTTGGTAAATAGAAGTCCCACTTTCTTGTACTTGAGCAAATGTCATGTTTTTCCATGAGGAGATGGACTGACTGCCATGTTCCTCAAACTTAAGTGTGCATAGAAATCACCTAGAGATCTTGTTAAAATGCAGGTTCTGATTCAAAGGTCTGGGATGAGACCTGAGATTTTACATTTCTAACAAGCTCTTAGGTACTTCATAGTGATCATTTTTCCTGAGATGATTACTTCTCTTGGGAACAAAAGACTGACTGCTATACTTTTGATTTTTCTACTACTGTTCAAAGTCAGATCCCAGTAGTCAGGAAAAAAGGACAGGAGTACATGCTGGTCAGAGAAGTGGTGGCATATCTGCAGCATAAATGGACTGAAGACCTCTACTATCCATAGATCCCTCCCCTTTTCTGAGTTTTAAAGGTCCCAACCAGCATGGGCCTAACCAGGACATTCAAAGAAATGGACTATTTACCATCTCTTACCCCAGCTACCTCATTCATTCACTAACCATCTAACCTAACCATCCATTCATTAAATAAACATTTACTAAGTCTCTTCTCTCTATGAAACCTTGTGCTGAGCACGTTCATTCAGAAATGTATCATATGTAGCTTCATCCTCAAGGTGGATCACAGTGTAATGGGAGAGACAGACACATAGATAAATTGCAATTATAGTAAAATATGAAGGGGATAAAACATATTCATGAAGGAGGGATGTTCATCATTTCTGGGTATAGATTGATGGTTAGAAAAGCTTCATAAGGAAGAAGGTGACATTTAAGATGAGACTGAGTGTATGAGTACTTGTCATGCAGATATGGTGGAGAATGTATTCCAGAAAAAGAAACCGGCAGGCACAAAAAAATGTACTAGTGTGTTCATGCAACTATAAATTGTTGAATACGGTGTCTATTAGTTAGGATACTTTTAATTGCAAGTATCCTAGTAAAAGTATCCAAGTAAAAGTATCATGAACACATGAACATTAATTAGTTTATTATTTCACATGATAAGAAGCCCAGAGCAAGGTGGTTCCCAGGTAGGTTCAGTGGTTGAATGTTGTCATCAAAGACCCAGAGGCTTTCTTATCCTTCTGCTCTATCATCCTTAGTTTGTCAATAACATCTCTCTTCTGGGTTGCAAAATGGTTATTGTCAAATGTAGACATAACCATGTCCAGTGAAGGGCAAGAGAAACACTTTATACCACATGTCCTTTTGGTAGGCAGGAAATCCTTTCCCTGAAGGTCTCCTTGAGACATCCCTTTCAGTCGCCTGCCAATGCCCTAAATGCAAGGGAGGCTAGGAAGGTGAGTATATGGCATTTTTAGCTTCTATAGTGAGAGGCTCAGTCACAAGAAAAGGATGGCAGCATAAAGAGCCTAAAGAAGGGATGACAGAAAAAAAGCCTAAAGAAGGCTTTATATACCTGGCTAAGAATTTTGCATTTTCTCCTACAGGTTATTTGGGAGAAATTGGATCAGAGGAGTGACATAATCAAATCTGCATTTTGGAAAGATTGCATTGCTATATACATACATATGTATGGAAATATGCAGAAGAAGCCTGGAATGATAGTTGTCAGCTGATACTAATGATCATCTCTGAGGAGGGGAGTAGGATTGGTGGAGATGAAGGGGGTATGCTCTTTTTACTCTTTAGCCGTGGTTCTCAACAAGGAGTGGTTCTGCCCTCCAGAGGATATTTCTCAATATCTCCAGATGTTTTTTAGTTGTCAAAACTGGCAGAGTGCTACTGGCAATTAGTGGACAGAGGCCAAGGATATTACTAAACATCCTACAATGCATGGGACATCTCCCCCAGCAAAGAAGAATGTAACCCAAAATGTCACTAGTGTAGAAGCTGGAAGAGTACAGTCATAAGCTTCTTTATTGTTTAGACTGTTTACTGCAAAACCATATTCATGTAGTATTTATATTTTAAAACATTTTAAAAACATTATTGCATAAACCACAATTTATAAGCGATGTTGCAAAGCACTTGGAAGGATGGAGACTGGAGGCAGAGAGACTGGGTAGGAAACTGTTGCAATATTTAATTCAATGATTCTCATTTTTTTTTCTTTTTCCTCCCTTCCTACCTTTTTTCTTTCTCCCTCTTTCTTTTTTTGGACAATAGGAACCCTTTATTCTAATGGCATTTTCCTGGATCTCAGTATACAAATCAAGGAATCAATCAGCACTGCTCTGGTTGAATCAGTAGTGGGATCAAGAGCCCTAGCTTTTGACGCTGTCCTTCTCTCATGGTGGCTGACATACTTTCACTGAGAACTTTGAACCCCTCCCCTAGAGTAGAAGCTGAGGCCTGACCCAGGCCAAAGAGAGAAAGAATGGAGAGGCTGAGAAGATTCAAGAGTTAGGTGTATGTAATATGCTTGCTAGACCAGTCATGATAATAACTCACATAGCCAATTACAAACTGTTAGAATTTTTTGAGTAAAAAGGGGCATTTTTGAACCATTTCTAATTTGTAACAAATAACTCCCTTACCATTAATATCAAGTAAAGGGGAAAAATAGACAAACCAAGACAGAGCAGCAGATGGAACTGATGAAACACAATGGTTGAATATTAGAATGAGAGAGAGAGAGAAAGCATGGAGGATTCCCAGGTTTCTGGCTGAGATTACTGTGTGTGTGTGTGTGTGTGTGGGAGGGTGCTAGTCATTAAGGTGAGGAATACATCCATACAGAGGTGTTGAATTGGCAACTGGATATGTACAGAGGTCTGGCATTAAAAAAAAAAAAAAAAAGGTTGGAAGTCATCAGCACATAAATGGTGGCTGAAACCGTGAAAATGAATGATTTCATCTGGGGAGAGGAGAGTTTGCCTAGAATAGAACTTTAGAAAAAAACAGTGGTGAGGGAATAAGCAGGCAAAGAGGTCTCTCTGTAGGAGAGGGGGAAGAGGTGAAGCAGAAGCAGAAGGGGAGAATAAGGAGGATTAGGAGTCTTCAACACATAGAAATGTTTTAAGAAAGAGAAAGTAATCAGTCAAATGGAGTGGAGATGTCAAATAAGAAAATTACTAAAAAGTGAGCTGCTTTGGTTTCTCTCTTGGGGCTCTTTCACAGTGCTGGCTATAAATGCTGTGAGAATGAAAAACCAGGACTCTTTGTGTTAGAAATTGAGCCCAAACCCCAGTTCATTTAAAAGTAGCTTAGGCAAAAAGTGTAATGTGTAGGGTTGAACAACTAAACCTCAGGAGGGGTGAGGATACAGCTGGGCGTCAGCAACAACTGGAACCAAGGCCTTGAACACTGCCAGGACTTGAATCCAGCTGGATCTCACTAATCAGCTTTTCTCTGCCTGTCATCTTCAGTATCGCCTACTGCCAACTGGTCCCCTTTACAAGATAGCATAACCTCTGTGCCTTTTGTAACCAGACAGTGACTGAATCCCTTTATAAAAGTTAATTCAATGGTCCAGGCTTAGGTCAACCAGCCATCCCTGGACCTGTCTCTGGGTCAATAAGCTATGGTCAGGAAGTATGTTTCTGAGAGTAGTGGTAGCATTGGGTATCTAAAAATATGATGGATTTTATTTTAAAATGGAGGATGGAGCATTTATCAGAAGAAGGGAGAGAATTGCTGAGCAGACAGAACAACTGAACATGAGAGATTAGTGAGCAGTCCCTGAGGTCTTTGAGCTCCTGAGACTTCACATGTCTCTTCCCATTGCTCCTCCATCCTTTTCCCAATGGACACACATCTGCACACAGACATGGGCACAGGAGGTCATGTTGTATCTCTAAGGCCTGCTTGTCCTGCCCTCACTCTTGTATCCCCCCCCTTTTTTTTTAATCCTCACCCGAGGATATTTTTTTTCATTACTTTTCAGAGAGATTGGAAGGGGAAGAGAGAGAGAGAGAAACATTGATGTGAGAGAGACACATCGGTTGGTTACCTTCTGCACCGCCCCGACCAGGGCTGGGGACCAAGCCTGCAACTGAGGTACTTGCCCTTAGCTGCAATTGAACCCAGACCCTTTAGTTGGCACGCCAACACTCTAACCACTGAGCCAAACTGACTAGGGCACTCCTGTATCCTTTGATATCTATACTCCAAATGCCAAGGAGAGGGACTAAATGACATATTCTTTACACTCCCAGATCAAGTCCCTCTCCTCCTGAGGACGTCTCCCTGTGGGGAAGCTGTCAGTTTCCCTCTTCACTAGGGCCCAGATTACTGCAGCTTGGTCTCCTTCTCTGAGGACCTCAGCTTAGCCAAAGGAACCCATCCCATCTCAATACTGTGACAAAGTGCTCAAAGTTGATGCTAAAATGGAGTGACCTGTCAGACAATTAGGATCTACTGGAATGCCTAATTCCAAATTAGAGGATTCTAGAAGAAAATGTAATGGAATCTACATTTTATAGTAAAAACACATTTCCATAGTGTTTTACAACTCACAAAGAACATTTCACATGAATTAACTTATTTAATCCTCAGAGTTAAGAAGAGCTGAAGTCCAGTGAGAAAAGTATGGCATTGTATCTAATCGTTTGTGTATTTAAAAATCACTTGTGAATTTTGCATTTAATTTAACTGTTTACCTTTTCGAGGTTGATGTTAAAGCCAAGCTGCTTTCATAAAGAATTCCATTTTTATGAAAAAAGTGTAAATGAGTTGAAAACCACAACATTCTAGTCTTAGTTAACCTCTGCCATAGCCAGCTGAGCTGTTCAGACCAGGTTAAACACCCCCTTCCATTTGCATGGCACTTTACAGATCCCGAATACTTTCATACCCATCCTATCATTTGATCTTAAAAATAACTCTAGCAGGTGGGCAGAACAGAGATTGTTATCCAGATTTTTCAGAAGGGGAAACCGCAGCAGGGAGTGATGCAGAGGTTTGTCCAAGATCACTCAGCTATAAGGGGCTGAACTAGGACAAGGTGCTCACATTTGATGCTAAAATGGCCTGACCTGCCAGACAATTAGGTACGTCTGCTGCCTCTCAGCCTCTAGCCCCTCCCCTTCCAATACAAATATCTGTTTTGTTTCTGAGACTAGATTGCGAGCTCTTTGAGGGCAGGGTTGTGTCTTATTCATCTTGAGTAAGTCCACAGTAGCTTATTCTCCAAAAATTGCTGACTGCCTGATTTTCTGAATGGGGCCCAGATTTACCCTCATCTGAAAGCCTAGGGGCTCACTGCTAGTAAGTTCTAGGAATTTATGAGAAAACTAGCCTCTCCACGCATTGCTTGGCCTTGCCACCAGGAGTCAGCACTGGAGCCCAGAGCCCAGGGCGGTGGGGAGCATGCATGAAAAAGAGGAAGGTAAACTTGAGCTTCTATTCTTAATGGCTAGTAAAGGAACTCCCATTGCTCATGAAAAGAACCAGCCCACCACTTGCACTGAGACCTGGCCTTGGTAGGATGTGGTAGAACCCAGGGCTTGGTGAGATGTGGGCTGGAGGGTGAGGAGGCAGAGTTGGACAGTAGTAGGAAGCCTGGCCTGGCATAGAAAGACCGAGGCTCCTGTTCCAGCCCTGGTGCTTTGATCTGCTGTGTGACTTGAGGCAGACACTTTTTATTCTCCTCAGTTTCCCTATCTGTTACATAGGAGGTTAAGCCAGAGTGTTAGTTCATAAACAGGCTTGTTTATCAGTATAATCTGAGAAGCTTATTTCAAAACTCACAAGCCCCAAGATCCCCACTCCAAATCTACCGAAACATTGGTGCAGAATCTCCAGAAGGTGGTTCAGCCATTTTGTCTCTGAAGACAGCTCCCAAGCTGATTCCTCTGCATATCCCTGGTGTGAGAACTGCTGGTCTGGATTGTTGCTAAGTGCTCTGCTAGCAATGTAGCCCCTGCCTCTTCACAGGCAGTCTTTGGCAAGGGGGTTCACACGGTACCTTCTGAGCCTACCTTCAAGCTCTTCTCTTACTCTATTCCCAGGAGTGACACTGGCTATCTAGGGAGGGTCCTTTGACACTGTCCTCTCTAATCACACCCTGGCTCTGTGACCTTGCTGGGTGGAAGGCACAGGGCTTCAGAAGTACCACTTCCTCTGCATGTGGGCAGCACACCCCAGGCTATCTGCTCTGCCTTCTTCTCTGGAAGTGTCCTTTGTATAAAAGAGAACTTCAGAAGGAAGTTCTGGGAAGGAACCATCACAGGACTTGCAGGGGGAAGGGAAACATCTATGAGACAGGAGCTTGGAGAAAGGGGTCTTTAATGAGACAGAAAGAAAAAGGCAAAGAGCAGACTTTCTTGGCACTAAGAGTGTGAACCACTCCTCCCATCTGGGCAGTCATTAACCACTTTATATTTTGAGCCTCAACAGCAGCCCTTGGAGGTAGGGGCCATTATCTCCAGGTCTCCAGACCCCACTTCCCTGACTACTCTAGCTAAAGTAGCCCCACCCTATACCCTATCATTTTCATCTCCTTCCCCATATTTTTATAGCCCTTATCACTTGTTTGACATTTTATATTGTTGTGTATTGATTTGATTACTTGTCTATTGTTTGTCTTCCCCACTAGAATGTAAACTTCAAGAGGGTAGGGACTGTGTTTGTCTCATTCACTATTGAAACCCCAGTGGTTAGAAGAGTGTCTAGCATATGATGAGAGCTCAGTAAATATTTGTCTAATGGATAAATGAAATCTATAAATGGGGAAATTACGATCCACAAAGAACAGATTTTCCCAAATCACACAGCTAGTCAGTCACTGCTTTGGACAGGATTAGATCCCATGTCCCTCTTTCTTCTGATTCCCAGGACAAGGCTCTCTCTGCTTCCACAGAGTCAGAGTGGCTGCACAGTGCTTAGCTTGAAAACCACTCAGATGATTTGGGGGCCAGGACTCTAAAAGAGGGGCATTGGGCTTGGTGGTTAGGGTGGATGGCAATCACTGCAATCTTTTTTTCTTTTTATCCTCACTTGAGGATATTTTTCTATTGCTTTTTCAGAGAGAGTGGAAGGGGAAGAGAGAGAGAGAGAAACATCGATGTGAGAGAGACATATTGATTGGTTTCCTCCCTCTCACGTGCCAACCAGGGCCAGGGGTTGAGCCTGCATCTGAGGTAATGTATCCTTGGCCAGAATCAAACCCAGGAACCTTCAGTCCGCAGACCAATGCTCTAACCACTGAGCAAAACTGGCTAGGGCAATCACTGCAATCTTGAAAACAGCTAGTTTGCCTGATACAGAGGTAAGCTCTGGCTTTAGCCTTAAAATGAACCCTTTAACTTAGCCAGATAGTATCCCTCCTCACAGTGTTCCGGAGGACTGGGTGAGAGCGTGGATGATGACCAACTCTTGCCTACCCGTGGAGACACTTCTGCTAACTGCAGTTGGCACAACAAAAATAGCTAAAGCTTGTTTATTATTATTATCCCCATGAACCTCCTTGTGAGAGGCTGTTGAGCATGAGAGTCACTTATTCAGGTTTAAGAAACAGTCAACTAGGATTAGAAAGCTGGCTCTACCACTTACCACTTGTATGACCTTACGCAGACATCTCTGAACCGCCTCCATTTCCCCATCTCTACCTATCACATAAGGTTACTGGGAGGGTTAAATGAAATAATCCATGAAAAGTGTTTAGAGGAGTGTCTGGCACAAAGTAAGTACTTAATCCATGTGAGCCATGATTGTGGTTATTTTGTTACAAAATTCATTATTATACTTCCTTATTATTATTGTTCTATTGTTATTTACTTTATTTCACCATCCTCATCATTGTTATTATTATTTTTTTACTTTTCTTTCTTCTCTTTCCCTATATTATATGCATTTTTTTCCCTCCTACCCTAAGGATTGCTGGCAGATGGGGAAATGGAGGCACAGACACCAAGCAGCGGCTTGTCCCTGGTCTCATAATTCACCAAGTCACCATGAAGGCCACAGCTTCCCAGCTCAGGGCTTGCATTTGTTGAGCCTGGGCTGCGGGGGAAGCCTTCTTGCCACTACAGCAGGGTTTGAGCTGCACTGTACAAGCTGAGTTGTGTCAAGCGCAGGGAGGCAGACACTTCTGGGCTGAACTTAGCACTGTGAGAGGTCTATTATTTAAAGTTGCCTGGGACCTAGCCACTTCTGGTCTCCTTTCCCCATAACCTTCTGACCCCACTTGCAGGCCCAGCCCATGCCTGGCACCCATCTTGACACTGGGAGGCACCAGGCCCACCTGTTGGCCTCAACATCATACCCATTCTATAGCCTGGCCCTGACCCTGTGCCCTGTGCCCTGTGCCTTGGTTCAAATCAATAGGCTTTGACTGGTAACAGTGATCAAGTTTCCACTTTGTCCGCCGCAGCTCTGATCCTTGGTACCATCTTTGGTGACCTGATTGCTGAGTCCTGCCTTGCCTTTGTTGATCCCTTCTCGGACTAGAGTTAAGGCCTTTTTCCATGTTGGAATCCTGCTGCCACAGGCCCAGCTGCCCCCAAGAGTGCTTGTCATCACTTACCCCCACGCTTTTTGTCAGTTGCCATGCCCTCCCCCAAAACATTGTGTGAGGCTAACGACCCACTCTCCTGGGTGTCCACTTCTGGCTGTCACCTCAGCTCTCCAGAAAGCCTATTCTGCTTGCCTTACTGCAGGTATAGCATGGCTTATCCCATAGTGCCTGTCCAGGTCCTGTCATTTTTCAGTGCATCCAGGTTTACTTCAACAAACTGTGGACCTAATCCTCTGAAAACGAATCTGACCTCACCTACCAAGCCAGGTGAGAAAGTTCCCAAGCATTAGCTGCCACTAACCCAGAGTCTCCTTGAGCTCCTCCCACAGGCCATCCAGGGGCTTTAGGAGGAGGTCTCCACTGTGTCTTTGGCGCAGACCTTGTTTTGACCCAGTTTGTTTCTTTTGCATTGTTTCTCAGCCTCCTTTCCCCCATCTCTGACATATTCTCCCTTTCCCTCTCCTTCCTTGCTGCCACTTAGCCCTCCCAAACTCTATCAGACCTGTGAGAGCCAAGACACCAGCCTGTCTTCCAGAGCATTTGGAGATACCATTTCATGCAGAAAATTGTTCATGTGCATTATCAGCCTGACAATCCTGCTGATAATCGGATGCCCACAGGATTCAGCCCTCAGTTGCCACCACTTCCAGTGAGGCCCCATCAAGTCAGCTGGGGTTCTAAGGGGCCCTCACACTTAAGATTGGAGACCAAAGCCTCCCAAGAGAAGTGGAGTGGGTTGGCCCAAGGTGGGGGCCGCTGGGCCTGGCTAGTAAACATAGCAGAGTTTGGCCCTTGGGGATCTCATATTCCCTGCCCTTCCTCTAATTCTCAGCACACCAGGATGGCTGGTGTAGGACCACAGGAACTAAGAGGTGCTGAACTAACCTATGGGCAGGGGCACTGTGGTCCTGAGCTAGGAATTCTGTTTCCCATCCAGATCCCGGTGACGGATAGACTAGACTTTACAACAGCAGGAATTTCACTTCTCCAAGAGGCATCAAATGTATTTTCTGGAGGTCACATTCAGGCCTGCCTCTGTTTCTGTCTGCTTGCTTTTATGGTCCTGTGACACACACAGTCTCAATTCCATCTCCCAGCCACCCCTGGGCTCCTCCTTTGGGCAGGAAGAAATCCCTGCCAAGGTAAGGGGCATTTTGCAGCAAAGAAGTGATTAGCTCTCTCTCATCTACCAGAACTCCCCATAGTGTGGGCATTTAATATGGTAGTATTCTGTCTCTGGGAGAGGAATGGAAGAGGACTTCCAAAGTCTTCTGTGTTGGGGCTCCTGTTGAAGAAACCCGGAGGACAGAAGGGGCTCAGAGATTTCAAAGTATAAAGGTATATACTGCCTCTCCAGCATTATCAAATTTTGGATTGGTCACAAGGAACATGGGAGCTAGAAGGACCCTCAGAGCCACCCACCAATTGGTTTCCAAACCTAGCTATTCACCAGAATCACCAGAGAATCAAACTATACCTCTTAAGGTTCTGATTCAGGAGGAGCTTGGCAATATAGATCTTAAAATATAGGCAATATATATTTTAAAATATAGATGTACAGCCAGTGGTCTAGTTCAGTGCCCTCACATTACAGATGGGAGAAACTAAGGCTCAGAGAGGGATGATTTAAAGGTCATATGGAAACTACCTAACCTGACAAGATCTGGTTCTAGTCTACCTTTTCTAGTATCTCATTTATATATCCTTAGGGCTGCTGTATAAAATACAGGATGGCAGCTAAATTTGAATTTCAGGCATATTTACACTAAAAAAATTATTCATTGTCTGTCTGAATTTCAAATTTAACTGAGCATCCTGTACTTATATTTGCTCAGTCTGGCAACTCTATGCACCTTACACAGATCAACTGAATGAACAGTCACATGTAATTTCTGAATTCCTACTTTTTGGCCTTTATTTATGCTGTTCCCTCTGTCTGAAATAATCATCCTATTATTTCCCCTAAATCCTGCCTATTCTTCAACTTGAATGCCTCCTCTCAAGCTTTCTTACCCTTTGAGCTGACCTTATTCTAGCCTTTGATAACAGTTTCTTTGTCTCTGTACTTCCACTTCCTCATGCGCTATCTGGGATCAGAGTTCTTTATCTACTTGGCTTAACTCTCCTGTGGAGCATAAATCAGCCCCTTGCCAAGGCAGAGACCATATCTGAGTAGAGAGTAAAGTGTAAAAGCATGGGCTCTGGAGTCAGATGAGTTTTGTTTGATTTCAGCTCTTCCACTTACTAGCTATGTGACCTTGGGAAAGATTTTTCCACCTCTTTGGGACTCAGTTTTCTCATCTGTAAAATGGGAATTATAAGAGTAATTTCTGCATAGGGTTGTGGTAAAAACTAAATGAGATAAAACTTTGAGAGTCTTTAGGACAGAGCAAGTATACGCAAAATGTTCAGTAAATGTTAATTATTGTTGTAAATCATTGTCTCTGTACCCTCAAGGTTAAGCACTGAGTAGTGATCAGTAAAGTCTACTCAGTGAATGAATGAGTGAATGAATGAAGAAATGAATACATGAGTACAAGTAAAAGGCCTGGATATAAGATCCTGTGCCTTGTTACAGAAAGTGCTAGAAGTTTGTGTGAGTGGCTTAGTATTGAAAATACATGTGTACTGGAGAAGCATGTTTCCTTGGGAGAAAGTTTCTGCTCTCAAGGAGCTGTATATAATATATTATTCCTCTCCGGGGGAGTAAATTGCTGTTAGGAGGTTGCTACACAAATGTTTGTGTCATTGGAGCACTTCTATGTTTCTATTCTCTGCAGAAATTATTGGAATTGGAAATCTAGACTTGTTCCTTTCACTCTGTCTCTGTCCTGTGGACTGCTAAGAAACTCTCTCCCTCTGTTATAGTGGAATTAATTGATTGAAAGATTGGTAAATACTTGGAGACCAAGAAAAATATTAAAAAGATGACAGACAACAGATTGGTGGTTAGCAGAGGGGAAGAGGGTGGGGGTGGCAAAATGAGTAAATGGTGTCAAATGTATGGTGAGGGATGGAAAGTAGACTTTCGGTGGTGATCATACTATAATGCATACAGATATTGAATTATAATGTACACTCAAAACTTATGTAATATATAACCAATGTTATCCCAATGAAAAGAAAAGAAAAAGAAAAAATGAAATACAAGTGCCAAGTTCTGTTCAGGTTTACTTTTCTGATTCCTCACTGTTACCTCCTGTCCCTTCCTGCCGAACAAATGAAGTAGTCAAGGGTTTCTTGGGTCCATGGCATTCATCAAAATGAACAGGTAGAGATTGAAATAAAAGGAAGTGAGACAGGTGGTTTTGTAGTGCAATGAGATATATTATTCTCATCTGAAATCACTTATGCTTTTGTTGAAGCAATGCACCCAGCATATTGCCTGATATATAGAAGCTGTCAAATAAATATTTGTTGAATGAATGACTGGACATTGTTGAATGAAAGTCAGAGTATAATAAACACATACATATATAAATTGTGGGGTTTTTTAATAAAATAAATGTGGACTAAATCTTTTACACCTTCTTTCTGCCCATCATGTTCCTGGTTCAACTTGGAAAAGTGACTGATTAGGCTCTGCCACAGGAACCCTGAAGTTTGGTGCAAGTACCATTTATAATCACCTCTGTTTGGCTCTTAAGGCTTATAGAAACATGAAAAATTAGGCCAACATTTCCCTTGTATACATCTAATGACAGGAAGATCACTACTTTATAATCTTTGCTATGCTCTTGTCTTATGCTATCATCTTTGAATGATCTGAAAGCCCTTACTACTGCATCAATGACAGATCTGGTACTAGAACCCAAACCTCTCTATAACCTGGAGAAGAGTACTCTCCACTGTGTTGTCCTTGGAACTATAAAGCTATATTTATTCAAAGATGGTGGGAGAAGAATTTTTCTAGGAAGCAGGGCTCCAAGTGTGAACTCTGTCGTTGACTTGCTGTGTCAAATTGGGTAACCCCTTTCATTACATTCCCTTTTTGCACAATGAGGGGGTTTCAAACTGGATGCTCTGCAAGACTCTTCCAGTTCATCTGTTCCAGGATTCTCTAGTGAAGGCTAATTAAGATCTTGTAATACAGGGGTTCTCAAAGTTTGACCCAACAATCTCTAGGGGTCCCTTAGACCCTTCTCAAACTACATATCTGTGGGAGGCAGGATTTTATTCATATCACAACAAACTGAATGCAGAGCAGCTGTCAGAATTCAGCTTCTATTAAGCCAGACATTAAAGAGAATTGCAAAAAAGGTAAAAGCATACAACTCTTCTCAGTAAATTTATTTTTGTTATAGAAAATATTGTTATTCTTTATAAAATATATTAAAATATGCTGTAAAATATGTCACTTATGTTAACATGTCAACTTTTTAAGCATTTAAAAAATAAATGAAGGAGTGAATCAATACCCTTTAAATGTCTCCATCTTAATATCTAATATGATAAATTACTATAGATATAACCCACACACATAAAAACTCTTTGGCCTTTAACAACTTTTAATACTTGTAAAGGGATCCTGAGGGCAAAAAGTTTGAGAACTGCTGTTCTATAGGTCTCTGACTTCCTGTCTCATTCTGTACAGCCTTGTCCCTCCAAAAGTCCCAAGTGGGATCTGTTCAATATGTGACAGAGGGATGGACACAATTACCTTGGGAGGGAGGGCATTCTTCCTAACTCATGGGTCTCAGCCATACTGGGCTTCTCCTCTCCTTCACCTGGGTTCCTTGGTATAGACTGTGACTCAGACCTTAGAAAAGGCACACTATCTCAAATAGTGCCAGTTCCCGGGTGGGGAAATAAAACAGCTGGTCAAGTGCAGGTTAATGTGATCGCCTTCCTACTTGTATGCCCACAGGTTCCTAGCCCCTTCTGGTTCCACCTGCCTTAATTAATACACTATACCCCAGAACTTCCAATCCCCCAAACCTTTCCTGACCCCTACCACCAGAAAAAAGGAGGCTACATGCCTACTATGCTGCTCATGGAAGGCCTTGGGTGTGAGGCCAGGGAGGCCCTCCCAGATTTAGAGCCACCATGGAGTGTAGGGGATGGAAGGAGAAAAGAAAGGAGTAAGGATTTGTGTTCACTGAAAGAACCCACTACATGTCATATTCTTCATGTCCTTTCTTTAATGACAAGCCTGGGAGGTGAGTAGGGATCTTCATCTTCATCCTCATGTTACAGCCAGGGATACTGAGGTTAGGTGCCAGAAATAAAGAGTCTTGCCTAGAGTGTTTACACAGCCAAAAATTATCTGGGATTGGATTTGAACTCAGGTCTAGATGATGCTAAATCAATGCTCTTCCTGCCTTACCAGCTGCAGGGAGAGTCAGGAGCATCCAGGACAGGAAGGGGGAGCAGGTACTAACTTTGATTGAACACTATTTGTCAAGCATAGCAAGTGTGAATGCATCATCTCAATGACTCTTAACAGTAGTCCCCTTACGTAGGCAGCAAACCCACAGTTTACAGAAGAAGAAACAGACTTTGAGAAGTGAAGTGGCTTTCCTAAGGACACACGGCTAGAAGGTAGCAGAACCAACATTCAAATCTAAGTCTGTGTGGTCCCAGAACCTCAGCTTCTTCAATAATAACAAATAACATTTATTGAGAATACTTTGTGTCAGGCACTGTAATAAATGCTTTAACTCTTTCAACTCTTTCAATTTAAACTTTCCAACAAGGTAGGTACTCTGATTATCTGGCTGTGGGGGAAGAGGGCATATGCTCAAAAGAGGGAACACTGCTCTGCTCTGGATCTTTGTATTACTCCCCTGCCACATGCAGAGAGCTTCGCCTTATAAGCCTGGAGGCAGTTGGAGGTGGGTGGGAAGGAGCCATTGCCTTACTGCTGGATTGACTCTCATCCTGACAGGGTGCCATAGAATGGGATAGAGAAAAGGGGAGAGATCAGTTATTGTAATCTACCCAGGATACAAATAGGAAAACTGAGGGCCACAAAGTAAGTTGTAAGCTGAACTGGAGGGATATTTACAAATCCCCGGGACAAATCTCTGGACAGAAGCACTGACGAGGAAAGTCATCAAAGCCAGTCATAGGTGTGCTCAAAGCAGGCTTTGTACCTTCTAGGGTCCTAGCATTTGGCCCCTTGTCTGACCACCTCAGGTCTCTGAAAGGGAAGTGAGGCCATGGGGAGTAAGTTATTCTGGGCCTCATGATGACATGTGCCCCCAGAGACCCAAGCCTGGCCTTTTGCCCTGGGGTCTCTGGGAGCCTTCTGGCTGCCAGCCATGGCACTCTGCCTGTGGAGCCTTGGGAGAGGAGGAATCACTGCTTCTTAATGGCTTCCTGCCCAGAAAATCTTTAGAACTGCTTACTGCTAACTCTTTTCACTGAAAGAACTGATTTCGGTGCATCCAGAGTGTTCAGGTTCAGATACCAGGCTAACCTTCTGGATCTGGAGGGGTCTGAGCATAAGAGTGACTAAAGGAGGAAAGATATCATATCCTCAGAAGATGTTCACAAAAGGACATACACCCAGGCTATCTGAGCTGGAAGAGAGCTGTGATGCCCTGAGTCAGGGGGATGGGGGAAATGGCCATTGAGAGCTCAGATTCTCATTGGGGCATTACCTGACTTCCTGTGGATTCCCAGGGCAGCACAGGAGTTCTGAAAGGAGCTGTGATTGTTGGCCAGAATGGAGGTTTTTCCAGACTTACCCTGTCTTTAACCCCAAATAGGAGTCAAACAATAATAGACTTGAGACAGAGACTTGTGACCCTGCCTTTCATTATATAGCCAGGAAAACTGAGGCCCAGAATAGAAGGGGACTCTTGGAGGTGCCAGAGTGAGCTGTGATTTCTGACTTTAGAGCAGGGTTGGAGAGTGATCCCATAATACAGGGCCCAGAGCTTCCAATCTGAGGTTTCCTAAGGCCACAGCTTTTCCCCATCCACCGGCTGCCTTCACACCTGCTTGGGGCCTGCCCATGTTGAGGGCTCTCCTCCCTGGGCCTTTTTCCTTGGCACTTTTTTACACAGCACTTGTGTGGTCTTGATTGTACCCAGAGGCCCCCAGGGAGAACTGATGTGTCACTGAGCAGAAGGCAAGCAGACAGGCATGCTGGCATGCAAGTGACTGGCCTGGAGAATGAGCAAGCAAACGGGCTGGACACTCCAAGCTTGGGAACTATAATGTTCAGGGAATTTCAATTGGCATTGCTGTCTGGTCCCAGCCAGCTGGTTAACGTGCAGAGTTTGAATCAGTGACCCGCCTTTTGGTCCCTCCTCCTTAGCTGGCCTCCTCTCTCCTTCCCTCCCCTTCTTCCCTCCCTCGGCCAGCAGTCTGGGAGACGCCTGGAGTGGAGGCAAGCTGAGCTCAGAACAGCCGCTGTTCTGCTTCTCCCCTCTCTGTGCAGTGTGCCTGATGGAACACTGGGCCAGGGCTGGATCTCACAGAGCCTCTGGTTCCCTGTAGCCTAGTCCCCAGAGAAGGAGAGACCTGTGCCCAGCAGAGCTCTACAGGGCCCTGCCAGCTTCACGAGCCCCACCATGCCTCTGCTGGACATTTTCTGGGCTTGCTTCAGGAAAGTGAAGGTAAGTGGCTGCCCAGCCCCAACCCACCCACTGCTCAAGGGAGAAGGAGGCAGCTGAGGACCACTGTATGCTGGCTGGAAGGCAGATGGGCTTCTGAGACTGCCTTGGCACTAGAAAGGCTTGGGTTCAAGTCTCACCTTTGTCATTTAACCAGCTCTGTGATCTTCTGCTGCTTTCCCACGGAAATGAGTAGGCTAGCAGGCTCTTTCTCATAAAACTTGCCTTTGTTGCTTCCCAGATTCTTAACACCCTTGAGACCTCAGTTTTCTCAGCTTTAAAATGAAGACAATAACAACACCAACTTTACAGGGTGAGAAGGTTGGTGTTATTTTTGGTATATTAAATGTTTACACATATAAGAGATAATGCGTATAAAGTACCTAACATGATGACTGGTATGTAGCATCAATACAAGTAATGGTAACTGTTATGATAATTATTATTACTAATAATCAAGCACCTACTCTGTGCTAGGTACCATAGGAGTTACCCAAAGGCAAAAAAGGACATGGCTTCTGTCCTCAAAGAGGATGTAGGAAAAGTGACAAATATTTATCAAGCACCTACTATATGCCAGACACTATTCTAAATAGTCAGTTAAATATTTGGTGAGTACTGCTATATCCTGGAACAGGGAATATAGGAACATATTAAGACCCATAAGGCTGTGTAGGGCATGATTTCTTCTCTCAAGAACCAAGGAACTGATATTTCTTTAGTATCTTCTATGTACCAGACATAAGCACTTTCTTTCTTTTTTTCTTTTCATTTTTGGGGACTGTTTTTTTAAAATGATTTTTTCATTAAAATAGTTGTATGACCCTAGCCAGTGTGGCTCAGTTGGTTGGAGCATTATCCCATACACCAAAAAGGTGGCTGGTTTCGATTCCCAGTAAGGGCACATACCCAGGTTTCGGGTTTGATCCCTGGTCGGGAGATTGTAGGAGGCCACCGATCAATGTTTCTCACATCTCTCTCTCCCTCTCTCTTTCTCTCTCCCCCCTTTCTAAAATAAATTTAAAAATTTTAAAAATAGCTGTATATTCTTACTGAGACAACTTGGAAAACAAAAATGGAGAAGAAAACACAACCATCCATTATTTTCAATACCCAGGAAAATCATTATTAATATTCGAGTGTATTTTTTTTCTTCTACAATTCTTCCTTCATCTTTCAAAGCTGCAATTCTCCACTCTGCATATATTATTTTTATTCTGATTTGAAATTCATTTAGCTCAAATTTCCCCTAAGGCATATATATTTTTAAATATATTTTTATTGATTTTTAGAGAGAGAGGGGAAGGGAGAGAGATGTAGAAACATAGATGTGGGAGAGAAACATCAACTGGCTGCCTCCTTCATTGCCCCCTACCAGGGATCGATCTTGCAACCCAGGCATGTGTCCTGACTGGGAATTGAATTGGTGACCTCTTGGTTCATGGGTAGACTCTCAACTGCTGAGCCACACCAGCTGGGCATATTTTTAATGTTTGTATAGTATGTTATCAAGTTCATTTACTACAATTTAGTTAATCGTTGCCTTAATATATGAACATTGATTTTTTTTTATCATGGTTTTGAATAACATTACAGCAAACATCTTTTGAGTCTTTTTTTTTGTAGTGATTCCCAAAGATGGAATTTCTAAGCTAAAAGGGTATGACCAATTTTTTATGGCCCTGGATATGATTACCAAATGGTTTTATCAAAAAGGTCAAGTGGTTACATTCCCACTGGTAGTGAATGAGCTCACAGTGCCCCAAAGCTATGGTAACCTGCCCTTCAGAGAGCCAGCTGACAGCTCTCAGGCAGTAAGACCAGTGGGCAGCTGTTAAAGATGCCTCCAGACAGAGGAGGAAGTCAAGCCATCAAACATCTGCTCCTGGGCGGTGGCGGAGCACTCAGGGTCAGTGCTATTCCTCTGCTCCCTTCCAGGGTCATTGATGATTCAAGATGCCCATTTGGAAACTGAAAGCCTTTGATATCAATAGAGTAGAAAGGATGATACTCCAAGGGAGGACTAAACAGTGATCTCACCAATTCATTAACTGTGGTGGTAATCTTCACCACAACCCACTGTTTTTCTGCTTTTATAGATGGGGAAAGGACCTTGACAGCGATTGAGAAATGTTTACAAGGTCACTCAGGTATGACTGGTAGATTTGGGGCCTGAACTCCTAAGTCCGCACTCTTCTTGACACTGTGTGGCTTTTCATATTTCAACCCAGTAGGAAGACTTTCAAACAACTAGCTTGATTATGAGAGGATGAAACTAAGTCTGGGATCCTTGGAAGGAAAGATCACTTCCAGCAGGAGGGACTTGGAAAGGTTTTATAGGAGGTCACATTTGGACTGAGACTGAGCCTTGAAGGAAGAGTTTGTCAGTCCAAAAAAGGGGAAGGGCATTCCAGGCATGCCTGGCAGAGGGAACTCCATGAGCAAGAGTCTGCAGGTAGTTAAGTGGTGATGGGTTGGGGAAAGGGCTGCTTTCATAATGTGCCTCAAGTGCAGGGTTCGAGGGGAGAGGAGCTAGAGAGGGGGAACCAGGAGCTGTCTCCCAGAAGGTTTGGAATTCATCCGTGAGTTGATGATCCTAACCTAGAGGGAGGTCCCAAATGAGATTTTCTCTCATCTGCCGTGAAATGAGAGAAAAGTGGAGATAATGTAGTGCAGTTTTCAGAAAGCTAAATTAATTCAACTCAAAAGACTATTATTTATTTGAAGATTATTATGTCCTTATGGGGATGAGGTTTAAATGATCTCTCTTTAATGAAATAGGAGTGAGATATTTTTTAAATTATCTGTCCTCAGAAAAATAAAAATGTCTGTGACTCTCTGACTGTTCCCCTATTTATTTAAACGCTGTCTTCCTCATCCATGAAATTCCAAAGTCTGGAGACTGTTGTGTTAGGGGACAGAGGAATTTTAGTGAAGTAGGGATATAATTAAATGTATGGTTCTAAGGAAAGAGCTCTAGCAATTTCAGGTAGGGACAGCGTGGAAGGGCCCACGTGGTGATGTGGAGTCCAGTAAGGTAGCTGCAATGGCAGTGAGGATGGGTGAGGAGGAGATGAGAGATGGATCTAATGAGAAGGACAGGGCAAGGGGGAAGTGAAAGTGCCTGAGAGGTTTGATGCCCTATTGGCACCACTGTCCACTTCCTTGGCCAACTATTTTGGGTGCTTGGCATAGATTTAAATCCCTTTATGCTAATTACCCTAATATTTTCAGACTCCCAGCACACACTCCCAGCCCATGCTAACCTCTTAGAAATTGTTGGGGTAGGAAAACCCCAAGAAAGGCCAGGGACCTCTAGCCCAGGTCCTAGACACTAGCACCCACACACACATTCACTCATGTGTGTGTCCAGAAGCACACAATGTACACATGTGTTCATGCACACTCTCAGCTACACACACACATGTATAGACATGTCATTGAAGCTTGCATACACACACATATAGAGACAAACTCATGCAAATGTACATGCACACACAGTGCACAGCCACAAGCATGTAGACTCACATATATATACCTGTATGCACATACAGAAGTAGGCACACTTGCACACAAATGCATGCCTTCCCATGCACGAGCATGCAGACACACATGGACCCAGGAACATACATAAGATTATGTAGACATATTAAAGCATGCACCTAGTGCAAAGGCATATGTACACACATGTGTACACATAAGGCTGTGGCAGACACCAATCAACACATGGGTAGATCTCAGGGAGAAGAGGCAGCCTGCCAGATCCCCTCCCCCCCACATGCACTTGGGTTTTGTGTCTCCTTTTCCAATGCTACTGCTTTGAGGCCCCCCAGTAAAACAGGCAGGAATTCTGGACTTATGAGGCCAGTCAAGGGCATGGGCTGCTCTGAGCCCCCTGACCTCTCTGAACCAGGCCCCCTTGTGAGCAATTGCATGGCAGAGCTGATGGCAAGGAGGGGCATTGCTGTGGCAGAGCCTGCTATAGCTGAAAGGGCCCTTCAGATCATCTCATTCAACCTTCTTGGAGTCCTGATGGGGAAACTGAACCCTTGGCATACCACACCATACGGAGCTCTCCTTCAGCTGGGGAGGCATGAGAAGCAGGGAAGCAGAGAAACTTCAGTTTGAATTCCACACCCCTCCCCCCCAACACATACACACACATAGTAGCTGTGTGCCTTTGAGCAAGTCCTCTCTGAGTCTAAGTTTCCTTGTCTGCAAAATCAGTGCCTGTCTCACAGAGATGCCATGAGGATTTGGGGAGGTTGTCTTTAAAGTGACCAGCACGGAGTGGGTGGTTAACACACATGACTTGTTAGAAGCAGATTTCTAAACTGTATACTGGAGGCACCAAAGCAAAGAACAAGGATTATTCCATATTTGGAAACTGCAGGTTTAAGGTTTCAGATCGTGTCTGCTCTTTTGCCTCAGCCTCCACCCCCAGCCCTCTACTCTGACCCTGCCTAAGTCTAGGATGAGAAACAATCCATTTGGGAGCTGAACGGTGACACCTTAGAAACGAGGGATACTGGAAGGTAGTGAGAAGCCAGGCCAGGGTCCAGGACTGCTTTGAGCTACACTGGTGTTTAGGGGCGGCCAAGGGACAAGATGCTTAGATGTGAGATGAACCCGGTATAAATAGTTCCATGCATATCTGATGTGTCTTCCCTGGAGGCCAGTGGGCTGGGAAGGTATCCGTGGTCTCTCAGAACAACCAAACACACATATGAGTGCCCCACCCCCAGCCTCACACTTTCACACATGCACACACAAGACTGTTTCTTTGATGTGTCTTTTTGTCCCCTTCCAGCACTTAGCATGGTGGTATGCACATAGCAAGTGGACAGAAAATGTATCCTCTCTTGTATCAGATGAGCATATCAGTTCCTGGAAAACACTGGCCTGGAAAGCAGAGTATGTGGTTGGATCTCTATCTAGGTGGCTTTGGGAGGGTCAATACTTGCTGTTGTCCCTCAGTTATTTCCTCTTACAACATAGGTAGATAGTCCCACAACATCAGGGATGGAAAGGCCCATAGAAGTCATTTGTTCCTTCCTCATTTTTCCTCCCTTCAAACTACTGATGCAGAAACTGAGGCCAAGAAGAGAGGAGATGTGCCCAAGGTCACACAGGGCAATAGGACACAACTGGATCCACACACAGTCTATGTAACAGACTGTAATCTCCTCACTTATTCTGTGGCAAAATCTAAACACAACCAGTCTCTGGTAGTATCTAACAGCAATCCCAGGAGGGGCATCTAAACAAATGCCACACACATATGCACACATCCACACACGTGGAATAATGCTGTCTCACCTACCCATAGGGCTTCTTCTGTGAGAGGTAAAACAAATCATGGACAGTAAAGTCCCTGATAAATGAGGAAGCCTTGTAAAGGTTAGCCACCCAGTAGTCATGGTCCAATAAGGGACACCACACTTTTCCCCAGTCTTTGTCCTCACATACTTTTTTTTTAAACTCTCACCAAAATTACTTTTATTTGTATTTGCTACAGAAATAGTGATTGGTAATTCATGGCACTTGGTAATGTGTCCAGACATGAAAAAAGGTGTATGAAATCAGTAAGCGCCATTTTGAAATCTTCTGTCACAAATTCAAGATTGGCCTGTTCAGCCAAATCTAATACTATTCCTTCAGTACTTTATAAATGGAATTTTCTCCTACTTGTATCTATTTCCCAGGGCTTATGAACCTATTAATATTCTTCATATTTAGAATCAAAGGTTCCTTTCTGAAGAGATCTTAATTTTAAGGTAAAACATGACCCAAGTTCCTGAATTCCCACTTTCTTTTCACTCTTGAATATGTATCTGTGAAATCTGAGGAAGATATAATCCCATTGATTGTGAAATGAGGCATCCTGCCTTCCAATAAACTGAGTATTATGGAGAAAGAGAAATGCAAACATCTGTTCAACAGAATTACCCAGCCATGTTGTAAAATTATTCAGAATTATTTCAGGTATGTGTTCTGTGGAGTCCTTTCTTCATCTCTTAATTTCTTTACACAGACAAACACTGCTCATTTGGTCCATTTGGCAAGTGACTAAGAATTGATCCATTTGGTGTTTTATGATCTTCATTAATAATCATCAATTCTGTAAAATCTCTTCAGATGCACTGTGAAATAATTTATTTTCAGAGTTAGTCCTCTTCTGTAATATGTAATAAACATGTGAGTTTGGTGTAACTGTGGAGAGCTGTTCACAGAGTAGTATGGTTCTCCCATGAGGTCTATCTGATGTTGTAATGACAACCTTGGGAGAAGTTTGTTGCAGTAAGAAGCAAATATATCTGTAGCTTCATCATAAACAATTTCTTCATCATTAAGATCTACTGTGGTTTCATCATACACTTGCTGGTTGTCAGTGGTCTTGGGTATAGACTTTGGTGGAGCCTTATCACCAAGAGTCTCTCTCTCTCCTTTTGAAGTTTTTTCTTAGCTGTGAACTTTTCCTTCTGCTGTTACTGTTCCCACCACATGAACATTACGTATCACCGCTGTTTGTTTTAAATCTCCGAAATGCTGAAGCCTGGAGGAAAGGCAGAGGCTTTCCGGGGTTGGATTCTGCTTTCCGTTGCCCCATCCTCAATGACTGCAGCCTCCTGAGGTTCTTCAGTAGTGCCTCTGCGTTTCTTTCTGCTGCTGCCAGTCTTCTCCATGGTGTTTGCTTCTTGGAGTTTATATGGAAAACTGTCCTCACATACTTAGTCACACATCTGAGTGCATATGTGCATGAGGGCTCTCCTGTATTCACCCAAGGACACATTCTCAAGTATCCTTTCCTGTTCTTGAGCTCCCACAGTGTGCCTAGGACTTCCAGGTGGCTGCCTGGGGACCTGTTCACATGGGTGTGTGCTTTTATATCCTCTCCGTAGGCTCATCTTCATGCACATACATATGCCCATGTAAACATGTGTCTTCAAGTGTGCTTGTTCACACTCCAGGCCCTCTCTGTCCCAGCCCAGCTTGCAGTTTCCCAGTCTTTTCCCAGAATCAGCCTGGCAGGATATAGGGTGAGAGTGTGACAATGACTGGTGATTCAGCAGTTCTGCTCCCAGCCCCCAGGATGTCTCCACTTTTTCAGACCTTTTCTCTTGTCATCCCAAGCAAGACTCATTTGCCACATGCAGTATGTATTTGCTGTAGGAGGGGGAGGAGGGAGTGTAGAGAATTCAGAAGAACATATGAATGCATAGAAACCCTCAAATACTTCTGGATGTCATTCCCATGGTCCATGTAGATGTCCTCTTTACCATGACCAGACACTGTTGTATACTGCCAAATATCTGGAGCTCACCACCTCTCCAGATAGTTTGTTTCATCTTAGGATACTACCACAGGTCCTTTAACCAGCCTGAATTTGGGTGTGTATATCTGAGGCTTGTACATACGACCACCTCTCAATTATTGGGTTCAAAGAAAGGAGCTTTGACATAAACTCTCAGGTCATGGCAAAACCACTTAGCAAGGTCAGGGTAAGGCCATAAACCCTACAGAAGGAGGTTTCACCCCCAAGACCCCTATCTGCAGTTCCACAGCCCAGTCAAATAATGTGTCAGTTGAGTGCTGGGTACTGGCTCCCAACATGGGTGAAAAATCCACACTATAGATTGTCCCTGTGTGGCTAATTGTAATTCATCTAGATGCTGACATATGTTATGTATCTGTGAAGCACAGATCCATGGGCTGAGGGGAAAGAATAGGTCATTGGCATAGATGGACTTAAAGAGAACTGTGAGTTCATTTCTGGGTGATTTGGGAAGCTTTCTCAGAAGAGTTTCTGGTTCAGAACAGAAGGCAGCTTGGTGTGGCAGAAAGAGCACTGAACATGGAGTCAGATTGACCTGGACATAATGTCTACCTTTGCCACATCTAGGCTGAGTGGTCTTGAGCAAACCACTTCTGATCAGTGGATAAGACTTGGCGGAGTTGCCAGTACAATGCTGTATATACAAGCCTGGCACATGGCAGATGTGCAATTGGATTGAAATCTGAAGGGATGATCCGTAAAGGAAAGAAGAAGGGAAACTTCTTCAAGGAAGAGTAAGGTTGAAGACAGAAGGGGGGAGGAGGCACAGAGCCAGGAGACTTGCCCTGGATGTAGGCATTAAGTGTGAATGGTGATGGAAGAAAGGGCCAAAATGAGAGACTTGCAAATTTGTGTGTGGGAATTTGACCTTGGTGTTCTTGATGCAGTGAAAAGACCAGGACCTCTAGAGTAAGAAGACATGGCTTCAAGCCCTTTACTATCTGAGCCACAACTTGCTAGCTGTGTGAGTTTGAGAAAATTACTTCACCCTCTGAGCTTTAGTTTCCTCTCTGCAAAATGGAGCTAATAACAGTACTCACCTCATAAAGCTGCTATGAGGTTTAAATGATTTCATATGTATAAACAGCTTAGAAAAGTACCTGGCATGCAGTCAGCAAGCATTATCCATTGCTATTATTTGTATACTGCGAAAATTATAATTTCTACCTCGTAAGGCTGTAGTGAAGATCACATTAAATAATGATGGCAAAGGCTATTGATATGTTTACTTTTATTTTTATCTTAAATGAAATGAAGGGTTTCCTTAGACTGAGAATAGCTTTCAGGAATTCGTACCTTTATCATTCAACTGAGCAGTATGGATTCTGGCCCTAATACGTGACAAGTCCTGTGTGTTAGGCCCTGGAAAGATCCATAACAGTTAGCAAAATAGTTCCTACCCATGGAGCTTTATGTCTAGTAGATATAACATGAGAGTTTTCTGCACTCACAACTCACAAGTACCCTGTGAATGGGTATGACTGATTTATTCCAGAAAAGATCAGGGTATGAAACTGTCTGATTAGTTAACAACTGTAATCTATCTAGCACTAGTGCATAGCAATCTAGCCTGGTTCACAAGGTAAAGGGATGGCTAAACTGAGGTCCAGCAGTGCAGCAGCTGCACAGCCTGGGATGGGGACCCTCAGAACTTGCCTTATCTGAGTTCACTCCTAATGCTTGTCCCCCTCCCCCAGTTGCCCATCTCAGCAAAATGGATGTAGTTTGCTCAAGAGTCATCTGAGATAAGACCATGTTTGTTCTGGGACATGGGAGAGATGGGGATGGGCACTGGGGAGGTGAGAAGCTGGAAGAAAAACTTTGACTCTGACATGTTCTTACTTTGTCTTCAGCTTCTCTAGTGCCAAAAGCAATATAAGGGAGGCTGCTTGGGGGGGGGGGGGTGCTGGTTGGAAGACATACTTGACAATATGGCTGGTGGGAAAGGCTACAGATTGGCATTGCCAGGTTTGTTTGTTTTTCCCCAAAAGCACTAGAGACAGTTAGAATTAATATTAGCTAACATTCATAGAGCACATACTATGTGGCAGACACTATTCTAAGCCCTTAGCATATAGTAACTCATTTCACTATCACAATAACTCAGCAAAGCAAGCCCTACTATTCTTGTCATCCTCATTTTACTGAAACACAGAAAGGTTTGGAAACTTATCCAAGGTTACACAGCTCTTAAGTGATAAACTTGGAATTTTAAACCCAGGTAATCTAGGCCTAAAGTCCATGTTCTATCCACTATGTTTATGTAATTTCTACCTCAGTTTCTCCACCTATAAAATGAGAGGGTTAGATTGGTTTCTCTCTGACAATCCTTCCAGCTCTGGCACTCTCATTATATATTTTTTTACTTTTTTGAATTGAATTTACTGGGCTGACAAGGGTTAATAAAATTATATAGGTTTCAGGTGTACAATTCTATAATACATCATCTGTATATTGTATTGTGAGTTCACCACCTCAAGTCAAATCTCCTTCCATTACTACTTATTCCCCCTTTACCTTCTTCTACCCACCCCCATCCTTCTCCTCTGGTAATCACCATACTGTTGTCTGTGTCTATGAGTTTTGTATTTTCTGCTTAATCCCTTCACTATTTTCACCCAGCCTTGAAAACCCCTTCCCTCTGATAGCTGTCAGTCTGTTCTCTGTATCTATGAGTCTGTTTCTATTTCATTTCTTAGTTTATTTTGTTTATTAGATTCACATATAAGTGAGATCATGCAATACTTGTCTTTCTCTAACTGGCTTATTTCACTTAGCATAATGCTCTCCAGATCCATCCATGCTGTCACAAAAGGTAAGAGATCCTTCTTTTTTATAGCTGAGTAGTATTTCACTGTGAAAATGTAACATAGCTGTTCTATCCACTCATCTACTGATGGACACTTGTGCTGCTTCCAAATCTTGGCTATTGTAAATAATGCTGCAATGAACATAGGGATACATATATTCTTTCAAATTACTGTTTTGGATTTCTTCGGATATATTCCCAGAAGTGGAATTGTTGGGTGATAAGACAGTTTCATTTTTAATTTTTTGAGGAAACTCCATACTGCTTTCCACAGTGGCTGCACCAATCTGCATTCCCACCAGCAGTACACGAGGGCTCCTTTTTTTCCACATCCTCTCCAGCACTTGTTGTTTGTTGATTTATTGATGATAGCCATTCTGACAGGTGTGAGGTGATATATCATTGTGTTGGGGTTTTTTTAATCCTAATCCTAGGATATTTTTTCCATTGCTTTTCTGAGAGAGTGGAAGGGAGAGAGAGATAGAAACATCTATGTGAAAGAGACACATCAATTGGTTGCCTCCCCAACGTGCCCCAACCAGGGCTGGGGATCGAACCTGCAACCAAGGTACGTGCCCTTGGCTGCAGTCAAACCTGGGACACTTCAGTCCACAGGCCAATGCTCTAACCACTGAACCAAACTGGCTAAGGCTCATTGTGGTTTTCATTTGCATTTCTCTGATGATTAGTGACTTTGAGCATCTCTTCATACGTTTATTAGCCATCTGTGTGTCCTCTTTGGGGAAGTGTGTATTCAGGTCCTTTGCTCATTTTTAAATTGGATTGTTTGTTTTTTTGATTTTGAGTTTCATAAGTTCTTTATACATTTTGGATAGTAATCCCTTATCAGATGTATCATTGGCAAATATGTTCTCCCATACAGTGGTTGTCTTTTTATTTTGTTGATCGTTTCCTTTGCTGTCTGAAACTCTCATTATATTTCATATACACTTCTCTAAACTTCTAGACTAAGTGAAAAAAAAAAAAAACTGCTCCCCAAATGTCAATGATTTCCACTCAAGGTCCCTGGGGAAGACAGGGAAGCCTAGGTCAGGGAAATGAGCCTGAAATGGAGAGCAGTCCTCCCAGTGGCCCCTAGGTCCTGAGAACAGCTGGAGGTTTGGGAAGTTCTGGCAGCCAGGATCTGGTCTGCATTTCCAAGTCACTAGCAACAATAACAAGGGGCAGCAACTCACATGACCTGGGCTGGGATGTGGGGTCAGAGGTTTCACAGTAGAGTATGAGAGTGGAGTTCTTTGACCCCACTTCTCTGGCCCACCTGTGAGCTGCTGGGGTTGTCAGCTGTCACCAGGGATCTTAGAGTCCAGTTGCACCTGTAGTTCGAAGGCTGGGGCTGCCAAGGGACAGAAGAAAGGCAGTCTTTCACTTGGGGAACAGGGCTTGAAGCCCTGGAAGTGAGCTGACTTTCTCTGGCCTGTTTTCTACCCTGGGCTCTATCACCATGGGAGCTTGAGAGAAGAATGTGGTATGATGATATAATGCAGTAGTTGCTGGAAATAGGACACTGATCTGCTAGCCCAGCTTTGGCCTCTACTTTCTCTCATCTGAGCCTCAGTTTCCTCATCAACAACATAGGGAGAAGATTTCCTACTTCATAAATGATTGCAACAATGACCTATGTGAAAGGACCTGCCACTTGTAGATGCTCAGCAAATCTGGGTTCAATTTGAGGAAAGTTGAATGGCTGTTCTACGTGATGCTGAGCCCATGGCTTGTGCCCTCAGTGTCTTTGTCTATAACATAAGAGAAATTGTACTTGTCTGGGGAAAGCCTAGAACTAGGAACATCCTGTGCAAGCAAAAAGACCATAGGAAACACTTATATTAGGAACCTGAGTCTCAGAAAGTGGGTGGTTTAGGTAACTCTCCCCATTCCTCCTATCCTCACACCTGGTCTAACTAGTTCAGAGTCTGGAAAAGAGGCTCCATTCTACCCTGGAACCATTATGTGTCTCCCCTCTAGTCCCTTCCTGCATTCACCCTGTATAAGACCCCTCTCCTGGAAGGACTCCCAAGCTCTGGGCAGGAAGAAGGGTCCCTGTTGGCCAGTGGGAAAGTCAAGTCTTTGGGATATGACATTCCTGAGATTATCCAGGCAGCCCCTGGGGGTTGCAGCTGCTAGCTCACTCTCTTTTCTAGCTCAGCTCTTGCTTGCTGTGGAGGTGGGGAAGACAGTATGCTGGAGAAAGCTGGGCGGGGGGGAGGAAAGGGCCCAAATGCAAGAAACTAGACCTGGAGAAACCCTGTGGGCTAGGTGAGGAGTGAGGAATGGGGAAAGTGGAAAGGAAGCCCTGCCAAGACTGGGAGAAGGGAATTAAGGTGAAAGAAGTCCAAGGCAGCAGGGATTTCTGTCACAGGGTGAGTTATAAAATGATATGCAGATAAGCATCCCTGAGGCTATAGATCAGACACTCTTTAGGGGGTGGGTGAGTGGGTATTAGACCATGTAGTCCTGGTAAGTACACAAGGGGAGTCAGGTTTTCTGAGAGGCCCCAAACTCCAAACTAGTAAGGACAGCTCACACCCTCAGAGAGGAAACAAGGGAAATAGACCCTCTGGGGATTCCTCAAAAAAGCCATCTCAGACTCTGAGTTCTATCAAGACCTTCTAGAAGACATTTATTCTATTGACTTATACTGGTTGGGATTGTTCTCACCATCTCCCTTGTTATGGAAAGATAAGAATTGTCAGGGACCCACTTATCAATATAAGCAACAACTCTGAAGCCCAGCAAAGAATTGGTCAAAGTCACATGGTCAGGTCAAATGCCTGTGTTGATCAGTCCTACTCTAAACCACCTCTCCTCTTCCCTTTCTAGGGAAGAGATTGGAATCCCTCAGGGCTGCAACAACCTACTCCCAGCACACATCACAGCCAGAACATGAATGCATGAACCCAGGCCACTGGGATGGGGTTTAAGAGTGGCCCCATGACACCAGTACTTTAATTTAGGACCTGGTGGCACACTCAATCCAGCCCCAGCGCACATACCACCCTTCATGTATCCAGCTGTCTCCACCCGGGACTGTAAGAACCTTTGAGGAACCAGCCTGTGTCTTATCTACCCCTGTGTCCAGTCCAGAACAGCCGTATTCTAGGCCTAGCCTAGAGGAGTTGGCTGACTACATAGAGCATACACATACACTCATGCACACACGAGTGTCCAAACTCACTGAACCCCCTCCGAGGGGAGAAAACCCAAGAACAGAAGAGTCAGCTCTTGAGGGGTCTGGGGGGCCTGATTCCCACAGTGTCCATAGTCTGTGTTGTCAGAACATGGACTGGGCCTGGGGGTGGTGAGAGCTCACTCCGGAGGAAGGGAGGGTCAGGCTGTGAATAAGGCTCTGTGTGGCTCAACTGAGAGGGCTAGGGAGGCTGGAGTGTGAAGAACATGCTCTCATGACTGGCCTCAGGCTTGGGCCTGTGGCATAGGGCTGGCTAGGAGGTGAGGGGAAGCAGAGAAACCATACAAGGAAAGGGTGAAAAATTTCTTTAGGCTTCCCTTCAGCAGGATAAAGGATGGTTGTAGAAAGGATGCTGGGGACAGTGAGCTCCATCCCAGCCACTTTTGGCTGAGAACTCCTTGATCTGGACGAAGCCTGTCAGTAGCATTTGCAGCTTGTCCCCAAGCCACCGCTCTCAGACTTCCCAGCTTCTTCCTCAACAACCAGCTTTCTGCCCCCATCCCCCTTTTGGTTCTCTTTTTCATTCTTTCAACATGATTACTTTTATCTCTCAAAGACTCCTGATCTGTTTTTTTCTGTCTGACCACTCTATCTACCACTAGACTGCAAGCTCCTCAAGCATAAGGACCATATCTGCTTCTGTGCAACTTTGCATGTGCAGGTAAATCACAGTGCCTAAAGGACAACTCTGAGTGGGTGTTCCACAGGCCCCTCAAATCCAACAGGTCCAAATGAGATTCATTATAAAAGGAAGATCCCCCTTTCCCCTGCCACCAACCATACCTTTTCATTTGTTCCTGACCTCAGTTATTAACCCTGTCATCCACCCTGTTGCCCAGGCCAGAAACCGTGAATTCATCCTTGACTCCTCTCTTATCCTTCCACATCCTATCATTGACTTTGGTTCTAATGTATAAATAGTTCATATCTTGGTCCCCTCCTTGGTCCCCAAAGACCACTGCTCCTATCTGCTCTGGCTTCCCTATCTCCCCTATCCCCATTCCCAATTAATTTTTACTCAACAGATAGAGTTACATTCTGAACTATAAATCTGACTATGTCAATCTCCTCTTTAGACCTCTTCAATGGCTCCCCAATGGGCTCTGCATAAAGTTCAAGGTCCTTCATGTGACTTAGAAGGTCCTTCATGATCTGACCCCTACCTGCTGCTCCAGACTCATTTCTCACTCTCTGTCTTGCACTCTGTTCTCCAGCCAGACTATACATAGTTCCTCAAATCACATGCTTCCATACCTCCTTGCCTTTTGCTATGCTCCCTTCTGCCTGCCATGCTGTTTGACTCATCTGCCTCATGAACTATTATTCATCCTTCGAGACCTGTTCCAAATGCTGCTTCCTTCCCAAATGCTCATGTGACAATGCACCTGCACTTTTACCATCTAATTAATCCCTCTGCTCAGTTCCACAATGCTTTATACTTCCCAATAGCACTTACATGTAACTGTGATGATTTGTGCATGTGCCCTACCCACCCCCCAAGTTGGCCATAAATTCCTCAAGGGCAGGGAACATGCCAGTTTTAGCTGAATCTCTGAGTACCCGGCACAGGCCCTGGCCCTGAGGAGGCTCATAATGAGTGAATGGATGACTCACTGTATGGGAAGACTGTCACCACTAATCCAGGTCTTCTTCAAGAATGGTTGTCTACAACCAGAAAACAAAAAGAGCTTTTACCTGGTAGAACTTTCTGATGCAAAACCTCATGCCTCATCTTTCCCTGTAAGCCTCTGAGCTACCAAAATAGTGCCAGGATCAGGGTCCAAAGTAAAGTGGGACTCATAGTCCTGGCCCATTCTGGGTTATCCTGGACTGCAGAGAAAAAATAGAATAACATACAATTGGCAGCCTCATAAGCCTAAGTTACTATATACTTGGTTCTGACATTTACTAACTGTGTGACTTTGGGTAAGTCACTTCACTTCCTCTGGGCCTCATTTTTCTAATGTATCACATGAGGATAAAACTTACCATGCAGATTGGCTGTGACAGTTGAACAAAAGGTCACTTATTTGTAACCTGTAAATTCCTGTGTAAATTTAAAGCCCAGTTAGTTCCTGAACTATATTTAATTCTGTTATATCTATGATAGGTTGGGGGTAGGGTCAAAGAGAAGGCAATTATATATGAATAGGACTACAGAATAGTCTGTTCCTCCTATCAGTGTTTCTCCTAGTTTCCCAGAATTGTCACATTTAGGACTGTAGCCCTGCCAGGCATGGCTCAGCATTTGAGAGTCGACCTAGGATCCAGACAATCAGGGTTCGATTCCCAGTCAGGGCACATGCCCAGGTTGAGGGCTCAATCCCCAGTCTGGGGCATGCAGGAGGCAGCCGATCAATGACTCTCTCACCATTGATGTTTCTATCTCTCTCTCTCCCTCTCCTTTCCTCTCTCTGAAATCAGTAAAGATATATTTAAAAAAAAAGAAAAAAAAAAAAAGGGCTGTACAAGGGGTTGCTTCCTCCTCTCTACTACTCCTTTATCTTTTCTTTTTACTACCCCTTGTCCACTAGTGAGAATTATATTGACTTACTCAATCCTAAAGAGGTCCAATTTGTAGCTTAGTAGAGGAATTTCATATTTGTCTCTCTTGATTGGTCTTTCTCCTCTTTTGACACTTATCTCATTCCAGATTTTTCCATGTCCTTCACATTAACATCCCTCAAGGGCCTTCTCAATAAACACCCAGGGGTTGCCTCCTAATCCCTCCTCTCTCTTGTTACCAATTGTGGGTTGAAGATTCATCAGATTGTCTTGTGGTCTACAAGGGTGGATCTGACCTTTAGTCATTTTAGGATGATCTAGGACTGAACCTAATCTCCAAGGATTAGAGATCATTATTGTCTGCACCTGGTGTGGAGATCATTGTTCAGAGGATACGAGAGATGAAAAATACTGTGACCAACTCTTTTCCTGATAATCTTTGTTTTACAGGCTGGCTGCACAAAAGCAGGAGAATAAGCAAGAAGATCCTTCTATCTCTAAGAAGAACCCTTTTTTCTTTCTTACTTTTCTACCTCTACTTTTTTAGCCCAAGCCACAAACATTGCTTATCTAACTATTGCAGAAACCTCCTAAGAGATTCCCCTGCTCCCACTCTCACTCTACAATCCATTCCCCACACAGCAGTGAGAGTAGTTTTTAAGGTGGAAATCACATCTCTTCATTCTCCTGCTCTACACCTGCTCTACAATGGCTACCTACTGTGATTTGAATCAAAGCCAAAATCCTCACCCTAGCTTTCAAAGTCCTGCATAATTTGTCTCCCACTGTTCTCTTCATCCTCTGTCTGTAATCTTCTGCACTCAGTTCATCACATTGCTGACTCCTTGTCATTCAGGCCTCAGCTCAAAGTTCAACTACTCTGAGAGACACTCTCTGACCACCATTTCTAAAGTAAAGCAATCCCTTTATTCTTCCTGCCCTATCACTATCTACCTCATCTTGTTTTTTAAAGTTTCCCCTTCTTGGTTCTTAGTGATGTCTGAAATTTCCTTATTTATTTATTGGTTTACCTGTTTATTGTTTGCCCCTGCTCCACAAGGACAGGGACCTTACCTGCCTAGATCACTGCTATATCCTTAGCATCTAGCATAGTGCTTTGAAGGCCATTGGTACCCTATAAATATTTATTAAATGAATAAATTTATAATGTGCTTTATCATTTTTTAGAAGTACTTTCAGGTACATTAATTTCTCACAAGCCTTTGAGGTCAGTATTATTACTATCCTAGTATTACGGATTCAGAAACTGAAGTTCAGGAGGTTATGTCCAATGACACATAATCAGTAAGTAGAGGAAAGTGGCCGTGAACTTGAGCTTGCCATTCTAAATACTGCTCTTTCCACCAACACACCTTGCTTCTAACTTGGTTGATACTATACAAAGAATAGTATGTGCCAAGTCAATGCTAATTGATTCTTTGATAATCCTTATTTTTAGACCTTGGAACAGTACTATGAACTGTGAAGATTGTTTCCAATCCCCTGATTTGGGGCTGATGAGAGTGAACAAGAGGAGTCAGCCAGTGGAATAGGAGAAAGTATTATGGTGTGGGCAGCCAGGAGTAGGTTTCTAGGTGCCATTTTGCTCCACTTGTCCTTCATTTTCCTTTTCTGTAGACCTCAGTGTGCCTTTCTGTAAAATGGGAAGATTGAACTTGCTGACTACAAAGATCCCTTCTAGTTCTGACATTGCATGGGTGTCTGCAATGCTTTGATTTCTTCTCTGTTTCCTTTGCAGTGTTTCCCGATGTGGCAGGGGAGGAAGAATGCTGGTAAGTGTGTGAGGTGAGGCTCACAAGTGGCATGCAATGGGACTGAGATTCTCAGTGCTCCTATTGAGCAGGCTGATCAGGTTCCTGGGCAGTACAGCCAATGCCTAGGTGTAAAATCTGGAAGCATTCTCTCTGTCTCCCTCCAGTGGACATTTCCTGGACTACTTGGGCCTGGCCTTTTGGAGGTGAGTGAGCATGCAGAGCTTCTTCGTTTCTCAGATGGAGGGTTTTCTCTGGTTAGGGAGCCAGGGGAGGATTTCCCTAGAAAGCTATCAACAAATGGCACCCACCCATATATTTACCTTGTTTTCAGAGGCCTTTTGTCCACTAGGAAGTATATTAGGGTAGGGAGGTATGCTGGGAAAGGGAACAGAGGGTGAAGGAAAGAGTCTTGACATTTGAGAGTCAGTGTCTTTGGTATTCCCACCATTTGTTTTATCTGGAAGGCTACAAAGAGGTTTAGTTAGAACTTGGGTGATATATGTAGCCTTGAGAGAAAAAATTCCCTCCTTTTTATCTCTAACAAGCTTCTTTTAGCCTGACTGCCTGACTGCATATCTGCCTTCTGCCTCTGGTATCCTACTTGGGTATGGACAAGTGGATATCATTCTGGGAGCAACTGCTGAGGGGACACAGTCATCTAGGGGAAGATGATTGCTTTAGGGAGGAATAAAAAGAAGGATACTGGCCAGGAATACATTTACTGGCTGGGCCTGAACTCCTGGCATCATCCAGGCTTTGCCGAGGTCATTTGGGCCATCCTCCTGGTTCCAGCCCAACCTAAGCAATTCCCATTGGCTCCAGTTTTTCATTAGGATGAGCTTGTGACTTGAGTGAGGATGGCTTCTAGGTGGTGGTGATGGGAGTCATGTGGAACAGAAAGACAATTAACAAGTGACATACTAAGGACATGTGCGAGGTCCTGAGGACCTCCCCAAGTAGTTGTAGTTGGTTTGGGCACAGTCTTACCAGGAGACAGAAAGGGGATCTGGTAACCTCCCAAGGAATTTTCAACCTTAAGACCCTGAGTTCTTGGGTGGTGGCTGCTAAAAAAGGAAAAAGAGCCAGCAGGATGAGGTGTTTATTTGCATTGCCATGACAGCAGATGAGAGGGGACCTATTTTGAAGCAGGAACACTGCTTTGATCAGCACACAGCACACATCTGCTTCTCCACCCCCCACCCACCTCCTCCCTCATCACCATTCCAGAGCTTCTTGCTGAGCACAGTTCCTGCTTTGCAACAGAGACTTCTGGGGGCACAATATTTGTGGCCTGCCCATACTTGGGGAAGGATGAACTTCTCCATTTTAGAGACACCAGCTGCAAAGACTAAAAAGGAACCCCAAAGGACCTGAATTAGTGACCCCTCCTCCAGACAAATGCTTTTGCAGCTGCCAAGTTGCCTCTTTAGAATGTCTGTGCCAAGCTAAGATGCCATCCTGAATCCTGGAAGGTGGGCACCAGGTGACTGAATGGTATGTGGCTTCCAGAGGACAGAGGAGTGTGGTTTAGGGGATGGGGCCAGGCAGAAGAGGTGTCCACCTACACAGCTGAGCTGGGACTGGTTGTGCTAATTCTTTAGGTTAAAGTTTGAAAATGTCTATTTAAGGGCAAATGTAAACACTTTGGTTCAGGTTGATCTGAGGACAATTTGGTACAAATTATGAGGTTTGTGAATGTGGCTATGGAAGCATCAAGGCACTGGAGATTGGGGGTATGCATTGTAGCCCAAATCTCAGTGCTGATTCACTGTACGAGCCTAGGCAAGAAACTTCCTCTCTCTAGATCAATGTCCACATCTATAAAATGGAGCAATTTGTTGCATGGGGTTCTTATATGGACCATAAGAGATAGTACATTAAAAACTTCAAAGTGCTGAATAAATGTTATTAGTTTTGAGATTTAGCTCAGGAAGTGATTTATTTTGTTATTTATTTTTAAACTAGGTAATGACTTCAGGTGTTTCAAAACTCAAGAGGTACAAAAATAAAGTCTTCTCACTCCTGTCTCTTAACCACCCAGAATCGTCTTGGAGGTGACCAATGCTACCAGATTCTTGGGTCTTTGATAAGTCCAGAAGATCTAAAGAAAGTGAGCTGTGCCAGATAAGACTTCAGTGGAGGCTGTAGCTGCCTGACTTGGGGGTGGAGATAGGGTTGAGGGGAGTGTGCAGAAAGGGCAAGGGAGAAGGAAATGTGGGCAGGAAATGTGGGGCAATAGTTGAATAAGCATTAGTTTGGGAGTCAAGAGACCTGGGATCCAGTCTTGACTGTGCTTTTCATGGTTGAATGATCTTAAGAACATTCCTCTCTCTGGCCCTCAGTGTTCCATCTTAACCTTGAGCCTATTTGGTCTTATATGCCATTCTTACAAGTTCCACCGAAATAGAACAGAAGTAGTGGAGAGGACCAACCAGTGACTTTTTAGAGAAGAAAAAGCTGATATACTGACTCACAGCTGACAATTTCATGTGATTTGCATATTTAATTTTCTTCCTATTAAGTAAGATCAGTCAATCAGAGGTTTCTTTGACTCGATACTGTTTTTATCCTAAGTGGACCCATTAACAGAGCAAACATTTGGCACTGTCTTCATAAAAGAACATTAAGAGGTCCAACCAGCTTCAGCTGCCCAGGTCCAGGAGTATTGCCTGAATGGTCTTTGCTGGTCCTCCTATCATGATCCAAGATCCACTAGCACAGTGTTTTCCAAATTTCACTTATATGTGAACCAACTTCACAATATTTGCCATCACTTCATTCTATGCCATTATATGCTTATTGTTTTTCTTTAATCAACCCAATTTTAAATACAACCTCACTCTAAGCTCTAATATCTATGAAATTAGGGTTTGAGGTACTAGCTATATCTTTCCTAATACATATTGAGTTCAGTATATTTCTGTCACAATTCAAAATGTCAATGTATAACTCCAAATCATCCCATGCATATAATAATACCAAGCACTGGAAAACAAAGAGCTAGCTATGGGGACACAAACCAGCAGGTCAGGAGGAGATTCAAGCATTTGGTGCTCACTCCAAGACTCACTAGGTGCTCTCAGACTCCCTACATCACTTCGTACTTTTTCCGAGTCCTCACATCATGCCATTAAGCATGATTTTCTCCTGAGATAGAGATAGGTTCTGGAGTCTCCTCCCTCCAACAAAATCCACAATTCTGAACTGCTTTGTAGGTACTGAGGTGAGAACACTTGTTTGGAGAATCAGAAGCTCTAGATTTCAGTTTTGGCTCTGCCCGTTGCCAGCTGTATGATCTTGGACCTGTCCCTTCCCCTCTCTTGGCCTTAGTGTCCCCAGGCATAAAATGAATGGTTTGGTCTAAACAACCTCTAAGGTATCTTGCTGCTCTTTAATTCAATGACTTCTTGACTTCCAAACCTCACATGTCTGCTTAACCCATTAGCTTCCCTTCCCAGCAACCGTGGAAGTGAGGAGGTTGCTAACCTTCCCTCCCACCTCCCTTGCACCAAGTCTTCCCTGAGGCCCCTTGCCCCCAGTGCACAAATGTCCTTTTGTTGCCAGGAGCCATTCAGGGCTTCTTTCCAGGCTCCTGCTGAAGTGGATGAGGCAAACTGGAGGGTAACAGTTGACCTGTAACAAGAGCCTCTGCTCCACAACCAAACTTGCTCCAGCCTGGCCACAGACTTGACCTCAGTACCAGACTCTATCCATCAGCTACCCCAGACCCCTCCCTTCAGGTCTGAGGGTACATGGAGACAAGTTTAAAAGGGAAAAATATAAAAACAGATACATTTATTTAAATGTATTTATTTAAGTTGGGCATCACTTCCAAGGTTCAGGAGGGCAGTAGATTGAAATGCTGAGCCTATGAAAATCATCAGAATAATAATTCAGTTAACTTCCTTTCTTTTGAAAATTATTAAAGAATTCTTATAACTAATTCTTGACATATCAGGTCAATTAGCATTTGCTATTGTGTGAAGAACATTTGCAGGGCATAACTTATCTACCATTTCACAGATATTTTACCTGGCAAGTTGCAGCAGTAGAAAGATCTACTTGGTTAGGGGTTATCTGGAATTGATTAGCATTTGAGACAGGAAATCTACCATGGTCTATAGTGAATTCTGCCAAGACAAAAACACTGGACTGTGAATTGAGAATTCTAAGATCTAGTCCCAGATTTGACATTAACTTCTTCTGTGACCTTCAGTTAGTTGTTTCCCCTCCCTGGGCCTCAGTTTTCTTGTCTGAAAAATGAGAAGGTTGAACTAGAAGGTCCCAAGGTCTTTAGCACCCTGAATCTGTGTCAGTCTCCACCGCCCCCCCCCCCCCCCATGCTAGAGTCAGCTGAAAGGAGGGAGAGGCGGAGATAAGGTCAGTGCAAAGGGCAATTTCAAGATGTTCTTTGGGATGGGGAAAAGATTTCCAGGACTGTGGAGGAGTGTAACAGCTTTCTTTGTGGTCAAAAGGAGCTGGAAAACCCAGGTTCCTGATGCAAGAATGCAAAACACAAAGTCAGGCTCAGGCTTGCAAACGTAGATCAGGCAAATATGAGGCACAGCTTAGTTGGCCATTTTCACAGCCTGGGCCAATCCAGAAGATCAGAGCAAGGGCTAGCTGGCATGGGATAGCTATACAGGGACTCAGGGAGGAATGGAAATTGCAGGTGGAATGACAGGTCTAGAAAGGACCTGGGAAGTACTATTAGACACTTTCACCAGAAAGTCTCACAAATACTTCATAATTAACACTAAAGATCATAATTCTTCATCATTCTTCTGGAAACCTTCTCCTTCTCCTTCTCCAAGACTCTCTTTCTTGGTTAATGCATCATCATCCACCCAGTCACTAAAGCAAGGATTATGGGAATCACCTGGATTCCTCCATCTTTCTCATTTGCTGCCATCCAGTCACCAAATCATACCCAGGAAACTTCTCTGCAATGTTTCCTAAATCAGCCCTTCTCTACCAATACTACCATAGCTCTCCATCTTGGCCCTTAGCAGCTCTGACCTGGATGTTTGCTACGGCTTCCAAACTGGACTTCCTGCCACCATGCCTTCCCTTCCAGTCTACTTCCCATACTGCTCCCAGAGTTCTTATTTATTTATTTATTTATTTATTTATTTATTTATTTATTTATAATTTATCTTTATTGTTGAGGGTATTACAGATGTCCCCCATCCCCCCCCATTGATCCCCTTAACCCCATGCCTGCCCCACCCCAGGCCTTCCCCATACTATTGTTTGTGTCCATGGCTTATGCATTTATGCATATAAGTTCTTTAATTAATCTCTCCCCACCCACTCCCTCACCTCCTCCTTCCCTCTGAGATCTCTCAGTCTGTTCCATGCTTCTATGTCTCTGGATCTATTTTGTTCATCATTTTATTTTGTTCATGATAGTTAATGTGAGTGAGATCATATGATACTTGTATTTCTCTGACTGGCTTATTTTGCATAGCATAATACCCTCCAGTTACATTCATGTTGTCGCAAAGGGTAAGAGATCCTTCTTTTTTATAGCTGCATAGCATTCCATCCATTCATCCACTGATGGAAACTTGGGCTGTTTCCACATCTTAGCTGTTTTCCATAGTGGCTGCACCAGTCTGCATTTCCCCCAGCAGCATACTAAGGTTCCTTTTTCTCCACATCCTTGCCAACACTTGTCTGTTGATATGTTGATGGTAGTCATTCTGACAGGTGTGAGATGATACCTCATAGTCCTTTGAATTTGCATCTCTCGGATGATTAGTGACTTTGAGCATTTTTTCATATGTCTCTTAGCCATCTGTATATCCTCTTTGGAGAAGTGTCTATTTAGGTCCTTTGCCCATTTTTTAATTGGATTGTTTGTCTTCCTTTTGTTAAGTTGTATGAGTTCCTTATATATTTTAGATATTAACCCTTTATCAGATGTGTCATTGGCAAATATGCTCTCCCATACAGTAGCCTCAATTTTCATTTTGTTGATGGTTTCTTTTGCTGTGCAGAAGCTTTTTATTTTGATGTAGTCGTATTTGTTTATTTTCTCCTTTGTTTCTCTTGCCTTAGGAGATGTATTTGCAAATGTATGTCTAAGAGAGATGTCTGAGATCTTCCTTCCTATGTTTTCTTCTAGGATTTTTATGGTTTCACATCTTACATTTAAGTCTTTTATCCATTTTGAGTTTATTTTTGTGTATGGTATAAGTTGGTGGTCTAGTTTCATTTTTTTTTTTTTGCATGTACCTGTCCAGTGTTCCCAACACCATTTATTAAAGAGACTGTCTTTGCTCCATTGTATGTTCTTGCCTCCTTTGTTAAATATTAATTGAGCATGATGGCTTGGGTTGATTTCTGGATTTTCTGTACAGTTCCACTGATCGATATGTCTGTACTTGTGCCAGTGCCAGGCTGTTTTGATTACAGTGGCTTTGCAGTATAACTTGATATCTGGTATTGTGATCCCCAACTTTGTTTTTCCTTCTCAAGATTACTGTGGCTATTTGGGGTATTTTTTGGTTCCATATAAATTTTTGGAGTTTTTGTTTTAGATCTGTGAAATATGCCATTGGTATTTTAATAAGGATTGCATTGAATTTATAGATTGCTTTGGGGAGTATGGACATTTTAATGGTGTTAATTCTTCCAATCCATGAACAAGGTATATTCTTCCAGTTGTTTATATCTTCTTCTACCTCTTTTTGCAATGTCCTGTAGTTTTCCAAGTACAGGTTTTTTACCTCCTTGGTTAAGTTTATTCCTAAGTATCTTGACTTTTTTGCAGTGGTAAATGGGATTTTTTTTTTTTCCAGTTTCTCTTTCCAAGGGTTCATTATTGGTGTATAAAAATGCCATTGATTTCTGGGTGTTAATTTTGTATCCTGCTACCTTGCCAAATTCATTTATTAAATCTAGTAGTTTTTTGGTGGAGTCTTTAGAGTTTTCTATGTACAATATCATGTCATCTGCAAATAATGATAGTTTTACTTCTTCCTTTCCAATTTGGATGCCTTTTATGTTTTCTTCTTGTCTGGTCGCTGTGGCAAGGACTTCCTGTACTATGTTGAATAAGAGTGGTAAAAATGGACACCCTTTCTTGTTCCTGTTCTTAGGGGAAATGCTTTTAGGTTTTGACCGTTGAGTATGTTATTCACTGTAGGTTTGTGATATATGGCCTTTATTATGTTGAGGTATGATCCCTGTATTCCCACTTTGCTGAGAGTTTTTATCAAAAATGTGTATTGGATTTTGTCCAGTGCTTTTTCTGCATCTATTGATATGATCATGTGATTTTTGTCTTTCATTGTGTTTATGTGATGTATCACATTTTTTGATTTGAAAATATTGTACCAGTCTGCATCCCTGGAATAAATCTCACTTGGTAATGAGGCATGATCTTTTTAATATATTGCTGGATCTGGATTTGTTAATTTTAGCACCTGTGTTCATCAGGGATATTGGTCTGTAATTCTCTTTCTTTGTAGTGTCTTTATCTGGTTTTGTAATTAGGCTAATGCAGGCCTTGTATAAAGAACTTAGAAGTATTCCTTCCTCTTGGATTTTTTTGAAATAGTTTGAGGGGCATAAGTGTTAGTTATTTGAATGTTTGGCAAAACTCCTCTGTGAAGCCATCTAGACCAGGACTTCTGTGTGCTGGAAGTTCCTTAATCACTCCATCAACTTCATCAGTAGTTATCAGCCTATTCAGGCTTTGTGACTCTTCCTGATTGAGTTTTGGAAGGTTATATTTTTCCAGGAATTTGTCCATTTCATCCAGATTCTCCAGCTTCATTCATAGTATTTTCTTACAATCCTTTGTATTTCTGTTGGGTCAGTTCTGATTTTATTTGGGTCCTTTCTCTTTGTTTCTTGATGAGTATGGCTAAAGGTTCATCAGTCTTGTTTTTCTTTTCAAAGAACCAGCTGTTGGTTTCATTGCTCCTTTGTATTGTGTTGTTGTTGTGGGGGTTTTTTAGTTTCTATGTCATTTATTTATGCTCTGACCTTTATTATTTCCTTCGTTCTACTTACACTGGGCTTTTCTCCTTGTTCTCTTTCTGTCTTTAAGTTGTAGGATTAGATAGTTTATTAGAAATTTTTATTGTTTTTTGAGGTAGGCCTGTAATGCTATGAACTTCTCCCTTAGGACTGCTTTCACTGTGTCCCACAGATTTGGGGTTGTTGTGTGTTCATTTTCATTTATTTCCAGGAATTTTTTTTTATTTCTTCCTTGATCTTATTGGTAATCCATTCATTGTTTAATAACATGCTATTTAGTCTCCATGTGTTTGAATATTTTTTAGTGTTTTTACTGTAGTTGAATTATAATTCCATGCCATGTGATCTAAGAAGATGCTTGATATGATTTCAGTCTTCTTGAACTTCTAGAGACTTGTTTTGTGTCCTAACATGTGGTCTGTCTTTGACGATGTTCTCTGTGCACTTGAGAAGAATGTATATTCTGCAGCTTTGGTGTGGTATGTTCTGAAAATGTCCATTAAATCCAACTGGTCTAGGGTCTCATTTAAGGTCACTGTTTCTTTGTTGACTTTTTGTCTGGAAGACCTATTCAGTGAAATCAGTGGGCTGCTAAAGTCCCTTACTATGGCTGAATTGCTACTGAGCTCTCTGTTAAAGTCCTCCAGAAGTTTTTTTTGTAAATTTAGGTGCTCCTATATTGGGTGCATATATGATTATCAGGGTTATATCCTCTTGTTGGAAGGATCCCTTTAGTATTATGTAGTGACCTTTCTTGTCTCTCTTCATGGTCTTCATTGTGAAGTCTATTTTGTCACATATGAGGATTGCTACCCCAACTTTTTTTCATTTCCATTTGCATGGAAAATTTTTTCCATCCCATTCACTTTCATCCCATGTGAGTTTTTTGTTCTGAGGTGGGTCTCTTGTAGACAGCATATATTTGAGTCATGTTTTCTTATCCACTCAGCTACCCTATGTCATTTGATTGGGACATTTAAAAAATTTACATTTAAGGTTATTATTGATAGTCACTTATCTATTTCCATTTTATTTCTTTATGCCTATGTTTCTCTTTCTATTTCTGCTTCTTATTACAACAGTTCCTTTAACATTTCTTGCAATGCTCGTTTGATGGTGATAAACTCCTTTAGCTTTTTTCTTTCTTTTTTTAAATAATTTTATTTTTGTTTAAAATATTACAGATGTCCCTTTTTCTCCCCAATGACCCGTTCCACCCCATCCTTTCCCCCTCACCAGTCCCTCTCCCCACCATTGTCCTTGTCCTTGGGATGTGCATATATGCATATAAATTCTTTAGTTACTCTCTCCCCCTCCACCTACCCGCCCTCCTCCATCCCTCTGACATTGGTCAGTCTCATCTATGCTTTTATGTCATTGAATCTATTCTGTTCATCAGTTTATTAAGTTCTTTAGATTCCACGTATAAGCAAGATCATGTGATGTTTGTCTTTCTCTGCCTGGCTTATTTCACTTAGCATAATTTTCTCCAGGTCCATCCATACTGTCCCAAAGGGTAGGAGATTATTCTTCTTTATAGCTGTGTAGTATTCCATGGTGTAAATGTCCCACAGCTTTTTCATCCACTCATCTACTGATGGGCATTTGGGCTGTTTTCAGATCTTAGCTATTATAAACTGTGCTGCTATGAACATTGGGCTACATATATTCTTTCTGATTAATGTTTCAGGATTATTAGGATACATTCCTAGGAGTGGAATCACTGGGTCAAAAGGCAGCTCTATTTCTGATTTTTTGAGGAACCTCCATATTGTTTTCCATAGTGGTTGCACCAGTCTGCATTCCCACCAGCAGTGTCCTAGGGTTCCCCTTTCTCCACAACCTCGCCAGCAGGAGTCATTTGTTGATGTGTTGATGGCAGCCATTCTGACAGGTGTGAAGTGATACCTCATTGTGGTTTTAATTTGCATCTCTCTGATGATTAGCTTCATTGAGCATTTTCTCATGTGTCTCTTGGCCATCCGCATGTCCTCTTTGGAGAAGTGTCTATTCAAGTCCTTTGCCCATTTCTTAATTGGGTTGTTTGTCTTCCTCTTGCTGAGTAATATGAGTTCTTTGTACACTTTGGAAATTAGCCCGTATCAGATACATCCTTAGCAAATATGTTTTCCCAGACCGTGGGGTTCCTTTGTATTTTGATGCTGTTTTCTTTTGCTGTGCAGAAGCTTTTAGTTTGATGTAGTCCCATATGTTTATTTTTTTGTTTGTTTCTCTTGCCCTTGGAGTTGTATCAGTGAAAAATCCAGTACGTGGGATGTCTGTGATTGCTGCCTATGTTTTCTTCCAGGATTTTTATGGTTTTGTGACTTACATTTAAGTCTTTTATCCATTTTGAGTTTATTTTTGTGTATGGTGAAAGTTGGTGGTCTAGTTCCATTTTTTTGCATGTATCTGTCCAATTTTCCCTGCACCACTTATTGAAGAGACTCTCTTTACTCCATTGGATACTCTTGCCTCCTTTGTCAAATATTAACTGACCATAATGGCATGGGTCTATTTCTGGGGTCTCTGTTCTGTTCCATTGATCTATATGGCTGTTGTTGTACCAATACCAGGCCGTTTTGATTACAGTGGCTTTGTAATATAGTTCGAAGTCTGGTAATGTGATCCCTCCCACTCTGTTCTTTTTTCTCAAGATGGCTGCAGCTATTCGGGGTCTTTTTTGGTTCCATATAAATTTTCAAAATGTTTGTTCTAGGTTTGTGAAATATGTTGTTGGTATTTTAATAGGAATTGCATTTAATTTATAAATTGCTTTGGATAGTTAGCCTTTTCCTTTCTGGGAAGGTCTTTATATCACCATCTATTTTGAATGATAGCCTTGCTGGATAGAGTAGTCATGGTTTCAGATCCTTGTTTTGCATTACCTTGAACACTTCATACCATTTCCTTCTGGCCTATAAAGTTTCCGATGAGAAATCAGCTGAAAGCCCTATGGGAGCTCCTTTGTAAGTAACAGATTGGTTTTCTCTTGCTGCTTTTAAGACTCTCTCTTTGTTTTTAAATTTTGACATTTTAATTTTGATATGTCTGGGCATGGACCTCTTTGGGTTTTTCTTGCTTGGGACTCTCTGTACCTCCTAAATTTGTGTGGCTTTTTACTGAACCAGGTTATGGATGTTTTATGCAATTAATTCTTCAACAAATTCTCTATACCTTGCTTATTCTCTTCCCCTTCTGTACCCATATGATGAGAATATTGTTACTTTTCATGTTTTCACACAGCTCTCTTACACTGTCTTCTTGTTTTTTAATTACTTTTTTCTTTTTGTTTCTCTGATTGAGTATTTTTTTTCAACCCTGTCTTCCAATTCAGTAATCCAATCCTGAGCTTCTTCTAATCTGCTGTTTATTCCTTCCAATGTATCTTTTATTTCTGTTGTGTCATTCTTAATTTCCATTTCTTTTCTCATGCTGTTTAGCATCCTTATGATCAGTATTCTGAACTCGAAATCTCATAGATTACTTATCTCTATTTCATTTAGCTCTTCTACTGGAGAATTCTCTTGTTCTTTCAGTTGGGCTTGTTTTTATGTTTCCTCATTTTTGCTGCCTATTTGGGTTTGTTTGTATGTATTAGATAGATCTGGTAGGACTCACAGTCTTTTGGATGGTATCTGTGGCAGGCTGATGTCAGATGCTGTTTGTGACTGGCTTTGAGCACCCTGTTTGAAGTTTTCAGCACTCCACAGCTCTTCTGGGCCTGGGTGTGTTTGAATAGAACCAAGATGTGCACCAAGGTCTGCTTTTTAAAGCCCTGAGTTCAGAAGCAAATCAGGCAAAGACTCAAAGCATCTAGAGGCTGATTGGTATTCAATTTCTTAATGAGCCTCAGGCTGTAGAAACTCCACAAGGTAGGGCAGAAGGTTTTCTAACTGGGTGGGGCAATTGTTCCCCTTCCAGACAAAAGCTGCTTGGATGGTAAATGTCTGTCAGAGAAAGATGTCCTCTGTCTTTCAGGGGAATGACTCAGCACAGGAAACCAGATGGCTGCTCTTTGTGCTCTGTTCCCCAAACCAACATCCCTAGATTCTCCTCACACAGCTCTAGTCCACTCTGCCCTCCCTCTGCCAAAGCCCAAGGTGAGTGGCTGCACACAAAACTGTGTTTTGGCCCTTTAAGAGGGTGCCTGCCTTTCCAACCATCTCTGCCTGACAGACATTAACTCCATTGCTTTTCACAGCCAGATGTTATGTGGGTAACTTTCTCAGTTCTGGCACTCTGGTCTGGGGAGCCCAGCTTGGGGTTTAGACCCCGAAGGTCTCAGTGGAAACCCCCCACAGCTGAGATATCCCTCCATACCTTCAGCTGCTGCCTATGGGAGCTCAGCCAGACCTTTCATGGCTCTCCATTTCCTACAGTCTCTATGTGGTCTTCACTTTAGGTCTTTGGTTATGAGGGTGCTCTCTAGCTTGTCTTAAGTTGATTGTTCAGGATGTTTTTTTCTATAATTTAGTTATAATTCCAGTTTGATCCTCCGAGAGTGTCAGTGTAATCGCCTCTTAATCCACTGCCATCTTGGAATCCCCAGAGTTCTTTCTGTAAAAGAAAAATTTGCCCATACTAAAAAACCTTTGTTTGCTACCTACCTTCGGTCAATGTCCAACTTTTTTGCATTGGCATTCAAGGTTCTTCACAACTTAAACGACCTATCTTTATTGCTTTATCTGTCACCACATACCCCCATTTCTCAGTCCCATGAGACAACTCACTCTTTACGTATAATGAATATTCATATTGCTCTCTACTGGATGTGTCTGCCAGCTGCTCTACTTTGCCTGTCAATCTGTCTTCTGGCATCCCATCCCATCTTGACCATATTTCTATTATAACACATCACACTCTTCTGAATTTGCCTCTTTTCTGTATCTCCCATAGAACATGAGCTCTTGGTATATGAGGGCTACATCTGATTGCCCCTCGTATTCCAAGAACTAAGCACAGGGCCTCACATAAACAATGACTCTGCCAAAGACTATCTTTTATTTATGATGGCATAGAAAAAGAGCTTCTAGTAATCAGATTAGTGCCTTCTTCCACTCAGCAGCCTTTCTTCTCTACCATTTCAGCTCTGAACTAGCTATTACAAATTGACGGAAAGCCTCCATTTGTTCCAGATGACAAATTGTTTTGAGACAGAGCCTTGAGAATCCAGTAGTTTCAGCCTATGGTGCAGATCCATGTAAAACACATTTCCGCCAAACCTTTGAAACTTGGAGTTTTCTCTACATCTCAAGGCAGGAAGGGCATTCAAGGACAACATTAACCCATGGTTTTTCAAACCTGGTACTGAGGTACTCGAGATTCTTTGTGGGAAGTGAGGACAGAACAGAGTTGAGGGGTTCTTTATTCGACCACATCTATTTTATCTTTTTGAGATTCCATGAAGTTTTCATTTGGAGACTGTAGTTGGTTATATAAAAGTAGATGTTGGAGACCACTGCTCTAGTCCAGTACTCAAATGGCTAACAAGCTCCTTTTTATACCATTCTTACTATGTGCCCACTGGGGCCTACACCAAACTTTCCAGGTATGATCAAGAATCCCTTTCCATTCTACACTCAGTCGAAAGTTCTATTTTATATTGAGCCAAAATCTGTCTCACGAAGTCCACTCAACAGTCCTAATTTCACCCCATGGTGTCTCATGAAAGTCATATGTTCCATCTTCTCTATGACTAAACTGTTGGCATTTAGAATTTTCCAAAGTCTGAGATGGAAGGGATTTGGTAACTTATACAGTCCAATGCTCTCATTGCAGTTGGGGAGCCTGAAGCCAAGAAAAAGTAGGTGATCTATTTGCACAACAGCAGACAGCTTGTTGGTGGTGAAATAGACTAGAACCCAAGTCCCCACTCATTTATAATGTCATCCCCAGAATTGTCCTTCCATAGAGTGAAGAGTTGCAGCTCTTAAAATGATTTCACACAGTACTGATGACTTTCCCCTAAACTCACTCCCAGTTGGCAGTCACCAATGGCTGAAGATTAGAATGTCAGCTGGTGGAACCCCTTGGTACCCAGGCTTTGGTGGGTGTGGGAGGGTGGGAGTAAGTGCAAAAGCAAAAGAGAGGAAACTCATGTCAGAAACAGAGTTGTTCTCCCCCAAAGCCTTTCTCCTTGTCCATAGGACTAAATTCCATTCAAGCAGCTCTCCTCCCATGCAGGGCAACCAATGGGCAGCTTTCAAAAGCCCCCTCTGATCTGTTTGCTAGAGAGTACTTGCTGTGTGACCTTCTAAATCCTAAACCCAGAAACAGGAAGAGCTGGTTTGATTTGTGTTTTGAAAAGAAAAATGAAAACATAGGAAGTAGAGCTCCTGAGAACAGAGGCTTCCAAATATGTGGATCATGATATTTTAGGGAAGACATTCCACAGGGGAAGGGAACAGCTTTGTTATTAAAAATAAAACACAAAGCCCTCCAAGCTTTGGAAAGAGAAAAAGGCTAAAAGGAGACTCTCAAGGAGGGAAGAGCAGTCTGGTTCAGAATCTCCAACTCTTCCCCACCATGCCCCACTTCTGGATGTCATCCTTTGATCTCACTGTTGTTATCGCCACCTATGGCCCCCAAAGATGCCCTGCTCGCTTTAACCTATGGTCCAGGCTGGGACTCAGAACATGCTTTTAAAATCAAGGAGATAAAATCAAGAAGAAAACAGACATAAATTAAGTACAGAACAAGCAAATATCAGAACAACATTCAGGCTTTATAAGGTGCATGCCTTTTGTCTTAAGAAAGACAGCAAAAGCAGGAAAGTGCTTTCCTGGTCCCCACATATCTTTCAAGGTAATTATTTCATCATCCCACATCACCTGCTATAAGTTTGCCTGCCTTTTTCTCCTCTCAGATCTCTGTCACTGAGAGTTAGGTGTCATCTTGTTTCCCAACCACAGTTACTAGAAGGGCTAATGCAAAAGGCACTTTAGAAAAAGAAAATCTCCAGAACCCATTGGTTCTTTCCAGATCTGGTTTCTGGGCTGCAGTACATGGCTAGTTCACAACTAGCTGGCAGAATAGAAGTGTGAATCATTTGGGTGCCAAAGGAACATGATCCTGAAGGAAACAGCTCTGGCAACCTCTGGAGCTTCTATAGGCACACATACATGTTTCACATACTTGCAAGCACATAGCCTCTTTACGAAACTCTTGGTTTTGCAAGATAAAAACACCTTCACCACACAAAATTTACCACTGTCTCTTGCTTCTCAAAGGGGGTTATTTGTCCTCCCTGTGCCAGAACATCTCCCTGAAAGGTTTTCAAAAGTATCTGCTAAGAATGGTCCATTTTCCCTAAAAGATCAGGGGGAAAACATTGTTTTCATATTAAAACAAGCATAGATATTTGCTATGAAATAGCATGTTAAATTCACATGAATTGTAAAATGAAAGTGGAGACTTCAAAGGAATTTCTCACTTGTGGCTAGCTGCATGGGGCTCTGTAAGTCCTTCTGGCTTTGTGGGGAATGTTCAGCCACTGGGGGTTCTTTGGTACAAAAGTTTGAGAAGCACTCACTGACGCATTGGGCTGCTAACAAACTCTGTGACCTTGGGCAAGTGCCTTCTCCTTCTGGGCCCCAGCTTCTCCATCATTAAATGGGAATTGGATAGGGCAGTCTCTAAGGCCCTTTAAGCTCACATGATGTTCACATGATGTTCATCTGACCCTTAATTAGAAAGGAGTTTGACCCTGATTTTCGAAAAATGTGATCAATTTGGTCATCTGATTATTTGATATTTAATCCTGAAGCTTAGTGAAAAGCAGTGTGGGGAGGCCTGGCCGGGGCTCCCTTCTGTTTGTAAGTCTGCTGGTTCCTATGGCTCCTTCTGTCCATGCGTGGCTAGACTGGCCCAGGTGAGCTTTTCCAGAGCAATCCATGTTCACAGTCTAGGTGAGGGACTGATGGATGATGCAGGTGTTTCCCAAACCCCAGGCTCTGGCCCAGGTAACTCACAATATAAAATGAGGAAAGGAAAGAAAACAAGAAATCCTGCCCAATACATACACCTAATTGTTTGGGAAAAACTCCTTCTAGGCAGGTCTGTTGCCTCAGAAGCCAGCAACAGCTGCTGAGTTGGAAAGCTGACTGCTGCTACACTCTCTGGGATTCTGGGACTGCCCTGCCCCCATCTCAGTCTGTTTACACCTTTCCCATTCTATGAAACTCAGTTCAAATACTGTCCCCTGCCCCCTTCAAGTCCCCAGCATGCTGTGTATCTGTCTTACTGCATGGATCAAGTTGTGCCTTGATTTGGAGCTATTTCTTTTCACATATAGATTAGAAATAAAATACATTCTCTGAAGAAAAATGTCTACTTGTGTGTCTGGATATAAACTGAAGAGCCAAAGTTTCATAACCCCTCATTCCCACTTTCCAGAATTAGCCACTGTTAGGAGGGTTTTTTGTAGTGTCTCAGAAAACTTCTATTGTCAAAGCTGTTGAAAATGCAAGAGCATGATGCTTTGGACAGAGCTCTGGCTCTGGAGAGCAAACACCTGGATTTGTGTCTCAGCTCTCCACTTGATGCTTAGATCAGCTTGGGTGAATTTTGTTTCCACTTTGATTCTTGGTCCTCTGTTCTGTAAAACGGGATAACAGTTCTTCTCCTGCTATCTCACAGGTTTGTTGTGAGGACCAAAGAGAAAAAAAAAAAATGAAAGCACTTTGGAAACTGTAAGAGGTGCTCTATTTATCTTCATGTTTATCTCTGTGACTTGACTGTAAGCACCTTGAGAACAGAAACCTGACCTGTCTGAAGTCAGATCCCCATTGCTCTAGTCCAGATGACTTGTCTGGAACAGGCAGTTGTGGTGAATGCCAGGGACATGAGCTGAATCCCAGGAGGTGTGCTATACCTAGAGGGGTTGATGTTTTGCTCCTTCCCTGATTTGGGGTACACAGTTTCTTGATCTTCATTTGGAGCCAAACCCAGTGCAAAGGACCACTGTTCTAAAGTTATTTGGCTTTCAAAATGCTGCTCCACTTTGAAAATTCTGCAATTACTGTTCCCACCCTCTACCTCCCTCAGCTCCCATTTCCTCAGATTCTGGTCCCAACTAATGTTTTCAGAGTTTCCTGCGCAAGTGTGCACACACATAAGTGTGTGTGTGTGTGTGTGTGTGTGTAATGAGAGACAGGTTGGGAGAGAGGAGAAAGTCGACAAGAAGATTCAATTTTCTCAATGGACCAGATGTAAAACAGTGGGAAATTAGAGTTGGAAAGCTACTCAGATATCATTTTTTCCAATCACTCCCCTTCAATCTTTAACAGAGAAACTGAGACCCAGAAGAAGGAAGGGACTTGCCCAGGGAGTTAGTGGCTCTACTGGTCAAGTAAAGTCAGGAAGGGGCAAGCCTCTGGGCTGAGGGCGTTCAAGTTGAGGGAAGTAGCCTGGAAAGGTGGGTGGGACCCAAGAAGAGATGAATGTGGCCAGAGAGGGAGGATTAACCCTGTGAAGTAGTCGGGACCAACTGCAAAATTCCCCTGGAAAGTAGAAATGTAAGAAATATGAGGGTTGTGGTTTAGCAAGTTATTGTGGATCTTGCTGAGCAAAGACGGGGAGGAGAGAGGAAAAGAAAAATAGAGGGAGCCGGAGAAGGAAAAGAAAGGGAAAAAGGCAGGCTAAGCTAGGCAAATGGAAGACAATGATGGTGGTAGGGTCAGTAAGAGCTGAATGTAGCATGTCAGTAGTCTTGTCTTGTGCAGGACATCTAACCACTTTATAAGTTCTGAGAAGCTCTGCTGCTTGGTTTCTTCCAGGCTTTGAGCTTATGAGCCAGTCTTTATTTTCTTAGCAAACTCAGCATTTTTCCACTTTCCATGATTTGGAGAAGTGGCCCTAGACTGTAGGCTAAGTGTGGCACATAAGGGTTGCCAAAGCAGGAACACACCCACTCTCTAGTCATGATCTGATTTTTAGGCACAGTCACAATACAAGGTGAACTCAGCCCATTGTACAGAAGAGGGTAACATAATTTTTCAATGAAAATAATGATTACCACAGGAATAATAAAAATAACTAAGTATGCATTGAGAACTAATAATTGTACTGATTAAGAGTAAGGGTCCTAGAGCCAAACTGCCTGTATTCAAATCCTAGTTGCACCTTTTACTAGCTTTGTGATCTTGGACAAGTTGCTTAACTTCTCTGTGCTTCAGTGTCCTTATCTGTAAAATCAAGATAATAATAGTGTCTTCTTGAGAAGATTTGGAAGGATCAAATGAATTGACCCAGGTACAGCCTTTGAACAATGCTTCACACATAGTTGGTGCTCAATAAATGGTAGCTATTATTGTCATCATCTTTATGTGCTGGGCACTGTCCTAAACATTTACTTGTATAATGGCATGTAATGATCACTCAGAAGGTAACTGGGCCCAGGTGCAAGAGGAACATATCTAGTCCATTGACTTTAAAAATTTTCTTTTCCCCCCAAACTGAACCCAATGTGGAACCCCAATATATAAAACAGACACAAAGCAGCATGGCTCTGCTTTTAGCAAGGTGGGGTAGGGTTTGGGGCCTAGAGCTCCCAGGCTCAACCTTCCCTGTTCTTTCCTCCCTCAACATCCCCAAGGTAGGCCTTGAGGCTACTCCACTGCCACTGTGAGGTACAATTCACGAGCCTGATTTAGTGCATCTAACCTTTTTATGCTCATTGACCCTGAATGGGTAAGTAACATGCCCAAGGTTACACAGCAAGTCAAAGGCAGAGAAGGGTACTGTGACACCACCAGGTGTGGAGGACAATAACTGGTAAAAGATAACAACCTCTTTTGTTAAACTAGAACACAGAACATCCAGGCTTGGGAATAGAAAAGTTAGGAAAAGAGGGTGAACAGGCAGAAAGAGGAAGCTGATCCAGAGGTCCTGCCCCTGAGCTGCGAGTTTGAGCAGCTACTTTGGACCCTCCTATCTTGCTGGAACACCATCCCAGACTTCAAAACAAGACAAGGTCTGTCCTCATAGGGCCTCTCACTGCACAGGGTTTGGGGTTATTTTTTGACAAAGAATGTAGACCCCTGTCTCTGTGGTCTCCAGTCTGGAAGATGCAGCTGACCTGGGGCTAAATCCTGCTTAATAACTGACCCAAGTGGGCATTTCACAGGGCTTTTTTTTCTCCAGGGTTTATGGACTGCAGCTGGGCTTCCAACCCATTGTTGTTGGAGAAGTACAGGGGGCTGGCCTGGAGCAGCTACACCCCTTTCACAGCTACATGTGGGTGCCCCTATCTGTTAAAGCCATGCTGCTCCTTGTCTAAGAACCTGTGCATTGCCAAATTTTGTTTCCAGACTTCAGCATGGGTTACCTGAGGACACCACACTGAAGAGAAATTACAAGAGAAGTTTTTCCCAAAGAAATTTGGAACTTCTCTGGAAACCTTTCTTTTGACCTGATTGCTTGAACTGCTCAGGGCCCAAGGGAGAGAGCTCTGGGAGACCAAATCTCCAGCACAGGATAAGGTAGGCACAGATACTGGAGGGCAAAGCCCTGGTGCAGGGCTCTGAGTTGCTTGCCCCTCCTTCGATGGGAGTCAGGATTTCCAACTGTACCATGAGGGGTGAAGTCCATGCTCACTGAGAACCAACCAGCTCCAAGCAGGGCTGCATGGAGGTTTGGGCCACTCAGAATCTCTTTCATGAATGACCTGAAATTCCAGAGGAATGTACCAAGTAATGGATGTAAATAAAGCCTGCCACTGCCATAGCTTGCTGACCCTCATGGCTAGTCACAATGGGGTGGGGATACAGGAGGCAGGTAACTGACTCCCAAGCTGAAAACTGCTTCTCTGACACAAAAGCAGCTTTTGTTCATGGCGAGGCCAGCTGCTCAAATGGACAGAGCCCTGGATCCTTGAGCCAGACTGCAGGGTATGTGTTATCTTGGGTTGGAGCTACACTGCCAGGTGATGGGAAGAGGAGGAGGGGCTTCTGCCAGTTCTGACAGGTGAAGGTGTATGTACTGAGGCCAGTGAGTTGAGGGTGAAGGGCAACTATGGACAGGTGCTGTAACTACTTCCCGGATAAAGACAATTGGTAGGCATTGGAAATGAACAGCCTACATGATACAAGGACAGAAAGAAAGTGATGAGCCAGGGTGAAGGACTAAATAGAGTAAGTTTGTTACTGACAAGAGCATCTTATCAAAGATTTGGTATTTGATCTACTTAACAGTTTAGGTAGGTAGGTGTTATTGTCTCCTTTAATAAGTGAGGAAACTGAGGCCCAGAGAAGTGATACATGTCATCTAGTAAGTGTTAAAGCTGGTGTTCAAAGCCAAGGCTGCTTTGAGAGTTGCTGTTCTTAGGGGCCCCTTCTTTAGAGCTGATAAAATCCACACATGTTACTGTCCATCCACCAACCCTTCTAAGGTTAGGTTGCAAAACCTAGGAATTATCCTTCCCATTTTACTAAAGCCCAGAAAAGGCTGATTATTGGTCTATAGGCATACACAGCCAGGTAGAGATGCAGAAAGGCTGAGGCTCATGCCATTGACATTTCTGCCTTCATTTGGAAGGCTGCAACACTGATGTTCTCTGTGGCTGGTCATTTCCATTTACAAAGTGCTCTCAGATCCATTATCTCGAGGTTTGCAAGGCAGAAAAAGAGTTATTTTCATTTTCTAGGTGAAAAAACTGAAGGTCAGTAACTTGCCAAAGGTTACACAGTTTTTGTTGTTGTTTGTTTGTTTGTTTACTGAATGATGGAAACAGTTATGCTCACATTTCCTTCTACTTTTTCACAAAGTGTATTTGGCCAGCAAGGGAAGGACTGAGCAACTTCACTGAAGCATAATGTCTGAGGCCAAAAGAAGAAAAACCCAACTCCCTGGGGTGACATTTAAGCCATTCTCTCTCTTCCATATAATCCTCTGAATTGCAGAGGCAGTCATGTGGCCTTTGAGGGGGCAAAAGAGAAGCCAGTGAGCTCAGTTCTCTGGAGCAGACCCTAGAGAGACTGGCTTTCACGGCATGCTGGATGCCCCATCAGCCCAATGATTTTGTGGTCAGAGTGCCAAGTTTGGTCCAGACACATGAAGGTCAGGATGGGGTGGGAGGAGCCTCACCACTTGTGGTTGCATTTCATGTCCTGTCTTTCAGTCATATTTACATTCCTCTATCCCAATGACATTGGGAAAGGAAACTCCAAATCTCTCAGCCACCATTTGGTTTGGTCAAGGCTGCTCCTGGGCCACTCACTCATTTATACACTCACTCTTCATTCAGTCCTTTAAGAAATATTCCCTAAGTGCCAATATAACTCCATGCCAAACTCCTTCCTGAGCAATGAATATGTTGTAAATAATAAAACACAGTCCCTGCCCTCAGAGAATTTAAACGCTTTTTGGGCAGGAAGACATATATTAGATAACTAAATTCAATATAGAATGATTGCTGGTGTAACTGTGCTGTGGGAGCCCCCAGAAAGGGAATGGCTTATGGTATTCATACGAGGACCTGAAAGGATATATAGGACTTTTCCAGGCGCAGGGGATAGGGAAAATAACCTCTTTGTGCCTCAGCTTCCTTATCGGTAAAATGGGATAACAGTACCTACAGGGTTTCTGTAAGGCATCTGTAAGATAAAAAGTGCAAAGAGCTTAGAACAGTGTCAGGCACATTGAAAGCAACAAATAACTGTTTGTGAAATAAGTCAAAGGAAATAAAGATGAGCATTTTCATGAGAGAGAAGGGCATATTGTTATACATTTAGAGGGTGATGAAGTTAAGTTAATGAGGTTCTAGGAATGCCAGATCATTTGGATGGGTTACCTTGTGCAGCACTTTGAATGTCAATCTTAGAAGTGTGGACTGGTCCCTGTAGATGGATGGGCAGCCATTTCTGAAGCTGGATCTTTGCCATGGAGGGTGGCTGGATCTTTGCCATGGAGAATCCTGCCTGAAATTCTAGTGCTCTGTCCACCAGCTCTATAGGTGTTAGGTCCAAGTCATAAGCAAGGAAGCAGTCAGTTGCCACACATGAATGACCAGCCCTATGCCCAGCCCAGCCCCTGGCATACCTTCAGTCTGGGAAAGGTTGAGTTGGGGAGATAGGCAATGCATCTTTACCCTCAAGGACCTGCTAATCTAATTGCAATAAGGCTTGTTTCTGCCAAGAATCAACCCAATCATCCTGATGGAGATGGGTGGGTAAGAGAGGCTCTGTTGTAGCCTGAGAGGTGGTATGTATGGTGGTTACTAGCCAAGGCTGACAGGCTGTCTGGATTTAAAGTCCAGTGGTCACTTCCAAACTGTGTGACCATGGGCAAATTGCTTAACTTCTCTGTGCTACAGTTTTCCCACTAAAAATGAAAGTGATGATAATAACTTGACATCCTCATAGAGTTATCATGATGATTAAATTATATGTGAAAAATGCTTAGAATGCTGGCTCACATATCACATGATTCATAAACATTAACTCTTCTCAGTGACTAAGGGCCTACCATGTGCCAGGTGTCTAGTACTCCTGGGGTATAAGGCAGTGGCCTGGAGTATATGAATGCACAGAACCAATTTTTTCCATCTTCCTGGAGAGCCAACTTTCCTCAAAGACACTGGGAAATTCAAGCAGATGTTTAAGATAAAACCAAAGAGAGAGAAATCCAAGATGGCAGCAGATTGAGTGGAAGCTACACAGACACTCTCCCAGGACCAAACTGGAATTATAACTAAAATACAGAAAAACCACCATGAATAATCAACTGCAACTGAAGACTAGCTGGGAAGCACCCTCATAACCAAGGACCTAAAGTGGAAGCCATATAGAGACTGGTAGGAAGTGCAGAGGCATGAGAAGCCTGGCTGGGCAGCAGCTGAAGGTATGGAGGGATATCTCAGCTGTGGGAGGGTTCTCACTGAGGACTCTGGGGTCTAAACCTCAAGCTGGGCTCCCCAGCCCAGAGCACCAGAATGAGAAAGGTGCCCACGTAACATCTGCTGTGAAAAGCAACAGGGTATCTGTCTGCCAGGGAGAGAGGGCTGGAAATGCAGGTATCCTCTTAAAGGGCCAATAAACAAAGTTTTGTGTGTAGCCACTCACCTTGGGCTCTGGGGGAGGCAGAGTGTACTAAAGCTGCGTAAGGAGAGTCCAGGGGGGCTGGTTGGGGGTATAGATCTCACAGGGCACCCATCTGGATTCCTGTGCTGAGTCATTCCCCCAAGAGGCAGAGGACACCTTTCACCGGCAGACGTTTACCTCACAAGCAGCTTTTGCCTAGGGGGAAAGCAATTACCCCACCCTGCTGGAAAACATATGGCCTCACCCCAGTGGAGTTTCTACAGCTTGAGGCTCCTAAAGAGACTTGATAACCATCAGCCACCCCACCCTGTGGAGTTTCTATACAACCTGAGGCTCATTAAGAGCTTGAATAACAGCCTCTGGGTGCCTTGAGCCTTTGCCTGATTTGCTCCTGGACCCAGGGCTTGGAAAAGCAGACCTTGGTGCACATCTTGGTCCTGTCCAAACACACCCAGCCCCAGCAGAGGAAACCAGAAGCTCTGGAGTATGGAAAACTTCAAACAGTGTTCTCAAGGCCAGTCACAAACAGTATCTGACATTGGCCTGCACCAGAGGCCATCCAACACACTGGGAATACTAGCAGATCTACTTAATACATAGAAACAAATCCAAACAGGTAGCCAAAATGGGTACACAAAAAAACAAGCCCCAAATGAAAGAACAAAAGAATTCTCCAGAAGAAGAGCTAAATGAAGTGGAGATAAGCAATCTCTCAGATATAGAGTTCATAATACTGATCATAAAGATGCTCAACAGCAGGGAAAAAAAAGAAATGGAAACTATGAAGGAAATAAAGAATGACATAGTAGAGATAAAAAAACAACATTAGAAGGAATGAGCAGCAGATTAGGGGAAGCTGAGGATCAGATCAGCAAATTAGAAGACACGGTTAAAAAAAATCAATCAGAGAACCAAAAAGAAAAGACAATTAAAAAACAGGAGGATAGTTTAAGGGAGCTGTGTGACATGAAACATAACAATATTCACACCATAGGAGTTCCAGAAGTGGTCGAAAGTAAGCAAGGGTTAGAGAACCTGTTTGAAGAAATAATGGCACAAAACTTCCCTAACCTGGTCAAGGAAAAAGTCACACAAGCTCAGGAGGCACAGAGAGTCCCAAACAAGAAGAACCCAAAGAGGCCCATGCCCAGACCCATCATAATTAAAATGCCAAAAATTTAAGACAAAGAGATAGTCTTAAAGGCAGCAAGAGAAAAGAGATCTGTTACCTACAAAGGAACTCTCATAAGGCTTTCAGCTGACTTCTCATCAGAAACTCTACAGGCCAGAAGGGAAAGTCATGAAGTATTCAAGCTAATGCAAAACAAGGATATGAAACCAAGACTACTCTGTCCAGCAAGGCTATCATTCAAAATAGATGGTGAAATAAAAAGCTTTCCAAACAAAAACAGGCTAAAGAAATTTATCACCACCAAACCAGCATTGCAAGAAATGTTTAAAGGACTGCTGTAATAAGAAGTTCAAGTAGAGAGAATGAGAAACATAGGCATAAAAAAATAAAATGGCAATAGATAAGTACCTATTGATAATAGCCTTAAATATAAATAGATTAAATGCCCCAATCAAAAGACTTAGGGTAGCTGAATGGATAAGAAAACAAGACCCAAATATATGCTGTCTACAAGAGACCCACCTCAGAACAAAAGACTCACACAGGCTCAAAAAAACAATGAAAACTTCTGGAGGACTTAAAGGAGAGATTGACAGCAATACAGTCATAGTAGGGGACATTAACACCCCACTGACTTTACTGGATAGATCTTCCAGACAAAAAATCAACAAGGAAACAGTGACTCTAAATGACACACTAGATCAGATGGATTAAATGGACATTTACAGAACATTCCACTACAAAGCTGTAGAATAGGCATTCTCCTCAAGTGCACATCGGACATTCTCCAAGATAGACCACATGTTAGGACACAAAACAAGTCTCGACAACTTCAAGAATATTGAAATCATATCAAGCATCTTCTTGGACATTACACCATGGAATACTATGCAGCTGTAAAAACGAAGAATCGCTTGCCGTTTGAGACAACATGGTGGGACCTGGAGAGTATTATGTTAAGCAAAATAAGACAGTCAGAGAAAGACAAGTGTCACATGATCTTACTCATATGTGGAATCTAATGAACAAAATAAATTTATGAACAAAATAGATCCAGAGACATAGATGCATGGAACAGACTGATGAATCTCAGAGGGATGGTGGGGGTGGGTGAGTGAGTGGGTATAGATAAACATAAGAACTTATATGCATAACCCATGGACACAGACAATAGTGGGGTGAAAGCCTGGGGGGAGGGGTACAGGGTTGAGGGGATTAATGTGGGACAAAAGGGGACATTTGTAATACTTTCAACAATAAAGATAAATTTTTTAAAAAAGATAAAAGCAGGGACTTCAAAGACATTCCCTGCTTAGAGCCAAAGTTTCAGAGTCCATTTTCAGCCCTCCCCTGCAGGGTTTCTTCACATTCTTCTCTGTTGGCCCTTAGGGGTACTTGGGTACAAAAGTTCCAGGCACACAGACACATGTGAACTCTTGGAACTTTTATGATGGATCATTCTCTGAGGTAGGAATGATGACTGCCTTTATAAGGATGAAAAGTTAGCTTCTGGGCTCAAATTCTGCCATGTCCACTATTAGCTGTGTGAACTGAGCAAGTTAAATTATGTTTGTCATCCCTCAGTTTCTCTATAAAATGGAGATGATGATGTTGATGATAGCACCTACTTTAGAGGGTTGTGATAAAGAGTTAGCACTCAGTACACATCAGCTTTTATTAAGTCCCTTCTCACATTTCCTCCCACACCACAGCAATATTGTCAAGTGGGTGTCATTCTGTCATTTTATAAAAAAGGAACTTGACACTGTTAGAGGTTAGGTCAGATTTTCTAACATAGGGCCTTCCTACAATGAAGAGGGAGTGCGGATAAGTGATCTTTGGGGTCCTTTCCAGTTCTCAGGTTCTGTGATTCAAGTTAAACTTTGGAGTCCTTTCACATCACTGTTCTGGCTGGGACTGAAGCAGCAGAACTCAGGAAATAGGGGAGGGACTGGCCAGGGAGGGAGATGACTTAACAGGGTACGTAATAGCTGCTGCCTCCCTTCCTTCTAGGCTGCAGCCTTGGAGGGGCTGTGTCCATACTTTGGCTCCACCAGTGAGCAAAAGGGAAACTCCTATGCTTGCAGGAAGCTGACTGAGCCCTCCTTTTCCCCAGAAGGGAACTTGCCCTTGTGGCAGGGGTAGTGCTGGAACTTCAGAAGTCAAAGGCTCAGCAGCACCAAGCTGCGCATGCAGAGGAACCTCCCAGTGGCTGTTCATCCTAGCTGAGCTGGTCCAAAATGAGGACTGCTGATAAGCCTGAGTATGCTGGGGGAGAGGAATGGGCTCCCCCTGGTTTATGATCACATAGAGGGAAACCAAAAAGAAGTCCATGAAGAAACATGGCCTAGTAGAAGGTGGAGTAGACAGGAGATATGACTCAGTTCTGAAGTGGAGTCACTGTGTGACCTTGGGCAAGTCCTCTGCTCCATGTGAAAAATACATTCAATAAATGTTTCGTGAAAACCTACTGTGTGCCTTGGGGAAAAGGATGACTGGCATAGAGATCACAATGTTAATCTCTTATTCTCTTCCAACTCTGACACTGAGTCTAGGAAAAGTGGGTGCAAATCTCTTTCAAATAAGCACACCTCAATTCACAGACTCTTCTTTTTCCTAGCATGTCCCTCCCCCATGGGGTTGCTTAGCTCTAGTCTTGTGGCACAAGATGTGAACATGGTAGAAAGAGAGGTTGTGACCTTCACCTGTGTATCCCTTTATCATAATTCCCATTGTATCATAGGATTATTATCTTGTTGCAGATGAGGAAACCGAGGTTGAGAGAGGAAAAATGGCCCAGATTATGCTGCAGTTAGTGCAGAGCCACTATTAGAACCTTGCTCCCCTGGCCACCAATAGAAGTGGAGTGGAAATGACCAGGTCTGAGAGCTGGCAACTTTCTGTCTTCCCTCCATTGTAAACAAAGACAGATCAGGTAATGCAAGTTTGCTTGCTGTGGGTGGAGGTTAGGGGTAAGGGAATCTAAATTATGTAACTTAGGGTCCTGGGACCAGGCTTTTTAGTGTGGTAGATCTCCAGTGCAGATCTCTTTGAGAAAAAAAGTGAATCTTTCTTTACAGAGACTGTACTCGGGCACCATGCTCAGCCCTTTTGTATCCTCACAACAGTTCTGCAACGTAGAGATAATTGTCCACTTTAGATAATTGCCAAGTCATTTGCATTCTTGAGCCTCAGTTTTGCGTCTGTAACATAAGAGAGTCTATTAGGCATGCTTCTGCTCAAAAAGCCCAGGATATTCTTGGTACTAGAAGGGTTTCAAGGTGTTTTTGTTGGAACCCAAAGTCCCCTTGCTCTGTTGGTCACACAGAAAACCAGGGTGGATGGTGAGAAGTGTCTGAGTGCCTAGATGGTGGGAGCCATGTTCCCTCTCCATCTGACTGTTGCACAAGGTTTTCTCCCATGTCACATTTTGGTGAGATTTGGGGTAGACATGCAGTGGAGGAGCTGACCCTGGTACTAAGAAGACCCTCACTCTCTGGCACTGAGGTAGGAGAGTAGAAGGGAGTGGGATTGGTGGTGAGACACCTCCCAAATAGGTGACCAGGGTGGAAAGGGTCAGAGGGTGACTCCAACCCTGGAGATGAGGCCTGACTGCAGTAGGGAGTCAGAATATAGGAGCTAAATGACTTGAGGCCAGTGTGGGATAGAGAAGGGGGGCAGTTCTTGGGGGGCGTGGAACTCTCTAGATGCTATGAGGGGCAGAGCAATCAGGCCTTGGCTCTTCCCCTGCCATCTGTTGGCTCAGTTTAGGTGCAAGCACCCAAAGCACGATGACCCAACCCGGCCAGCTGCCTGCAGGCTTCGGAGCCACCACCAACGCATGGCCAAGGCACAGGGCTGGGGGCCAGCCCTGCGGCTTCCGGAGCCACTGACGTGGACACGGAGCACGGCTTGGGATGTGAAGGGCACTTGGGGAGACCAGACACGCTGGAAACCAGGTGAACAGAGCAGGGCCGACCCTGGTGGGAGGTCAGGGCTCTGCTGCACTTGGCCGAGAGCTTTGGCCCTGCTGTCCCATGGCTCTAAGCTCCCAACCCCTTCATCTTTGGTTCTAGTCTCATTTTCATTTGTTAGTCCCATGTCCATTTGTCTAAACCCCACCCCTGGCTGGCAGTCCCCCTTTTTCAGACCTTCCAACTCAGCATGCCTGCTTTCTTCTAATTCTTAGCCACCTCTTGCTCTGTCCCAAGGTGTCCCGTTTGTTCATTCCTACTGTCCTTCTGGCTTCATTCTTACCCACCTCTCTCCCTCTGCCTTCATCCACTCAAAAAGAACATTATTTCAGTTATTAACACACAGTAGGTGTTTAATAAACAGTATGTCCTTAACCCTTTATTCCTACAACACCTTCTTTGTCTCTACCTCTGTTTTTGCACTTCTCCTGTCTGTCTTCCTGTCCCACTATATATCTAACTCTCGTCAGTTATTTTCACCTCTTCATTCTATTGTTTTCCTGTCTGTCCTTCTATCTCTCTTGTTGTCTCCATATTCTTGGGTCTCACTACCTATTCATTAGCATCCTACACCCCACCACATCACTCCAAGGGCCCCTTACTGCCCAGCTCTGTCCTTTGTTTGCATGACCCAGCCCAGCTACCCTGGCAGCACTTTTTTAGTCAGCTCGAATTGACTAAACGCTCCATCCCAAAGCCTGTTTTCACTCCAGCAGGTCTCCCAGAGTGCCTGACACTTTGTCTTCTTAAAAATATATATTTCTTTAAGAACTTTAAAACATTTCCAGGCTCTGCCTGTTCCTTTTCCCCAGTAAATTCTCCCTTGTTCCTGCCCTAATGGCAGGGAGGAAATAGCAAATTGGGTGGGGTTTCTCAACATGGATTTGTGGTGGAACATGAATGCACTGAAGGATAGGGCCCTCAGGGATGCTCAGATCAGACTCTTTGATTGTACCTATGTGGACATTGATGCTCAGAGAGGGTGACACTCCTAGCAAGGTAACACAGCATCTCTGTGGTAGACATAGGATAGAAGCCAGAGTTGCAGTGTCTTACCCTTGATCCAGGAGCCTAGATGGGGATAAGGGTGGGGGTGGGGCCCAGGAGCCACTTTCTTGGTGTTTCCTGAGGGATAAGGAGCATTGCTGTCATACCTCTCTCCCTGTCCTCTGGGACCTGATCTGGCTTCCCACCTGCCTGGGTTGGACATTCTCCACCTGGGGCTGCTGTTGCCTCCCCTACTGGCGTGGCAGCTCCAGGAAGACAGGGACACTACAGCTATTGGCTTTATCTATCCTGGCCTGTACTCCAGCTCCCTGTTGGTGCCTGGGTGCCCATATTGACATATGCATAGGGAAACCCTGGCCCTGGCTGAGAGTCAGATCAGAACTTTTACTTAGTAAGTGAGTGAAAGAGAGAGGGAGGGAGGAAGGGACAGAAGGGGTATTGGGAGAGTAGGGGTGGAGAGTTGTACTTGGATAAGGGCCTACTGAGAAGGGACAGGGACTCCAAGACCAAGAAGAGCCCAGACACTTTGTTGAGTGGCCCTCAAGCCTTACCACACATCCCAGGTCCTCTCTGATGTCATCCTGGGGCCTCTGAGTTGTTTTCAGGGGAAGGATACAGGGTGTGTGGCTGTCCAGGAGATAGACTGTGTCTGCTTGAATTGTTATTGCCAAGTCCTAGAGACCCATAATTACAAGGTTGTACTGGGCCAGGCTCTGGGCATAGCCTGTAAAACCACACACACACACACACACACACCAGCCCTCCAACTTCATGGGCACCGGATTTGGTCAGGCTGATTGGTTCCAAAGCCTGTGGGTGGGAAAGAAGAGCCCCATCTCTCCTCCTCTTTCACCTCCTCCTCACCCTCCCAGGTTTTGTCTTGGGAGCGCCTTTCCCAGAGAGACATGTGGAAAGGTCCCAGGCAAGGGGGCAGGATCCTGAACTCTGTTCAGGGGCTCTGGGTGTCCACTGCCACAGGATGAGCTGGGGACAGTGCTAGAGGCAGAGGTCAGGTCTCCAGCCTTCTAGGCTGGGTTACCTTCAAACCCCCTCCCTTTCCCTGCTTTTCACCTGAGCCTTCCCCCTTCCTTTTTCTCACTTTCCTCTGCTCTTTCTGACCTGGTCCCTAGCTACTCCCCATCTTCAGAGGACCCTCATGCCCCCACCACCCCCTTCCTCTGCAGAAGCCCCATGAATGTTGCCTTCTGGAGGCCCCACTCCCACAGGAACACACAGAGAAGCTCACAGAAGCAGAGAATAAAGGGACCCTAGAAACCCAGGCCCAGCCCTGTTTTTTAATTTAATTTACTTTTTAATATGTTTTTTATTGATTTCAGAGAGAGGAAGGGAGAAAGAGAGAGAGAGAGAAACATCAATGATGAGAGAAAGTCATTGACTGACTGCCTCCTGCAACCTGGGATCGAGCCCAAAACCTGGGTATGTGCCCTGGACTGGTAATGGAACTGTGATCTTCTGGTTCATGGGTCGATGCTCAACCACTGAGCCATGCCAGCTGAGCCCCAGAGCTGTTTTTTTATGTGAGGAAACTGAGCCTAGCCAGGAAGGGGCAAGCTTGAGAATCAAAACTAAATCAGGCAGAGGTGACTGTTGGGGAAGAGGTAGAGGGAGGGTTCCTCTGACCTCAGCTGCTTGTATGTATGCATGGGGAGGGTATGAGAGGGCTTGTATTAGAAGTGGGTTTGCCTTTACACATCTTCTTCCAACCCCCTGTGACCTTCCTCTCAAGGACAGGAATGAGGTGGGATGTGGAGGGAGTGGAAATCTTGCTTTGGGTGTCTGTGCCACAATCTCCAAGTGCTCTGCCCATGGTGACCTCACCTATTTGTTTAGACCAAGGTAGGCATATCTCCCTGAGGGAAATGAGGAAGGGGGTGCTCCATCTGCCTATAGCAGAGAACCTCTTGCCCCTTTGATATGGGCCAGTAAAGCCAAGTCAGGGGCCCACCCTGGGTGTGAAATGGGGCCCATCACACTGTCATGGCCTGGAGGGTCTGTTACATGGATGCTGGGGGCCAGCCCTTCATCAAGCTGACACTCTGGTGTTTGTTGGGGAAAAGGGGACAGGCTTTTGGGTGTCTGGGGAAGAGTCAGGGACAGGCACTGAGCGGGCCTCAGTTTTCTGCCTAGAGGCCTGAAGAGCTATCCTAACACTTTTCTTCTCAATGGCTCTAGGAGGCAGGTGGGAGGGAATGAGTGCCTTTGTGTCCTAGCTTAAAGAGGGGGATTCCAGAGAGGGTAAGTGGCCCCTGAAATTCCTCTGACCTGCGCCTGGCTTGGCCAGTGCTCCAGCTCCCCTCACAGCCAGCCCAGGGCTCCCAGTCCAGCACAGAGCTCCTCCTTCCCTTCTAGGGTCTCTAGTGTATGGGGTGAGCACAGCCATGGTGGTCCCTGAGCTGTGGGCTGAGAAAGAGTCTTTGTGCTCCTCTCAGGACCTAGCTCTGTGTTCACCACCCATACTTAGCAGTGCGCAGTCGGTGAGGTTCCTGTGTGCTTCTCACCTTTGCAAGCCCCTCCCACTACAGCCTCTCTACCTCCCCTACTCTGGCTGCCCTTCTTAGTGCAAAGTCCCTGCCATGGCAGTGGCTTTTCAGGATTTCTTTTATGAGCTATAACTAACTATCCCACATTGTAGGAGCCTGATCAATATCCCCCTTTCATGAAGCTGGGTAGGGGCCCCAAACTACCAAGGAGTGAGCCTTTACCCTCCCAGGCCTGACTGGTGGGCTTTCAAAGAGGCATGCAGGATGTATGTGCTAGTGCAAGGACACCCATGGTCACTTGCTGGATGGGCCTGAGTGTAATTTATTTTCCCCTCAGGCTTCTTCTCCCCTTTTATCCTTCCTGGATGAGTTTCCTGGGATTATTTGCTGCTGCTCTTTTAGCTCCATGGAAAAAGGTAGTGGAAGGGTCTGTTTGGTTTCTTCCTGATGTTACCCTCAGCCATTTCAGAGTGGGGTTATGGGTCTGCCTGCAGCAGTTTTCAGAACCCCCATTCCTAGGCAAGGATGGGTGTAGGGACTGTTGTAAGTCCTCAGGCACTATTGAGACCTAGGTGTCTTGGAGAGAGGCTCAGGGTAATGGCATATGGAGTTTCTCTCCCCCACCACCTAGAAGAAAAGGGCTGATTAGCCCTGGAAAAAACTTGGCTCTGCAACACATTCAGTGCCATTCTGCCACCTGTTACCACCCTTATACCACCCTCACATTTGTTGTCTCAGCTCTGCCTGCTAGGGATTGTGCTCTACCCTCATTCTACAAGTGAAGAGACTGATGGTTGGAGCACACAATGACTTGCCTTGGGTGACACAGCCAGAAAATGGTAGAGCTGAGGCTAACACCCAGCTCTCCTACTTCCTGATCCAGGGCTGTCACCATGTCTAACACTTAGAAGCACGTTCTATGTGCCAGACACCATTCTAAGTGTGATTTAGCCCAGTGGGTCTGCTCAACAGCTGCATAAGGTCAGGACTGTGATTATTATTCACACTTTACAGATGAGAAAACCGAGGCACAGAAAGTTGGGAAGTAATTTGCCCAAGGTCACACAGCTAGTTAGTAGCAAAGTTGAGCTTTGTACCCAGGTCGTCTGGCTCCAGTAGCCATTGCCCTGCCTTTTGCATGACACGACTGGTCTGTGGTGGTAGTAGAATGAGAAAAGCTCCATGTCTCAGGCATAGAAACACATGCACGCAAGCCCACGCCCAAGACCTTTTCACCTGCCCTCAGCCAGCCCTCATGCACTCTGTGTTTTCCTTCCTGGTGGCTGAGCAGGCATCCGGGACAGCAGCAACAGTACTATAGGATACATAGTCAAGAGTGGGGGCTTGTGGAAAAAGCAATTCCAAGGACCTAAAAGCTCCAGTTATCTCCAGAGCCACTCAAGATGCATCCCAGAAAGGAGCTTGTGAAAAGGTACCATTTCCTCATCCGTTCCAGGCACCATCACGGAATACCTGTTATATGCAAGACTCTGGCTTAGGTCAGGGGTAAGGGTGTCTTGGGGAGCAAGAGATGGTGGTGGGATTGAAAGAGATGAGCTATCTTTGTCTTTCCAAAGGGACTGAGCTCTTAATGCCTTTCTGAAGCTCATGAAGTCAAGGAAGACCAAACAAAATCCAAAGAAATAGCCCAGACATCACTTGGGCCATTTCAAAATGTCATGATGTGCATGGCAAATATTAGGATTGTTGCTTTCCCTGACTAATATGTTCACTCAAGCCATTCAACAGGTATTTTTATTGAGTACCTACTCTATGCCAGACACTGGGAAGCTCTTGTTCTAGTTATTTATAGCAATTGCTCTTTTTGTACCTTTTGTACTTTTTGTACTTTCTATAGTTTTCTGGTTCCATTGCCTTAAAAAAAAAAAAAAAAAAAAAGAACTGGGTGTCCCAGAGCCCATCATATCTGATTTAGTTAAGTGTATCTACTAAAAGATAAGTCAAGTTTGCTCATTATTCATATGATTGTAATTTCTTCATGGTTGTCCCTTGCATATCTTTTGACATTCATTTGTCCATTAGAAGACATTACTGAGAAACTGCTGTAGTACTGCACTTGGTGCCATGGGTGGAAGGAATTGGCTCTGACATGATTTCCTGCCTTTAGGGAAGCTATAGAATCATTGCAGGACCCACACTTTTATATCCTTCTAGTATTTTCCAGAAGCAAGATAAGTTTGGCTCCAACTCAAAGGCTGACAGATATAACAGCCCAACCTCAGAAAGGAGGTCATCTCCCTTCCCACCCATCATAAGGGTTTCTGACTCTGGGTAAGATTTTATATCCAAGAGTGAGTTCTGGTGTACAGGTCTCATCCACATCCAAGATCCATAGGGACGTGGCTAATCTTGAACAAAGTGCCACCTGCAGTCTTGCCATTGAGAGGAAAGGAGGGGTACACACTGGAGGTAATCTTACTTCATCATTTCTCTTCTGATTCTCATCAGGGTTAACCGGGGAAGAAGGTAGGAGAATTCCAGTTTGGCCTAGTGGACTGAAGGCCAGACAGGAGGGGAGCACCTGGGGCTAGATCTGGCTCTGCCCCTGCCTCTGGAGACCTTAAGAAAGTTGCTGTCTTAAGAATCACTAATTTTTGCTCTCACCTTTGTTGGGTACTCTAGCAAACAAATTACATGAATGCAGTCCCGCTTTTTAGGAGCCTCAGCTTCATTTCTCCCATCTGTTAGGTATGGAGAAAATAACCAGTGTGCAGGTATTGTCCCTGCCATGGATTTTCTGGGTAAACTTGAGTGAGTCATCTCTTCTCAGTTTCTGTACTTGTAAATGTGGAAGATAGTGGTTGGATGCATGGGCTCTTGGGTATTCCCATCCCAGGTTAATAGGAGTTTCCAATTCAACAGTGAAATCAAGGTTGTGAACTTGTGTTGGAGCCTTGTGAGGAAAGGGAAGAGAGAAATAAAATCTTAACTTAAACCTGAATTTAAATGGGCTTTCTTGTGGTGCTTGCTGTCACAACTCTTGGGAGCTCTGCCCTGCGGTGATTAATGCAGATACTTTGAAGTTTTCCATGCATTTCTCTGTGCAAGTACAGTCTAGACTTGGGGTAGAGAGCTGGGAGTAGTGGGGAAGTTGCAGAATGCTGGAGCCTGGCAAGGGGGAAATGGCAACTTCCTGCTCAAACATCTAATGTCCCAGTTCTATCTTGGTTGCTTCTACTAATCTGAGATCTCACGGAAGCTGTGTCTTCTTAATTCCCAGTAAATTATCTTCAGCAAACCTCTGAACCTTCCCGTGCACATGGCATTTGCACATAAATTCCCCACACAGTGCCATACACATACAGACCTCAATAAACGTTAGTCTGTGTACCTGGCCCACTCACTCCTTTACTCTCAGTCCTTGGCTCTTGGCTAGAGCCTTTATCCCCACCTCCCGCGGCGCCCCCACCTCCTGGGGTGTGACCAGCGGAAGAGACAGCGGCGATGGGATTGGAGGATCTAGAAGGCAGAGCCTGGCCCACGACAATTTGGACGACTTTCTGAAGAGTCTGGTAGGCCGGACTGCACCCTCATTGGTCGAGGGCCCTATAGGTGGGCGGGGCTTCCCTACAATCTACTCGCCGCTGCTCCCTCCCCACCTGCTCCGAGAGTGGCTTTGGGTTCGCTAGAGCTAAGCAGCTCGGGCAGCTGCTTCTCTGGCTAGCACCGTTACCCCCGCCCGACCCCAGGCTCTGGGCGTGCCCAGGACTTAGCAGTGCCGCATACGCTCTCTTCCTGCTCGCTGGCAACTGTGTCTGGGTCTCAGACCCGAGGCGGTGGACGCGGCCTCCAGGTAGGAGTTGCGGCGACGACCCACGCAGGGGAAGCGAACCAAAGCACCTTTGCCCTTGGAATTTGGGGTAGGAGTCGACAAAATTGGGGTACCCCTGAGCCTGACCGCCGCGCTTCTCCCAGGGAAGTCCCACTAGTGGGGTGGTGGAAGACGGCTGGCTGCCCGTTAGCCTCGGGCCCGGTTGGCGTCCCGAGCCATAGCTCTGAGGTTTTGGAGGGGGGCTGGAGCTAGGCGGGGGCGGCAGAGCTCCTGTCTCTGTGCCTGGGCTATGCTGCTTCTCCTACACTCTTCTCTTTCTTCTGTTTTTGAGGGCATTTTCAGGAAGCCTCTGGTCGGGCAGAATGTACTTTCCCTCCGCCAGTGCCTTCCCTTCTGAGAAACGCCCCAGACTTTCCGGTATTAGGGTAGCTGAAGGGATCAATCGAAAAACTTTGGATAAATTGCATGTTTCTGGGCTCAGTTTCCTCATGAAGTCCAAAACGGTTTTGGATTAGAGAACTGAGCGTTCTAGTAGAAGTTTTTGGGATTTCCAAATTAGATAGTCTGGCGGTCTCTTTAATTCCCCTTCTCCCAAGACTCTTTAAAGTTGAGCACTGAAGCCCTACCCGGGTTGGCTCAGTGGTTAGAGTGCTGGCCCATGGACTGGAAGGGTCCCAGATTTGATTCAGGCCAAGGGCACTTACCTGGGTTGGAGGCTCCATCCCTGGCCCTGGTGGGGTCCTGTGAGGAGGCAAATAAATAATCAATGTGTCTCTCTCACACTGATGTTTCTCTTTCCCTTCCACTGTCTCTGAAAAGCAATGGGAAAAAAACATCCTCGGGTGAAGATTAAAAAAAAAAAGTTGAGCACTGAATTATGACTCAGGAAACCAGGGTTCAACTACTAATTCATGTGACCTTAGGAGAGTCATGCAACTTGTGTGAGCCACAGTGTTTTCAACTGCAATGTAGGTGGTGGGCTGGCTAGATTTTGGTATCTAAAGAGCCAGTATCTTCTGCTCTGACATTTGGTCACTTGGTTCATGGGTCCAGGCTCCTAACTGACAGGTAAAGGGTTGTCTCTGAGATGCTTGGGGTGAGAGGAGCTAAGCAGATGGAAAGCTTTGTGGTAATTATGTAGCTAAGCCAGCTAGAAAACTAGTGGTGGTGGGGAGGGTGAACAACAGCCAGACTGAAGGTGGGGAAGGGTGGAACTAACACAGAACCCCATGCCCCAGAAGTTGGGCTGGAGGCCCCTGGCTTGTCTCCTTCTTATTCAGAGCACCCAGGTTTGCAGACCAGAGAGGAGGCTGATGACACATCCAGGGCTATTTTCAAACCCTGACTCCTACTGTAGAACCTGTTCTTGTCATCCCCACTGTAGGGGTTGCTTTACCACCCACCAGCTGTCTTATTGCTTTCTGAATTTTTCCTTCACTTTCATCTTCCTGGAATGGAGGAAGACAATTCTTGTCTGAGGATGAGAAAGTAGGCAGCCCAAGGGTGTGGAGAAGGTGGGAGCTGCAGGTGGTTTCTGAGTGTTCGATGGAGCAAGTGGGAAGAGTGTGATGGAATTGATGATGTTGGGGACAGGGGACTCTTTCACCGTAAAGCTACAGCTACCATATTGCTGAACATTCTGGGCTGGTCCTCATTTTTTTGGATTTGGCCTTTGTTCAACTGTGTTCTGGATTTGAGATTTCTGCTCCCTGAGCCTCTGTAGTTAGGGCTAGAAAACACCACGTGGAGAGAATTTGTTTGGTCTCCCCTATTTGCTTGCCTTCTCTCCACTCCTTAAGCGACTCTTGGGGACAATTATACTAACCTTCTATGTGCGTCTGTGGCTCCCCTCCCTAATATGGAGAGAAAAGGCTGTTGAGAGATGACATCTGGAGGTGTTTAGAGCAAGAAGAGGGGCTGAATGTGTGAAAAGGGCAGTGTACCTTGTGTGCATGTTGGGGGTGAGGCTTTCATGTTAAAACACACCTTCTGAGTTTGAGCAGAGAAGCAAAAACAGTGACACACAGAGGCCCAAACTTTTACCCTCTCTCTCTACTTGAAGTTTTAAATTTTCATTCTTAAGGCTACTGATTGGAAAAGGAGTAAAGGACCTGTGTAGCCAGGTATAAGGATAGAAGCAGTGACAGGAAAGCAAGAAGTTCCCAAGAGAGGAGAGGATAGAGTCTCTGATCAGGATGCTATTGGAGCTGCCAGTACTTTTCTGTTAGGAGACTTCTGGAGCTACCTGTTGCAGTCATGGAAAGTTCAGATTCAACACATGGCAGGCTTAACAAAGGCAGGCTGTGCCCCTTCCTTCTTGGGGAAGGTGGGGTGAGGAGTGTCTGGCTGAAAGAAGGAATTGCTTCTGGTTTGAATAGAATAGAGATAATTTTTTCCTTGGGCTCTCAGTTTGGGTAAAATGAGTGTTATAACCTCGGTCTTCGGGAGGCTGTTATCAGATGAAATAGAGATTGAAATCTCAAAGATGCAAGGGCTTTAGGAGGGGAAATGTAAGCTCCCCCACCCTGCAACCTTAATCAGAGTAGTTGAACATAAGGCTAGGCACACAGTTGTTGTGTCAAGTGTCTATTAAGGCTCTATTCATTTGTGACTCAGGGTCCTGGGGTGTGTGTGTGCGCTTGCTCATGAGTGTGTGTGTGTGTGTGTGTGTGTGTGTAGGAGGGTGGGAGTTGGTCCTGATAAACTTGAATCAGTGGATTGGAAGCCACAGTATGGATTGTGGCCACAGTCTGAAGTGCTGTGTTTATATGCTGTCTCTTCTTGCCCAGCCCTCCACGTTGAGAACCTGCATGCTAACTGTTGCTGTACCTGTTACTTCAACTGGCATGGACTGTAGAACTGGATGTTAACTTCCTTGGGGGTCCAAGGTGGTATGTGGCAAAGAACTGGGAATTCAGTATCTGCTACTCTGCTTGACCTCTCAGAGTCTTGGTTTTCTCCCCACTTTTTCCACTTCACTGGATTAAATGAGGTGATTCATGGCCAAATGCTTTTTAAACTACTAATTGCTGTACAAATAATTAAGTTCAGGCCCGGTGCTCAGTCTTGTGGAGGATATAGAGTGTAATCCCATCTTCAGGGAATCTACCATCTAATTTGGAAGTTAGTGGCATGTATAGTACATGACACACCGAGTCCTTACCTCAGTGCAGGCTTTTACAAATGTATTATGAATAATTTCAAACAAATATAAAGGTAGAGATGGTTGTTAGTGTAATAAGGCCCTATGTACTCATCACCCAACTTCAACAGTCATTAGCCCATGGCCAATCTTACCCTAATTACACCTCCATCTTTCTTGTTATTTTGAAACAAATCCCAGACACTTTATCAATTTATCCATAAATAGTTCAATATGTAGCTCTAAAAGAAAAGGATTCATAAAATATAGCCGCTGTACCACTGTCACAACTAAAAGTCCCTTAATATACCACATATCCTGGCAGTGTTCATATTTCCAGTTGTTTAGGAGGCCATTGTGCACTGGGAGGCAGACTGGGGCATGAGTGCTTTTGATTAAGGGGAATGTGACTGACAGAGGCCGTGACATTTGAGCTGAACCTTGGAAGAGAGGCTCACCAAAGGTTCAAGCTGGAGGGATTATGGAGCTCTAGTCCTCATTTTACAGCACCCCTCCCTGTCTCTGGGGCTCCAACTCTGAGGCTGACTTGTGGAGGGTTCTTGTGGAAACTCTGTGCCTGGTTCTCTATTGGTAAATGGGAGTTCTCACTCTCTGCCTTGCCTCCCCAGTTCAGAGTCATCCTGGAGCCTGAGGTCAGCTGTCCTGGGAATATTCCTGGGAGGCTGCTCTCCTCCGGGCCCCTCCCCAGTGCCTGGCCCTGAGGCCAGTTTGGAGCAAAACAGGATGCACTCAGGATGAGTGTCTTTCCCAACTTGTCATTTAATCGCCATGGCCCAGCTTGAAGCTTCCTCTCTCATTCATGATAAAAACCCTCACAGTCTCCCTTTTCCCTCAGCCCAGTAAGGGCGTGGTGACTTCCTGCATATCCGGGCAGCCCTCCTCCACCCTCATGTGGGGCTGAGGAACAACTTCCCTCATCCAGGGCTCTCTTCCAACTTCCAGGGCCAGGAGGAGAGCAGCCTCCCAGGAATTCTCCCAGGACCTCAAGCTTCAGGATGTCTCTGAACTGGGGAGGCAAGGGGGAGAGTGAGAATTCCCATTTACCAATAGAAAACCAGGCACTGAGTTTCCACAAGAACCCTCCACAAGTCAGCCTCAGAGCTGGAGCCCCAGAGACAGGGAGTCTGTGCTGTAAAATGAGGACTAGAGCTCCATTAATCCTTCCAGCTTGAACCTCTCTTCCAAGGTTCAGCTCAAATGTCACGGCCTCTGTCAGTCACATTCCCCTTAATCAAAAGCACTCGCTCCCCAGAGCAGGCTGTGAGAGGGACTGAAAGATCCCACAAATGCTGCTGCCTCCTGTTCTTGGGCTGTCCTTGGGAAAGGAGTGGCTCTTTTCCAACAAGTGTGGGGTCCTGCCACTGCTTGGTTAATGATTGAGCCACATAATAACCACCTTGGAAAGTCACCTCTTGAAGATGGCCACTAACTAATTCCTGTCCACCCCAGGCCTTAAAGGGACCCTATCCTGAACCCTCACCTTTCCCCTAGGGGACATTAAAAACCTTCAGTCATAGGAACTTCTGGAGCCAGTTAAACTGCCCCTCTGTCTTCCTTTGGGCAAACAGAAATAGTTATTCATATTGCTTCAAGGACACATATTCAGTTTAGGTGGTGAGGGAATTGATTTGATAAGGATTCAGATGGGCAGTGGGGTAAGGACATTTTTAGGCATCAGACAGAGTCAGAGGCATGTAAGGGTGTTTCCAGGAGCTGTTGACACCCTGATCTCAATTTAAAAGTCTAAAAGAGCAAGAAGGGTCTGCCATTACTTGGGGTGGGATGGGGCCATGTGTGTGTCTGTTTTCAGCACAACTGTGGGTCCCTCTACACCAGGCTAGGATGTGAGCTACCAGCCACACTGCTGCTGCCAGGCTGGAAGAGGAGGCCTCCCTCAGAGAGCCTGTATCTTGACAACCAACAGGAGTTGGGAAGGGTCAGGCTAGTTCCCAGGTCCAATTTAGAAAGCTCTAGACCACAAGCCATTTTCTTCAGTTTCAGCGAAAAGAGAAAGAATCAACATTTCATGCACCTTGCAGATTTCACTATAGAGTCAGGAAACCTGGCTTCTAGGTGTGCCTCTCCATAGCTACTTCTCTATCAGTGACTTTAGAGAAACCTTTTACTTTCTCTGGGCCTCAGTTTCCACATCTTTAAAATGGGAAGGGCAGGTGGCACAGACTTAGTGGTCTCTCAGGCTCCCTTTTAGCTATGAAAGTATGTGTTCACAGTCAAGGCCCTTTTCTTATCCACAGGCAAAGGTGAGCTGGCTTCAAATTCTGCCAGGCCCAGTCACTAGATATCATCAGCTGGCTGCCAGTTTGGGCCTGTCAGGTCTTGTGCTGCCACAGCTTGGTTTTCCTTGAGCATGGCTTTCCTGCAGTTTGAGCTCTAGCCCCTCCCCATGTTTGTGTCTGTCCCAGCTCGCCACCTTCTGACCCATTCAGCCACAAGTTAATGAGTGACCTGTTCTCCCTGGGTAGTACCAGCCCAAGGTGCTGCTGGTATCCCAGGTCTCTGTGGGAACCCTCTGAGGGCTTAGTCAGCTCCAGTCACCTTTACACTTTCTCCCATGATGCCCCAGAGGTAGGAAGCAGACAGACCTTGGCAAAGAAAGGACTTTAGAAGGTACTTTGTCCAACTCTCCTTCTGAAGCTGGGGTCTTCCCTCCAAGTACTTGTGCAGTTCCTATTCACCCATCTCCCATCTTCAGTACCTAGGAGTGCAATGTTTCAAGGCAGTTGCTTTCATCCATGGAATGTCTAAAAATTTTATTTTATGTTGATCTGAACTCTGTCTCCCTGTGACTTTTATCCCTGGGCCTTGGCTCTACTCCCTGGGACCACCTAGACCCCATCTGCTCTCTTTGACCTTCAGAGATCTGAGGAAAGAATCCTAGTTTCCCTGCATCTTCTTCAGGCCAAACAACCTCAGCTCTTCCAGGTGCTCCTCCAGGGACCTGGGACCAGTCCCCTTCCTAGCCTCATTACTGTCCTCTGCACATGCTACTGTTTGTGGTCTTTAGGGTGGGAAATGAGGCTCTAGAAGCTCTTCACTCTCCCCTTTATTTCTAGCCTGAATTTTTCTAGCCTCAACTACAGAATCCTAGTTCCAGGAACCTCTCACAGCTGTCTGATTTGTTCATCATTCAGGTCCAGCCAGCTCCCATGACTGGAAAGCAATTGGAGAGGACAGTCATCTTCTCATGTCCCCATAGCAGAGGGCAGTCCTGGTGAGAAGGCACTCACCTTGATGAGTTGACTGCAGTATACTGTGTGGGGGCTGACAGTGTATACTGCTTTCCTACCACTTGCTTTCTTCTCTTGAGCTGGTGGGGGTAGTGGGAAGGGGATATTTTAAGGAACATTGAAGCCGGAAATAAGTGTAAGCCATGCCCACAGGGGAGCCTAGAAAGGTGAATCAGAAAGGGAGAAACACAAACTCAGTCATTCTTCTAGCTGTCAGTGACAATGAATGCTCCCATGTCTTTCAAGTTTCCAAGGCACTTTCACTTCTACTATCCCATTCTGTTCTCAGAGCAGCCCAGTAAGATAGACAGTATGATTCCCTAGTGTGACCCTGGGTGATCTCTACCTGAGGCCCAGGAAGTGGGAAGGGCACTGTCTTCAGGAAGGGAGGATTTGGAACCCAAGTCTCCTAACACTCAGTCTTCCTTGTTTTCCCCAAACCATACGCCGCAGCAAAAGCAGCTGGGGCTGACTCCACAGCTTCCCCACCACAGAAGAACCTCTGTCCAGGCTGCAACTCTGTTCCCACAATTGAGGAAGCGACTTCAATGGGAGGTGGATGAGGATTTCCTATTCTTTATCTGGGCTGGCCAAAGGCTGGGTTGTCTGAGGTGTGACATAGGCACTTGCAGACAGCGTTTTTGCCCCAGGCTGAGGTCCAGTCAGGCTGGGGAAGGGGCAGGGAGCTTGGGAGACCCTTGCCCCAGATATCCGGCCTGAGTAGTCCCCACCTGAATAAGGCCTTCTAAGTGGGAAAAACAAAGAGGGGCATGTGGGAAAGGGGCCAAAACAAAATACATCCTGAGTTGTACACACGGTCCCTGGGTCAGAAGAGTGTCATGGTGAAGAGTGGGTGCAATGGTATATGCAATAGTGCATGACATTGGGCATATTACTTAATACCTATAAGCTTCCATTTTGTGAGCTATAAAATAAATGGAGATATGTACCTACCTCATGGGGCTGTTCAGTATTAGAGTCAATAGTATAAACAGAATTCTTATTGTTGTTTAGTAGTAGTTTTTGCCACCTCATCACTTTGCCGTGTTTCACTGAAATGGGTATGTGCAGTGCTCAAACCTGCCACCTCCTGAGCATTAGGTTTGAACTTTTCTGTCGCTTCAGTTTCCACCTGCTCTGGAAAAGCTCTCCCTTACCATTCTCTCCTACAGGGCTCCCTTCCTCTGGCCTCCTTTACTGGCAATTGTGACGCTGCAACAGGGTGTAATACCAATAAGAACCCAATAACAATAGTGAACTCTTCTAGATTCTTGACACATTTGAAGTTATTTAGCTACCATGACAATGCTGTAAGGCAGGTACTGCTCTCATCATCCCCATTTTACACATGAGGAAACTGAGGTTAAATGAAAGTACATGAGGCAAAGAGAGGTTAAATGAAGAACTTACCCAAGGTTACACAGGTAGGGAGTGATGGATCTGGGATCAGAACCCAGGCAGACTGACCCCACCGCCCACACCTTTAGTGACTAGGCCATGCCTCTCCTCTCCCTTTCCCAGATGCTTGGCCAAGAGGCAAGAACTGAGGCTTGGGTTTCCCTTCTGCCCCTGATTGCTTATCACACCCACCAGCAATCAATCATTCCTGAGCAGACAGTCCCCAGATCCTTGCCTGCCCCCCTCATCAGGTGGACAGATGGACAGGAAAGAAAACTCGAAGGGCTGGGTTTCATGCTCTAAAGCATAGCTGCATTAGGGTGTGAGAAGGTGTGCAGGAGGGAGATGGGGTGGTTCTGATAGCAGTAGCAGGCTTGCTTGATTAGCACTTTCCAGCAATGAGGGGTGGAGATCAGGGTGCTGGGTGCCATCGGGAAGAAAGGGCATTTTAATGAGCTATCTTGACAAGTGAGTTGCATTATTTAGGAGGCATGGGTGGCAAGAGATAGGCAAGAGGCTAGCTAGATTACTTTTGTGATCCCATCAGCTGGTATGGCCCATGCTGGAATTGGGTATGTGGGGAGGGGTTGGCTTTTGTGCAGAAGCTGTAGCCCTCCCCACAATGTTCTCACCTCAGCACCCTTGGGTGCTGCAAGCTTCCTTCCACCAGGCTGTACCACCTGCCAGCTCCATTGCTTTTGAACTCATTATCTATTATCTTGCATCCAAACAAGCTCCATCAGATGCTACAAAGGACATTCCATCTTAGCTTCTGCCTCCCTGAGAATGATGAGCTTGGTAGCAGCTCTGGCCAAGTACTCCAGGGAAGTTAGGCTTTATTTTTAGCTTCCAGACCTTGCTGTCAACATAGGGCCTGGCACCAAGTAGGTGCTCAGGTAATATTAGTTGAATAAGTGCACGGCCAAGGGGGAATAGATTTGAGGGGAGAGCCAGGAAGGCTAATGTGGTAACAGATTAACAGAAGGGCTCTGAACATTTAGGGGAGCTCCTGGCCTAAGAAAGTTCATTTGGCCTTTCATAACTTCAGTTTCCCCACTTGTGCAGTAGGCCTGCTTTAGACAGGGCTGTTGGGACCAAATGAGATGTGGGATGATCAAGTGCTTTCTCCATGATGGGAATTTGCTTCAGGCTAAGGATTCATACTGTAAAAATCCTGGTATATGTTTTTTATATCTATGGCTTAGGCTGTTTCTCCTGTTTAAAGAGGAAGATTCTAACTTTTTAAAATGTTTTTATTGATTTCAGAGAGAGGAAGAGAGAGAGAGAGAAGCATCAATGATGAGAGTCATTGATCTGCTGCCTCTTGCATCCTCCCCTGCCCCCCCACTGGAGATTGAGCCCATAACCTGGGCATGTGCCCTGACCGGGAATCAAACCTTGATCTCCTGGATCATAGGTCGACGCTCAACCTATGAGTCACACAGGCCAGGCAGGAGGATTCTAACTTGGTGGCTCTGACTCTGTAGCCAGACTGCCTGGATATGCATCTTGTTTTACCACTTCTTAGCTGTTGACCTTGGGCAAGTTACTTGCTATCTCTGGGCCTCAGTTTTCACATCTGTCAAATAGATTATCAGAGTGCTTATCTCACAGGGTGGCCAAGAAGATTCAATGATATTAACCATATAAAAAGTAGCTAAAGAAATGCCTGGGACATAACAATGACCTTTGGCTATTATTATTATCTCATTTTATACTTGCATAAACCTCATGTCAATACTATGATCATATCACAATTTTACAGATGAGAACACTGAAGCATGAGAAATTAAACCTTGCCCAAAACAATCTGGCACATACTCAATAAATATTGGTGTCTATTATTAATTATATATTGTTATCAACAATGAGCACAGCCATAGCTAAGAAGTAGCAAAGCCAGGTTGAAAAGTTATGTTTTCAGATTGCTAGCCTGTTATTCTTCCCACTATACCTCAAAACCTTTATGCTCTTAAGTCTTATGCAGCCTTTTGGCCACCATTTGGAGTTCTGTTTCCCTTTGCCCAACTATCGTCTGAACTTGAATGTTGTCACGCCCTGTCCCCAAAGCCCTAGGCCCTTGCTCTCTCTTTGTGCTCAGCATCAGAGCCTTCTTTTTAGCTGACCACAGGGCTCAGGGGAAGGGTTGTGTCGCTTTCAGAGGGAGAACAGACCTGGGCCTGAGGAGGCTACCTCTCTCAAGCCCATTTCCTTTGTGTCAGAGAGTTTTCTCTGGATCTCAGGGTGGGGACAGGCTCCCTCAAGGCATTTCCTGTTCGGGAGATTATATTTGGCCTCAGAAAAAGGAAAGGGAAGTAGGCAAGGCAGTGGGATATAGAAGTGGTGGCAAAGAGTCAAAACGGATGAGAGCCAAGATTTCACAGGCCAAAAGAGGGAAGCAGGAGGTGAAGCATGTCCTTTCTTTCGAGCTTGGATGTCCTACAGGTGCTTGGGATGGGAAAGCTAAGTGCACCTTGAAACCAGAATTTCTCCACCCTCAGGAACAGTTTATTTTCCCTCTCACATCTCTGGGCCTTGGTTCCTGGCCCTGTGGTTACTGTCCTGGAGCAAGGTTCTACCAGTCAGCCAGTGTGCCGAGTTGCAGGTGTGTGCTCAGTTCTGTGTCCTTGCTATGGGGATACCAGAGAAGGGGGTGGAGTCAGAGGCCCACACACACTGTTTAGTTGGGAAGCAGAACTTCCTGTCTAGGAGTTGCCAGAACATTCAGTAGCCCTTACCACACTACAGTGAGGATCCTGAGACCAATAGGACCCAGTGGAGTTGAGCTTTGGTTGAGTCAGTTAGACAGACTCTTGTGCTTTTGGGAAGCTAATGTGTGGGGAGCCACTTAATTTAACTGAGCCATTGGGTGGTAGGAGGTTGGTGAGAAGTCAGGGATGGAAGGCTTCATGGGAGGCAGTGTTTGGCCTCTATCTTGATGAATAATAGGAGTTTTCAGATCAAGTCAGACGGAGTCTACAGTGTGGATAACCTCAAGTGCTAGGTAGAAGCAATCTGCTATATTCACCCTGGGCTGTGGGCTGTAGGGAGTCTGTTAGGTTGCAGAGTAGGAGAGTGGCCAGGTCAGAGCTGGGCTCTTAGAAAAAGAAGCTGGCAGGATGACCTATTGAAAGGAGAAGCTAGGGACTGGGAACTTGGAGGACTGAAATAATCCAAGCATGAGAACCTAGAGCACGGTTGGGTGTGGGAAATCGTGACCATATGATGGAAAAGTTGATAGAACTTGGTAACTAAATACATGAGTAGAGAGAGAACAGACCAGGATGACTGGGCATTTAAACCTAGATGTTTGGTGGCTTAGGAGGGAAAGATGAGTTTGGTCTTGGTACCCACCAAGGACTCTCACTTGTTTCTCCCAGAAGAGAATATGCAGGGAAAAGACAGCTCCCTCTACTGAACCAGCAACTGCCAATTATACCTACCTCTGCTCCAGATCGAGATTTTGGTGAATGGCCATGGGAAACTGAAGCTCAGACAAAGACAGTAGCTTGCCCAAGGTTACCCAAGAAATTCCTAGTGGAACTAAAGCCAGAATGAGGTTCTCCTGACCTTCAATCCAATAGTCTTCCATACCACAGTGAAGAATAGTTACCACTGGTCTAACATCTGCCCCAGACTGATTAGGCTGGCATTTCTTGCCTCTAGGCTGGGGACTAAAGGTGATGGAGTAGCATGTGGCTTATTAAAACACCTGTTTTTCCTTGTCACCATGACCTTGTCAGAGCACCTAGGACTGTGTTGGGGGCAGGATCCCCTGGGGGCAAGAAAGCTAATGGAGAGACTGCAGCAGAACAGGTGGCAGCTTTGACCTTCGCTGTCACAGGGAAGCCCTGGGCCGGGCAGGAATGTTAGCTGCCTGCTTTGGCCCTGCTGTATCTAGTGCTAGCCTCGGTGACCACAGGCCTGGCTGACTTTAGACCCAGATTTTCAAGCAGCCCCAGCAAGCCAGAGGTCTGCTTTAGCCACAGGGCCCTTATAAACCTCCCTTATGACCCTCAGTACAGCTACATATGGAGCTCAGGCCACAGTTTCTTGAGGGGAGGGGCACAGTTGGTGGTTCCTAGTGTAATGTTCATATTTATAAAAACTCCCAACTAGAACTGCTACCTCTCCTTGGCTAACCCTGCAAGGTGCCCACAGTGTCCAAAGACAAGGGACATTCATTGAATATTGAGTCCATTCTTTGTCTCACCCCACAGGACATCCCCAAGGTGGGTGGGGCTGCCTGGAGGTGCCTGAGGCCCCCAGGTAAGGTCTCACACTTCAGGTTTGGAATCAAACTTTTTTTGGTTGCAGGGGCTGTCCTGTGCAGTGTAGAATTTTAGCAGCATCTGTGGCTTCTACTCAGTAGATACTAGTTGCATCCTTCTCCAGTTGAAACGATCAAAAATGTCTCCAGATATTTTCAAAGATCCCCTGGGGGTAACTGTCACTGGTTGAAGAATCCCTGTGGCCCTGTAGCCTTGGACATGGAGTGCTAAGGATAGAGGGGTGTTAGAATGGAAAGCCACACACGTGAACCTACCACTGGCCAGCAAGAAGATTCAGTGGCTTCATTTTGTTGCCACCCAACCCCACACTACTGTACCTTCCTGGGCCTTTTGCCATGTTGGTGCCTCAGTTGTGACAGGGAGACTCTGAAGTGTTGCTTGCGTAGCCCCAGGAGCCGGCATCTAGCCATGACTCCATCTGAAACTGAGGATGGCATCTGAACAGGTGTAGTAGGAACCCCAAGTTCTGCCTGTCTACCTAACAAGCTGGAGTCCAGCCAGTGTCTAGTACTGCCAAGCTAGGCCACTTGAAATTCAGCGGCCCTTGCTGTGGTGCCACTCCTGTGAGGTTTGGAATGTGGGATGACAGCTATTTTGGTCTTGTCTCCCTTCCTCCTTCTGCCTCCCTCCCCTGTAAGAATCTAGTTAGAGTTGTGATTCCAGCTAAGAGCAGCAGAAGCAGGGAGAGACAAGAGTGTACCCAACCTCCCATGGACAGGGTATTACAGACCCCTCTGAATGTCTACTCCAGGTTTGGAAGGGGACGTCTTAGCAGTCTTGGAATCCATGACAGCTTTTAGTATGGGCCCTTTTAAAGGCTCCTCTCCTTTGGTCCCCCAGAGTATCTCTGCCATTCTAGAGGGCCCTTTTGTGCAAATTCAAATGAAGCAACCGCCTTTGAAGAATCCAAGGCTTGAGGGTGGGTAGGCATGCTTCTTGTGGCCTAGGCCCCTTAGTGTATCCTTATAGGAGGGTGAAAGGGGTTAGTCATTTGAGCTTGGGGCCAAGCGAGATGTAAGCCCTCTGCCAAAAGTCCAACATCTCCTTAAGCAGGTCCCTCTAAGAGTAGGGGTGAATGAAAGAAACAGGCCTTGCATCAACCAAGAGAAATGATCTGAAAAGCTACTTGTTAGGACCTAGTAATTGCCAGGTGGGACAGCAGGGCCTGGAGTGGTAGGCAGCCCCTCTGCCTACCTTGGGTACTAGCTTGGCCTTGGGGACAGAGCCCACCTTGGGAACTTGGGTTTTCACATAGATGATGGCTATACAGGCCTTTCTCCAGCACTTTAGAACGCTGGCCTTCTTCCTGCACTCACTGAAGGTGGGAGAGGCCATGCTGATAACAGATCTTGTTTTGGAGACACTCATCCTGCCTCGAGGGCCATGGAGGAGATGCCTTTCCAGATAACCAATACATTGTTTGGAAGCTGCCTTAAGGAGCAGGTCAGCTGTTTGAATAATTACCTTCACAAACACCCACAGACCTGCCCGCTCCTGTTCTACCATAAGCATTCATATTACTGTTCATTGCTCTCTCCTGCTCTTGTACTCCCCCTAGAGAGAACATGGGCCAGTGATTAGAATGGCCTGAGCCTGGTCTCTGGTTAGAATCTTTCCAGAGATCTATGCTATGGTTTTTTAGCTGGCCACATCTGTTTATGGCAGTGGTTCTCTTATCTTGGTTGCACTTTAGAATCACCTGGAGAACTTTCAAAAACAAACAAAAAACAGATCCTCTCCCTAGAGACTAATTTATCTGATCATGACTGAGGCTCAGGCACTGGCATTTTTAAAAGCTCCCTAGATCAGCATGGCCAGAGTGGCTCAGTTGATTGGAGCATCATCCAGTGCACCATAAGGTTGCCACTTCGATCCCTGGTTGGGACACATATGGAAGGCAACCAATTGATGTTTCCCTCCCTCCCTCCCTCCCTCCCTCCCTCCCTCCCTCCCTCCCTCCCTCCCTCCCTCCCTCCCTCTATCTCTCTCTCCCCCTCCCTCCCTTCTTTCCCCCTTCCTCTTGATAAGCATGTCCTTGGGTAAAGATTATAAAAATAAAGCTCCCCAGATTATAATGTTCAGCTTGAGTCGAGAGTTTACTGCTCCAGCTATAACAAAGACACTTTAATCTGGCTCCAGTGACATCCACCCATTGTTTGTCCTGGGCCCTGTGTCTTGCCTGGTCCTTAGTCCTGAGCTGGACTTTGGATTTTGGATTATCAGGCAACAGGCTGAACCAGGGCCTGGGCAGCTCTCTCACAGCCCAATGAGTGCCCACAAGGCATAAGGACTAGAGTTTCCCAATAGTGGCGTGAAGAAGACACAGTTGGTGACATTAGCTTGGTAAGGTATGACTTCCCAAAGCTTAGTTGCCCACTGCTTTCTCTTTCCCTCCTAGCTTTCTCTCTCACTTCTTTACAACTAAGACACAATCAGAACTGAGCCTTTAAGACTATGTGAATACAAAGTTCAAGTAGTCCTAACAAAGGAAGCCCTTTCTAATGATAGCTTTCATATAGATACTTTCAAAACCAGATAAAACCTTACCACATCCAGACTAACCAGAAAGGTAGGCAGGAAAGTTATTGGTCCTTACTGTTTAGATTTGGAAATGAAACCTTGGAGAATGAAGAAAGTTGCCTAAGATGACTTAGGCAGCAAGTATGGGAGCGGCTTAATTGGAAAAATCTTTTTCTCAAACTCAGTTATCATGTTTGGGCATTATTGCATTTCCTCTGTGGGGAATGTTGCTGCCTTTCTCCTGGATGCATAAACTCTACCCTCGTTCATAGAGTGCAGCACAAGAAAAGAAGTCTTGCTTTTCTCCTCATTGCATCCTTCTCTGCACAGAAAAATGCTCCATACTAAGAGGGTCCTTGGTATGTGGCCTGTTGTAAGTGTAGGTGCAGGTACCATCATTGACCTCAAAAACCATCTGCTTCTGCTCAGCCAGTTCTTCCTTGATGCTCCCTCCAGGAGGAGGCTTGTGAGTGTGGCCCTGGGGCCAGATTTGACTCCAGAGCTCTCTAGAATGCCTCCTCCCCCAATTTTTGGGGGTTCAATTCAGGTGGGCCCCTCCCCAGGGGAAGAGTCTGGTCTTAAATCTCGATGGAATCCAGCTTGTGCCAGCTGAGTGCTGTCCCTGACCTGTCCTGGCATATCAGCCTTGCCTTGGCCAGAGCACAGCTTGCATGATATAGATGCTGAAACTACTGGAATCTGCACATCTGGCCACAGTCAGGCATTCCTACATCAATTGTGTCAGCCTGTCCAGTGTCACTCTCTCTGCCAGGCACATAAGGCAATCCTCAGTCTGGGCCACCTGGGCCCTAGCTCCAGGTGAATTGATTCTTCTGGGAGTGGGTGGTCACTCCTGGCCTCAGCTTGGGCAAGCTGAGATGGGTGGGAGGGACGAAGGCAAAACACCTTACCTCAGCCCTTAATCACCAAGACATATATCCCTGATTGCTCATCTGGGAGGGGGCTTCAGAGCCTCCCAGCATTCCATGAGGTGGTATGTTGTTGGGAGCCAATGTTCTTGACATCCTGTTGGGGAATAACTTATTACATTCTCCAGATTCCTGCCAGGGAGGGCTGCTGGGGATGCAGGCTGGGGCCCTGCTTTGGACTTCTTGGCTCCTTTATCTTTTTGAGCTATTGTGGTCTCTGAAATTTCTGCCTCATAACCTCACTTCCCTGAGCCATTTGGCTCCAATTCTGATGGTAATAAGGATGCTGCCACTTTCCAGATCTAGAAGGGAGCTCTAGCTGAGCCTCTTTCTCCCATTTCCTCTTTTTCCTTAGGAAGCTTCAGTTATGGTGGGGTGGGAACTCATCTGTTGAGTGCTTGGTACTGTATGTCAGGGATATTTTTGTCCAGTATTTTATTGAATGCTTTTATTCCACAGAGGAGGAAATTGAGTCTTAGAGAGGTTAAACAACTTGGTCAATGTCAAAGAGCTAGTGACTGACAGCTTCAGGATTTAAACTCAGGCCTGTCATTCCACTAGACCAGAAGGGGCAGAAAACAAGTTTGAGGGCCTGGAGTTGGTTCCTTTGAGTCTAAGCCCCTTGTTTACCTGGCATCTGAGGGCAGGTGTACATAATGCCATGGAGAAGAGTGCCGGACATGGAATTTGAAGGTCAGGGTCATATTCTCAGTTATGACACAACATTGTGTGACTTGGAAAAGTCCCCTGGGCCTTAGCATGCTCCATACTGTAGCTTTTTAAAAATATGGATTTGGAGAGTTCCACCACAGACTGATAAAATCAGCCTCTGGGGATGGGACCTTGGGGAATTAGTATTTTTAAAACTTCTTAGTTGATTCTAATGTGCATCCAAGGATGAGAATACCTGAGCTAAGTGATTTAAGTCAGCACTTCTCAAACTTTAATGTGCTGCAAATCACCTGAGGATCTAGTTCAATGGAGATTCAGTTCAGTAGGTCTTGGACTCTGCTTGTCTAACACGCTCCCAGGTGATGCTGATGCTGCTGGTTCAGGGACCATGCTTTGAATAGCAGGGGCTAGAGGGCCCTCAGTCTGAATGAAACAACTTGGCACTCACCTGAGTGAGCTGATCCCCTTCCCAGCAATCCTGACTAGGGTCACTGTCTAACATTAAGGGGGCAGGCAGCCCACCATTATCCCACGGGCCCCATGGCTCAGGCAGATGGCACAAGACACAGGACTTCATCACTGTGCTCTGCCTCCCCACTTAGGCTTAGGGAGGAGCATAGGAGTAATGGACAGGCAGGTACCTCTCTCCTCCCTTCTCTTCCTCTTTGTTCTGCCTCAAATCATGAGTGACAGGGGGCTGTAGTGGACTTCAAGTGTGTGTTCCTGACATGTACGACTATCCTTAGGGATTGGCTCCCCTGACCCTCGTGGCCATACCAGACTTATAGCCCTTTAGGTGTCACGTTTTCCTTCTATGCGCACCTTTCTGGAAACTCCTACCTGGTCCCTCCTTTGGCACTTCCCCTTTGTCTTAATGACAGGAAAGCAGAACTGGCTGCTGGGAGGGGATCTGGGGACAGGGAAGGTCCTTCTCCTGGGTGTGTGGCAGGAGTAAGAGACTATGGGGTGGTTGCAGCAGCCAGCTCAGCTATCCTAGCAGCGAAACCATGTCCCTCAAATGCTCCCTGGGTGGGTGTGAAGTCCCTTCAAGCTACTCTTATCACCCTCCCCCCACCTGCCTAGAGACCTGGAGCCTTTCCCAGGCCTGCATTACCTCCTGCCGGAGAGGCTGAGGTAATGCTAGCTGGGAGGTCCTGGTGCTTCCTAGCTCTTGATCATAGGTAAGAGTTGCAGTAACAAGAAACATGCACATACATACAGATGCAGGTGCATGCACAGACCAAGGGGCCTGTGGGGCTGTGAATACAAGAGCACAAGCCCACACCAATCCATGTGGATCGTGAACATGAGCAAACTTGGCTACAGCTGTACACAGAAGCACACACTTGAGAAAATACACAAGTATTTTCCCCATCCTTGTTTGCCCTCAGGGGCCCCAGAGCCTTCTTTTCTCCCTCTCATTAATGTGTGACCCTTGAGGATCTTGTTAGTTTTTCTGACGGACTTCCACCTTCCCACATTCTTTATCTCCTCCTCCACCCACCCAACATATCTGAAATATTGTTTTGTGCTTTAAGTTGTCAGCTCCAGCTGCCAGGTTCTCATCCTGGATTCTTTGTGGGAGGGCACTGCAGAGGAGAGCACTTGCTGCCTTGGAAAAACCCCACTAGTCTCCTTAGAGTCCCCTGGTCACAGGTGCTAAGAAAATGGAGGAAATGGGGACAGGACTCTGTGGTCAGAGCAGCTCTGCTGAGCAGCAGCCCACCCCACCTTTAATACCAGGTCCCATGTCCCAGCCCCGCTGCTTCCTGGCACCACTTGGGTAGGGACAAATAGCTGCCTGGGCAGTCTCAGGGCTTCGCTGCTGGTATTCAGCCTACACTGAGCCAAGAGGGCCTCCTCTGTGGCTTCAGTCCAGCTACACGTCTGCACCGAGGCTGGCAAGGTTGTCCCACTAAGTGCCCGGAACTCCCAGAGAAGAGGTAGGAGGCCGATCCAGCCATTGCCCTCCAAGACGCCCACAGGCCACCACCGTGTCAGTAAGGTAGTCAGCACTGGGTTATGCCGCAAATAAGCCAGTCTCAGAGGAGAGCTGAGTCAGTCCTGGGAGACTCCCAGGGGGGAGAGAGCTGGACCTTGAGTGGTAGGGGAGGAAGAACACTGGGGCAGCCGCCATGTCAGAAGTGGCAACCCTGAGCTGGAGTCTAACTGAACTTGGACTCCGGGCCTAGGACTGCTACCCATTCCTTTCTGAGCTGCTTTGGAGAGCTGTGAAATGGTGATAGTAAAACCTTCTTCACAACTTCTTGTGTGTGTTCAGTGAGATTTGGTTATCAAAGTGCTGGAGAATGTTAGGTATGATGAGGGAAAGAGCATAATAATTGGTGAACATTCCATCTCCTTAACTGGACTGAGACAGTCTACCCAGGCCATGGAAAGGGATGGCTCCCCGAAGAAGAAGGGTGAAGATACAGCTGTGCCTCCCCTCTCCCAGCAGTACTCTGATCCCAGATGGTACTAGGAGGTGCTGCTGTTGGCAGGTTCTGTTCTTGGGCAGGGGCAGAAGACAGGGATGGCATTGGGACAGGTAAAGAATGAGGCTCAAGAAAGGGGTCTCAGGACATACAGGAAATGGGGCTTGGGGAGTAGAGAGTAAATCCTAGCTGCTTGTGACATGAAGCAAATGTGCCAACCCCTCCTAGCTTCTCTTGCTATTTCCAGATCACCAGAACTAGAGGTGCCTGCCTGTTGGAGGTGAGGCAGCAGGCACCCATCACCCCACTAAGCCCACTTTTCTGCCTCATTCTCTCTTCCTGTTCTATTTTAGAAGCTGAGACCAAAAAAGCATGTGAGTGGCTCCGAGCAACAGGATTTCCTCAATATGCTCAACTTTTTGAAGGTAAGGTTTCCCTTCCCCTAACCTCCAAATGTTCCTTATCCCTCCATTTTTCATCTGTAAAATGGGGAAAATCAGATCCTTTCTATGACTGTACAAGAAGCTGTGTATCCTGGCCCTGCTCCTATAGTTAGAACCTCTACATCATCATCTCTACTGAATAGCTCTTATTAGCTCTTACAAGCTCTGCTGTTGCCCATGTGTAAAATACCTTGTCTTGACCAGGGCCACTGCTTTGTACCATTCCAAGGATGCCAGCTGCATAGATGCAGTGTGGAGGGTGTGCCCTGGCAGCTCGGTCCTCACTTCATCTTCCCCATGGTCTCATTTCTGTTTTCCTTCATATTTCCATTTTTCTTTAGCAGTGTTCCTACTCGCTGTTTCTACTTCTGCTCTTCTTTCCACATTCCCACTGCACCCTGGCTTTCCCTCACCTCACCAACAATAGTCCTTGTCAAGCTCACCAGTGAGCTTGTGGTCAAATTCAGTGGTCACTTCCCAGTCCTTACTTAATCTCTCAAAAGCTTCAGTGCAGTTGGCCACTCACTTCAGCTTCTAGAAACCCTCCTCTCCTGACTGTCTCTCTGGCTGCTGCTCTCCATCTCCATAGCTGACTCTGCTTCTGCTAAATGTCTGGTTGTCTCAGGGCCAAATCCTTGCTCCTCTTCTCTCTCAACATTTCTTTCCCAGGAGATTCTTTTTTTTTTTTTTTTTTTAAATATATCTTTATTGATTTCAGAGAGAGGAAAGGAGAGGGAGAGAGAGAGAGATAGAAACATCAATGATGAGAGAGTCATTGATGGGCTGCCTTCTGCACGCCCCCGACTAGGGATCAAGCCTGCAACCTGGGCATGTGCCCTGATCGGGCACATGGATCCTATGTCAACGCTCAACCACTGAGCCACGCCCAGGTGGGCCCCAGGAGATTCTTGTCCAAGTACCATCTATATTCTGGTGACTCCCAAATGTCTCTCTGTCCAGACCTCATTCCCAAGCTCCAGATTTATCTGTTCAACTGCCAATTACTACCTCTACCCAGATGTCTGCCAGGTGTCTCAGATTTAACAGGTCTCAATCTGAGTTCCCCATGGCATCGCCACCTACTCAAGCCCCAAATTCAGGAACCATCCTCAGTTCCTTTTTTCCTTTGTCTTCCATAGCTAACCCTTCAGCAAGCCCCTTCTCCTTCCAGAATATTTCTTGAGTCAATCCACTTCCTACCATCTTCACTGCCACATCAGTGTGACCTGCTGTCACCACTCACCAGGACTAGTGTGCCAGTCTCCTTCTTGCACTCCCTCTTTTACTCTGAATGCAGAGCAGCTAGAGCCCCCATCACTATAGGCCTCGCTATGTCACTCCTCTGCTCTCTGTCACTCCAGCATACTTAGAATGAAGTCAGCCCAAGTGCTTTATCTTCACCCTTTCTTTATTCCTCTTCTCTTTGCTCACTATACTCCAGGCTCCTTTTTATCACTTGTTCACTCCAGGCCCTTTTCCTCTTCAGAGAATTAATTCCTCTTCAGAGAATGTTAGTCCTGCCAGGAACGCTCTACCCAGGTACTTTGCACCGCTGGCCCCTTCTTGTTCTTCAGGACTCAGCTCAGAGGTTAGCCCCAGAAGGCCTCTACAGACCACCTTTCTAAGAGTAGCCCCCACCCAACATCTCTTTACCCCATCACTTTGGTTGATGTCTTTCATAGCATTTATTATTGCATTCTCTTGTTTGTTTCGTGTATTGTTTATTGTCTTTTGCCCCCAGGAGAGTGAGAAGCCCATAAAGGCAGGGACCATTTCTGTCTCATTTGCTGTTATATCCCCAGTGCCTGGCACAAAGTAGATGCTCAGTGAATATTAGGAAATGAGTCAATGGGCTGGTTTTACCAATAAGGTAGAGAGGTGTGGGATTTCCCAGCTGCTCTCACTTCTTCCCTTGTTCCTTTCTCTCTCTCTTCCCCTCCCTAAACCCCAGGGACTGGGCTACATGCTCTGGGTAGCAAAAGGAAGTATTTCCTCTGTCCTTGCTCTCTCCCTACTCCCCTCATTCACGTTGGGACAGGGAGGAGATTCCCTGTTTGAGCAGCCCAAGATTCAAAGGGAACTGAGGGAGCCCCTGTTGATTCTTGGCAGTCACCCAGGGCCTCAGGCCTGCTGTCCCCCATAGACCTGCCTAACTGACTGATGGGTCCTCTTGTCTAGCTCTACCTTTCAGGCCTCTCCTCATCCTTTCTGCTGATGGCCAACCCAAGCTTCCAGGGCCCCTCCTGTCCTGCAAGCATCCTCTTTCTTCTCTGATCTTGCTTCCCCAGCCTCCCTGCTTCCCCAGCCTCTCCTTTCCAACTCAAGGGCCACTGGCAGAGTTTCTGACCAACCACTCTCGACTTATCTTGGCTTCTCTCTGCCATGCAGAAGGTTCATTTCCCCTGGATATTGGCTGTGTGAAGAAGGACCAAGGTTTTCTGGAAGAGGACTCTTTGGGGGCCCTGTGCAGGTAGGGGGGGCTGAGGGCCAGACCTGGGAGGCCGGGACCCAGCTTGGGGCTTCCTCATGTTAAAAAATCCCTGTTCCCCTAACACAAGAGGAGCCTCATCTATTAACAAAGCTCATCTATTGCCTGGAGGAAAGGCATCCTCGCTCACTCTCTCTTCTGGATCTGTGACACCCTCATCCAACCAGGCACTCTAGCTGGAAAGCCAACATCTGGCCTTGATTCTTTTCTCCCTTTAGTTAGATTCCACATACCATACTTTGATTTGTCCCCTCTCTACTTACACCAGTTTGGCCCTGGTTTGAGGTCAAACCACAACTTCTTGGATCCATCACAGCCTCCTAACTGGCCTTCCTGACTCCCATCTCTGCATTCCCCTCCTTGTCATGGTCCAGCGGCCCAACAGCCCCTAGAGTCAGTTTCCAGGTGGGTGCTACCTCCTCTGTTTAAAATGTGTCCTGCCTGAAGGGAGAAGCCCAATGCTTTTTGGCATAACACCTGAGGCCCTTGCCTTTCACAATCTGGTTTTGACCAACCTTATTAGCCTCAGTCCTCTTTCATAACTACACTGGTCTGTTTACTGTTTCCCTCCCTACCTTGTTCCAAGTTCCTATTGAAGTCTGAGATAGGAGTCCTTCTGTCTCTCTCTCTCCAAATCCCATTTCTGTCTTCCAGGAAGCCTTATTTAACTACAACTCCTTTGTTCATGGAAGTTCCTTGTCCTAACCTCTGTGCCTGCTGTGCCTTCTGTCTATTCTGTTCATGAACCTTTCCCATCTCTGTAATGGTTTGTTTCCACATCTTTAAGCTCTCAGAGAACAGAGGTCATAATCTACCCAGCATTGCGTGTAGCACTGAAACCTTCATGAACACTGGGCTTGGGAGAAGTTTCATTGGCTGGGCATGTGAATTAGTGGATGGCATCTTGGGAGTGTTTTGGTAGGTTATGCCCTGCAGACTTTGGAGGTTGGGACCTTTGGATGAACACTGCTTTGTTTCCTTGCAGGAGACTGATGACCTTGAACAATTGTGCCTCGATGAAACTGGAGGTTCACTTTCAACGCAAGCAGGTCAGTTATAGCAAGAGTGAGGTCTATGAACTTGTGGGAACCTAAGACATACACAAACCACTTTCGAAACTAGCTCCAGTGTCCCAGGGATGTCCTGAGCAGTGCCTTGCTTCAGCCTAGGAGTGCAGTGTAGGAAGCTCTATGAGGCCTCTGGGTTTTGGCTAGCCTGGTCTAGAGACTGGAGTATGAGAACAAGTACCCTGGCCCTTGGCCTCACTCACTTCCCTCAGCTCACCTCTACCTTTTGGGTTTACTAATAACTTGACTTAGAGATAGTTGTTCCTTAAGGAAATCCATCTGCCTCCACTCCTTGCTCTGAGATGGCAAAAATCCCTTGATTAGGGGGTAGACAGAATAATTTGATGGAAAAATCATGGCCTATATGATCTTAGAAGTCAGGGTCCTTAACTCCACCCATACCAAGTCCTTTCCCTCTAAGCCTCATTTTTCCCATCTCTACAATGAATAAGGGTGTGGGGGATTAATAGCTTCCAAAGGCCTTTCTGACTCTGCCAATCTGGGATTGTAGAAACCACGAGAATTGTTGGTCTGCACATAGCCTTGGATTGTGGACCTGATGACCCCATCTTGCCCTGGGGTCAGACTTTGTGGGTTTCCTCTGGGGTTTTCTCTCCCAGAGGCCTGCAGCCAAGTGTATCAGCCAAGTTGCCAGACCCTTACCCAAGAAGCAGAAAACCCCTGGGACCTGGTCCCCACTGACTGCTCAATGACTTTGGGCAAACCTTCTGGGCCTTAGTTTTCCCACCTTGCATATTAGAAAATGAGAAAATCTAAAATCTCCTCCCAGCTCTGGCATTTGTGATTCTGATCTAAGACCAGCCCAGACTTGAGAGGTTGCTGAGGACAGGAGGTCAAGCCACCTGGATTCCAGCCTGGCTCTGTCACTGACTTCCTGAATGACATTTTATGACCTTGGGCAAGTGGCTTCTCATTTGTGGGTCTGAGTTTCACTATCTGTAAATTGAAAGGGATTAGATTAATCAGATGACCTTTACCATCCATCAGGGCTCCATCTACGACAACTGGCTTCCTCCTTCTGGCACTCTCAGAGCCAGCCCTCCCTCTAGGATATGTATTAACCAAAAAACAGGACCCTGTGCCTCAAAGTCCCCCAAGCATTTGGAGGTAGAGTGGAGCACAAGCAAGGGCTTGTGGGTGGACTTCTCTGACCCGACCCTGTGGTGCTCTTCCCAGAATGAAGACTCAGAAGAGGAAGAGCAGTGTACTATCAACAACTCTTGGGCCTTGCAGAGAGAAAGTAAGTGCTGGTCTCACATGGGCTCTTCTGACCTGCTGGCCTCACCAAACCCTGGACTGCCAGTCACCTCCAGCTGTGAGAGTGTACTCACTGAGCTTAGTGCCATCTCTCTGCCGGCCATCACCGTGAGCCTACCACCCAAGCCAGTGGACCTGCTTTTGCTAGGCCATGACCCCAGCCCAAGTGACAGGCCCCAACTCAGCACCACCCAAGGCCCAGAGGGTCCCCAAGACAAAGTCAAGAAGCGCCGTTCCCGGAGCTTCCTGAAGCACCTTGAGTCTCTGAGATGGAAGGAAAAGGGTGGCAGCCGGCAAGCTGAGCCTGAGCGTAGCCAAGCCACCTTGGAGAAGGCCACCAAAGGCTCTTCTTTCCGAAGTCACCACAGCTTCCTCTCAGCTGGATTCTATAGGGCCAAGAACTGGGGAGACACCTTAGCCAGTGGCAGTGGTGCTGAGACTCAGAGGGGCTGGGAGGTTTGGCCTGTGGCCACGCTCTGGCACCCTCAACGGGTACACAGGGGTGACTACCTGGTGCATGTGCCTAGGGACCACAAACCAGGCACATTCCCTCGCTCCTTGTCCATTGAGAGCCTGTGTCCTGAGGACGGACACCGTCTAGCCGATTGGCAGCCAGGTAGGCGCTGGGGCTGCGAAGGGCGCCGGGGCTCCTGTGGCTCCACAGGCAGCCATACCAGCACCTATGACAACATGCCTGAGCTGTACCCAGCTGAGCCTATACTGGCTGGAGCTGACGCCGAAGATGAAGAGGAGAGTGGGGGCAGCTATGCCCACCTAGATGACATCCTCCAGCATGTGTGGGGGCTGCAGCAACGGGTAGAGCTTTGGTCTCAGACCATGTACCCAGACCTGGGGCCTGGAGATAAGGAAGAGGAAGAAGATGAGGAAGACGCTACTTCGTCAGTAGAAATAGCCATAGTTGAGGTAGGAGGTCAACCTGAGGCTCTGGGCCAGGTAGAGGCTCCCACCCACAGAGAGTCCTCAGCCCTGGACCAGGCTGATATCCAGACAGTCATCTTGGCTCAGGCCTCAGCTGAGCTCCAGGCAGAGGCTGAGACCAAGTCACTTGACCAAGCCCAAGATAATGAGCAGGAGGTGAATTCAGGTGGGGAACCCACCTCTGCCTCCAGCCTATCTGTGGAAGAAGGACGCTCCATTTCTGACACTGTGGCCTCCTCCAGTGAACTGGATAGTAGCAGGAACTCCATGAACGAGGCTGAGGCTGCAGGGTCCCCGGCTGGATTCCAAGCATCAGCACCCCGTGAACGACGAGATTCAGGTGTTGGGGCCTCACTTACCAGACCCTGCAGGTGGGAGTTCAGGATAGGGAAAGGGGCAGGGGGCTGTGTTGTCTCTGTCTCTTCCCTTCCCAATTCCTTCCTTCCCCTTTCTCCCCTCCCTCCATTTTCACTCCCCCTCCCAAGCCAATTTCTTGGTTATGAGGCCCAGGGGCAGGTTCTTGGGAGCTGGCTGATTGTCTTTAGGCACCCAGTTGCAGGAAAGAAACAAGACTACACCACTTGGCAATCCAGAATATTGGGTTCCAGACCTGCCTCTGCTGTGGCCTTGAGCAAATCCTAGCTTGTCTTTAGGCCTCTGTTTTCCCATGTGTAAATCGAGAGCATTAGAAGAGATGAACTGTGATCCCCAGCTTTACCATTCTATGTTTTTCAGAACACCCCATCCACTGCAGTCCTGAAAGTGTAGGGGTTGGTACTACTTGCTAGCACTAGATGGGCCTGAGCTCTGTGCCACATCCCTAACAGCATCTGGGCCACTGGGCCACCCTGGAAGCTGAGACTAAGCTTTTTCCACCCTGGGGCCTAGCAGCTATGCTGGCAATGGTCCCATCTCCCTGCATTTTCTTTGTTTTGGGGAAAAAAGGGGTCCAGAAGAACACAGCCCATTCTAACGTTGACCCAACCCTGATCCTCTGGCTTTCTACACTCCCCTCCCTTCCTTACCAGGAAGCTCCGTTGGCACAGCTTCCAGAACTCCCATCGGCCCAGCCTCAACTCGGAATCACTGGAGATCAACCGGCAGTTTGCCAGCCAGATCCACCTGCTGCACAAGGGCTCCTTGCTGCGACTCACGGCCTTCATGGAGAAGTACACTGTGCCCCACAAACAAGGCTGGGGCTGGTGAGTGCTCCTGGGCCACAATGCCGGCTCCCTCCCTGCCCCTACTCCAAGGTCCTGGGAGTATCAGCTCCAGAAGGCAGGTGTAGAGCCCACTGGCCAATGGAGTGGTGGGGTGTGCCAGGAGGCTAGAGGGGCTGTGGCCTGCGAGATCAGCATTGCTCTGAGTGGCTTGTACATATGTCTGCGGAGGGTGCACATAAGATGCATGGAAGTATGTGTGGCATGTACAAGGAGGGATGGCGGTGGGTATCATGAGGTCCTCGAGCTACCATTAGCAAGGTTGTCCTAAAATGCAGCTTTGGTTGTCACACTCTTGATAAACACCTTTCTGTGGCCTTGTGGCTTGGCACTGCCAAAGTTTCCTCCCTATAATGATCCTTTCATGTTCTAGTACTGCCCTTCTTTTGGGCTCTTTCGCCTGCCACTCCTGAGCAATGCCATTGTATGGGCCAGTCGCCCTTCCCTGAATGTGCCATGCTCTTTTCTTTGCCTCTTTGCCTTTGTCCATGTTTTTTTCTTGGCCTGGAATGCCTTTTTCCCATTTCTCTTCTGGGACAATGTCTACTTATTTTCAAGAGCCTGCTGAATTTCTACCTCTTTTTGAAGCCTTCCCTGACCCACTAGGTACAGTTCCCCTCCCTCATGGGTCTTCCCCTAAGTTCTTGGCCCACTACTGACCAAATGCATTGTCACTGCCTGTTGACATAGTTATTTCTTTAACCAGACTGAGAACTCCTTGTGTTCCTCTGTGACTCCCTAGGGCTGGGCCCAGAGCAAGTGCTTAGTGAATGTTGACTCTGGGGATGTGGTATGTTTCTTACCCACTCACCCCTGCCTGAGTCCCCCAAGGCTGCAGACAGTCTCCAAGCTGTGTCCCCACCTACCCTGTGCCCCTTCCTGATCTCTTGTCACTCCTCCATACAGGTCAGTGCCCAAATTCATGAAAAGGAACAAAACCCCAGACTACCGGGGCCAGCACGTGTTTGGGGTGCCTCCTCTCATCCATGTGCAACGTACAGGCCAGCCGCTGCCACAGAGCATTCAGCAAGCCATGCGCTACCTGCGCAGCCAGTGCCTGGACCAGGTGAGCCCCCCGAGGGACTGCATAGAGATGGCAATGGGGAGGAAGCCCAAGGCTAAGAAATTGGGGTGAGAAGCTGCTCTGCTCTGCTCCTTCCCCTTTGGTTTGACCACCAGAGACCTTTTCTAGCCTCAGGAAGGCCCAGCAAGGATCGAGCCAAAGCTCTCTTCTGCCCAGCTCCATGCCAGCCTCTTGTTGGCCCAACCACTATAGTCCCCAACTTCCAAGAGCCTGCATTAGCCTAGGTTCCCCTTTTCTTACTCATTTCCACTAAAGCCATGTTTCTCCTTGGCCTGAGGCTATAAAAACCGTTTTCTTTGGTTTTACCATTTCTCTACAATCCTGCACAGCAGGAGGCCTGCTGGGCTTGGATGTTTCTGGGATGGCCTACACTTGTGACTCCTGGTCCCAGCCTGGTTTCACAGTCTCCCCCTCCATGTCTCCCTCCCTCCCTGATCTGCATGGGCCAGGTGGGCATCTTCCGCAAGTCTGGGGTGAAGTCTAGGATCCAGAACCTGCGCCAAATGAATGAGTCCTCTCCCGACAATGTCTGCTACGAGGGCCAGTCGGCCTACGATGTGGCTGACCTGCTGAAGCAGTATTTCCGAGACCTGCCCGAGCCTATCTTCACCAGCAAGCTCACCACCACTTTCCTGCAGATCTACCAGCGTGAGTTGCCTGTACCTATCCCTAACATTCTGCCCCATTCTCAACCATCCCTGAGATAAAACAGGTTCTATTTCCCCAAACCCACTATATGGATGGGTAGACTGAGGCCCTGAGGAAGTTTACATTGTGCATTTGAGCAGAGCTTGATCTAACACTCAGAGACCTCCCAGAGCCCACCTTTGCCCTTCTCTCTCATTGGATTCTCTTAGAACCACTGTTTCTTCTGTATTCCTGGAAGCAGTTGGCTCCAGGGTAATAAGGAAATCCTTCTGCCATTCTTTCCTCACAGTCCTCCCCAAGGATCAGTGGTTGGCAGCAGCGCAAGCTGCCACTTTGCTGCTCCCCGATGAGAACCGAGAGGTGCTGCAGACCCTGCTCTATTTCCTAAGTGACATTGCCTCTGCTGAGGAAAACCAGATGACAGCCGGCAACCTGGCAGTGTGCCTGGCACCCTCCATCTTCCACCTCAACATCTCCAAGAAGGATAACACCTCACCCAGGTGAACAGGGTAACATGTGGCCCGGTCAGGCAGGGAGGGTTTGGCCCCTCAACCTGGTTGGACTTCAGGCCCTTAATGGCTGGCACTGCAGTTCCCAGGCATCACCAGAAGGGGTCAGCCTGACTCTTCAGGGGCAGGGGACTGGTTGATTGCTGTGAAGCAGGGCCTTCTGAAAGACAGCAGGTTGTTTTGTGTTAGGGACTGGTAAGCTGGATTCCTGGGAACTGGAAACCAGTCTGTCAGCCATATTGTCTCCTGCTCTTGTGCCACCCTCTCCTCTTGGCCCTCCCCTCCAGAATCAAGAGCAAACGCAGCCTGGTTGGTCGGCCAGGCCCTAGGGACCTGAGTGAGAACATGGCGGCCACCCAGGGCTTATCACATATGATCAGTGATTGTAAGAAACTTTTCCAGGTGAGTAACTCCAGGCCATGATACCTACCTCTCAGACCCAGGGGAACCATCAGGTCTGACCTTTGTATTCCCAGATTTGACACATGCCCCTCAACCTCCTACTTCCAGATCTTCCCGGCAAGGTTTGTCACCTACTTCACCACAGTAACCAGGCTTCCCCACCCTGTGAACATGAACCTGACAGACTCTGTGGGCTCTGGGACTTAGGCTCCCTGACTCTCTGCTGCTTGCTCCTCATGGCCCCAGCCCAGTGTATGCGTACCCTACCAGGTGCCTCAGGACATGGTGCTGCAGCTGTGTGGCTCCTACAGTGCAGCTGAACTCAGGCCTCCTGGCCCAGCCCTGGCTGAGCTGCGTCAGGCTCAGGCTGCTGGTGTGAGCCTGAGCCTCTACATGGAAGAGAGCATCCAGGAGCTGCTACGGGATGCTGCTGAACGCTTCAAGGGCTGGATGAGTATACCAGGGCCCCAACACACAGAGCTGGCTTGCAGGAAGGTGAGTGCTGCACTTCCCATGGGCTCAGAAGAAGGTTTGGTGCAGGTTAGGGGACCAGGGATCCCAAAAGAAGGAGCTTCCCTGCCAGTGCTGCTGTATCTCAGCCTGATACTTGGATAACGTCAGTCGGTAAAGCAAGAACCAAATGAGACCAAGGGATCTCTCTCGGGGATTATTTCCCCAGAATTACCTTCCCAAAGCCCCACTCCAGACATGTCACTACTTTTAGAGCCTCACTTCCCATTTCATCTCTGCACCACAGTCACACTGTGTTTCTGCCCCTGATGTCATGCTACCTGGAGTGACCTGCCTCAAGCATTACATTTCCCAAGCCACTTTGAGCCCCAACTTGATATGCCCCCTCCTCCATTCAGAGCCCCCTGTCATGCCCTGGGCTGGAGGTGGTTTCTCTTTGTCCTTCTCTTGGCACCAGCCATGTTCTTCCTCAGTTTCTGATTATGGGTAAGACTGCACACTTGAGGTTTATCATATATAAACCTGTCACAGTGAAACCTCCCCTACAGGGTAGGGGTGAGAAGCTGGCCCAGTGCCTGGTACATACAAAAAGCTCAGTGAGTGGTAGCTTTTGCTGCTCTATACATTGTCTACTTTGTACACTATGTGGTGAGTTCCTTGAGGACCATCACCATCTTCTCTTCCAGTTCACTTCCAGAAATTCCAAGCACTGTGCCCATTTTATGGTAGAACCTAGTAGGCCTCAGAGAATGTGTGTCTGTCATCTCTTTGTGCTCTTGAGCAGGTGAGGAAGCAGACATCTGGAAAGGAGAGAGAGGACAGGGAACACAGGGATGGCCTGGTTGGGTGTGACAAGGGTTAGCACAGTAACCCTGCAGCCTTCTTTTCTCAGGGACTGAAGTGAGGGTAGGCCAGGAATGGGAGGTAAGTAGGAGTTCTCCAGCCCTTACAGCTGCCTCCTGTCCCTGCTCACATGGCCTGCAGGCACCAGACGGGCACCCCTTGCGTATGTGGAAGGCATCCACAGAGGTGGCGGCCCCTCCAGCTGTGGTGCTACACCGTGTTCTGCGGGAGCGGGCCCTCTGGGATGAGGACTTGCTGCGGGCCCAAGTGCTAGAGGCTCTGATGCCAGGTGTGGAGCTGTACCACTATGTCACTGACAGCATGGCACCCCATCCCTGCCGCGACTTCGTGGTGCTTCGGTGAGAGACTTCAGCTGCCACTCTGCTGTGCTTAGAGGACAAGGGAGGTGGGGTGGGGACCAGCTTCAGGAACCTGAATGTGTGTGTCCCTTCCCCATAGGATGTGGCGTTCTGACCTGCCCCGCGGGGGTTGCTTGCTTGTGTCCCAGTCCCTGGATCCTGAGCAACCTGTGCCAGAGTCTGGGGTACGGGCCCTGATGCTCACTTCCCAGTACCTCATGGAGCCTTGTGGCCTGGGCCGCTCCCGGCTCACCCATATCTGCCGTGCTGACCTAAGGTACCAGGCTCTCTTTGCTCTGGCCCCGTCCCTGTCTCTGCCCCATGTCATTGAGCCCTGGGAGCTGGAGCAAGTCCTCTCTTCCTTCCTCCTGGAAAGGGCTCCTGGTAAGAATTCATGGCTCATGCTTGCTTGCTTCTACCTCCCCAGGGGCCGTTCTCCTGACTGGTACAACAAAGTCTTTGGGCACCTGTGTGCCATGGAAGTGGCAAAGATCCGGGACTCCTTTCCCACCTTACAGGCAGCTGGCCCTGAGACAAAATTGTGAGCCTCAGCCTGGTTCCAGGGTGACACCACCCAGTCCCCTTGGTACCAAAGGAGTAAGAGGGGAACGAGAACACAGCAGCCCCAGATGCTGCTTCCTGGGGCAGAGCCAGTCTCTGTGCCCCAGCTGCCTGTCCCCATCTCCTGAAGTTCCTCTGCACATACAGAGGAAGAAGAATTTCAGTGTCCCATCTCCACTCTCAAACCTGTGTTCTGCCTTCCTGAGAGAGAAGAGCCATTTTACGAGTAAGAAGACTGCTGCTGCCCTCCAGGTCACGGAGCCACCAGTCAAACTGAAGCCTTACCAGTTTTCCTCCTGCGGGGATGGAGGGAGAAGGCAGTATGTGCTCCCAGCTCACTGCCTTTTGGAGAGTCCAGGCTATCCTGTTTGGTACTAAGGTCCCTTTGAGGTTGAACAGGAGGTTCTGGTCCTGCCTTTGGGCCCAATATTGGCCCTAAACTGACTTTTCTAGAGAAATTGGATGGGAGTGGATAGTCACAGGGGCAGAGCACAGGGCAGCCCCAACCACCAAAAAGTGTTTTATTTGTGTAAATACAATGCTGATTTTTATGAGGCTGATTTAAAGAGAGGGTACTGACGGTCCCCTGGTAGGCTACATGCTGATTTGGGATAGCTTGGGACATGAGAGTAAGAGAGGGAACTTCCTTTCCAGGTCTCAAGAGACCAATGAACCAATTTCCTTTGGCGTGGGCCCCACATTTGGTCTGCCACTCCGTGGGGTACAGTGCAGCCTTTGGTCATGCACTGCCATGTCTGGAGAATAAACAAGCTCACTCTCACTACACAGGCTGAGCAGAAGCAGACAGCGTCCCTTCTGCTCTTTGTGCCTGCAGTATCAGGCTCTTCTTCAAGCAGACACCTGGCCCCCAGCTCAGGTGGCCAGCCAGCCAAATGGAAGCCCCAGTGTCATCTCAGCCAGTTCCAAACTTGATCTATCCTACCCATTGGCCATCTTAGTTCATGTAGAAATTCAAGTGCTATTCAAATGCCAGCTCATGACTTATTCTTCTTTTGGCTGAATAAAATGAAGTGGGATTGTTCCTAGCCAATGTTATAATTTTTAAGCCTATCTTGTATCTATAAATACTGTATAGTCATAATATGTATATATACTTGTGTATATAAAGATACATATATACACATACACACATCTATATACACACAAATATGTTCTATCATGAGTATACTATAATCTATGAGTGGGATTGGGTTGGGGGGCAGGGCACGTAGGATGAGATGGAGGAGGTGGAGAGCAGGAGCCACATGACCTCCTCAGCAGAACAATAAAGCATTACTAGAGATGTATTCTTGCTGTGTGACTGTCTTTGCTGAGATGATGGGCTAGGGACTGGGTTCCGCGTTAGGGTCAGAGGTTGTGAGCATCACTGGCCTAAGTCTCAGGGAAGTCACAAGAGGAATGGGGGCAAGGACTCAACTCTTCTCTTTTGGAGGTGGTTTGGGGATAGGGAGGCAAGATTCTAAGAAACCAGGGCTTGGGCAGAAGCTGCAGACCCCATCCGCTTTCTTGGCCAGGGTCCCCCATCTGAGCAGCCCACAAGCATGAACTCAGGAGCCTTGATAGTAACCATAGGGAGAGATGTCCCTGGCTATGCTGTCCTTCCTTTCCCTGATACACACACCTTGGGTTGAGGGACAAAGTATGGAGACCCAGCCCCAGGAGGCTGGGAGAAGCTGTTGCACTCATAATCCAGGTTATGAGAGGTCTGAGTGCCTTGTGGCAGCTCCTGCCCTGGTTCCAGTGGCCAGCAAAACCCAGGGGACTAGAGGGTCCCTTTATTTTTATTTCCCTGGAGGAATGAGCTTTCTTCCTCTGTTGCTGTGGCTAGAAAATTCCCAACCTCCAAGGGGCAGCTAGAGAGAGCACAAGCTTTGCAGTCAAATATGGCTGCGTCCCTTGAGTGCTATCAAGTAGCTTACGTATATCTATCTATCTATCTATCTATCTATCTATCTATCTATCTATCTATCTATATCTATCTATCTATCTATCTATCATCTATCTATCTATCTATCTATCTATCATCTATCTATCTATCTATCTATCTATCATCTATCTATCTATCATCTATCTATCTATCTATCATCTATCTATCTATCTATCTATCATCTATCTATCTATCTATCTATCTATCATCTATCTATCTATCTATCTATCTATCTATCTATCTATCATCTATCTATCTATCTATCTATCATCTATCTATCTATCTATCTATCTATCTATCTATCTATCTATCTATCTATCTATATCTATCATCTATCATCATCTATCTATTATCTATCATCTATCTATCTATCATCTATCTATCTATCTATCTATCTATCTATCTATCTAATCTATCTATCATCTATCTATATCTATCATCTATCTATCTATATCTATCTATCATCTATCATCTATCTATCATCTATCTATATATATCTATCATCTATCTATCTATCATCTATCTATCTATCTATCATCATCTATCTATCTATTATCTATCATCTATCTATCTATCATCATCTATCTATCATCTATCAATCTATCATCTATCATCTCTCTCTGTGTCTGTCTCTCAGCTTCCTTGTAGAGCAAACAGGGGTACCTTGTCACAAGTAGGCCTCAGTAAGTGTTTGGGTTGGCCTGCCCCTGTCTGCACCCACACTCAGCCTGAACAGGTCTGGGTGCCTGTCAAGTCCCACTTCACTGTCACCTCCTTCCTTTCTCTTGGGTTTAGCTGTCCTTACATACCTTTGGTCTTTCCTCACTGCTGCTTCCTGGGGTTCTGGGCTAGTCCTGGAGAGGAGCAAGGTGAGCAGAGGGCCTGTCAACCCCTTGCCTTTGGGAAAGCAGTGGAGGCACCAGCCATGTGTGTTTGGGATGGAGATGGCTCAAGCAGTACTGGTGTTGAGGGATACCAGTGTAAAGTTCTGGCCAGTAGTTTTAGAGGCAGGCAGGCAGGGGGCTTTCTGGCACAGGCACTGCCCCACCTGGGCATGGAAGGATGCTGACTGATGGTATAGAAGATGAGAATGAGCATTCTGTTAATGGGTGGTATGAAAATGACCTTTCATGTGATCATTGCTAGGAGACAGATAAAGAGTTATGAGGGAGGCTCTTGGAAGGATTAGCCCAACCTTTCAGCCCTGGACTCTGTGTCTCTGGACCAGCTGCCCAGTGTGGTTCCTTTATATCTGGCATTCTTGGAGAGGTAGTGCCAAGCAGGGAAGCTTCTCTGGGCTTTAGTGTCATTCCCCCTACATAAAGTGGAGGCTTTCATGCTTGCCTAGCTCTGCCTGGCTCACTGTGGAATCCATGAATGCACCACCATGGCCAACAGACGTGGCTGAGGCCTTTTACTGCCTCACATTGCGAATATCACCCATGGCCATTTCTAGCCCCTCAGTCTTATACCTCCAACCACCCTGAGTTGGCCTTTTCCTTACACTGATACCAGTGTAAGGAAAGGATGAGCATTCCTTTCACCCTCAAATTCCCAGCAGCATTGCCTATACTTTCTCCTCTTGTGCTTCCACTGACCCAGTACCTCAGGGAAACCAGGCTGTGGGTGAAGCCCACGTGGGCATTGCACAATCTAGCTGCAAGCTTTGGTCTATTTTTTTTTTCCCTCTAGTCTCCAGTGCCCTGTCACTGGAGTGGCTGAGAGTCAATGGTAGGAAGACCCATGTTCAGATTGCCTATTTCATTGCCTGGCTGTGTGAACTTTAGTGACACATTTAACCTTCCTGATTCCTTTTTCTCACAGAAGATAATTTATATCTTGCAAGGTTGTCATCAATGTTAAATGAGCCAACGTGAATGTGGCTACACAGTTCCTAGCAGATAGGGGACATGAATAAATGGTAGTTTCCTCTGCCCTGCTTCCTTCCTGCCAGTCAAGCTCTGTAGGAAGGGCTTGGGCCTGGGTGGATGAGTGGGTGGGCAGGAGTATGCATATTATTTTCTGCTTGGCGTCAAGGACCTACCTACCCTCTTGGTTCCCAGACCCCCACAGCCTCAGCTCCCACCATCTGGACAGAACACCTACCTCCTCAGCAGATTCAAAACTTCCCAGTGACCTCTTTGCATCCTAACTACTGATTGGATTTCACTCCACTTCCTCCTTGAGAATGTGGCCCCATGGCCACATCTTCCTTCCTGAGACCACCTTCCTCTAAGCAAAGAAATCTCTTCCCACTTATTTGACCATAGCTCCTGGCCTTCTTTCCTTGCCACTTCTCTCCTCCCTCTGCCCCACTTCATTCTAAAGCAATCCTCCAAGTTCTTATCCTTCTCCTCTTTGGCTCACCTTGCTCTTTAAGAGACCTTGCTGACATCCATTGTTTCACCTAGAGGCCCAAGTCAAACTCATCACCTTCCAACACACAGCCTGTTTCCTGTTGCCTGATCTATCTCTGTTGGTAGATGCCCAGCTCAGATCCCCAAATCAGGCATAACCCTTCCCTTCTTCTCACCTTCCCTCACAACCAATGCATCCTTCCATCTGTATGTCCATCCATCCATCCATCCATCCATCCATCCATCCATCCATCCATCCATCCAAACATTCGTCCATTCTGCCATTCAACAAACATGTAGTTGTGGAAGTCTGCTACATGCCAGGTTCTGTTGAGATGCAGAGAATACAGCAGTGAACAAGACCAATAATGTTCCCACTTACCTTTAGTGCACATTTTACTAGATGGGTGAGTGGATGGAGGTAGACAGTAGACAAATACACAAGCTAACTTCAGCTATGATAAGGGTGATGAAGGCAATAAAGCAGAGTGAGGTAGTAGTGACTGGGCAGTTACTTTAATAAAGTGGTCGGAGAGAGCCTCTATGAAGGTGTGAGAGACCATGTAAGCCAAGATCTTCTTGGTTCACCTTGCCAAGGGAGGATAAAGAATCAGCCACACAAAGCTCCAAAGTGGATAGTCCTAAGCGGAGGAAATAGCAAGTACAATGACCCTGGTGTGAGGAAAAAGTTGGCATTTTCCAGGATGAGCAGTTGGTCAGTGTGACTGGGCTGCAGGGAACAAGGGAATAGTGGGAGGAGATGGGGTCATAAGGGCCGGGTCATGTAGATCTAAAGGGGAATTAGCCATGTCCCATCCACTCTACCTTCACAGCATCTCCTGTATCCAGCCCATGCTAGATACAGCACCCAAGTTCATATTGCACACCCTTCTACCTGGATATTAGAGAGAGTCTCTCACCTCCTTTGTCCCCTCCTGCCCATTTCTACCTATACGTGGTACCAGGTAATCTTTCTAAAGTCAAGTGACATCCTATGTCTTTCTGGCTCAAAAACTGTCAATGCCTCTTCCCCTTTTCCCCCAAACTGTGACTACCAAACTGTGGCATTCAAGATCATACAATGTAGCCTTGTCCTGTCCACCAAATTTCTCCTTCCCTTCCCTTCTTCAGCCATGTCCCAGCATGTTCCTTTAGTTACCTCTTCCAGGAGTGGACGTAGGACTGTCTTGGACTCTGACCCAGGTTCAAGTCTCAACTCTGCCAGTTCTTAGCTGTGGGCAAGTTATTTAACATTTTGGGGTCCCAGTTTCCCCACATATAAAATGAGGTTCAGAAATGTGTGGATTCCTTAGCAATGTAGGTTGAATATCACAAAATGTTATCACCCTCAAAGCTCAACAGCCTGGCAACACTAAATTCTGATGCATCACCACAAAGTCATCCCTGAAGCTTCCAGCAAGGTTTGCTCCCTCAATCCATTAATCTGGGAGCACCTGAGGTAAGTTACCTCTTGGGATTTCTCTGAGTCCTTCATAGTGTCCAGCTCGGGGAGGTAGGAAGGTCCAGTGAAAGGCATCTGGGGAAACACAGAGGTGTGTTTAAGTCCTGGCCCTGCCACTTCTTAACAGTGTGACCTTGAGCAATCTACTTTGCTCCCTGAGCCTCAGTTCTCTCATCTGTAAAATGGGTACAGGAATGCCTACCTTGCTAAGCCCAATCCAGTGCCCAATACAGTAATGGCACAAAGGGAGCATTTCATCACTATTTATAGGCATGCCACATTTTATTGCACTTCACAGATAATGGATTTTCAGCAACATGGAGGCAAGACCCTCCACTAGCAAAAACATTACAACTTGCTGATGGCTCAGGTGTTATAGTATTTTTTTAGCAATAAAGTAGTATTTTTTAATTAAGGTATATACATTGTTCTTTTTCAGACATAATGCTATTGCACACTTAATAGACTACAGTGCAGTGTAAACATAACTTTTATATGCACTGGGAAACCAAAAATTTCATGTGACTAACTTTTACTGTGATATTGCTTTATTACAGTGGTTTGAGACCAAACCCACAATATCTCCAAGGCATACCTGTGTTGTGTTGCCTCATGCATTCCAAGCCATTGCTCTAAAAGGCCTTCTTTACTTGGCTTGACCCCCTATATCTTCTCTAGCTGTTTATACTCTTCCTGACTCAGCTAGCCTTTCCTAACCAACCAAGTTCTTGAAGCACTTTTCAAGTGGACTTTTATCACATAAAACTACCCTCAAGTGTACAAGCCAGTCTCTCCTTGCCTAGGCTGTGACATCAAGGACAGATACCAGGTGAGCCACCTCTGTGGTCCCATGTCCAGCACAGGGTCTGGTCTAGAAGAGCCAGTGTTCAGGGAGCTAAGGGAGTGTATGTTGAATACAGTTAAATATTTGTGTGTGAAAGTAAGGAGACAGGAGAATACTTGAGGTAGAGGCTGTGGGATGGAAAGGGACACGAGCTCAAAGGAGCCTGGGGAAAGGTGGGTGAGGACAGTATCAAACTCTTCTGCTGCCTAGGAGGGAACTAATGGATACTGAACTCCTATTGTATATTAGACACCATGCCATTCATTTTCCCACACAGAATATCATTTCAACCTCCAAAGTGCCCTGTGGGGTACTAACATCCCCTTTTTCTGGATGGAGATCTGAGAGTCCAAGAGGCAATGAGACTTGCCCTGAAGCAGCTGAACTGGGACTTCCCACCAGACTCCCAAGCCTGTCTTCTTTTCACTATAGCCCTGTGCAAAAGGAGAGGACACTGCTACCTCTGGCTGGTGGTTTCCATGGGGGTTGGGGGTGGGGGAGGGCAGGGGCACAGTGGAGAGGGAACCGATAGTGGTGGGTGCGAAAGTTGTTGAACAAAGGAGGGAATGCATTTGAGGAAAGCTGGCTGAAAAGAAGTTAGACCAAGAAGGAGGGAAGAGGGGCAGGACTGTAGGCATGCCCTGTGGTGTAGAGGTTACCCTCCTCTGTTTCCAGTCCACCCCCGCAGCCTCTGAAAGTTAGCTTGCCATGCCCTGCCTGCAGGATACTGGTTATGGTCACCAAGGGCCCTAGGTTGGCCTGGGATGCCATAGCCACTAAGACAGGCAGATGGTACCTCAAGCCAATGGAGAGGGCCTGGGTCAATATTGAGTAGAGACCAGGGCCACATCTGGACTTTCACAGGCCCTAGTCACTTCTGCCTTTGTGGGCTCTTTCTTCATAAACAATATTAAAATACATATTGTGTGACTATTGGTATGAAGATGAATATTATCTGGGCTGGACTAATCATATATTCATTGACATATATTCATTTTTTTTCTTCTAATGTTAAAATAATTTAAAACATTTTTGTGGACCCTAGGTGCTGGGCCTAACAGTAAGTTGGCCCTGGCAGAGGGCAGCACAGAGCCTATAAGAAAGTGAAAACATTGCTTCTGGGGAAAGGGGAGGAGGTACTGACTGAGGCTCAGGGACCTGAACTCCTGTCTCTACACTTGGGGCACATCTAGCAAATGCAACCACAGCAGCACTTTCTGCCTCCCTTGTTGGAGTGCAGGCACTCCTCATTTCCCAACTCCACCTCAGATATACTTTGCAGGTTCCTGTCGGGGCCTCTAACTGGCTCCTGTGGCCTCAGACAAGCTCCTTGATGTCAAATGAGGAGAGCAATTTATGACCCAGAGCTCCTGACTCAGATGCAGAAACCTCACACTCCAAGCCTCCTCTCCTCTGAGGGTGGAGGGAAGAGCAAGGCATGAGCTGGTGTACTCCCAACAAGTCTCCCAGAGGGACAGAGTGTGGCAGCTGAAACAGTGGCTCCAGCTTGTCCATGGTGTGGCTCATGTTGCCCAGATCACAGAAAAGTGCCAGTATAAACAAGAACTGCTTGTGTAGGCAGAGGAAATGGCTATGTCCTGGCCTGTGACAGCTTCATGTGGAGGGGAAGCAGAGGACATGAGGGAGAGTGAGATGGGGACACAAGGGGGCAGGGTACTAAGAAGGGAGGCAGTGCTCAAGGCCTAGGGAAAGGAGGAGGAACTACAGAAATGAAAACCAATCCCTCTCACTAGATACTCACAAAACCCTGAAGGCAGATATAATTTTTATCCCCATTTTAGAGGTGCAGAAATGGAGACTCAGAGAGATGAAAGGAAGTACTTGGCCAACATTGTACTCAGCTAGTTAGTGGTGAAGCTAGATTTGAACAAATTGGACCTGTGTGACTCAGTACTGGGTGGATGGGAAATCAGTCAGTGAAGTGATGGCGGAGAAGTAAGGGAGTGAGCAAGGCAAGAGCACACTTTCTCCTGGTTTTACATGTCTGGGGAGCCAGTCTGTCTATGCAGCACCCCCAATAAAATATACTTGGTTTGTTTCCAAAAGACCCTGAGGTGGGTATCAACATAATAGTAACTAACATGAATTTAGTACCTACTATATGTCAAGCACTGCTAACACACTTCAAAGGCCTTTCCTCCTCTAACGCTCTGTGTGCACCTATCATGCCAGGCATTGTGTTGAGTACTATATATGCATTAGATAGTTTTTCCACAATAAATCTATGATAAATAGCCTTATTTTATGCATGAGAACAATTGAAACCCAGGGAGGTGAAGGGACTTACCTGAGGTCACAGAGTTAGCAAATGACAGAGCCTGGATTTGAAGCTTGGTCTGTCAGACTCTAAAGACCAAAGAAAGGCTGGGATTGGACAGGGTGGTGGGCATTAGATCCAATGGAATAAGTTCAGCAAAGAAAAGGGACCTGAAAATAGAGCCCAGTCAGAGAAGAAGCAACAAATGACTGAGCCTGTTTTTCACCCAGAGGGCATTGAGAAGTGGTTTTCATGTCCATGGAAGAAAAAGAGGAAGTAAGTGTAAGAAGCAGCTGGAAAGATTGAGGTTGGATGTTAGGAAGCCCTTCTTCAGTCTGTGGATTACTAAAGCACCCACTTATTGTGAAGCATCTTCCTTGGAAGCAGGGGGCTATCTAAAATGACTCCCATGAGGCTTGGAGTTTGAACCAAAATTTGGGGAATACATGCAAGGACTCAAATTGCCTGGCAATAGTAGGGCTAAGTCCCTCCTCTGGAGACCAGCTTGTAGGTCCTACTGCTTAGAATACAGGACAGGCTCCACAACAAAGAATTTCCTGACCCAAAATGTGAATAGTTTCAAGGTTGAGAAACCCTCATTTAACCCAAATGCTTCCAGCTGCAATTGGAGTTAACTGGTGAAGGATGTTGGGGCCAAAGTCTATAAAGCCAGGAGATCAAGGATGAGAAGATGAAGGGAGAAGGAAAGAAGGGCTATAGGGAACTGACTGTGTACCCCACAGCACTACTCTAAGAGCTCTGAAGGAGGGGCCCTCACAGCCAGTTCAGCTTAGGCATGCAGTTCCAGATAGATGAGATAGACATGTAGCTGAGAGAATTCTTCAGCAGTACCTAGAAGGTGACAAGCAAGTAGACAGAACTGAGTGTCCTTCATGGGTTCAGCATCCTGCAGGACAACCTAGGGAGACACAATGAATAAGAGTCACCTCACACAGCCACACAGCTATTTACACCCAAATAAGCATTGCTCTGCCCTTTGGCTGCTGTGGGCCTCAAGAACACTGCATGAGATTGGCAGGATGAAAGTTCTCTCTGCTCTGGGGTAGTAGGAAAAACACTGCTCTGAGAATCAGGTACTGTGGGGTCTTGTCTCAGCTCTGTTGTTTCTGAATTAGGTGGCCCTGAGCAAGACCTGTATACCCAGATATTATTCCAAGCCCACCAAGAGGAAGTAGAGATATGGTCTAGGGAGGTGAACCAGGCTCTGCTCTCCACAGCTCCCAGCAGTCCCAGGAGATGGACTTGGGGACTTCAGGGCCTCTGTTCTCTGGAAATAAGACCCTGTCCCTCCCCTGAATGCAGGTAGGCCTGTGCATAAACACATGTGCTTACAGACATATTCACTGCACACACATGCTCATGCATGCACACACAAATTATCGCCCCCTCACACACACACACACACACACACACACGTGCACTCGTGCTCACACACACATGCACAGGCACAGATATAGACATCAGATTCCTTACTCCCTGGCTGGAGCAAACACAGGAAGAAGGGAAGACAGGATAAAGACCTTGCAAAAAGTACAAGGAACTCAGTCCCAGAAAGGTGCCCAGGCTGAGGTTATTGCTCTCCAGCATCCTGTGAGGTGGTGAGCCTCAATAAAGAGGTACAGCACTTGGACTTTGCCCAGGGGCACAGACAGAATTGGGGTCTCCGTCTGCCTGTCCCCGACTGCTACCCTCATCCTGAGCAGCATCCAGGAGAGCTTAACAGAGTTGACCCCACCACAATGGGACCAAGAAGTTTGTGAACACTTGAGGTGGGCTTCCTTCTGAAGGTTTGCCTTACTAGGCCCTCAGCCTTGTGCTGTCCTTGTTTATCCAAACATAGGGGTGACACAGCAACTGTTGTGTGAACTGGTTTACTGTTTCACTGTTCTTCAGGGTGGTCAGGCTGTGTGGCCAAGGTATAGAGGCAGATAGTGCCACTCAGAGAAGAAACCAGTGCTTGATTTGAGGTCGCTGAGAACAGACAACACACACACCAGGCTCAAGAGACACAGTGCTACTTACAGCAAGAGGAGAAAAACAGTGCACAAGTTCCAGCCCCTTATAGTGTGTCGGTCCCCCATGGGACAGCAGATCTGTTCTACAGTCAATGCCTCATGTGACTGCAGGAACCCACTTTGTGCTGCAGTGAAGGACCCCCCATCCCTCCTCTGTGAGGTGTGAAATGCGGAAAGCTGGGGGTGTTCCTGAGGGCCAGTGACATGCATGTTTAAGCAAACAAAGGAGTACACATCAAGCCAAGAACAGAGAGAGAGTCCTTCACAAGAACTTAAGCCTAGCACAGTGTTCCAGGGCAATGGCTCTGGGTGGGTGGGGAGCTGTTGGGGGAGGATCGGGCATGGAGGGTGGAAGACTTCAGGATACTGCCTTATTCATCACTCACAGAGCCTTCTCTTGACTCTCCTCTATCTTCCTCCCATTCCCAGAAGGAAAGAAGTCACTCAGAACCACTCTAGGTAAAGGTCTTGAAAGAGGCAGGGAGAAATACCACCAGGGCCACAGATGACAGATCAGAGTCTGGGGCAAGGGAAGGGATGGGCATGGAACTTGCCTAGGCAGCAAGTGTGCTCAAGGAACCAGGAGGGCTAGCTTGAGTGGAAAAGCAAGCTCTGAAGTGTGAATCTTATCTAAGAGAGAAACACATGGTAAATTATTAGTTAGCCAGGAAAGGCACAGACTTCTTTCTCTGGTGAGTCCTCCTGTGGAAGATTCATTTTTTTAAAGGTTCTTTTTGCCTTAAGTGTTCTATTGCTTCCTTATAAGAACAACTTCTCCAAAGGGGGCAGTCAGCTCACTAGTGCGCAGGGTTGCCAGGGGAGCAAATGAGAGTGGGGATGGTTCTGTGTAGCACATATACTTGCTGGAGAGACAACTTACGGTCCTGGTCTTTAGACCAAGAATGGAGACTAAAGTCTTGGTCATCCTTGTTAAGGAAGGACTTATAAGGTATGGGGCAGGAAGAGGTGACAGAGATCTCTACAGGCCTGACCAGTGATCCCTGGGATCAGAGACAAGTGAAACTCTAGGATACAGGGTCATTTACAACTCGGGGCTGAACACACCTCCCTCCTGCCCTGCTCAGGGCTGATAGCCAGTGGCCAGCAGTCATGAGTTCCAAAGAAAATACCAAGGCCACCTCAAACCCAAGTTTCTCTCTGGGCTGGCTGGCTATTCTAAGATAGACTGTTCTTTGATAAATGGCCCATCCTGTCCTCCCCAAGCCAAAAGCTGAGCACTCCCAACTAGTACCCAAAGCCTCAGCCCCATACTTACTTAACCACCCACCCTAGGCTCCATCCAGGAAACCTGGCACTCACAGCATTCTCAGTGGTGATAAGCCTTTGAAAGCCTTGGGAGTGATGGAGAGAACTGAGCTGTCAAAAGGAAGCTGTGAGCAGAGAAAGGGTCTAAGGAGTCTTACAGTGTCCCATGCTCTTGTGCCCCAGAGAAGCCCAGGGTCCGAGGGAAGAAACAGGTCCTCAAATGTTGTCCCTGGCCGCATTGATTCCCCCAGGTTCCACATTTTCTACATGGGCCTGCCTGAGATCTTGTTCCCTTCCTTCCAGCAAAACACATGGGACTTCGTCAAGTCAGGTGGGACCGACTGGGTGTCTGCACTGAGGAGGATGAATGGGCTTTGCAGAAACTGGGTCTGCCTCCACCTGTCCTGCAGATTATGTCTGATTATCTGAAGCAACTAGCAGTAAATGGAGACTGCATCTTTCCATTGCTCAGGCCGAAAGCCTTGACTATTCTTTCTTACATACCCCACATGCAATCTAAGTTCTGTTGGTTCTTTAAGCACTTACTTTATGCCAGGTTCTATGCAGAGTGCCAGGGTGAAAGAAGGTCATCCAAACCCTAATTTTGGCCTTTCTAGCGTTTATTTCTTTTCTCCATTTATTAAATCTGAGCCTCAGAGGGAAGGAGAGAGAAACAGACTCAGAGGGTAGAAGTGCATCATCAGGAAGGAGGTAAAGGAGAAGCTAAGACACACCAGCGCCCTCCTGTGGAGGTGGGTGAGTTCCCAGGCCTTCCCCTCCAGTTCTACCCCATGGAGGCAGACCCTGACACTGACTCAGGCTGCCTGAGGGCCAAACGGGGCCCAGCTGACCTGGGGATGGCCCATTTGAGCTTTTTAACAGACATTAAAAAAAAATCCAATTAGTGAGCACTGCTGAATTAGTAGGCTGGACTGACAATATGCTGGCCTCACTGTTGTGTGTGGGCTGCAGCTTCAGTGGATGCCAATAAGCCAAGAGTGGTTGGCTATTCTTACTGAAGCTGCATAGAGTATATTATATAATGTACAACTGTTCAATTTCAAGTCCATTAGCTTGACCTAAAGAACCTGAGGCACTCTGAGGGTTTCTTGACAAAAGCCTCCATATACTTGCTTTTGCTCTCTCATTCCCTCTTTCTGTCCCTCTTTTTCTTTTTCTTTTTCTTTTTTTAATATATCTTTATTGATTTCAGAGAGAGGAAGGGAGAGGGAGAGAGAGAGATAGAAACATCAATGATGAGATCGGCTGAAGCCCGCAACACGGGCATGTGCCCTGACTGGGAATCGAACCCTGATCGCCTGGATCCTAGGTCGACGCTCAACCACTGAGCCACGCCTGGCTGGGCATCTATCCCTCTTTTTCTTAAACTTTCTCCTTTTTCCCTGCTGCTCTTTCTGTCTCATCTCTCCATCCAGCATTCACTGAGAACTGGCAGGCCCTGGGCTGGGGTCTGGGCCCAGAGTTGAATAAGGCCCAGAACCTGCCTATAAGGAGCTCAAAATCCTATGTGGGCAGCAAATATTGAAATAGTTTCAATACACGATAACTGACAAGTCAGAGACAAGCACAGCCTGGAGAGTGAGGAATGGGTAGTGGGTAGGGGAAGCCAGGGTAGGCTCCCTGGAGAAGGCACAGTCTAAAAGTATTGAAAGGTTAGTAGGAATTAGGTAGGCAATGGCGAAGACCAAGAAAGGCATTCCAGTTAAGGGAACAGCATGAATAAAGAAAAGAAGGCTGTAGGTACATGCAGGTCCCAAGTCCCAGAGAACTGCATATGGCATGTTGAGCCAGTGTCTCCCAAACTTGGTTCTGCTGAACACTATGTCCCATGAGAAAGATGAGATAAAGAGTTATACATTAGCATAGTACAAATGCCAATCTGTTCTACAATAAAGACACCTGTTTGCTTTGTTGAATGAGGTAGTCTCTTAGTTTATTTGCCCTTGGAACCTCTTTTATCACTGTCACATAGTTTGGGAAATGCTGCCATAGACACTAGAGAACCATCAGATGGTTTTAGGCTGGGAGTGATGAGGTGGGGCCTGTGTTTTGGAAGGGTCACTCTAGATGTTGTGTGGGTCATGGACTGAAGGAGAGAGAGAAGAGCTGAAGGGAGAATAGGAAAGAGCCTGCTGCAATTCTCCATGCAAGAGAATTGAGTCCTGCCAATGTTCAAGGGTGCAGCAGGAAGGGCAGGTGGTGTGGGAGCCTGTCTCATCTTTGAATTGGGCCCAGTCCATGCACCCTGAAGCCTGCTCAGTCCAACCCTCGGTCTGTCTACACTCTCTCCACCTAGCCCTCTTCAATCCTCCCAGCCCCAGTTCCTCCAGACTACCCAGAATGTCAGGGTGCTAGCATTATAGGAGGCTGGATTCCTGGACTCTCTCTACCCAGAAATCTTGAAAGGCTGGTATCCCAGGAGGCCCACAGTCTTCAATTCCATTTCTCCCTAACTGGATTTGCAACTTGGGTGGGCCTGGCCCCAAGTCCCCTTCTGTTTTATGAAGCATTGTATGACTTCTCACTAGAGGGACTTTGTTGGGAAAGCTAGCTGGACTGATAGCAGTGATGAAAAAAAGTGAGGAGGCAAGTGCAAATAGCTTCTCTTCTTCCCATGGATCAGCCTCATGTCCTCATCCTGGCCAAGTGTGGAGTCAAGGTCACAAGTGGAAACACCCTGACAGGTTATTCCTGTGGACAATGCTAATGGGTACCTTCTCCACATGGACACACACTGTACACCAAACAAGGTACCTGGCTGGCCCAAATGTACATAAAAGGGAGCACATAGCCAGTGATCCTCTTGTACTCACTCAGAAGCACTTGAGCAAGTGCTCACACACACACACACACTCACATACACTTGGATACATGACATTTTGATCTGGCTGCTTTGATGCATTCATTTGGACACCAGGAACATTTTGTTCTGATTGATTTAATGGGGTGGATTAAACACAAAGATACTTTTACAAGGTTTAAAATTAAACCATAAAACTTTCAGCTTAAAAACAAAGGAGTATTATCGAGTGTTATTTGAAAAAGATATCCTCATCTCATCACTTCACCTTACTCCGTTGGTGCTCCAGCTCTGATAGGGGTTGGTGGTGGAATTCAGGAGTGATGGAAGATCAGTGATGTTAAAGGAGCCCATTATCTAACAATAAAAATGTGGTCATTTTATTTGGTAACACAGCCATCTGGGCATAACATGTTCAATGGCTCCAGCAAAATGGTCCTCAACATGTTCTGTGTTAAGATGTGCTGATTTTGGTTATGCTTGGAGATGCAGGACACATGTCCTCACAGTAGCACAGAAAAACAAGCCCAGGCACAAAGACTCACACATGCCTGCACAAAGACACAGGAGTCTCAAACACACATCTTTTCCACTTCTCATTTACTGCTTGTGGGACCCTGGGTCATGGGGTATCCATGGTGGTCACACTAGTCATGGGGCAAAGATAGAAACACATGGGCACTTACAGCCCTTCACAACATGGGCATTGGATGAATTACTTCTCTTGGAGCTGGTGGGGCTGAAGGAGGGCTGGAGACTTGGGCCTTGGCTGAGAGTCACCATCCTAGATGGTCTGTGAACCTCCTTTCAGCCTTAAATTACATGGCACAGAGACTGTGTGCTGCTCATAAGGCTCCTGGTGGAGGGGAGAGGACACTGAAGGGTGAGAGGAACAGGCCTCTCTGTGAAGGCAGTGTATTGAAGTGGAGAGAACACTGAACAATCTTTGACCAACTGCTAAGAAGGTGAAGGAGGAGGGCAGCAGAGATGCCTGGCTGTGAACAGGCAGAGTCCGAATATCCAGCTTGAAATCACTCAATCAGAGATTCCAAGATGGTGGTGGATTAAGTGGAAGCAACACTGACATTCTCCCAGGACCAAACTGAAATTACAATTAAAATACAGAAAAAACATGCTGAATAACCAACTGTAACTGAAGATTTAGCTGGAGATCACCCTCGTAAACAAAGATGTAAAATGGAGACCACACAGAGACTGGTAGGAAATGGAGAGGCGCAAGAAGGCTGGTTGGGCTCCCACAGGCAGCAGCTGAAGGTCCAGAGGGATATCTCACCTGTGAGGGGTTCCCACTGAGAGCTCTGAGGTCTAAACCCCAGGCTGGGCTCCCCAGCCCAGAGCACCAGAACTGAGAAAGGTACCCACATAACATCTGGCTGTGAAAAGGAGCAGGGTTCCTATCTGCCAGGGAGAGAAGGCTGGAAATGCAGGTACTCTCTTAAAGGACCAATGCACAAAGTTTTGTGTGCAGCCACTCACCTAGGGCTCTGGCAGAAGGAGGGCAGAGTGGTCTAGAGCTCTGTGAGGAAAATCCAGGGGTGCTCGCCCTGGGGATAGAATTCCAAGGGCAGCCATCTAGATCCTTGTGCTGAGTCATTCTCCCATACTGCAGAAGACATATTTCTCTGGGAGACCTTTACCATCTTGGCAGCTTTTGCCTGGGAAGGAAGCAATTGCTCCACCCAATGTAAACATCTCTCCCCACCTGTGTGGCCTACCTTCAGAGGCACATTAAGATAACAATACCTCTGCAGGCAAAGGTGGATCTCTGGATGCTTTGTGTCTTTGCCTGATCTGCTTCTGGACCTAGGGATAGGAAAAACAGAGCTTGGTGCTTTGCAGACACACCCAGCCCCAACAGAGGGAGCCATAAGCAGTAGAGTGCTTATAACTCCAAACTGTATACTATGGGCCAGTAACAAACAGCATCTGACATTGTCCTACACTAGACACCCTCCAAAAAGACTAGAAGTCATAGCAGATCTACCTAATACATAAAAACAAATCCAAACAGGCAACCAAAATGGGGAGACAAAAAACAAGCCCCAAATGAAAGAACAAAACAATTCTCCAGAAGAAGAGCTAATGAAGTGGAGATAAGCAATCTACCAGATATAGAATTCAGAATACTCATTGTAAGGATGTTCAACAGGATGAGAAAAGAAATGGAAACTATGAAGGAAATTAAGAATGACATAGTAGAAATAAAAAAATACATTGGAAGGAATAAACAGCAGATTAGGGGAAATTTAGGAGTAGATCAGCAAATTAGAACACAGGGTTGAAAAAAATCACTCAATCAGAGAACCAAAAAGAAAAGACAATTAAAAAACAGGAGGACAGTTTAAGGGAGCTGTGGGACAACATGAAATGTAACAATATTCACACCATAGGATTACCAGAAGGGGAAGAGAATAAGCAAAGGGTAGAGAATTTGTTTGAAGAAAGAATGGCAGGAAACTTCCTTTACCCGAAGGAAAAAGTCACACAAGCTCAGGAGGCACAGAGAGTCCCAAACAAGAAAAACCCAAAGAGGTCCATGCCCAGACACATCATATTTGAAACGCCAAAAATTCAAGACAAAGAGAGAATCTTAAAGGCAGCAAGAGTAAAACAATCCATTACCTAAAAAGAAGTTCCCATACGGCTTTCAGCTGACTTCTCATCAGAAACTCTACAGGCCAGAAGGAAATGGAATGAAGTATTCAAGCTAATGCAAAACAAGGATCTGAAACCAACACTACTCTATCCAGCTATCATTCAAAATAGATGGTAATATAAAGAGCTTCCTGGACAAAAAAAAGCTAAATGAGTTTATCATCACCAAGCCAGCATTGCAAGAAATGTTAAAGGGACTGCTGTAATAAGAAGTAGAAATAGAGAGAGAGAGAAATATAGACATAAAGAATTAAAATATTAATAGGTAAGTTCCTATTGATAATAACCTTAAATATAAATGGATTAAATGCTGCAAAGGACATAGGATAGCTGAGTGAATAAGAAAACATGACTCAAATATGTGCCAACTACAAGAGACCCACCTCAGAATAAAAGACACACACAGCTGAAAAAAAATACTTCTGGAGGACTTTGAGAGATCGATAGCAGTACAGTCCTAGTAGGGGACTTTAACACCCCACTGACTTTACTGGATAGATCTTCCAGACAAAAAATCAACAAGGAAACAGTGACTCTAAATGACACACTAGATCAGATGGATTTAATGGACATTTACAGAACATTCCACTACAAAGCTGTAGAATAGGCATTCTCCTCAAGTGCACATGGGACATTCTCCAAGATAGACCACATGTTAGGATACGAAGCAAGTCTCTACATCTTCAAGAATATTGAAATCATATCAAACATCTTCTTGGACATTACACATGGCATACTATGCAGCTGTAAAAATGAAGTATCCCTTACCCTTTGAGACAACATGGTGGGACCTAGAGAGTATTATGCTAAGCAAAATAAGACAGTCAGAGAAAGACAAGTGTCACATGATCTTACTCATATGTGGAATCTAATGAACAAAATAAACTGATGAACAAAATAGATCCATGGAACAGACTGAAGAATCTCAGAAGGAAGGCAAGGGTGTGTGGGTGCATGTGTCCTATGGACACAGACAGTAGTGTGGTGAAGGCCTGGTGGGGGGGGTGCAGGGTGGAAGGGATCAATGGGGAGGAAAGGGGGGTATTTGTAATACTTTCAACAATAAATTTAAAAAAAAATAAGAGAAAAAAAGGAAATGAATTTAAAAAGCAACACAAGCCAATCTGGACCATAGGTAAAGCCTCTAGATCATGCTACTAAATGACTTTACACTTCACCAGTTTAGGCATTGAGTTTTTAAAAAAATCCATAAATGAAGTACCTTGACTCAAAATTTTCTATATTCATTTCTACATCTAATATTTTGAGACTGGAATTCAGAGGAATATTCTTATAGTTTGCAGTCAGAAGCATTCCAGCTGTGCTCAAAAGTGTAAAAGGTAATGTATGCTGCAGCTACTTAGCACTACATCTAAGAAAAAGAAAAAGAGATATAATTTAAACGATGACATCAGATTACCTTTGTATGTACTTAAAAGAAGCTCATAACAAGTGATTGCTTGGTCTCTCAAGATGAACAACAAAGAGAACAAAATTGAAAGAGTAAGGTGAGCATAGACTGAAGGTAGACATGGTTGGTGTGAGTAGTGCTTCTTCTGTTACAAGCTTTCTCTGTGTTTCACTAATCTTTCTATAAAAGGCAGAATTATTGACTTGTAGGAGGCAGCTGATCAATGACTCTCTCATCATTGATGTTTCTGTCTCTCTCCATCTCTCTGAAATCAATAAAGATTTTTTAAGAAAAGTTCTGAAATTAAATAATAATGGTGTTTGCACAACTATACAAATATGCTAAAACCTATTGATTTGTACACTTAAAATGGGTGAATTATATGGCATGGAAATTGTATCTCAATAAAGCTGTTATAAGGAATAATCTAAAAAGCAATAACATGATAAAATAATTTGGGCTCCAAAAAAAAACACCAAGATGGCAGTGTAGGTCACAGCTGCACCCGCCGCCTCCCGCAACCTCATCAAAATTACAACTAAAATACAGAACCACCATCACTCAGAACCTCCTGAAATCTGGCTGAACAGAAGCCCCACAACCAGGGAGCTGACGAAGCACAGAGACCGGTAGGAGGGGCCAGACGCGGGCGGATCTGTGCTGAATCTCAGAGACATGGCCGCGGGCCCACACCCGGTGCCGAAGTTGAAACCCGGGAGGGAATCTCAGCAGCGGAGTTTTCCCGGAGGAGGGAGGGGTCCCAGCCCCACAGCAGGCCCCCAGTCCAGGGCTCCAGGCCGGGAAGAGACGTCCCCACAACTCCGGGCTGTGAAACCAGTGGGGACTCTGGCTGAGGGTCCCGGAGGCTGCGGGAGCCCCAGCAGCTCCTCCTAAAGGGCCCTCACACGGACTCACTCGGACGCGCTCCCTCGGAGCCCAGCGCCGGGCAGCAGCTGGAAAGGACCTGGGACACTAGGAGAGAAACTAACCTGCCTGAAATCCAGGAGAGAGGTGGAGGGGTGGCTTCCTCCCAGGCAGAAGGGCTGGCAGAGGCCGTTGCTCCTGTGGCGAGTCCTCCCTGCACACAGCCGGCAGGCAGGCGCCATATTTGAATCGCCAGTGCCTGACTCACGCCTTTGGCCCTGCCCCGTGATTCCCGGAGGCCCTGTTCCTCCCCACTTGCAGTTCATCCAGGCCATTTCCAGGGGCTTTTCTATGTAAGTGGCCTCTCCAGCCTCATGCTTAGGACTTTCCTAAAATCTCTTAAACAAGCAGCAGCGGGCCCCATACAGCTTGATAAGCGGCCTCAGGCCTGACACTAGCAGCAGCCTGCATTGGCTCATAGCTTGGCCTCTCCTGGCCACCTCCAAGCCCAGCACAAGGAGCAGCCAACTACGGTTTGCTGTGTAGCTCATGCTGGGTGGCCCTGGGCAAGGCACTGGCAGAGGCTGACTTTGCACCTCCCGGGAGGCCCCAGAGACAGTGCACCTGGTGCTCAGACTGGACCACGCTGGATTACAACCCTACCACAGCCACGCGTGACACACTCAAGGGGCGCACTTGGTGAACCAAAGCTCCACTGAAGTAAATCCTGCTCCATAGGGGTGTATCCAGCAAAGCAGCTCTCTGGCTGTAATTGCAGCTGGTCTCACAGCTGATTGGCCTGGGGGCCAGTTCCTCCTAGGGACGCCAACAGCAACCAAGGCTCAACTACAACAGGACAGTGCACACAACCCACACAGGGGAGCACCTAGAAGGCCCAGCTCAGGTGACTGGGGAGGCTGAGCCCCTGGACCCTACAGGACACCTACTACACAAAGCCACTCTACAAATTCCAGGAGACATAGCTGCTCTACCTAATACATAGAAACAATCACCTGGAAGCAGCCAAAATGCGGAGGCAAAGAAACATGTCACAAAGGAAAGAACAGAAGAAATCTCTAGAAGAGGAACTGAATGAAATAGACCCAAGCAAGCTAACAGATACAGAGTTCAGAATTTTGTTTACAAGGATGTTTAAGCAGATGGTTAGGGAAATAACTGAGAAAATCGATAACATAATAAAGCACCAATTTGAAATGAAGGCTACACGAACTGAAATAATTTACTGAAGAATAATTTACAGGGAATCAACAGTAGAGTAGAGGACATTGAGAATCATATCAGCAATTTGGAATATGAGGAAACAAAAAACACCCAACCAGAAGAGCAAAAAGAAAAAAAGAATCCAGAAATATGAAAATAGTATAAGGAGCCTCTGGGACAACTTCAAGAGGCCCAACATTCGTATTATTCGGGTGCCAGAAAGGGAAGAAAGAGACCAAGGAATTGAAAACCTATTTGAAAAAATAATTACAGAAAACTTCCCCTACCTGGGGAAAGAAATCAACTTTCAAGTCCAGGAAGCACAGAGGGTCCCAAAGAAGAGGAACCCAAAGAGGCCCACAGCAAGACACATCATAATTAAAGTGCCAAAGGTTAAAGACAAAGAGAGAATCTTAAAAGCAGAAAGAGAAAAGCAATTGGTTACCTACAAGGGAACACCCATACGACTGTCAGCTGATTTCTCAACAGAAACCTTGCAGGCCAGAAGGGAGTGGCAAGAAATATTCAAAGTGATGAAAAACATGGAACTACAACCAAGATTACTCTACCCAGCAAAGCTGTCATTTAGAACTGAAGGTCAAATAAAGAGCTTCACAGGTAAGAAAAAGCTGAAGGAGTTCATCACCACCAGACCAGCACTACATGAAATGTTGAAGGGTCTTCTTTAAGAAGAAGCTAATGAACAAAGAATCTGATGAACTAAATAGATCCAGAGACATTGACACATGCAACAGATGATCATATTTCAGAGGAAAGAGGGAAGGGAGGTGGAGGGTGGAAAGAGATTAACCAAAGAAGTTATATGCATATATGCATAACCTATGGACACAGTCAATAACAGGGTGAAGGCCTGGGGAAGGGGTGGGAGCGAAGTGGAGGGGGTCATTTGCGGGGGAAAATGGTATACCTGTAATACTCTCAACAATAAAGATAAATTTTAAAAGAAAAAAAAAAAAAGACTCAACCAATATTAGCTATTATAGTACAGCAATGGATTTGTGGTTGGATAGAATGATGCAGGCTTATTAATAATATGAAGTGATCTTTTCCATATCAATAAAAAGTTCATAATGTAGGTAATGAAATACAATATATATTGTATTTTAAATTTGAGATTAGATGTGACAAAGTGTTACTGTTGGTCATTTAGGGGCAGCCTTGTGTTCAGGTTGTAGCTGGCATTTAAAATGGTACCTGAATCGCTCTGGTCCTAGCCCAGCAAGATCTTCACTTTGAGAGTTAAGAATACTTATGTGGAAATAAAGCTTATTGTCTGGAATAATAATAATAATAATAATAATAATAATAATAATAATAATTTGGGCTCCAGATACAAGAAAGAACTAATATTCTTAATAGATAAATTGTTCTTACAAGCTAATGATAAAAAACACACAGGCAAAGGAGACGAATATGCAAAGCCAAGAAGGCATACAAATTAGCTAATGAATATTTAAAGAAGGCAAAAAACCAATAGCACCCCACCTAATAAGGGCTAACACGTCCATGGCACATGCAACGTAATTGCTTCATGTGTATTATCTCATTTAACCCTCACAATCACCCTATGAAGTAGGCTCCCAGTCTCGCACAGTGAATGCCACAGGCTACCCAAGACTGTGTGACACTCCCAACCCATTCATGGTTGTCTTCTGACTTGTGTGGGGTGTGGGCACCACTGACTCCAGTGGCCTGACTTCACTCCAGGGTTCATTGGGAGTGTCAGGAGAGCTGCTCCTAGAGTCTTTATTTCTGGAAGTACAAGTTTGTTATGTGCTAGGTGGCAATAGGTAAGCCCATTTACACCAATGAGCTCCTGGAGTGCCAATATTCTGTGTGGTGGGATATGTGCACACCTATCAGCCTTAGCAATCATCTAGGCTTTGAGTGAGGTTGTCAGCTGCTGATGGAAGGTGGGTTGCTGACAAAGACACACATACCCATAGACGAAGACCACCATGCTTCTGCCAGCAGTGGGTCCTGAGAGGTTCTGCTGGCAGGACCAAGATTTCTTGCAGGAAGCAGTTCTGTTATGAACCAATGTGAGGAAAAATGGGTAATCAGAGTCACAGAAGCCTGTGACTTATTGCCTGTCCCTGGTTATTTCAGCCTGAACATTTTTAAAAGCAGGTGTTACCAATTATCCTCTTTGTCCATAAAAGCCCTTAATAAAATGCCCATGGAAAATCCAGCCTGAAACCTGTAAGTTCTGCTCCTTGCAGAATGTTCTTGGGAAACTGAATAGGTTGCCTGCTTTCCAAGGTTGTCAACTCCAAACCAGGGCCTTGTTAGACCCCTAGAGGTGGGAGCAGGTAAGTGTGTGTGTGAGGGAGCTTGAAACCCCTTGGATCCCCACAAGGAGCTTTTTCTTTCCAGCCCCAGCAGGTACTCTTTGCGCAAAGGACTACTACAAACACAGCGTCTGAAAGAGAGAATCTCAGGTGAGTGGCTTACTTGGGGAAGGAGAGAGGGCAAAAGTGAGATGTCTCAGTTTCCTCTAAGGCCACCAGGCTGAAGAAAAGCAAAATGGCTCAAGTCGATGCCACAGGCAAAAGTAAGGCTCTACTCGATGGTGTTTGCTGGACTGGGACTGTTTGCTAGCTGGGCACAACATGGAGTGAAGGGAACTAACTCAAGCATCTCTCATCTCTTTGAGCTTCAGATTCCAACACCTGCCAGGATCCTAGGGGAGGCCCAGCAGTGTTTGTGAATTGGACTGACCCATGTTGGTTCCTGGGAGACTCTGGGTATTCTAGTGGTAGCAATCTCTGATGGACTCTCCCTCTGTGGTTCCAGATTCTTGAATTTTTCAAGTGCCCATTGTCCATAAGAGTAACCTAGTTGATGGGACCTGGGGGATTGCACATCTGGACTGGGCAATTGGTTCTTCTGTCAAATGAGCAAACTAGAGAAGACTGGTCCTGAGATGAAGAGGAAGGATGCAGAACTAGTCTCTCTGTGCTCTGTGGAGCATATGGTCTTTGCTGTGGCCTACACCATGCCATGTTGTCAGGGTCTGAGTCATAGTTATCCCCTTGTCCCTTCCAGGGGTAAAGGCAGTGCCTGGCATATAGTAGATGAAGGTAACTTGTAGCTTGGAGCTATAGAGACCTGTCTCAAACCTTGGGTCTTACTAAACACAATATGTTATTTAGGACACTTGACTTCTGAGAATGTCAGTCATCTGTATATAAAATGACTTTTGAAAGAAAGAATGGATACAAAGTACCTGGAACATAGTGGGTGTTCAATAAATAGTAGCTGTCACCACCATCACCACCATCACCATTAGCAACTTTTTGCACACCTTTTGTATATCCTTCCCTATGGTTGGCTTTGATGTGAAAGATAAAGGAGAAGCAGTCAGTGGTGTCTGCCCCAGATTAGTATATAGTGGGAAAACTAAGATGTACACAAATATTGAAAATCCAAATGATAGTCATAAGCAATACAGTCAGGGTACGGAGCTCAAAGGAAGGAACAAGTCTGTGGGGTAGGGCCTTCTAGGAAGGTTGCCCAGAGGAGGCAGGTGTTAAGGTAAGCCTGGATAGATTGGATTTCCAATACTGAGAGAGAGAGTGGGGAGGAGAAGGGACGGTGTTTCTAGTTTAGCTCAGCTCAAGCAAGTACTGGGAACTGGCAGTGTCCCCCATGTCCCATTGGATCGTTGGAGGCCAGGCTCAGTGCTAGGTCACCTTTTGGAATGCAAATACTGAGCTGGCCACTGGGGGTCGACAGAGATTGAGGAATAGGGAGGCTAAGAGGGCAAGGAGATTTCCTTGGGGACTCTACCCTTTTGATTCAACAACCTGCTGAATACCTCATTTATTCACCTCTAAAATCCCACCTCCTCCCTCCTCTGTCTTTAGAGCCCTAATCCCCTAATTCAGAAGCCCCGGGAGCTTTCTGCCTTCCTCACTCTTGCCCAGGACGCCAATCCAAGAAGGAAAATTCCCTCCTTCTCCACACCCCTTCTTCCACCCTCCATGGCTGAGGCTGGGGCTGCCAGAGGCTCCACTTTGTGTCCTGGAGAGGGGCTATGAAGGAAAAACAAGCCAGACAAGGAAGAATTCTGTTCCTCTGAGGGCGTTGGCTTCCTCGTGAGGAAGAGGTTGGGTGGTTTGTCAATTGAGGTCTCACCCATCCCCAGCTTGGACAACCGTGGGGAAGTGGAGGTCTGGTGGGGGTAGGGTGGGGAGGCTTGGCGTGGAGACTAAAGGAAAGCCTTAGAAAGAAACTGGGCCCTCAATGGGAGGTACACTGAGTTCATGCCCTGGGGCTTTCCTTACCGAAAGTGAGAAGGGGTCTCTAAACCAAGTGGACTAAGTTGTGAATGGTGAGGGGAGGTTTCCATGTCAGAGATCATGGCTGGGTTAGCTCAGGGGCAGCTGGAGGGTGGTAGCCCTGAATGCCATGTATCTGTTATGGTTATCTGGCCAGCTGGGTCCAGTACCCAGTAGTCCTGCGTTTATCAGTTGAGAAAGCCCAGAACTTGGCTCTTTAGCCTTCCTGGTAGGGTGGAAGGTAGGGGGATAGCTCATAGAGATAGCAGGGATGGAGAGATCAGAAAGCAGCTGCCCCTCTTCCCTCTGCTCCTTGGGTTATCCAAATGTTTGCCCCGCTTGGTGTGTTTCTCCAGGGGAACTTTATCCCCTGTGTTTGTAGAGCCTGACATGTCCAGAGTGTTCACTAAGGAACCAGGAGCAGGACTGGGTAAATATGCCATTTCTTTAGCCAGCACTGTCCTTTCCCAGGCCTACTGGCCCTGTGAGATGGGACACTAGGATGGGGTCAGTGACAGGTGGAGACAGCTGCTGCTCCCCATCTCTGAATTCCTGAGCCCCTGACAGTGATGGATGGCCCAGCCCCTATTTGCACATTCCCCAGGTAACTGGAGTGAGGAAGCAACAGGTGGGCTGGGCTGGAGTGCTGCAAGATTTCCCCCAGCATACTGCCCTATGCTGGGCTGGAGAGCAGAGGACAGGAGGAACTGCCAGAGAAAGCTGAGACCAGATTAGTTACATACAGGAGGTCAGGGATGTCAAAGATGAGGCCTGTAAGCAGCCCCGGGTCCCAGCAATGGTTCACAGCCTTGTGCCATCTGCTATGCCCCACTGAGCCATGCTCTGGCTCTCAGATGCCCTGTTCCAGGCTCATTTCAGGGGTAGAGGGCAGGCCATTTGCCTGTATGGCGCCTAGGGGCTTGGGACAGATTTTAAGGCGTCAGGCTTGCTGGGACAGAGTAAAGTGATATAAGTAGGGGATAAAGTGTGTGTGGGGGGGAGGCAAGCCCATCTCCAGAAGAGAGGGACTCCTCCTATCCATGGTCCCTTCCTGCCAACAGCCTGAGCTGAGCCAGGATGACACCTGGAAGATCAAAGTGATTTCAGTGCAAATACCCACAAACAAGGCGTGAAGCTGGGGCAGGGACCAGAGAGTAGCTGGGGCTTGAGTGTTTGGTTGAACCTTAAGCCTTTGGGACAACCCCTTCCTTCCCCAGCCACTGGGACTTGTCCTGGCTACAGTAAAACTAGACTTGCAGTGCATACTCACTTGGGGCTGGATCAGACCTAGCCCTGGGGTGTGGCACAGGTAGGATATGGGAGAAGAAAGAGTGGGAGGGCTTGGGCTCCATCCTGAGCTTGCCCTGGGCCTGACCCAAAGAGAGACTGATGGGAAAAGCAAGGTATTTGTGGGAAACAGGGGACAGCATGGGTCAACACAGACCCCAGCTGGTCTCAGCTAGGGGAAGGTGAGGGCAGAGAGAAGAACAGGAGAGAAGAGGGTGTTGAGAATAAGCCAGGTGGGCAAAAGTGGGCTTTGCAGGTGGAGGTTGGCAGGGCAGGGGATGCAGCCAGATTGAGCCTGAAGCCTGTTTTCTCATCTCTAAAATAGACCTATCAATACCAACCTCAGGGATGTTGTGAGAATTAAACAAAGAGCACCAAATGTGATACTATAGCACCCAGCTACAATGCCCGGCACACAGTAGATATTCAAGAAATGGAACCTTCACATTTCACCCCAAAGCTTCAGAATATGCATTCTCCTCTAGTGCACATGGGACAAAGATAGACCACATGTTAGGACACAAAACAAGTCTCTACAACTTCAAGAAGATTGAAATCATATCAAGCATCTTCTTGGACATTGGCAACATGGAATACTATGCAGCTGTAAAAACAAAGGATCCCCTACCCTATTAGATGGCATGGTGGTACCTGGAGAGTATTATGCTAAGTGAAATAAACCAGTCAGAGAAAGACAAGTATCACATGATCTCACTCATATGTGGAATATAATGAACAAAATAAACTGATGAACAAAATAGGTCCAGAAACATAGAAGCATGGAACAGACTGACGAATCTCAGAGGGAAGGGGGGGGTGGGTGGGTGGGGAGAGATTAACTTAACAGCTTATATGCATATATGCATAACCCATGGGCACAGGCAATAGTGTGGTGAAGGTCTGGAGTGGGGGGTGCAGGGGGCAGTTAATGGGAGGGAAAGAGGGACATTTGTTTTTTTTGGAAATATATCTTTATTGATTTCAGAGAGAGGAAGAGAGAGATAGAAACATCAGTGATGAGAGAGTCATTGATCCTCTGCCTACTGCACACCTCCGACTGGAGATCAAGCCGGCAACCCAGGCATGTGCCCTGACCGGGAACCGAACTGTGATCTCCTGGATCCTAGGTCCATGCTCAACCGCTGAGCCACGTCTGGCTGGGCAAGAGGGACATTTGTAATACTTCCAACATTAAAGATAAATATATAAAGATGTAACTAAAAAGAAAACAAACCTCTGGAAGATATTTTACAATATGGAAAGAGCAAAGGATAAAATGTTTGAAAGATGGTTCAAAATTAAAAAGGACTTTGAGAATTCATCATGACATAAAACAATGCTCACTCTATATCAATGAGTTATATGACAAGAAAGCAAGCACCGTTCAAATTACTCTTGATAACAGAAATAAAACACTTTAATTCTTAAAAAAAAAAAAAAAAAAAAAGGAATGGAACCTTCCCTCTTTTTGTAGGGAATGGGTGTGTGTACCTGTGATGAGGGTGCAGGCTCTTTGAGGGGACACACAGAAGGTCTAGGGCAGGCCATAGATGACTGTAAAGATGACTGTAACTAGGAGAGAAGACTGCTAGCCTTGCAGGTGGGCTCTCTCCTCTCTGACCCTTTGGTGTGCCAGGCCCACCCCTTGGCACACACTTCTTTCCAGGGCCTTCAGATATCAGCATAGAGTCATGAGTAGAAGCTTATGTTGTGTAGCCAAATGGCCCAAGTTTGAAGCCTGAGTTTCCCACTTCTTGGCTGTGTAGTCCTAGGTGAGTTAGTTCACTTCTCTTGTCAGAGTGCAAGGCAGGCAAGGAGAGATCACGGACAGGGGCTCTGGAAATAGAGGGTTTGTGTGTGTATGTTCATGCATCTGTGTGTTACAGTGACATGAGAAAATGTAGAGGCCAGGCTCTATGTTCCATAATGGCAGGCCTGCCACCTGGTGTGGCATGAGTGGGTAGGAGAGAAAGACCAAGAGTTCATGTATGAATATGTACATATGTGAGAACACCAGAAGGGCTGAAAAATGTGCACATGGCACACAAAGCATGTGTGAACAGGTGAGAATGTGTGTGACTGGCAATGAGGGTGTCTCTGTGGGAGGCTCTGTGGAGCAATAATAGTTTCCATTTAGAAAGTGCTGTGGTGGGCCAGGCATGATGTTAAGCCCTTTACATGCATTATCTCATTCACCCCTCACTTTTGTGAAAGAGGCATGATCTCCAGGTTATAAGCACTGAAGCACACAGAGGTGAAGTGACTCACTCAAGATTGCTGGTGGGAATGCAGACTGGTGCAGCCACTATGGAAAACAGTATGGAGGTTTCTCAAAAAATTAAAAATGGAGCTGCCGTTTGACCCAGTGATTCTGCTCCTAAGAATGTATCCTAAGAATCCTGAAACATTCATCAGAAAGGATTTATGCACCCCTATGTTCATAGCAGCACAGTTTACAATAGCTAAGATCTGGAAACAGCCCAAGTGCCCATCAGTAGATGAGTGGATAAAAAAGCTGTGGGACATTTACACCATGGAATACTACGCAGCTGTAAAGAAGAAGAAGCTCATACCCTTTGGGACAGTATGGATGGTCCTGGAGAATATTATGCTAAGTGAAATAAGCCAGGCAGCGAAAGAAAAATATCACATGATCTCGCTTATACGTGGAATCTAAAGAACTTAATAAACTGATGAGCAGAATAGATTCAATAACATGGAAGCAGAGTTGAGACTGACGAAATGTCAGAGGGATGGACGGGGGCAGGGGGGTGGAGGGGGAGAGAGTAACCAAAGAATTTATATGCATATATGCACAACCCAAGGACATGGACAATGGTGGGGAGAGTGACTGGGGAGGGGGAAGGAACGGGGGGGAACGGGTCATTGGGGAGAAAAAGGGACATCTGTAATACTTTAAACAAAAATAAAAATTATAAAAAGTTAAAAAAAAAAAAAAGACAGAGCTGATAAGCAGTGAAATCTGTGGCTCAGAAGCTTATCTCCTCTGCCTCCCATGGGGGTGAGAAGCTGAGCTCAGGGTGTGGTGCCTGAGGCCTTCTGCATCCCTGGGCCCAGGGGGTCCCCACACACTGATTTCAGTCTGCTTGGAGCTCCTCCAAGGCAAGGCTTGGTGGGGTTCCTCTGTGGGTCACCAGGATAAGCCCAGCTCATAGGCTAGCATAGGATCAGTGCTCAGAAAACATTGGTGAACCTGAAACCTGAGGGGGTGTGGGCTTGGATAAGAGAGGGCCCACCTCCCCCATAGATCCTGACTTCCTCTCAGTCTCCCTTGGGGAGTAATTTTTCCCTACCTCAGGGGCCTGAATCACTACATCTGAGGCCCTGCTAAGGTGGAGCAGAAGGTGGGGGCCCAGAGTCACCAGCCCCGGCTGGAGCAGAGAGCAGTCCCAGCCCTGCTCCTAAGGCTCCTGTACCTGGGGTGGACAAGTTGAGGCAGAACGTCTGTGCCATGACCAAATGTGAGCAGCATGTGGAGAAGGCCTAGACATAAAAATGTCTCTCCTCTCTCCTCTGCTGCCCTTCCCACTCAGAATTAGGTGTTGGCACACTCAGGAATTGCTTCTGTCTTCCCAGGTTTTTGCAGCCTAGCAACAGAGCCTCCTCCTTCATCCCACACCTGATCTGGGGTTTGCCTTCCTCCCAAGGGGCACTTGGAAGGTGGAAAGTGAAATCTGAGGCTGGTTCTGGGGTTGGCAGTGGTGATTTTAGCTGGGCCCTTGGGGATGTGACCAGGGACACAGATGAACTTTCCTAGGCCTAGTAACCTCTTGGAGGACTGTGAGTTAAGAGTAGGGTCCTGGCTATCCCGAAGACTGCTGCTTTTCAGGCATGAACCAGCTTTTAACCAGGAATGAATTAAGTAAGCACATAAGTCAGAAGGGGCTGGAAATGTGGCAAGTCAGTATGGTAGAGGGGAATGGGCATGGGCTTTGGAGACAGATAACTCTGGAGTCAAATCCTGCTTCCACCACTGAGCAGCTAGGTGACCTCGATGAATCACTTCTCCTCCCTGAGCCTTAGTGTTCCCCTTGTGTAAAATGGGGATAGTGAAACTCATCTCAAAGGATTGTGAAAGGAAATGCATCTAACACAGTTATTGACACAGAGTAGGCCCAGTAAGTGGCAGGCTGCTTTCCATACTCAAGTTTTGATGTCCTGCCATGCACTTGGGGGGAACCTCATCTCCAAGCTAGAGTTTGATGTGCCCTTGCATCTTGTTCTCATCTGTTCTTGCTCACAGCCCAATAAAGGGCCCCGGTAGGATCTAAGAGACCCTAGGCAGCTCCTCCTCAACCCTGTCTACCCAGATCCCTCTCACTCTGGAGGCCCTGTCCCTGAGTGTAAGAGGGGCCCAGCTTCTTCTTTTTTATTTCCCCCCAAATAGAGGTCCGCTCTACAGCCAAAGAGATAATCAGAGAATTCAGTGAGAAACTCAGTATCTCAGTCTCCTACTTAAATGCGATAAAGGCATGAAACTATAAATGGTAGAGCACTTCTGTGCCCCAAATGGTTCCTCACTTAATTATTTCCATAGAGAAACAGCAAGGAGACTTTATATCCTTGGCAGTCCCAAATCCATATCTTTCTCCTGTGCTTTCTCTTCTTCCTCATACTGGGGCACAGTTCTGCCAAGGTCACCACAGTTGTTCCAGGCCTTGTGTTCAAGCGCGTGTGCCAAGCTAGTGTGTGCCACACTCCTGTTCAGTGAGAGCCTCATTTGTCCCAGGCGCCCGCAGTGCTATGAAAGACCAATAGGGGGAGACATTAGCATGTGAGTGTGTCTGTTGGGGTCCAACCAGGGAGAGTAGGTCAGACCAGGAGGGCCAGAGCTATGGGATGGAGCCAAAGTTATAAGCTAGGAAGCAAGGAGGGGCGGGGAGAATGGGCCAGGGCTGGGAGACAAAGGCCCAGATGGCGAGGCCCGGAGAGGCTGGAGTCCAGTACCTCGAGGCCGGGAAACCCGCTTTTGCTTTGACAAAAGGCGCCTGCCTCTCGCCTTTTATTCTTTGCCCCCGAGGTGTCTTTCTTAATGGAGGTGCCCCCTTATCTCTGTTGGCCTATCCCGAGGCCTTGCCTACGCCTTCAGACAGGAATGGACTCTAAATCTGTCCTCCTGGGGCTCTCCCCCAAATCTGAAATTCCGAAGGCCTAGTACCTAGGGGTGAAAATCTCAACTCCCTCCCCCCCCCCCCCCCCCCCCCCCCCCCCCGCCGGATCCCGTACTTAACCTGTCTGAATCTCCACTACCCACTGCTATCCATTTGTATGTTCAGGATTCCGGGTCCATGTGCAAACGGACACTGCATTGCGAGGGCTGAAGGAGGAATGGTCACCAGAGCCATACCGGAGACTGGCCCAGAGCAAACAGACTATCCTTGCCACAGAGCTGAGCACAGAGCAGGATTTCAGGGTTCGCGTATGTATAAAAGAGAACGGAAGTACTACTTTCCTGGGATACTTGTGACAGGGCCTATGTGGCCCAGGTCAGTCGGAGTGTTGACCAGGCCCTCGGGGAGGAGAGGAGGCAGACAGCTCTAGAGGAGCGCCAACTTCCCACGGGTGAGCGCTCTGGGAACAGGACTAGGCGGAACCCACCCCTAACCGCACCAGCCACACACTCAGATTGGTGCCATCGAGAGCGCGGCGTCCTTAAGAGCTCCATGAAGCCCCGCCCCTTCCTGTTCTGGGGGCGTGGTATGGGGCAAGGACCCCGTAACGGAGCTTGCTATTGGCTAAGAGCAGTAGGGTTGGCCTTGCTTTCGGAGGAGCAAAGGAGTAGACAGCTCAGCAGTCACGGAAGGAGTCTAAGCGCGCTGGACAGCAGTGGGAGGTGTGTGAGGCGTGTGAGGCTCACATTGGCCGCAGACCCTCGGGTGCAATCGCCAGGGAGCGAGGACTCTGAGACGCGGCTACTGGGCCACCCTGCCGAGGCTTCAGAGGCACAAACTGATGGGACTGGCTCGCACTGCTGCATCTCCCTGCTCGTCTAAGTGCACTGAACGGTGGCCGCGTTGAAGAAGAAACTGTCGGGGGGCGCGGAGCCCGGAGTCCCAGTGTGGCCTGGAGGAACGGAACCCGTGTCAGGGCGACCCAGGCGGGAGCCCCCGGACCGCACTCGGGTTGTAGGGAGACTCCCACGTCTTCCGAGGGGCCCAGATCCCTGGACGGTCAAGGCTTCGGGGAGGCCACAAAGTCCCCAGCAGGGAGACCGCGTTGGGGAAAGGGTGTGCAGTCCACAACAGTCTCCGAAAGCAGAGCGGAATCGAGCGGGTGCACCCGGGGGCGTAGAGCCCCCATCACGCCTAGTGCGGCGGAGAGGTCAGGGGAGCGAACCCTCGGAGGCCGCAGCCCCTGCTCGGGCTGGGGGCGACTGCCCAGTGAGTCCTCCTGGCCAGCCGGGAGGAGAAGAGCGACACCGAAGCCGGCGGGAGGGGAGCACTTCAAGGCCGGCAGCCGCGGAGGATGGGAGCCTGAGCGCCTCAGAACGCAGAGCGGCAGGGGAAGACCAGGCGAGCTTTGCTGAGGAGGCGCCAGGGGATCCCGAACTGCAGCCTGCCCCCGGGAAGATGGCCCGGCCTGGGCAGCGTTGGCTCGGCAAGTGGCTTGTGGCGATGGTCGTGTTGGCACTGTGCCGACTTGCCACGCCGCTGGCCAAGAACCTGGAGCCCGTGTCCTGGAGCTCCCTCAACCCCAAGTGAGTAACTTATCTGCTCTGGTCCCTGGGGGTGGAAGGCACTCACTCCCTCGGGGTGAGGCCGTGGGCCCCAGAGTGCGAATGGGGAGGTGTTCGGAAGAGGAGCGGCGCCACATTTTGTCTCTGTTTTTTTGCGAGTGTTTTCCTGCGGGCGTGAGGGGCAGGGTGCGGCGGGGTGGGGTGGGGGCCCTTGGCTGGGTTGTGACCCTGAGGCTTGTGACCCCTCTCCTCTGTGCGTCCCAGATCAAGTAGAGATGGTCGCGCCAGGCGGAGCTGGGATTCCAGGCGCTCGCAAGCGCACTAAAGAGCTGGGTGGTGGGGTGGGGGAGAGAAGGCAGCCTCTTCTGGGGCCCCTGGGAAGGTGGCGGTTTTCGCCCAGAGCCTGGGGGGAGGGGGGGGAGGAGCTTGACCTAGGCTGGGGATGAGGGCGGAACATTGATTCCTCATTTGTTTAGCTGTGAAGGGACCAAGGCCCGGGACTCTGAGCCTGGGGCGGGTAGCAGCACCCGTATATCAGTTCGGGCTTCTCCCATTTTCATTTCTCTTTCTTCCCTGTTTGCATCCCTAGCTTTTCGCTTTGCTGTCTCTTGTAGCCCCCCTTTTCTCCCTGCCGGGCCTTGGAAGGGCGGGCACCACTTCCAGGCTCACAAAGGCGGCGGGTGGAGAGCGGGGAGTGGGAGAGGGGTTGGGGGGGGCTTCGACCCAGCGCCCCGTCGGGAGGTACAGTGGATCTAGTGGCAGAGATTCCAGGGCACCCAGGAAGACAGCGGCTCAGCCTGGGAGGGAGGTGGGTGGGGAGGGAGGGATTTGAAGAATTTCTGCCCAAGCAGTCCCCTGGCCCCCACCCTATGTCCCTCAGATTGGAGAGCTGTGCTTAGCTTTCCCCAAGGGGTTGGGTAGGCAGCTATGTAGAAGAGACCCTTTCTTTTTTTCCTCCTTCCCCTTCACAACCGCTCCCTCCCCCCCCCCCCCCCAGAGCAACACACACACCTTTCAGGGCGGTGGCTCACTGGTTTCTGGGCTGTTAGTGGGGAGTGGACAGGGGCTGCATGGTGACCTCTGGACCTTTTTCTCTTTTGGATTCCAGGACTCAGGTTGGAACCCAGGGTCAAAATTGCTCTTCCTTCCTATTTTCTTGAGGCCCCCACAGTGTGCAGACACCTCCACTTAGTGGGAAAGTGGGGGGCCTTGGCCTGCCCTGTCTGTGATCTCACATTCCTGTTTCTGAAATATTTTCCTGTCCAATCTCCCGGGATCCTCACTAACTTCCCAGGATCTTGCCCACCTCAGCCTCTTAGGTCCCAGGGATGGTGTACTTCTCAGCTCTGGACTGTGAGAGGACAGCTTATTTAGTTCTCCTTGGGTTAAGGTAGGGTCCTATTTACTGGTCTGTGGGGTAGCTAAACCAGGGTCAAGGTAGAGGGCTCTGTCTGGGTACCACAAAGGGATTAGCAAGAGTTTCTCCCCTACCCAAAGCCAAATTGGGTGCAGTGCTCTCCTAACAGTAGGAACTCAAAATGGCCTGGGGGCCCTGGGCTGCTGAACCTAGGGGAAAAGGTCGTAAAGTGCCCAGTTCTCCCCTGTAAGGTTGGAGGCTGGGAATGTTCCCTCTTGAGCAGTGAGAGCTGAAAGCTTCCTGGGGTAGCCCATCCTAGGGGCTCATGGGAGTGACCTAATTGCTCTCTCGGGTCTCTAACCAGAGATAGCACACAGCTCCGCAGCTGGAAGGGAGCCCTCCTGCAGAGTTGAGGCGATGGGGGTGGGGGGAAGCTGAGAAAAACAAGATCTCTCTGAGCTTCCTCCTTTTTGTGTTTTGAGCCTTTAGTACTCTGGACTGGTTTACAGGTTTTTGAGATCTGACACCCCTGCATCCACTTCAAGCTGAATACAGGCATCCTGGGGTGTGGGGGCGAAGGCTGAGGACTCAGTAGGACCTGCACGAATTCCACCCTATAATTGAGCAGGTCCTGGGAATAGTTGGGAATGGTCCTGGTACCCCTGCACCCCCCCATGCACCGTCCATCTACTCTTAGGGGTCTGCAATGCAGCTGCCAAGGGGAGAGGCGAAAAGACAAGAAGGAGGCACTGCCCTCTGCTCAGCTGGAGCTCTGGGAGCTGCCTCTGCCTCCACGTCCAACCCTCAGGCTGCCACAGCCTTTCAAATGAACAGTTTCTCTCTGGCTCCGTCCATCTCCCTCTTTGCTTCTGGCCTGAGATCTCCCTCTCAGGTCCATGTGGATCGGCCTTCTCTGCTTTCTGATCCGAGCTCACCTCCCTTCTCTAGCTAGGCTCACCAGCTCTCCCTCTTTCTCACACTCCCTCTCACTCTTAGTCACTCTCTGCCTCTTTTTCTCAAGTCCTTTTGTTTCTCGCACATGCCCGTGCTCTCCCTCACAGGCTCATTTTCTCTGGTCCCTCCCCTCTTCCTCCTGGCTTTTGGTCTGTCTTGTTAGCCCTGTCAGAAGCTGCCCCCCCCCCCCCAATCTCCCAGCGCTTATAAACCCTGCTTAATTGCTTCCTCCTTGGGTAAAAATCAAAATAAAGAAGTGGTGGGGCCAGGAGTATGTTACCACATTCCGGGGCGCACCTCAGCCCTGAGCAGCAGAGGAGAGCTGGAAGGGCCAGCTCAAGACTCTCAGCCTCTTTCCCAATTGGCACTAGGGCCTCCCAGTTTGGTAGACCCTGGGTGGCAAGAACTTTTGCCTCCTTTGCCCTCTTGTCAGTTTTGTCCGATGAGCACAGGGTGGGGAGGGGGGTTTGGTCCAACTAGAGTCTGGGAGGAACCAGTGTATATGCCTGTGCTTGGGTGGGGGACTGTGATGGAAGGTCCCAGGGAGGCCCCTTCCCCCAGCTTCTTCCCCTGAGAGCTTGGGGCAGCCGGCAAACCTCACATTTGAGTCCTCAGCCAAGTCCAGCTGCTGCAATTCAGTCTCTCAGTCCCTTTCTGACCCCTTCGTGCCCCCCACTCAGTTTCCCCCACCTCCAGAGGGTGGGAATGTGCCTGAGATCACATTACACCTTTCCTACAAGGGGATGGGGGTGGGGGTTCAGCTTGGCGTCCAGGACCCTTGACTCAATCTAGCATGGGTGGGGGCGGCTGCAGACCCCAACCCAGGCTTGCCTGCTACAAGCCAAAGTGTTGGCCCCAGCCCCCTCACAGCTGTTCCAGCTCACAGTCCTGGGGAGGCCAGCTTATGGGGCCCCTTCCTGGGGTGGCTAGGGACCTGACCTCCTCTACTCTGTGGCTGATTGGCCACAGGTGGGGGCCTGAAAGTGATGGGAACCCAGCAGCTCCTTGAGTTCCCTGTTCCTCTCACTCTCCACCCCCACCCCATACAGCCAGGCCAGGGCTAGAAGGGCCTGTGTAGAAGGGCTGTGGGTCTGGGGTGGGAGCTGAATCAAGGGCTCCCTTTCTTCCCTCGGGCTCTCCACTGCTTCACCAGCTCAGTGGATGATGATGGGCAGGCTCAGGATACTATTGTACATCATGGTTTTCTGGGGTTGGGACTACAGAAAAGAGGCTACTGGTTGCCATGGGAATACCAGGTTTGGGGGAGGGTCCACCCTGTGATTATTAGGGGACTGAGGTGGAGGGATGCTCACCAGCCACATTTGGGGTTCCTTTCCTTGTGCTCCACAGCAGCCCCTCCTGGGTGTGTTGGTATGGTACTCATTTTGGGTGGGGGTGCTAACAGCCAGCACTGTAAGGTCCTTACTTCTAAATAGCACTGTGCTTGGTGTGCTAACTAACAGCAGCACCTTGCTACTCACGAGCATCCTCATATGAGTTCATTGGATGTTCCCAATATCCCTGGGAAGTTGGAATCATCTCCATTTCCCAGATGAGGAGGCATACACCCAGAAAAGGGAACTGACTTGTCTATAGTCAGCCTGTAAGGGTAGAGCTGTGCTGTGTGCCATTCTGCCCACACCATTCTGCTGTCTTGGACTCTAGGAGAGATGGGAATTCAAGGTGGAGTTTGTAAAGAGGCAGTGGCTCCCAACCCCTGGATTCCCCTCTCACCTCACAGGTGTGCATGCATCTGTCCTTGTGACTCAGTCTCTCCCTGTGTGGGATGAGCAGTGCTCTGACTTCCTCATTTGAATTTGCTGGGCCTACATCTGAGGGCAGCTTGCTCGGGTGACCTAAACTAGAGGCAGCCAATTCATTACCTGGCAGTCTTCCTCCTGAGCTCTGAACAGCACCTTTGCTTCCTCTCTAGGCCAAGAATCTTCCTCTCAAGGACCCCACAGAAAGCAGACAATGAGGAAGGGAAGGCTAAGCCCCCAGTGGACCCTAGCATTGGCCAGGTGGGGCAGACAGAAGGACACAGTCAAGTGTGGGTGGGAAGGGTGACTTCCTCTGGGACTCTCCTGGCTTCCCTGTCTCCGACAGTGCTGTGTGTATGCCAGGACCCAGCTGCTGTTCCTGCCCACCCACGCCTGGGCGGGCACTGCTGGGACATGCCAGGCCTGCTCCTGCCGCCTCAGGGGCTGGGTGGAGCTGGGGGAGTGAAAGAGGATCCTTTAATTTGAGGACTCCCCACCCTTGTTGGGAGGAGAGCAGACTTGAGCTCTGGCTTGGGGTCTGCTCTCCACTGGTCCTGCCACCCTGAGGGGTCCAGGCACAGTAGTGCTGGGATCACCCAATCAAGGCTGTGGCTAGAGTCTCTTCTACTAACCTTGGACTAGCATGGCCTGAGATCAGGCTCTCCCTTTGGCCACTCCCTGAGCACAAGTTCCTAGAGCCTGAGGTAAGGATGAGGAGAAAGGAAATGTAGATTTGGTCAAATGTGAGCAAGCTTTCTGGGCATGACCCCACACTGAAAGCTCTCCCTACTGGAGATTGTATGTGTATGGGTGGAGAGGGGCTCAGCTGGACAAAAGAAACAGGGCACAGTTGGTCTCTGACCAGTTCAGGGCCTTAGAGGCTACTACCCAGACCCTTCAGGCTTCTCCTATTCCACCGTTCGTTTTAGCAGTACTTCTAAGCTCAGTAAAAATGCTGTGGGGGAGACTTGGGCTAGGGTGCAGGGAAAAGACAGGTCCCAAGGCAGGAGCTGGATTGCTCAGGCTGCCTTCCCCAAGTCCTTTTACTCCCTAGGGTGGCTCCATGGGGTCTAGGGGCTATCAGATGCTAAGGAGGGAAGGCCTCAGAGGTTACCATGACAACCTGCTTCAGGCTTCCTGCTGGGCCATGTCAATCTCCTTAGTTTCCAGAAAAGAGCTTTGTCTGGGGGTGGCCCCAGACAGGAAAGCTGGGACCTATAGCAATTTTTGAAAAGTGGAAGATAAAGAGTTTAACTTGGGGGCAAACTCTTCCTCCTCCTCTCCTGCCTCTACTCCTAACCTGGTATGAGAGGAGACCTGTAGGGTCCCCCTGTACAATGTGACTAGTGTTTGTACATGGCTTTGTGGCCTCACTCTCTCACTGGCTACATACCCACCCTTCTTGGCCCCTTGCCACTTTCTTGGGCTTCTCATAGGCTAAGAAGCAGTTTTTCCAGTGGTGGGGAAGGTACTAATAAGGCACCATTATGGGGGTTCAGAGTCAGGGAAGATAGGTCTCCTCGGGCTCCTCTCCCTTCTGTACTTTAGGGGAAGGTACTTTTTCCTCTGCCAGCTGCTATGCAAATGAACTGATGAATATTTATTAATTCTGTTAACTGAGGTTGAAGAGAGTCTGAGGGTGTTGGGGGCAATAGTCCTCTCTTCTTTCCTCGCCCATACCCACTACTATATAGACATCTGTTTCCTCTATGTCTTTGGGGTCCAGATACAGCCCTGAGTAGCTGGAATCCCTGTGTTCCAGTTAGGGCTCCAGGTCCTGAATGGCGATGGGAGACTGTACTCAGGGTAGACAGGGCACCCTGGTGAGTAAACCAGGGCCAGGTGGTTAGAAGGCTAAGCTGGCCTGTACTCCCTTGCATGCCCTCTATGTACCTGCTGTCACCTCCAGGTAGGGTCTTGTTGAGGTGCAGCTGTACGCAGTTTTCTTAGATGCCCTAAGGGTTAATGTCCTGGGTGACTTTAGTCTCCTCTGGTTGGCTCTGAGCACCTCCTTCAATGGAAATGTCCATCTGAAGAGAGGACTATTGCCCCCAACACCCTCATACCTTCACATGGGGAGCCTGGGCTCAGTGGGTCTGGAAGATGCCTTCAGTCTCTAAGGTGTTAGAAGTTGTCTAACCTTGCTGTCTGGATGGAACCAGTGTGAGGGTTGGAAAGTGAAAAATACCTTGGGAATTAAGAGGCTTTGGTGAAACATCTTGGCTTTTTATGGTGCATGGGGTGGGAGTGTTCCCTCTTAAATGTTTATGTGTGCCCCCATCCCATGCCTGCTTCCTTTCTGGCCCTTTGGGGTACAGCAAACTTAGGTACCAAGGGGGAGACCTTGTTGTGCCTTTTACCATCCTGCATAGCAAGATGGGAGTCCCCAGCTTGGTAGAGACTTACTCGACATGAAGAAAGGGCTGCCTTTCTTCATACCTTTCATCTACTTGGTCTAGTTCCCCTACTTGCCTCCTTGGTTGTCATTTCCTTCCCTGGGGTTAGGACATAGAGCTCCCAGTTGGCCCTCATACCTTGTAGTCCCCACTGTGGAACATACCCTCACAAAGTGGAACCATGCTCTTCCACTGTTGGCTTTGTTCTCTTGAAGTACTACCCTAAGCCCTTCATTTTCCTTCTTCTAGAAGGTCTGTCCCCAGTGGGGTGAAACCCACAGTATGGGTTGTGATCCTTGAAGCCTTTCAGTCTGGCCTCAGCTGAGCTTTTCTATCTCTTCCTCAACCCATCACTGGGCCACTCACTGATTTGGGTTTTGTTTTCCAGCCACTGCTGTTCACTCTTTTTTAAATTTTATTTTTTATTATTTTTAATTTTTATTGAATTTATTGGGGTGACATTGGTTAATAAAATTGCATAGGTTTCACATGTACAATTCTATAATATAATACATCATCTGTATATTGTATTGTGTGTTCACCACCCCAAGTCAATGCTGTTCACTCTTGCTGTGTGTTGTCTTCTTATTTGTCACCCTTGTACCCATAGTTTACAAGGGAGGAAATAGAACCTCAGAGAGAACAGGCAGCACGTCCAAGGCTACAGAACTAGTAAGGGCCCTTGTCTGTCTGATTCCAAAGTCTGTCTTCTTTCTCCTACATAGTACTGCCTACCTCCCAGCTCCAGCTTGCGCAGGATCAGATATGGCCAAGAGATCACCACTTTTTTTTTTACTATGTGTTTAGGCAAGGATAGTGATGTGAATAGATGGCCCTGGGCAACTGCCCTCCCTCTGCTATTCCCCAGTGCCTGGCCTTCTGGAATAGAAGACCTACCCAGCTCAGATGGCATTTATCTCCTCTCAGGATCTGGAGCAGAGGCAATGTGGAAGTGGGGGAACTAGAACACAGATGAGGGAGGTTCCTGGGGCCCTATATTATATGATCTATTGTCTCTGCTTTGGCCCCCTTTCCTCTCTCTGTTCTTAGGAGTAAGACTGGTCAAGTTTGGGGATTCAGACTCTTGCATGGTGGGGCTGCGATATGTCCAGGTAGGACACTGGACAGTGGGAGTGGGGAGATCTGTGTTGAGTCTCACATAGTCAGAGACTGTGCCCATTACACCTGGGCTCCAGGAGATGCCTGTTCCTATCTCCCCATCATGCCCAAGATTAGCAAGGATGGGGGAGAAAGTGTGGGTCCCAAGCAGGTTGAGCTCCCCGAGCCATTGGCTGGGAGATGTGGGGGTGGTGGCTAAGGCATGTGTGGGTTTGTGTGTATATGTGCACATATTCATGCATGCATATGCACACGTGTGCAGGGGAGGTGGTAGCAGTGGCTATGAAGGAATGTGAGTGTGATGGTGGTGGGAGGATGATTGGGGTGCCACCTCCAAGGCAACACAGGCCTGAGACCTTGGTACCCAGCCCATCAGCCACATCAACCCCCTGTGGAAATGCCACATTAAGACAAAAGGCTCCCCCAGCTAGGCAGTGCCCCACCCTGCCGAGCAGTCAAAGCCTGGCAGCCTTGCCCATGGGCCACCCCTTCCACACCCTGGTGGCAGTGTGGTTCTCTCTCCCCACTCCCAGCACGAGGATGGAGGAAAGAAAGAATTCCTGTTCTTGCCATCTCCACTCAGGAGGCCCAGCCTGCTTTCACTGTCTGCTCCACTTGCTCAGGAGATGGTCTGAAATCCCCAACCCTGAGGCTGACCCTCTCTTCCCTTCTGAGCAGGTTCCTGAGTGGGAAGGGCCTGGTCATCTACCCAAAGATTGGAGACAAGCTGGACATCATCTGTCCCCGAGCAGAAGCAGGACGGCCCTACGAGTACTACAAGCTGTACCTGGTTCGGCCTGAGCAGGCAGCTGCCTGTAGCACTGTGCTTGACCCCAATGTGCTGGTCACCTGCAATCGGCCAGAGCAGGAAATCCGCTTCACCATCAAGTTCCAGGAGTTCAGCCCTAACTACATGGGCCTGGAGTTCAAGAAGCACCATGATTACTACATTACTTGTGAGTCCCTGCCTATCATGTTGGTCTCTTCTATCCTGTAACAGTGGCGACCTCTAAGTAGTGCAGTGAGACTGCACACAGTTAAGGCCCTGACTGATCTAGTCCGCTTTGAAGACTGGCATGTTCTCCTCCCAACCTTGGAATTCTGGCCCTAATATTTACCAAGGGTTCACTGCCAGCTCGCCTCGGCTCTAGGAGTTGAGTGGGAGATTTCTCCAATTTGTGGTGCTCTCTCTTATTTTATTTGCCCACCTAAGATCCAATCTTGGGAATGGCAGAATTGGCAGAGCTTTTGGGGGTCAGCCAGCTGTTCGGCTTTTCTCTTTATGGGAAACTGCCACCCCAAGAGGGGAAGGGACTTCTTTCCCTAGATCACACAGGAAGTTTGGGATAGGATTGGGACTCCAACATGGTTCTCTTGGCCCCCTATTCCAGGGTTTCTTCCAGTGTGTGTAAAAGCCTCCCTCAAGATGCCAGTTCTGATTGCTTTGCTGCTGAGCAACATTGCCCAGTGAGAAGACACAAGGGCCAGGGCCTGGTCATGAGCAGCACCCTTGGGGAGAGGTAGTTACTGACCAGGCAGGGCAGGACTGGCTACTCTGTCCCTGTGGGAGGGAAAGATGTTTGAAGGGTCACGGGTAGGTGGGGGCTCCTTGCCACTCTCCTCCTCCCAGTTCTGTCCTAATGGGGACTAAGGCAGCACTAGGGTTTCTGGGTAATGCGAGCAGGCCTGTCTGTCCTCCTGATGGTGCTGACTTCTTGCTGTAGCTACATCAAATGGGAGCCTGGAGGGACTGGAGAACCGGGAAGGAGGTGTGTGCCGCACACGCACCATGAAGATCATCATGAAGGTCGGGCAAGGTGAGTGCTCAATCTGAGGGACCCCATTTAGGCCTTTGAAACAAATGTCCCTGACTGGGTGTGAGTGTGTTGGGAGTAGAGGAGGGGGCTATAGAGTTAGAGTAGATGAGGTTTGGTATACAGGTCATATTAGGCCTACCTTAGATGATGGAGGCCCCCATGCTGGTGGGATCCCTTTCCCTCACCTGTCCTCTCTCTACCCATAGATCCCAATGCTGTGACGCCTGAGCAGCTGACTACTAGACGGCCCAAAAAGGAGGATGACAATACTATCAAGATGGCCACGCAGGCCCCCGGTGGTCGGGGGTCCCTGGGTGACTCTGATGGCAAGCATGGTGAGTGTATGGGTGTCTCCCAGAGGGCAGAAGCCATTGCCCACTGCCCTTTCAGGCCCTGTCTCTGAAGAAAGGCAGGACGAGGCCTAGTCTGAAATCTACACTGTATCCCTCACTTTTCTTTCCCTCCCTTCCCCTTCCTCAGAGACTGTGAACCAGGAAGAGAAGAGTGGCCCAGGTGGGAGTGGAGGCAGCAGCGGGGACCCTGACAACTTCTTCAACTCCAAGGTGGCATTGTTTGCAGCCGTTGGCGCTGGCTGTGTCATCTTCCTGCTCATCATCATATTCCTGACGGTTCTGCTGCTAAAGCTGCGCAAGCGACACCGCAAGCACACGCAACAGCGGGCACCAGCCCTCTCACTCAGTACCCTGGCCAGTCCCAAGGGGGGCAGTGGCACGGCGGGCACGGAGCCCAGCGACATCATCATCCCCTTACGGACTACAGAGAACAACTACTGCCCCCACTATGAGAAGGTGAGTGGGGACTACGGGCACCCCGTCTACATCGTCCAGGAGATGCCACCCCAGAGCCCAGCGAACATCTACTACAAGGTCTGAGAGCCCGGCGCAGCCTCAGGCCCTAAGGGACAGTCGGCGGGGACCACACCTCTCCTTTCTTCCCACGCCCTTCTCCTTACCAGCTGTGCCCACCTTTGTATTTAGTTTTGTAGTTTCTTGGCTTTTATAATCCCCCTTTTGCCCTGCCCCTGGGCTTCAGAGGGGGTGCTCATGCCCCTAGCCCCCATGCTCTTGTGCCTTCCCCCTCTGGCCAGGCCTCTGGGCTCTGCGGGGGTGCCCCTTCTTGGAGGGCAGGGTTGGACACTGATGGACAATAGGCAGGGAGATGCCACCCTAGCCCTCCCCTCCTCCCCCCTTTTCCCCCTTCCCAGGACTGCTTGTCCGCTATCATCACTGTTTTTAATGTTTTTGTGTTCATTTTTTAGCTGTCAACTCCTTTTCATCTGTTTTTTTTGGAAGAAAAATGGAAAAGGCATCCTCTCCCCAGGCTTTCTGAGCCTGACTCAGCCTAGTATAAAGGGCCAGGGGCAGGATGTGGTCAGCCCAGAAGCATAGGATGGCATTTCTTTTATAAACTCCTTGTTATTGGGGGTGGGGCCAGCAAGGGCTGTTCTTGCCCATGAGGGAAGACAACAGTGCCATTGGGCAAGGTGTCTCACCCTCCCCTCCTGACCCTTCTGCTACAAAGCTGATCTTGGCAATGGGGTAGTAGCTGCCACCCTTACACACACACACACACACACACACACACAAATCCCTTCCTTGTGGGATTCTCGGGCATCTCCTGCCTCCCTCACTCTCAAGGTAATTAACGTCTTAATTGGTTGTTGCCTGGGGAACAGGAGCGCTGCTGCAGGCAGATGACCTCATGGTGGGTGGAGGGAGGTGAGGTGCCCAGGTGGCTATTTGCCCTGCACAGCTAGGAGTTCTCCCTTTTCCCCCCTCCCCCGCCCTGTTCTCTTCTCACCTTTGGCCCCTTTGGCCTGGTGGGGAGACAGAGGCCCAGGGCAGATACCTAAGCGGGTATAAGGCCAGGTAGCCTGCTCCTTTTTGGGGCTCTAGCACAGGTGGGTGACCCCCAACCCAGCTCTCATTGGCCCCCCAATCTTGGGCTGGGGCTGGAAAGAGAAAGAGGCTGCCCAGGGCTGAGCCAGCACGCCGTGCACGTTGACCCTGGCTCCTGGACAGCACGGCTGCTAACAGGGCTGCTAACGGACTGCCACTTGAGTGTGCCTTGCAGGCGCTCCCAGAGTGGCCATGGAAGGAGCTGGGCCTTACACCATCCACCTCCACACTGCCTCCTGGCCAGCTGCCTACCCCAGTGCCAGGTGGGAGAGAGGGAGCAGAACAGCCAGCCCCTTCCAGGTGGCAGTCGGAAGGGTTTTTTCGTTTTTGTTTCTGTTGCCATTTGTGTAAATACTAGTCTTTTTTGGAAAAAAAATAATGTAAAGATGTTTTGTATAAACTCTGAATTATTTTCTTGTTGCTTTTTTCTTAGAAAAAAAAAAAAATGAGAACTAAAAAAAATTAACCACAAGGAGAAATGGGTGTAAAATGGTGTCGTGATGTTGGGGAATGAAGTGTGAGTGTATGAGTGAGTATGAGAGAGGGAGAGTGGGAGTGGGGGTTGGGGAGAGATTTCCTGTGCCCAAAACACGGTGATCTGGACAGGTGGGAAGAGGGCAGCTATCCTAGTGGAGTAAGGTGTTTTAAGTCTTCTGTGCCCCTTCTGCTCTCCTGCCCAGTTTCTCTGTCCTCTTGTTCTGCTGGTGCCTTAGACCATTTCCCCCTCTTCATGGAATAATGTAAAGATGGCATTGGCCATGGGCATCTGCCCAGTATGGCACTAGGCTCAATTAGAGAGGGTGGATGGGGGAGGGGTTGTTCCCATAGGGACTTGGGTGTGTCTACAAGTACTGCCACCACCTGGCTGGGGCTAGATCTGGAACCTGCTGGCAGGCCCAGCCCTGCCCTGCCTCAGGATGCCTGGAAGCAGATAGAAATAACTTCACAAAAGCTGGCTCTCAGCTGCAGCCCACTGGGTCTTAAGGCTGATTCAGGTTTCCAGTTCACTTCTTAGCTGGAAGAATCTTCTATCCCCTGTCTTCAGAGCTGGGGTACCCCAGAGGCCTCACCATGACATACTTGGGGGCTTCTGGCCGGCAGCTGAAGCCCCCTAGTTAGAGTGGCCTTGAGCATCTGGTCTACCTGCCACAGGCTGGGGATTTGAGAGTGTGGTGAGGGCCCTGAAGAGGGTTTGGCCTCAGTCCCAAGGTGGAGACCCTGACTGACAGGGCCTGGGCCTCCCCACTCCAGCTTGGAGTAGCCTGCAGGCCTTGTGGGGAGATTCCCTGTGGAGATGGCTAAGACAGATATCAGGAGAGGAGCACAAGTAAGATCCTAGCAGCTAAAAATGGGTAAGAAGGCACTAGAGGAAAGGAGGAGGAAGGAAGAGGAGGGTTAGTTCGTGATCCAGAGCAGGAAGTCCCAGTGAACCAGCCAAGAAGCAGTCTGGGCTGTGAGGGAAGTGGGAAGCACATGGAGAAAGGAGGCGGAGGAGTCACAGAGTCACGAGACCTGCAAGGGAGGTAAGGGAAGCTGGGCTGGAGCAGGGCTGGGCCCGGCTTGGGTGCTCCAGGAGCCAGCTGGGGCAGAGGCTGTTTATTTGGTTTCTCATTAACCAAAGGAAGTGCCTGGATCAGATGGGGCCTCTGTTGCTTGACTGCCTGCCCAGAGTGGGGCCCAACTTGGGCCAAGGGTCTCCAATGAGGGCTGCTTCAGGCCAGATTGATTACTCTAACTGAGGTGGATCCTCACTCTGGTTGGGTGGGCCCTTCCTACGCTTCTCTAACTGGGTGTCCTTAGGTGGTCCCCAGCCCACCTCAAGATACCAGTTGCCCTCACCCTACTGGTGGGTGGGGGATGGAGTTCCTGGGGGCCCCTGGAGAGTAGCTGTGAAAGTGTGAAGTAAAATCTGTGGGAGAGGGCAAAGGAAAGCATAGGCAGTCTCTCCAATAGCCCAGAAGGTTTGTGAATGGCTGTTCCTACTTGCCCTGGCCCAGGTGCCATGACTGGCACTGGTATGAGCTCAGTGCTTGTGCTGTGCTGGCCATACAGTGATGCTCAGTAACCTTTTGTGGCAGAGTGTCCTTCACCTGGACAGTGCCTGCCACTTAAAAAAACCAACATTATCTCATTGAGTTTCCTAAACTGCCCTGTGAGGGTGGAAGGGGTGGAATTATTTGCCTCATATTTGAGATGAGGAAACTGAGACCCTACAAGGGATAGTAACTTGCACAAAAACACACATCAAGTGAATGGGAGCACTAGGGTTCAAGGCCAGGCCTTTTACTACACCCTGAGCAAATAGAAGTTCCTTTAGGGTGATTCTCCTTTACCCTACTCCCCTGCTCCTTGCCTCACATTGGGTGACACTGAGCAAGAGTGCTTCCTTCAGGATCTTGAAGAACAAGAGCCCTCCCCCATTCTCTTCCCTTCTGTGTGGGTCAAGGAGGGACCAAGCTTACTAGCTGGAGGCTGGGGCTAAGCCTCCTGTTGTAGGGCCCAGACCAGCCCCACCCTCTGCTCTCCTTCCTGCCCCAGCTGAGCCCAAGCGCCAGGTGAGTCAGGGATAGAGGATGCTTCCCAGGTAAGGGTGGAGCTGCCTGGCTTCCTCCGCAGGCTGAGCTCAGGACACCAATAAAACCAAGCTGGGCAGGTGCTAATCAGGCCTCAGTTTCCCTGAAGGAACAGGCCTTGTGAAGCTGTAAGGCCTGGACTCTTGTGACTTATTGCACTGGTCCATTTGTGCTCCCAGGAGGCCTCCCTGAGGCACCAGGGATGTGGATGGCCTGGGGCCCTCTAGGCAAGGGCATGAAGGTGGGCCGAAGAACCTAAGGAGAGACCCAGTCCCAACTGGGATCACCCTAGGTTGGGTCCTTTGACCACCTAGCATCAATCACTCAGAAATACGGCCTGCGTAACTGCCTGCCAGACTTCCTGTCCTGACCAGGCATGTCATAGTCCTACTGACACCCCAGCTGAGTCAGCCCCAACCTGCCTGGGGACCCTCCTCGCCCATCTGCTGCTGGCCTCCTATACAGCTGGCGATTGGATTTGGGGGGCTGGGGCCCCAGCTGGTGCTTGTTAGCTTTGCTCCCCACTTGGGAGGCTGCTGAGGGGGAGACCAGCCCACACCCAAGACAGGGGTCACAGAGCCCAAACTGAAAGCAATTTAAGGGCATGGGGGAGACAATTATAGGCTCTATTTCCAATGGTTAATTATTCACTTGGCAAAGAGAAAGTAAAGAGGGAAAGCTGGGGTGGGGTGGGGGTGGGGGGACAAGGAATGTGTGAAGGGATATGAGAGGGTGGGAGAGTTTGCCATGGGCCCTTTGATACAGGCAAAAGAACCCCAGGCTGCTGTGCTGCAAGGCTGGGGGTTGAGAACCTGTCCCAGCTCTAACATGACCCTTTTTGACGAGGGACAGGCAGGTCTCTGCCTCTTTGGGCTTCAGTTTCCTTGTCTGGGTAATAAAGAGTGAGACTAGATGTCTTCATTTATTCAGAAAATATTTACTGAGTACTTACTATATGCCAGTCAGTGCTCTGGCCACTGGGGTACAGTGATGAACAGGATAGACAAGGTTCCTGCTCCCAGGGACCTCACATTCTACAGAGGCCTTTAAGTGCTGGGTTAGCTCTTAAGGGTGCTTATGTGTTGACTGGCAGTGGAAATGTGAGAGGCAAAATGGAGGATACACAGATTGAAAACTTGATTCTAAAGTAAGCCTTTCATACATTCATTCATCCACCTTTTTTAAACAAATTTTGAATGCTTAGCATGTAGTAAGCACCAATAAATGGTAGCTGTTGCTTCTCTTGTGAGGTGTGGTGTGGGAAATTTGACTCTGTGGCTGGGCTTCTTGGGCACTCTTTTTGCTTTGAGAGTAGATCCAAGGCCTGGCTGTTCCCTCATCACTGACTAAAGCTAGTCTTTTGCAAAATTCCTGAATCACCTTCATCAGAAGTTATGCTGAGGCTCCAATCCCAGTGTGCCTCCCCAGGCTCCATCCCAGGTACCTGGGCTGAGTTGGGTGATGTACTCATAATAAATACTTCCCAAAGCCAAAGCCCAAGAGTTATGTGTACTCAGTCCTTGCCTGCCACTGCAGCCCCAGGGACTGGTCCCTCCCAGCCTCCCCAGAGGCCATGGGTGAAGACCTGGCTTCTAAGAGAGGAACTTCATCCTTCTCTGGCAAGGCCCTAGCGAGAGGCTCCAGGGGGCTCTCTTGGTTCCAGGGTCCCAGGAGATACAAGGGAGATCCTGGAATCCACCCTGCAGCAGGGACTCCATGCTGGCTGGATTCTGTTGGGCAGAGCCATTGCTGTCACAGGACTGGTGGCCTCCCTGGCTACACTCAAGCCTGCTCAGTAGAACCTAAGAGGTTAGAGGCCAGGAAATGGTAGAGCTAGGACTTTCCAGAGAGCTTTCTAGATCAAACCCTTCATGAGGAAACTGAGGCCCAGACATGGGAAGGGACTTATTCAAGGACACACAGGGAGTGCTGGCAGAGCCAGGCCTCAGAGTCAGCTTCCTTGCCTCACAGGCCACAGCTGTGTCGCCCTTCTTGTACACTGTTGCTTTGTTCTCCCAGAATCCCCAGGAGTTTGTGTGTGTGAGTGAACCAAACAAATATATATATATATATATATATATATATATATATATATATATATATATATAGTTTACGCAAGGCAATTATCAAAACAATACATTATAACCATGAGGAAAACATGGTCCTGGGAGGTTTAGGCCTGGTGGGAACAGACCTTGAAAGTGCACTGTGCATTTTCTGGGGTCATCTGGGGTCCCCTCTCCCTTAGCATCTCATATAACTCTAAAGTCACTCATCTGCACAATAGTTTCAAGGCTTCTGTAAGGGCCAGACACACTGGTTAGAGCAGCAGACCCAGAATTGGGCAACTCAAGGCTGGGGGCGTCATTAATGGTTGTTCGGGTTCCCCCTTCCCTGGGAGCCCAGGGTGGTCGGTGGTGCAGCCTCCAGTGCATACCTTCAGGGCTGCCCTCTCTCCCACTGGCATCCAGTCAGCCAGGCCTTTCTGGCCAGCCTGACAGTTAGCTGTCCTTGCCCTGTCTTCAGCCCCCCTGCACACACTAATAGCCATGGCACTAACATGCTTTCACATGCAAATTGCTATGGAATTCTCAGCCCCTGCTGGTGCCCCAGGCCCCAAGGCCTCCCCCTGAGCAGATTCAGAGAAGAGAATGGAATCTTTCAAGCTGTTAGGGCTGTTAGAAACCTTCTAGTCCAGCCCCCTTATTGGATGGATGGGAAAACTGAGGCCCAGAGAAGGGAAGAAGTAACTGCCCACAGTCACACAGAGAGTTCACTGGGACTGGCCCTCACCCAGGTTTTCTAACTTCCAGCCCATTGCCTCTTCAAGCAACCACAGTCTCTTATTCCTCCTGCCCTACCCCCTATCTCAGGCTGTTTACTATGGATTCAGGGATCCCTCCCTCTGGCACAAACACTCATTCCAAGCACCCTTCAGTGTGGTCTGGGAGTGTGGAATCCAGAGAAAAAGCCAGAGATGTCCATGCCTTAGGGGCATTACCCAGGGAAGGGAGCTATTCTCCTTTGAAACAGGCAACAGGCAGGATTCACTCCTTTCTGTGCACCCTTCCAACCCCTGATCCTGGCCAAACCACTCTGGCCCCCCACAGCAGGCTTGCCAAGCCATGCCAAGCATTCTCCTGGGCCTTAGTCCCACCAAATCTTTCCATCTTTATGGATCACCACTCTGCTGGAGTTGCCACCAGCAAAGCCTGGGCCATGGGAAGCCCAAGGAACCTAGGTCTCAGATGGAGTATGGAAAAATCTCCCTTCCCTTTAGTTCAGCTGAAACAAGATTGGAATTTTCTGAAATGAACTTTACAAGGAAACAAAAATAAACACCAAAGGGGAAAAAGAGACTAGTTTATAGAGCACAGGTGTCTGCTCCCAGCTCAGCCAAGGTCCTACCACAGATGGGCCCAAGCTAGACACTTGTGAGTTATCTTTCATTTCTGCTTCTGAAACAGCTCTTGACTCTGCACATCTCTGACAACCCCCAACAGCCGCTTTCATCTCCTGCTTGCGCTATGGCAATAGCCTCCTAACCAGCCCAACTGCTTCCATCCTGCCCCCTCTCTTGCAAAACAGCAGCCAAAACAATCTTTCCTAAACTCAATCCTGACCTTGTCAATTTCTGTGTATCTTTCAAATTTGTCAATCATTGCTAAACTCTTCAGCATGTCTGTCAGGGCCCTGGGTGATCTGACCTCTGCCTATCTCTTAAGCTTTGCACCTCTACCCCTCCACACCACATGCACACCCCTACAACACAAACCTACCCACTTGTCCCCGACCAGGACAAGCGCCCTTAAGCCTCTGAGCCGTTCTTTATGCGCTTCCATCAGCCAGAAATATCTGTTCCCTTGTGTCTGGCCTGAGAAACTACTCTTGATCCTTCATGGACCCTTCTGACCCTTAAATCCAGGCAAAGTTGGTTCTCTCAGCTTTCACAGTGTTGCTCACAGTACATGGCATGTGCCTGTTTCCCCCCACTAGATTGTGAGCTTCTGGAGGACAGAAACTGTGTCTAATTCATCTATGTGCCTCACCTAGCGTAGGGCTGGCACACAGCTTAGCACGGAGGCAATATCAATAAACCTTTGAAATGTGTGTTGAAATGAATGGGCTTGGCTGGGACAGTCATTCCAGGCTCTGTCCCTGCCCTTCACCTGCTCGCATTACTATCCAGCCAATCTAGAGAGTTAACATCTTATCACATTACGCTACAATAACAGCAAACTTTTATTGAGTACTTATTATGGGCCTGGCACTGTGCTCAGTGCTTCACATGCATTACTCCATTGACACCTCATGTCTCAATGTGGTCTCAGGGAGGTGCTTATCTGAGGTAGGACCATGATCAGCCCTGTTTTATAGATGAGGAAACAGAGGAGCAGAGAGGGAAAGTACCTTGTCCAAGGGCACATGGCTAGGAAGTTTTAGAGCAAGGATTTGAACATCAGAAGCCTGAATCCAGAGTCCAAATCCTTAGGTACCTTGCTGCACTCATGAAGCCAGGTGGTGATGCCAGCATTGGGAGAGAGTGAGACTAGGCCTGCCCCCTGGCCCCTTGATGTTAGTCATGTGGCTTCAGAAGCTGTCTTATGTGGTAGTTAAGAACCCAGACTCTGGAGTCAGGCCACCAGGATTTACATCCCAGCTTTACCACCATCTAGCTATGAATTCTCAAGCAAGTTACTTAAACCCCTCTATGCTTCTGTTTTTCCCCCTCCATAAGATAGGGCTGGGAGTAGCAGCCATCTCGGGAGACTTCAGTGAGGATCAAATGAATGCACAATGGCAAACCCTGCAAACAGTGTCCTGTCATTTATTAGTCTTTGAGCTCTGAGGCAGCCTTTAGTTTCTGCCACCCAGCTGTAGGCAGCCAAGTCCACTCCAGGTTGGTCTGTGCATGACCACTTGAATTAGAGACTCAGCAGCCAGAGATTCAGTGGTTTCAGCTGCAGTCTGAATTGCTATGGCCCCAAGGAGAGGCCAGCAGTAGTGGGCTGCAAGCTCCTCCTAGGCCCCAGCCTGAAAGCCCAAGGGGAGAAACATCCAGTACACTGTGCCCCCACAAAGGCTTGGAGTCAGGGTCGGGAGGCCTGCACTTGAAGTTAGACTCTTCCACTAGTATTTGAATAAGTCATCTCTTCTCTTGAGGCTGGGGTTTCTTCTTCAAATGTTAGGAATAGAATGATGTAAGCAAAACCGCTTTGTAAAAAGCAGCAAGTGTAAGGTAATACATGTTGATGTAAGGAGCCACCACTTCATATCAGAATGTGTGTTCTTTCAGGGCAGTGAACCTGGCGCTCAGTAAAGAGTTGATGAATGCATGAATAAGTGAGTGTCTCTTCCACCCAGAATCTCTCTCTGTCCCCAGCCAAGCTCCAGCAGCCAGAGGTACAGATCCAAATGAGGGGCCCTCACCTTGGTAGTGAGTGTTCTCTAGAGCTTCTGGGAGTTAAGAAGCTGGTGTTATCCCATTCAGGAGAAGCCCATTAGCCAAAACCTGAGATCCAGAGACTATTTTGTTCATATCTTTAGCAGGGTCACCAAAGCTTCCAGGTATGGTTGGAAACAAAGATGCTACACTAAATGGCTTCTTTTTACTCTTGTTAAGCTGGTGAAGTTTAAGCTAGCATAGCATTTCCAGGGGCCACTTAGATAATAATCTATATTAAAAACCTAAAAAGGTGCAGACCTTCTGACCTAGCAAGGTCCTATACTGACAGGTTGAGGAGTGTGGAGAGGGGAGTGGTAGCAAAGCTGACCTGGGGACCTGGAGGTGGGAGTGGGGTACAGGATAGGTGGCTATGAATGTGAGTAGAGACTGGGGGTTCTGTGTAAAGGATTTTTATCACAATTATTACTTTAAATTTGCAGAAATCTCAAAAGACATTTTCTCCGGGAAGTTTTCACAATGTACACACACACACACACACACACACACACACACACACACACACACTGCTCCAGTAACAATGAAAATGTGTTGAGATAGCATATATTAACTGTTCTCTCCTTTGGGAAATCTTCCCAGTTCTCCATCAGAGCTCTGCATGTGTCTCTAGATTCTTGTATAATAGATGGCAATGACCAGTTCTTCACCTCTCTGTAACTCAGTTTCTTCATCTGTAAAATGGGGCTGCTGATACTCTCAATGGTGTTGAGTTGTTGAGGAGAGGCCTTGAGATAATACATGTTGAGTTCTTAGCATAGGACCTGGCATGTCATAACCATTCAATCAATGCTAGTATTATTATTACTGTCTCAATGGAAGAGAGTTACATGACTGCTTCTGTCATTAGACTATGATCTCTTCAAGGGTAAGAACTATGCTATATATTTTTTTTCTCACTGATTCTCTATGGTCCAGAAAGATCTTGGAACACAGTAGTTGCTGAATAAGTTTGGTGAAAGAGAAATTTAGTCTAATGCTCTCAACATGAAGAAGAGGTAGCCAAGGCCCAGGAGAAGGGAAGTCAAGAGTTGGGCCTAGAACTTGGGTCTTCTATCCTCAAATTGTGGCCCTTGGGGATTTGGGGGTAAGGGTGGGAGTTGTGGGCAACCTTCTAGATTCCTTCAGCTGAACCGCCTGGGTTCTTTCTTTGCTTTGGGTCTGGGATCCCTGGGATCAAAAGGACTCCAGGGCTGGGGTAGTTGTGCTGACCCTCCTCTTCCCCCATTCTTGCCCTCATCCTCTCCATCGTGGGCTCTAGCCTGGCACAGTCAAACATGAAGATCCATTAACCACCTAAATATACAGAGCCCAGGGACCATGTGCAGCCTGCAACAGAGCTGCGGTACCAGCAGGGCCAGAGCCTAAGGCAATGGTGCCAGAGAGGGTTGGCTGGGAGGGGGCCTGGTGAGGAAGAAGCCCCAGGAACAGCTCATGTGATGATTGATGGAGAGGTGACTGAAGCCAGGCCAGTGCCAGGCCTTCGGAACCCCCAGTCTCTACTCCCATTCATAGCCACCTATTCTTGCACCCCACCCCCACCCCCAGATCCAACACTGGTTCCCAGGCCAGTTTTGTGACTGCCCTCCTCCCCCGCCCCCATCCACACTCCTCAAGCTCTTAGTATAGGGCCCTGAGCCTCACAAAGTATGGAGCCTAAGAGGTGGGCAACCAGGAATGGGGGTGGGTTTCCCCAAGCTCCTGTCTGCTTATTATTGTAAGGGCTATTTCTCTAATCAAAACTCCCCAATTACCCAAGGGCCCCTCTGATTAATATTCCATGATAACAGGAACAGGTCACATCTGGCTGCAGGAGCTGGAATTCGACACTCCAGGAGACACATGATTGGTCTGCAGGAAGAATAATAAACTTCCTTTCTCCTGCCCCTTTCCCTTCCTTCCCATTCAGAGGCTCCCCTTTTCTTCCAACCCCCTTCCCAGCCCCTGCTTGCCCCTCTCAACCCCCACTCAAGTTTCCTGCTTTGCTCTCTGCCCTTTGTAGAGGTGGAAGCCACATTTCCAGTTCTGATCAGCCCTCTGGCCATCACTGGCCCCTGCTTTGTTAGGCTGGCTCTTTGGCCAAGAAGCATTTTATGTGAGATGCAGCAGGCTGAGCAGGGTGGGAAATCTCGGAGTGATTGTGGGTGCTCTGAGTGTAATATCTCATCAAATCCTCATTACTATCTTCTGATGAGGATCTGGTGTTATCCTTGTTTATTGATAGGGACAGAGTGCCTCTGAGAAGCCTCAGGACTTGCTCAGAGTCACATAGACTTTCAGTGACTGAGATGGAATTTCAAACCAGAACTTTCTACTTCCAAGCCTCCTTCCTCCACCCCTGTACCGCACCCTAATCTGATGAAGATGGTTTCCTGCCTGAATGCTCAGATTACGATGAGATCCACTAAAATGGCAGAGTCAGTGACACCAGACCTCTGGGCTTCCATTGGATTAGAGATGGGCTTTTAGGCAAGAATGACCAGAGACCTTTTAGTTGAATCCCACTTGCCAGGGAAGAGGAAAGATTTGTCCACATTCATTGAGGAAGGTGGTGGTAAGTATGGGACTCAGAGGGAAACCCCTTCCATTTGGCAGCCTGTAGATGGCTCCAAGTGAGAGAGCTTTCCCATCACACCTGCATGCAAGGCATTGCCAGATGACCTGACCCAAGACACCCCAGGCAGGGTACAGCTGCCTATTTGTTCAGTCTTCACTGGAGATCCTGGGCAGAAAGTGGTCTCTGCTTAGCATGGGGTCGGGGCAGCAAGCGAAAAGATTGTAGTCAATGCTGGTGGCCAAAAAGGATTTGCCTTCAGCCAGTCCTACCCTAGGGTGCATGGCCTTCTGGCAGCTGCTCCCTCCTTTCCCACCATACTTCTCAGTAACTAGGAAGAGGGGCAGGAACTTGGGTGTCAGGAGCACAACCCTCCCCTCTTCTCCCTTCCTCTTGGAAATGGTGGGGCACAAGCTTTCCCAGCATCTGAAGATCAGGAGAGCAGTTTAATTTTGCTGAGGAGGGGCAGGGCAGTGAAGTGTGTCCCCACCTCACTGCCTTACCTAGCACTTTCCTCTGCCTCTCACCTGCCTCCTACCTTGCCTGGTATGTTATTTGGAAAGGCTCTTGAACCACCTCCTTAATTTATAGCTGGGTAAACTGAGAACCCTGGATGAAAAGATTGACTAAGACTTTGACTCTGGCTCCAATGGCTCTTTCCATTCCCTCCATTTCCTGGATGGAACAGTCCTGGCTAACACATGGGGCTGCTTAGTCCTCATGTCCTGACCCTTGGTGAGATCTGAGACCCACTGTGCTTTTTAGGGAGCCATGAGGTTTCTGGGACACAATTACCTCAAGATTAGTGGAGGCCTAGACAGGCCTTGGAAGACCTTGAGCCTTGCCTAGAGAACAGAGACCCAAGTCTCATCCCTGTGTCTCTGCCTTCTCCCTGACACTGCTCCTATTACCCTGGCCCCACAGCCTCTCCTCAAACCCTGCTTCTACCTTCCCCCTGGTTCCAGGTTACTTTCAGGTTGCCCTCTAATTCATCTCCTATACACTGAAGCTAGGTTGGCCTTCTTAACTCCAGATCCAGTTCAGATCCAGGTTAGGTGCTATGTCTCAGCTTCCTCCTCTTTAAGGTGGAGATAAAATCAGACCCATCTCATGGGGTTATGAGGATGAACTGAGAGCATGAGGAAAAACTCTTGGAACTATGCCTGGAGTAGAGGAGCCCATCTGTTAATAATGAAAGAGACTGACACCAAATCGGTGGTTACTCTGCACCAGGAACTGTTCTAATACTTCCTATGTGATAGTTTATTTAATTACTACAACAGTTTTATGGTAAGTATTACTGCTATCATTCCCATTTCCCAGATGAACATACTGAGGCATAGCAATATTATGCAACTTGCCAAAGTTCACATTGCTAGTAACCTGCTGAACAAACACTTGAACCAGCATATTTTGACTCCTGAAACCACTTTTGTAACCACTCAGCCATTTTGCCCCCCTAGAAACAGTCAATGACACCCCAGTATCTATAGGATAAGTCTAAATTCCTTGAGCTGTCAGTCAAGTCTCTCCCAACTCTCTCCTTCTCACATTACAAATCACCTTGACAACTGAATGACTGCATCCAGAACACCAAGGGTACTTACCTGCTTCCAAGCCCTGGCTTAGGCAGTTTTCTCCACTTAGAATGACACTCTCTCCTACTCCCACAAAAAGTCCCTGCACACACACACACAAACTCTGCCTCTCTAGGTGTTTATTTATTTATTTTTAAATATATCTTTATTGATTTCAGAGAGAGGGAGGGAGAGGGAGAGGGAGAGGGAGAGGGAGAGGGAGAGGGAGAGGGAGAGGGAGAGGGAGAGGGAGAGGGGGAGGGAGAGGGGGAGGGGGAGGGAGAGGGAGAGGGAGAGGGAGAGGGAGAGGAACATCAATGATGAGAGGGTCATTGATTGGCTGCCTCCTGAATGCCTCCCACTGGGGATCGAACCCACAACCCAGCCATATGCCCTGACCGGGAATCAAACCGAGATCTCCTGAATCTCTAGGTGTTTATTTTTAACCCATTTCCAAAGCTGATGGGTTCAAAGTAAGCACCTGAAGAGGTGGGGTTTGTGTGTGTACGTAAGTGGGTTTTAAGGGAGAGGTTTAGAGGGATACTTCAGGTGTGACCACCCTAATGAAGCTATATGGGGCCGGAGAGGTGCCCTGACCAGTGATCCTTAACCATTTTAGCACCTAAGATTATCCTTTTAAATTATTTGCCCAAACTCCTCTCTTCCCTCTGCCCTCAACACTAAGGCTTTGAAAGACCTTGTTTATCAAACACTCTGCATTTAAAAAATATACAGCAGGGTTAACAGGGAAGGCTTCCCTTCTGGGAAATCAGATACCACATTTGAGAGTTATGTGGATTTTGCCTTCTGCCCAGTCTCACTTCTTCAGAACTGGAGTTCAATGACTCTATTTGACTTCTGGGCAAACCGGATGCAGAGGCTGGACCCCCTGAAAATAAGTATAGAAAGATCAGTATTTTTCTCTCCACTCTTGATATGGTTTTATTATCATGCTCTAAGACTGACTGCAACAAACAATTGATCCTCTTGCTCAATTATTGTCAGAAAGCAGGCTTTAAGATCAACTATCCAAAAACCCAGATCATCAGTGTTGGCATACAGCCTCCAGCATTCAATTGGTTTCTCTCCAACAATTTAATACAGCAGATCAAATCACTCAGTTACCTGGGGGTGCAATTTGCAACTAATTCATCTTGGAGGGTTCACCAGGAAGCTATATTGCCTAAATTAGATGTTCTGGGGGTGTTTTATTGAGAGTTTTTAAGTGGCCACAGTGGCAATTGGTAACGCCTGCTTTGAAAGCTTTCCAGACAAATGGTTGCAGGCCTGGCTCCATGGTGGAGAACCTTGCACGTTGGAGGGGATTTTGAACTGTTTTCAGGGAAACACTGCCCCTCACCCATAGGTAGCCCTCCAGGCCTCCCTGTGAAAATCCTCCCTAGGCCCTCTTGATCTATCTAAGCCTTTCCCTCTGCCTAGTTATCAGGCCAAGTGTGGATCTCTGCCCTGCATTAGTGACCCACAACTGGTACACTCTGGGATCTTCCTCCAGGTAACTCAGCCTCGGAGCCCCTGATACCCCAGCTTTATCAATAGCTCAGTTGGGAAAACTAATATTTGTGACAGACCATATGCAGAGCAGACTGTCCAGCCTATCTCCTGGAGTCTTATTTTTAGCTTAAGGCAGCTCATCAGAGATCTGGGAAATTGAAGTGCAGCACTGTAGCCTTTCCAGAGGCAGGAGAGTACAGTGGTTATGAGTCTGGCTCAGTGTCTAGCCCTACCACTTTCTATCTGTGTGTCTCTGGGCTAGTGATTTCACCTGACTCTCAGTTTCCTTGTCTGTAAAGTGGGGATAATAACAGTGCATACCTCCTGAGGTTATTTGGGGGGAATTCAATGCCTGGCACATAGCAAATGGTGACTATTACTATTTATTGTTATTCTTAAAGGATTGCCTCAGGTCCTTGTAGCAGGTGGCTGGAGGGAACATTGTGAGAAAGTCAGCCTGGTACTCGCTGGCTGTCAGGATGTTGTGGAGGACACCGGATGGTGGCTGGTCCCAGGATCCTCTTTGTGAAAGATCAAGGGGAATATGTGATATCTTTTCTGACTAGGGAAAGCCATGCTTCTCTGCATACATGGTTTATTTTTATGTTACAGATGCCATGAAGCTTATAATTGATGATGTTTTTCTCTTATGTGGCTACCAGGGCAGCTAAGAGACAAACACAGGCTCCAGGAAGCGTATAGAACTTTAGAGAAGGATTTTATGTGTGTCATTCTTACTTCTGGCTTTATTATTTTCCTAACCTTATTTTTCTTTATCTTGATTTCTCTCAAGTACATATATTATATTTTATGGCATTTGTTCAATTGTCCCAAATTCTTTGATGAATAATTTGTGATATAAATGACTTTTAAAGAGCCACCATCATTTAGTGAAAGTTTGTTATTATCAGAGCTTACAAAAAATTGGCTTATTTAATCTCATAACAACACTATGAGAAAGAGACTGTTGTTATTATCTCTCTTTTAAAGATAAAAATGAGGTTCATAAAGGCTAAGTTACTCATGCCAGGTCACACAGCTTGGTAGATCTGGGAAGGAACTTGTGTTGCCTGAGTCCAGAGCTGTCTCCTCACTCTGCTGTGTGCCTCTTATAGATAGATGAAAGGTAGGTACGCAGGCAGGTATGTAGGGGCTATGTGTATATAGATGACCGATTAGATAAATAGATACAGGCAGGTATGATAGGAATAGATGGCAAACAGACAGTGAGATGAAAGATATGATTGGTTTTTCCATAAGATAACCAGGGTTGCCTCACTGAGGTGATATAATTCTAGCCCAAGGCAAAAAGAACTTGATGTCTTAGCCTGAACAATCCTACCATAAGGAAATGTTCATTCTCCCTTAGGGATTTTGAAAATTGAGATACTCAGGCTGTTCATTAATGCCTTCGTGGATCCTTGTTCACTCATGCGTTCATCCATATTGCAACTACTATTTGGCTGGGCACTGGGGCACAGAAATAAATAGGACCAATGGGTCTCCTCCTCCAAAGGCTCCTGGCTCACTGAGAGAGACATACATGAAGACTAAGGATCCCAACACAGATGCTGGAACCCAGGCATCTTCAGGGTGTTTGGGGAGCACAGAAGCAGCCAGAATGGGGAGCAAGAGGTCAGCAAGAGTCAGGAAATGCTTCAAGTCATCATCTCACTGAGAAATGCTTCCAAGAGGAGGATTTGAGCAAAGGGTAGAGGATGATTAAGAGTTTGCTAGGTGGCAGATGTGCCAGAGGGCAGACAGAATCATGTGAGCAAAGGCACAAAGGCAGAGAAGACCAGGGAACTTTGGAGAAGCTGCAAATAATCTGTTCTGGTCAGAGAGCAGGGGGTGTGTTGGGTGGCCTAAGAAGTGGAGTCAGAGGGTTAAGCCACGTCACAAAGAGCCAAGGTATTTGGAGTTCATCACATGGCTGATGGGGAGTCTTGGAGTGGTTGGAGACTGGGGAGGGACCTGGTCAGGTTGACATTTTGGAAAGTCATCACTTAGAGCAGTGTGGAGGGCAGAGGCAAGGAAACCAAGGCTCTTTGTACCTGAGGAGTGAGTAGAAGAGTCAGCCATTGGAGAGTTGCTGACAGTCTCTTGCTCAGGGAGGGAAGCAGCTTCTCTGAGCTCCAGTAAGACCAAAACTGAGCCGTGGGCTGGGCCTGTGGCACTGTGGCTGTTGCCGCTGCCATGCACCACTGGGCATGAAAGCACCATGTGGCAGAGCTGGAAGAAAGCCGTGACCAATAATCAGCTCAGCCCCTATGGGATGGATGGGGATGCTGAGGCCCAGGAAGAACAAGGGACTCATCTACAGACACACAGTGAGTGAATCAGAAACACCCATCACTGGAGTCCAGGTCTCCTGCTTCCCGGAGGCTTTTTTGACCCAAGCAAATTTGTTAGTTATGGCCTGCCCCGTTTTTTATTTTGTTTTCTTACTGAGGTTTCCTTTGGGAGCCTGAAGCCCACTGCTAAAAATTATAATAATAGCTAACATTTAGCATTCTTCCAAGAGATTTCCATTCGTCGTCATCTCATTGAGTCTCTCAACAACCCTGTGAAGTGTTATTATTACCCCTACTTTTATTGGTGAGGAAACTGAAGCAGAGATGTGAAGTGACTTGCCCAAGGTCACACTTTAGGAAGTGGGAGAGCTGGCCGATTTGGGCAGTTTTGTTCATGAGTCTGTATTTAGCCACTAGGTTATACAGGTGTGAGATGAATGTGTGTACATGATGATTATGTGTGTGTGTGCATGTGTGTACATCATGGTTGTATGTGTGAATATGGCTGAATGTGTGTTGGAAGGGCTTGCTGCCTAACTCTCAATTGCTCTCTCATGCTCTGCATAGGAGCTGCGTGGTGGATAAGGCAAGCTCTCAAAGAGATCCCTCTGGCAGGCCCCTGTGGGAACTGGGGGTGCTTGTGGCTCAGAGTTGTTGTGACCTAGACATAGCAAGAACGTGCACAGGTACCATGGTAGATATGAAACCCTTTGCATGTAGTCCTCCAACTGTAGTCTCAGGACCAGCAGCATCAACATCACTTGGGAACTCATCAAATGCAAATTCCTGGTCCCCACCCAAGTCTGACTGAATCAGAGACTGGGGTGGGACCCAACAATCTGTGTTTTAACTAGCCCTCCAGATGATTCTGATGTCTACTCAAGTACAAGCATTAGCTACAGACAGGAAAGGCCCAAATCATGCTGTGGTGCATGCTTCTGTGTACATGTACACATGTGCTCAGAGCACAGCACTTTACAGTTTTCAAAAGGCCTTCTCACCCACAACCTCCTCTGATCCTCTCAACAACAGGGATCCTGCCCACTTCCTAGATGAGTAAACTGACATTCAGGGAAGTGAGGTCATACGGCAGCCAGTTGCTGACAGATGCCAAACATTTTGGTCTTCCCAGTATCCAGTGCCTGTCTTGGATCCTCCCACCACTGCCCCCAGGGCTCCCTATGCCCACAGCAGCCTCTCAGAGGAAACAGAGAGACAGACTGGATGGCTGTCCTTGGCTTCCTGCCCACCCCACCACACCCCACCTCTTCTCTCTCCTTTCAGCAGCACCTGTAGAACAAGTTCCCTCTTCCTCAGGTGAGTTCACCTGGCAAGGAAGGAGAGTGGTGTCCATGGAAGCAGAAGTGGCTCCGGGGACCCAAAGGCTGTGTTTTAGGTGATATGTAGAGGTGGATCCAGGGGCAGCAGAAGGTTTGGACTTAGAGTCTCCTCTCCATTTGCTCCACTGGATATGTTGGCTCCACAGCTATAATTGGCTCAGGAGATAGGGTCCCACCCTAGTGGAAGGTGAAAGGTGGAGCTTCCTACTGACACCTGCCTAGGTCTGTCTCCCACTCTGATCACATACCTGGTCTGGAGGCCTTGGCAGGGAAGTGAGAGGCCTATCTAGCCTGCCAGAGTGGCTGAAAATGACAGGAAGGGACAGGGAGAGGGGCAATGTCTGGGTCCATGGAAGTAAGGTATGTACACAGCCAAGAGACCAAAAGAGTAGGCATAGGCACAGAGTATGTTGGCAAACATTTGGCCTAGTCATTCTCAGCCTGGGATTTGTGCAATTGGGGGGAGGGGTCTGCTGATATATTCTCAAGGGTCATGAGTTCTTTGAGAACTGAACTTTTATATTCTTATTTTGATGGTAATCTGAACACGGTCTTCCTTACACTTATAAAAACAGCTATAATTCACAACTGGAAGATGTTTTCATAGCCTGTGTTCAATTCTGAAAATGGAAGACATGCAGATCTCGGGGTAGGAGTTGTAGTTGTCCAAAGATATCTTCTCAGGGGCTGGTTATGCTGGAATTTTTGTCCTAGAAAGGGAAAATCTGTGTATTCCACCCCAAGGTTGAAAAGCACTGATCCAGTCCAGCTCCATGTTTCAACTGAGCACAGTGAGGCCCAGAGAGGGCCAGGCCCTTGCTGGAAGTCTTCTAGCAAGTCAGAAGCAGACCTGAGATTGCAGGGCTGGGCTAACACAGCCTGGCCCTGAATTGTTCCTGTCACACTCTGTAGGTGCCATGGCTCAGGCTTGGGCAGGGGTATTTGGAGTGGCAGAAGTGTGTGCCATTATAGATTTGTCCGTACTATTTCTGTTGTTTGGGATTTCATGGACTCATTTAGATCTTTTTAAGAGATCCAGACAATCAGAGGGTGAATTGGTGGTGGTGGAGGCAGGGGAATGGGTCACTCAAAATTTCCTGCCATGATGATTACCTATTTCTATTGTGTGAAAGATACACGGATGGGCAAGGTCCAGCTCCTGCCTCTCCCCTGCTCCTGCACTAACAAGGGAGGCAGGTGTTAAAATGCAACACCTCACAAGTCTCCAAAACAAACTTGTCTATCCATAGTGACAGTGGACATTTATTGAACATTTACTATATGCCAGGCACTTTATATGTAAGATGTCAAGATGGCATTGAGGAAGGTGTGGCCTCATTTTGTAGATGGGGAAAATGGTGCATGGAAAGGTTAAGTAAACTGTTTCTAGGTGGCAGAGCCAGGCAGACTGATTCTTGAGCACACTTTTTTAACATTCATGTCTCATGAGATCCTTGCAATAGTCCTGGAAACAGGCCTGAATGGGTCATTTCCTCATATCTCACAGGAGAGCAAACTGTGGCTCAGAGCCAGGGGTAGGGGCAGCTGGATCACAGGGTACAAAAGTAGGAAGTATTCTGTCTGCTTCTTGATGTAGTGTCTGCTCACTAACCCTCCATTGCCCCATGGAAGACCTTGGACTGTGAGATCTTCAAGGATTTGGAAGCATGTCAGAAACAAATTTGTCAAAAATTGGTGACAACTGCGAATTAGTTGAAATTATAAATTGGTTGAAAATAAATATTTCCAGTCAACGATTTTCCATGTAATAGTAATTTCCAGGCACTATGGGAAAGCGTGTTGGGTTTTTTTGCAACTTTTGAGCATGTTTTCTAGATTTTTTTCCATTTTTATTTTGGGGGAGGATAATTTGGGAATTCATTTTCAACTCATTCTTCTTGTTCTGATTATTCAGCAATGTTCTCATACACGTTGAAATCTTACCTCTGGTTCTAAGTAAATTGCCCTTAAAAACAAATAAGTTGAAACTGGGATGTTTTCATTTGCTGGTCCCAGCTTCCACAAGTGTGTGCAACCTAGGACGAATAGACAACCTTTAAATGCAATACAATGTGCTTTTCAAGTGCTTTGCCTTTATGTTTTTCAAATCAATGTTTTTGCCAGTGATGGCAACTTTCTTTTGCCTATGTTCTCACCAATTTCAGTATGCACCCCTTTCAATGTAAGCAGCTTTTGCTCAGCACCTTTCAGCTGTGCCATGCTAGTCACTTGCTCCCTTTGGAAATGCTGCTTGCCGTTAGAATTTAAGTGCCGTGTGGTTTCCAGGACAGGGACAGGCATACTCTGAGCTTTGTTGGTGTAATGGTGCTTGAAAGGAAAATGCCAGTGGGCATAATGTCCACACACACAGCACACCAGGTGGAGTGTGAGGTGAGGAAGGCATCTGAAATCATTGGAAAGAATCAGGGTGCACGGTTCATTGCAACCCATGTACTGCAGCCTCAGTGTTGGCTACATTGTCTGAGCCTTGGTGCTTCCGACACTGGCTGCCCCTCAAAAACTGGCTCTCCTGGGTGGCAGTGGTGTGGATTCCAAGGCCAGAGTAGTTATTCTACTGACCCTGCATGCATCGACCCTTCCACTAAAATGAAATGATGCTCTCGATGCAGCTGACCAGGAAGAATAGGAGTTTAAATGAATTAGAAATAACTCACAAGTAAAAAAACAAACTTTTTCCCCCAGTATGAACAATGCACTAAAAATGCTTAAAGCTGTTGAAAAATTTGCTAAAACATCTCATGGTATGTCAAAATGACCAATACCTGGAAAACCAGTGACTAGGATGTGAATTTTTCTCTAGTTTACTGTTTAGAACCAACTTTTTTTTTTTCCCATCATTTCACTTGGACCCAGATCAGATGGGTTGGAACAAAGGTCTTCATTACTTTCTCCATAAGTTGCCTAGAGCACCTAGCCCAAGAGGCTCACTGAGTCCATGGTTGGCTTGAATGCAGCTGGGCCTCCTACCTCCTTTTCCACACACCTGCACCACAAATATCTACCCTGAACTAGATATCCTCTGGCTTCAGAATTCTGAAAAGAGATGCATGTGGGCCAATAGAAGTCAAATCAACTTTATAGCCATTATGGATTCAAAGTAGATTTCTCCCTCTTTTATTGGGTTTTCCTATATTTTCAAAATTTCCTACAATTACTATGTGTAACTATTATAATTAGCAAACATAAATCCCACAATGAAATCAAATGCAGAACCAAACCATGTACCCATGAATGTGACGGGCACTTTAAGACTAGGACTGTGGGTCCCCATCCTAGGCTGTCTGGTCCTACAGGGAGCTTACTCTCTCAGCTAATGACTGGACTTTTCCCGCCCATCCCTTTTTCACACTGGCTGCATCTGCCAAGAGAGCCAGGAAGGGAGGTGGGGGGCTTGGTCTCTTTCACCAGAGGAACGAAATGATTAGTCTAAGAGGATAGACAGTAAATTGAGATGAGGTTGGGATAAGATAACGACATTTAAGACAGCAGGAGCAATTATTCAACACATGTTTTGGGTGCCAATTATGTGCCAGCTGTGGGGGGTGCTCAAGAAGGCAGAATTCTACCCTTTCAGAGGCAGAATTTGATGTCATGAGTCAGTGGGGCATCTGTACATCAAATGGCTAGCCTGGCACACAGTACATGTTCAACACAAGCTGATTCACTTCCCTTGAAGATCTCCCATTCCAAGGTGGACAGTGGAGGGAAAAGGGAAGGTCTATGTATTGCCCAGGAAAGAAATTTCCATCTCCAGGACGAAGGACTCTCTTGGCAAGTGTCTCTTCTCCTTCTTTAACCCTCAAGCACGATTACAGCCCCCCCCCCGCCCAACCTGGGAAGCTGCTTAGTTGTGGAGGAGGATCCCCCAGGCCAGAGGTCATCTAGTGCTCACCTTCCTCTCAGAGTGCAACCCAGATCCTCTGAGGCCTTCCCTAAAGAGAAGACTGGAGGCTCTCTCAAGAGGAAGCCATACTTCCCAGTATCGACAGGCTCAGTGTGGATCCTGCTAAGAGGAAGTGAGAAAATAAGAGTGCATTGGGGCCATCAGAGCTGCAAGAAAGGGGTAGGCAACCCTCTTCCTTACCCCCTCCCCCCAGCCCAGGACAAACCTCTTCCGCCCCCTCCCTACGGTGGGTCTTGGCCAGTCTGTCTCCCCCATCCTGGCAAAGCATTAAAAATTGAAAGTTCCTTTGAAGAGAAAACAGTTTAATAAAAGCTTCATGAGAGGACCAGGAGAAGAATGGTTAAGAGAGGAGAAGCAAGATGGGGGAGACAATCACAGGTGACTGGCAGTGAAGGGCTTGAGAGATCCCTGGTGGGATCTCAGCAGAGCAGGGGCCAGGAAGAACTGCCTATCCCAGTCTTCTCTATGGGGAAGGCCTCAGAGGATCTGGATTGTACTCCCTGAGAGAAGGTGAGCACGAGATGACTTCTGGCCTGGGGATCCTCCTCCACAACTGAGCAGCTTCCCAGGTTGGGCAAGAGGAGGCATGTGACTTGAGCCTTGGCTACATGCTTGGCACCCAGAAGACCAGGCTGGGCACGGGTTAGGGGGCTGAGTTTTGAGAAGTCCAACAGAGAGATTGTTGGGGCATGGGGGGACTGAGGGGAATTAGGTTCAGGTCCTGGTTTGTGTTCTTTGCACCTTAGAACATTTTCCAACTACAAGAGACATAATTATATTCACTGTTGTGCCCAGCACTCACCTTTTCTTACTGGTTCCACCCTAACAAAGACAGGTCTGCTTAAGACAGAGATCTCACAGACTGGCTCTGCAGGAGAGATGTGCACCTGGGTCTAATGTGTTTCTGTCTCTGGCACTAGCCTGTGCATGTGCATGGGTGTCTACATGTGCCAGTGTGTGTGTGTAGTGGCGTATGCATGAGTGTGCATGACCAGGGCTGTGTGTGTACATGTGTGTTCGTGTGTTCGTGTGTTCGTGAGCAAGGATATGGACTGGTGCTTATGTATGATAGTACAGCTGGTCCACAAATAATGTTTTATTCAACATAGTTTCATTATGTTGATGAGATGATGTAGGAACTGAACTCTTGTTTATATCAATTAGCTTATGATAACATTGGTTTTGTTATACGTCATTTTGCTTGAAGTTGTAGAATTTATCAATGATGTTAATTGAGGACTTACTATATTTGTTCCTACTGCTCTCACTTCTAAACAGAAATGAGCCCTTCCTCAGCATGTGCTGTGAGGCAGATGGGATGGCTATGGTGGGTGAGAGGGTAATGGGAAGAGTGGAAAGGAAGGAAGGCCCTGGGGTCCGATGTGCCAGTGTAACCCCAAAGCAGGTCCCTTTGGGACCTGGAAACTGAGAAGTTTGCTTCATTTTTTTCCCAAACTGAGGAGGGCAGAAAGGTGTGCGTGCGTGCGTGCGTGCGTGCGTGTGTGTGTGTGTGTGTGTGTGTATGACAGTAGCAGGGGCTTTAACTTCATCAGCATGACCAAGTGGGGCTTTGGAGGATATTCCTGTAGTGACAGTTGGGGAAGAGATTGAGAGGCTCTTTGATGGTGCCTCTGGTTTGGGGATCCAGCTTTCTATCAAAGCTCCAGGTCAATTTTGGCAGAGCTTCCTCCCCACCCCTCTCTGGTCCAAGGAGAGTCAGGTCCCTAGGGTCAAGCCTATAGGTAGCTGGGGTGCGAGTGAAGTCCTGGTTTCTAGGAGAGGATTTGGGACCATTGTGGGATATACTGGCTGGGCCTTCTGTGTTTGCTCCAAACATGTACCAAGCTAGCTGTTCTTCCAATCATCCATCTACCCAGCATATATTTACTAAGCCCTGGCTCTTGGGCCATGAATTTTATCAGGACATCGAACAGGCAGATATGTCCCTGCCCTCTTTGACCACTGAACTTGGTGCATTCTTGGTTGTCTTTCGCCACAACTTCACATGCCCAGCTTCGTCTGTGGTCGTGTTGGGCAGGTGGCAGCCCTGGTGCTGGCTTTTCACCCTGGCAGCTCAATAGGCCAGTAAGTCAGGAAACACCATGTGACCTGGGCCAAGTCATTCCCTGCCATGTTCTCCATTTGCCCATTTGTACCAGGACTGATTGTCCTAAGATAGAATCTTGCTTCAATAACTGTCGTGGGCCCAGCTGGGAGTGGCTCAGTGGTTAAGCATCAACCTAGGATCCAGGAGATCGAAGTTTGATTCCTGGTCAAGGCATATGCTTGGGTTGTGGGCTCGATCCCCAGTTGGGGGTGTGCAGGAGTCAGTGGATCAATGACTACTCTCTCATCATTGATATTTCAACTCTCTCTCTCCCTTTCCCTTCCTCTCTCTGCAATCAATAAAGATATATTAAAAAATAATAATAACTGTTGTGGCCTGTGGATACACATTAAGATCTAGGACTGATAATTCTTGTGGACTTTTTCCTTGGTCAATGACTGAGAGTGGCCTTAAGCAATTGATGGCATCTTTTAAACCTCAGTTTCCTCAACTGTAAGAAAGACATAATAAAACTGCCTTGCTCATAAGATCTTTGGGAATATGAACTGTGGGTGCTCAGTTATACAAAAGTCCTGGCATGAAGTCAGTGGGCCTAGAGCAGTATGAGGCCAACGAGCTAAGGTTGGTGGTGCAATCCCTGACAACGTTCCCAGTCCCAGGGCCAGGCTTACCTTCTTTGCACATTGAGGTATGGGTGTGAGTTAAGGTGGTAAACATTAGGATTGGTGGTTGAGGGTGCTGGTCTGAGTCTTGAGGAAATCTGACAAAAGAGGCAGGAAGAGAGACCACACCAGATATGGATTCCACTTGTCTTGGCTACCTGAGCCCAATGTTGGAAGGTTCCCATAGGCCCCAAGGCAGAGAGGAGGGGTGGTTATAGCACCCCACTACATTGTCCCTTTCCCAGTCCTCCTTCATGTGAATGCCAGAGCTAGAGAACAGCTGCTGACATTGACTTTGGTGGGTAAAGCATGGAAGGACAGGGAAATAAAGGAATGCAGCAGGAAGCCAATGGTCAGGGGCCCAAGCGCATTTCTCCGCTTTCACCTCTTAACTGCCCTCCTCCCTCCACAACACACACCCACTCTCCTCAGAAGAAAGAGTGGCCTTCCTCCTCCCAAGTCAAAGCAGCCCATCCCCCAGGGACCACACTCTAGTAATTTTCTCCCCTCTTCTGGCTTCCTGCCTTTAGCCTGCAAATACATTCCAGCTTTTTCCATCTGAAAAATCCTCTCTTCCATGCTATTACCCCCTTGAGCTCCTGCCCTCCTGATCACTTACCCTCTCACAGCCCAGTGTCTATGCTTACCATCTCCTGGCCTGGCCTACCTCCCACTCTACTCTCACTGCACAAGCCAGTGATGTCTGGATGACTAAAGGTGGTATCCTACCTGCTTGGGTCTTGACCACACCAAGTTTTGAATGGCTGCCCAGCCTCTCCTTGCAGTGCTCTTTCCTGAGTTTCTTTCTGCAGGTCTTTCTTAGGCTTCTCCACGGCTTCCCTCAGATCCCCTCTCTTTTCCTTCTAATATCTCACCTTTGAAAACTCATCTATTCCTGTGGCCTCAGCTCTCTCACTAGGTGGAGAAGAGGGCATGTGAGACTGGACTAGGAAGGGGCTGAGGCCAGAGACTGTGACTTTGATTAGTCTCGTATCTCAGTTTTCAATGTCCTGCCTTTTGACTCTCATCCTCACCCTTGCCTGCACCATTCTCCTTCTTTTGTACCCACCAGCTAACATCTTCTGAGTGCTTACTATATTCTGAGTGTGAAGGGCTCATCAAAGAAGGGGTCTGTGGGATTAGACGTAATTAAGCAAGGGGGAGCATGATGAGGGCTGGGGGGGAGAGGCAAGCAGGGCCTTGTGGGCCATTGAGGGGGTGGGGCAACTATTCTAAGCCAGATGAGAGGCCAGTGTGGGGTTGTAAGCAAAAGAGTGACTTGATCTGATTTTCAGTTTTCAAAGGCTCACTCTGGTGTCTGTGTTGAACATAGGCTGGGGGTGAGGGGAGGTCAGTTAGGGTAAGAGAAGGGGGTGGGTGAGCCAGGCTTGCGGAAGGGGGGTGCTGAGGAGCAGATGGATTTGGATATATTTGGGGGGTGGAGTAGCTGGATTTGCTGATGGATTGGATATAGGATGTGAGAAAAAGAAAAGATTCCAAGATAACTTCCAGGTTTAGGGCTGGAGCAACTGGGTGGGTAGTGACAGCATTTACTGAGCCAGGGAGCACTGGGGCACTAGGAGAAGGAAGGTATGGGGGTAACCGAAAAACTGGGATTTGGCCATGTTAACTTCAAGATCCTACTAGACATCCAAGTGGAGGTGTCAAGTAGGCAGCTGTTTGGAGCTCTGAAACAGTCAGGACAAGAGGTAAACGTGAAAGAGATTGGTTTTTACTTCAGGTCCTTGAACTTGCTCTTCCCTCTGCCTAACACTCTGCCCTCATTTAGGTCTCAGCTCAAACATCCCCTCATTCTAAAGTCATCTACCACCTCCGAACCCAGGCACCCTTTATCCCACACTCTTGTGGCATTTACTTCCCAGCACTCATCACTAGCTGAAGTGATCTTGTTCACCTACTTATTTTAACATGCTTCTCCACTATGCTAACCTGTAAGTTTCATGAAGGTACGGGTTGTTTGATTTTGTTCACAATGCATACACTTCCTTCATCCTGACAACAACCTAGTGAGAGTGGTAGTTGTGACCCTGGTTTTCAGAGTAGGAAACTGAGGCTTAGGGAGCTTGCTGAGTGCTTACTACAGTCCAAGGCCACACACTAGGAGGTGGTGTAACTGGGCCAACATCCCAGGTCTACTGGGCTCCAAAGCTCATGTGTCAACCACTCCTTTATGCCAGAGATTGCCTTTGAGACAAGGCTCGGGTTGGAGTCCACCCCTGCCACATCTTTGTTCTGAGATCCTGGGAAAGTTTTTAAGCAGTTCTGCCCCTCAATTTCATCCTGTCTAAGCTGGGCTAATAATCATCCCTTACTTATAGGATTCTTCTGAGGATCATGTGTAGGAGTGCCAGCTAAAGCACTTTGTCCACTCTATCAGTCTGTACATATATAAGAGATTAATAACCTCTTAGGGAGTCAGTCTCCTTATCTGAATAATGAGTGGGGTAGGGGAGGTGTAGAGGAGACTAGATGATCTCTGGATGTCTTTCCAGCACTGAAATTTCAAGAATCCTTGGTCTCCAACATTTGTAGAATTGCATTGAATTTATATGTTCTAACTGTGAGTGTTGTGAACACGGGGCCTCAACTTTGACAATGGATGCTTTAGCTCTGTGGATGTGGGAGGCCTCTTTGAAGCTTGAGGGAGGTAAATTGAGGACAAATCAAAGGAAGTCCTTCCTCACCTCAACTTAATGAGCTTATGGCTTTCATTACACACAGAAGTGGGCCAAGCAGGAAACAGGAATGGCTTTGGATGGAATGATAAATGCCAAAGACACGAATGGCTCTGAGCAGGAGCTGGCAGGACTAACCTCTAAGGTCAATGGGAGGTAAATGGCCCCTTAGGGCCCAGAGACTAGCTTTAGGCTTCCAGAGCCGCGGTTCTGGTGGTGAGAATTGGGAATAAGGTATCACCAAAACCATCTACCTGTACTGCCTCCACTGAAAACCCTTAGGTCAGCCCCTGGCTGGGTGGTGGGTAGAGAAGGGGTGGGGATTGCAAGAGAGGCAGTAGCATGCAGAGGTTCCAGCTCCCAACTTCCACCCACTTTTTTAGGAAGACTTAAGCTGGCTGTGCCAACACCAGCTGCTGTGAGGAACACCTGGCATATGATATCCCTTTCCTTCTGCCTCACCCCACGTGCACCTGATGACATAAGCTAGAAGGAAGGACTTTGTCCCTTCCATATACCACAGGGCAGGAGGAGATTGGTAGCTTTGGGAAGCTGGTGAGGTTTGACTCTTGTGCTTTCCTCTTGACCTGATCAAAGCCCTTCTATTTCTACAATTCCTGTCTTCCTTCTTCCAAAAGCCAGTCCTGTAGGGTCTTGTTCTAGGCTGGCTGTCAACTAAGGTGTTAGCTGTCAACTAAGGTGTTAGCTGTCAACTAAGGTGTTAACTGATATCTAAGGTGTTAGCTGATAACTAAGGTGTTAGCTGACAACTAAGGTGTTAGTTGATAAGGCTTAACACCTCCCAAGGGGTATGTGCATTTTAATAGGGGATTGTTGAAAAGGACTGGCCTTCAAGATTCAAATGATATATGCTATATGGTGGAATTTCAGGCAATGGTGTTGATTATGAGTAAAGGTGTGGGTAGCCCCCTCTAAATCATACCACTTAGGTAATCACTTCTTCATAAGGTCACACACACACACACACACACACACACACACACACACACATCTCTATCACTCTTGCAAAAAGGTTCTAAATTGTGTGTATGTAGGTATACAGTTTTATGATGAGTAATAATAACAACAAACACATAGTACACTATGACAAGCACTGTTCTAAGTACTTTATATATATTAACTTAAACCATCTGCACAACAACAGCCTTATGAGATAGATACTGTTAATATCCCTATTTTACAATTGAGGAGTCAGAGGCTCAGAGAGGTGACATAATTTGCCACTAGGTGACACAGCTAGTTGGAGCCAGGCTGTGCAGACATACAGGGTGACTCTGCATCCATGCTCTTTATGCCCACACCGACCAATCCTCACCTGGTGCATGGTGGGATGTGTTGACTGTAGTGTAAGCATATCCTACCCTATGAGGGGGTGTGCTTGTTTGCAGGTGTGCATTCCAAGTATTTATATTCTGAAATATAGAGTTTGGAGAGGCCTCTTTGAATGGAGAAAGGTGCCTGAGCGGTGTGGGTCAGCTCAGGTCAGCTACTACAGGGGCACCATGCAGGGCTATATGTATGTATGTATTCTGAGCTCACCAGTCACATAAGACAGTCCCATGGTCCTCTCTGCCCCACACTCAGTCTCTACTTTGTGACTCATCCTGCTGCCCTTTGGAATTGCCTCCATCAGGAGGCTGGGCTCTATCAGAGTGTACTTCTGAAGCACAAGAATGACCCTCTGTCCCTAGCCAGAGCATCAGCCCTCGGACTGAAGGGTCCCGGGTTCAATTCCAGCCAAGGGCATGTACCTCGGTTACAAGCTCAATCCCCAGCCCCGGTTAGGGTGCATTCAGGAGGCAACCAATTCATGTGTCTCTCTCATCTCTCTCTCTCTCTCTCTCTCTCTCTTCCACTCTCTGAAAAGCAATGAATATCTTACAGTGAGGATTTAAAAAAAAAAAAAGCCTCTGCTGGCCAGGCCAGAGATGAATCCAACACCCAAATGAGGGCAGATGAGAGAAATAGATTGGGAGTGAATAAAGGGCATGTGTGTAGGGAAGGTGGTGTGGGGTGAGTCTTGGTAGGACTCCTGCCAAATAAGGATGGGACAATAGGAGCAAAGGTCCTGGGAAGTGGTGTGTGTGTGTGTTCCTCCCCTTGGGAGAGTGGAATCTGAGAAATAAAATTTGTAAAGGGGATGAAGGCCCATAGGTCTATTCCTGGAGGCACTTGGGAACCACTGACTTTTTTTGCATGTGGGAGACATAATTGGATGAACCTTTGAATAAAAGTTGCCCAGATTGCAGCATGAGCAGGGTAGAGTGAAGGAGGCCAGGCCAGAGGCTGCAGTAGCCCAGGCTAGGTGTGGCTGAGGGGAAGCTGGAGAGGGCATGGGGTCCAGATTGTGCAGTTAACATTGCTGTGGCCATGGAGGTGGGGGTGGGGCTGGGAGGAGACTGCAGCCCAGTGTTCAGGCTCTGGCCCTAGCTGGGGTACAACCAACAGTGGGTTTTGGAGTCTGAGCTGGGGATGAAGATTTTGAAAATTAGTTTACACTATTTTGCTGCTTTTTTTTTTTGTATTGCTTATTACAAAAGCAATACATGCTTATTAAAGAAAATATGGCAAATGTAGGCAAGCAGAACAACAACAAAAAAAGACAGTGATGATTTGCCGTGTCCCTGCCAGAGATAACAAGTGTTAACATTTTGACGTATTTCCTCCTTCTGTTCTTTTCCCTGTACTTTTTACTGATTTGGTTTATAAAATTGTCTTTAAAGTATATTGTAAACATTTTCTGACACTAAATTGAATCTCCAAGTTCTTTTTGTTACAAAGCATTCAATACTATGGGTAAACTAGAATTTACATACTCAATCCCCCATTGTTAGACATTCAAGCTATATTTTAAAAATCCCTATTATAATGATTGTTGTAATGAATGTCTTTGTGGCCAGTGAGACAGAGATTTGGAGGCTGTCAGATCTATCCCTCTCAGCCCGCTCTTTTCCAGGGCCCTTCAGCTGAGGTGGGCCAGAGAGAGTCCAAGCTTGGGTGTTTGGAACCCTGCAGGGACAGGTTGTGGGGTCTTTGGCAAGACCCTTTCTCTCTCTGGGGCCTCAACCTCCCCACCTGTGCAGTGGAGGAGATTGAACTTGTTGAAGTTCTTGGCTTTTCCTTGGCAATGTAAGTACTGTTCTCACAATGTGTGTTCTTTGCTTCCATTCCTTTTAGCCTCTTACTCTAGTCCCCATCTCCTTCTTTCTCTGGTCTCCCTTTTTCCCCTTTTCATTTCCTCACTTTTGCCTAGCCCTCCTCTGCTCTGCTTCTCCTTGTCTCTCCTACTGGTTCAGGCTGTCAGTGAGCTGCAGCCATGTCCCAGCTGGCTGGCTTTCTCAACTCCCCCATTCCACATTCCCTTGCCCAGCAGAGGTAGGGAGCTCCAGAAGAGACCTGCCATGGACATCAGGGCTGTTGGGGTAGCTTCCCCAGTGGCTATAGTGACCCTAGGCTTTTCTGGCACTTCCTGTTAAGTAACTGGGTGGGCAGGCAAGATACTCCTGAAATGGAAACTGAAGTTCTGAGAAAGGGCAGAGAAAGTTGAGGATTTCTTGAGCTTATCCTGAAGGAGTCCTCTTTCCAAAGGACCCCAAAACATGGATCCCAAAGCAATCTCAAATCATTGGACTTCCAGAGAGGTGGTGGCACCATGCAAGGGAGATCCACTGGATCCGTTTCTGGGTCTAAGTTTATGGCCAGGATCTCTGAACAGCTTCTAGAGGTCTGGGGACCATTTCTTTAAAATGAATTGCAAATAGTGTGGGTGTTACAACAGTATAGTTCATTCATCAAGATGCTTGAGAAGGCCTGGCCTGGTGTGGCTCAGCGGTTGAGCACTGACCTAGGATCCAGGAGATCAGGGTTCGATTCCCGCTCAGGGCACATGCCTGAGTTGCGGGCTTGATCCCCAGTGGGGGCTGTGCAGGAGGCAGCTGATTAATGACTTTCACTATTGATGTTTCTATCTCTCTATCTCCCTCTCCCTTCCTCTCTCTGAAATCAATAAAGATATATTAAAAAAAAAAAAAAAAGATGGCCCAGCCGGGCGTGGCTCAGCGGTTGAGCATCGACCTAGGATCCAGGCGATCAGGGTTCGATTACCGGTCAGGGCACGCACATGCCCGGGTTGCGGGCTGCAGCTGATCAATGACTCTTCCATCATTGATGTTTCTCTCTCTTTCTCTCTCTTTCTCTCTCTCTCTCTCCCTCTCCTTCCCTTTCTCTAAAGTCAATAAAGATATATATATATATATATATATTTTTTTTTTTTAAAAAGACAACCAGATCAAATATACTTGGTTGAATTTAGTTTAAAAAAAAAAAAAGATGCTCAAGAAGCACATGACTTCAGAAAAAGAGTAAGAAAGCCCCTCCTGGGGGTTTCTGTTCCTCCCTTTGTCTTCAGGCAGGACCCATTCCCCAACCCCAACACAGACACACACATAGACACACACAAGTCTAGACACTGGGGATTTACTCCAGTGATGTCACATCACTGGGAAGGTGATATCAGTGTGGCTTAGGGTTGTGCTCCTCACACATTGCTTTCAGGAGTCAGTGTTCTTCTAGCAGCTACCATCCAGCTCCTTCTGCCCCTTCCAAAGTTTTCTGTGATGAGCAGAAGTTGCTCAGCCAGGAGCCCAGGCTGGGGGCATGTGCATGAGAGGTAGCAAGGACCGGAGCATCTGCTGCCTGGGGCTTCTGAAAATGCCTGGGGACATGAGTGTGTGGAGTGGTGTAAAGCTGGATTGGAGAGGATTAGATAATTGACCTCATAATTGACCTAATTAGTGAGTGGCTGTGTGGAGAGCCCTTGGGGATGCTGGGCCCGCAGGTGGCAGAAAGGCCAGACAGAATCACATAGGGGCTGTGAGAGACAAAGTCTGGACATTTGCCAATAATGGTGGAGGGAGGGCAATGCAGGGTGAGGGCTAGGACTTGGGGACACCAAGCAGAGAGGGACAGGGGTAATAGGGGTTACTGAAAGAACAAAGAGGGGGCAGGAGAGACATGACAACAGAGGGATAGTGGCTGTAGGGTCTACGAGGGGAAGGATCAAGATCTGTGGACACTAAGGTGAGAGTAGCAGGGACTTGGGAGAACAGTGAGGGGAGGGGGAAAGGCCTGGGACATAGGGGGAAGGGTCAGAGGAGGGATAGGGAAGACCTTAAGGGCAGAGAGACAGAGGTTGGGGATCTGGAGGGAGTTGTTGGGGTTATAGGAGCAGCAACTGAGAGAAACCTAAGAAGGAAGGGAAGGGCAGGGCCAGGGGGCTTTCTGGAGGTCAGTGAGCCAGAGATGGAACCAAAGCACCTGAACCCAGTGCCCATATCTGGGAGGTATGTGTGTGTGCACGCACATGTGTATTTCTGTACATGGTCACTCTAATGGCATTTGGGGCTGTGAAGAACTTAACAGCCTCTTGATGGGAGAAGAGAGGGTTGGATAGCATTGAAAATAAGGACTGGAACTCCTGGATCCCAAAGCAAGCTTTGGAAAAAACTTGGCCCTTGGGGTTTTCTCTCAAGGATGCATTCTTAAAACAAATGTTCATTGTGTGCCTAGTAAATGCCAGAAAATATTTTAGGAACTGGGATTCATCAGCAGTGAGATCTGACAAAGATTTCATGGAGCCTATATTGTAGTGAGAGGAGACAGACAAATAATAAACATAATAACTGAGTAAATCATGCAGTGTGTTAGAACAACATAAATGCTATGGAGAGTAAAAGGACTAGAGTATGGGGAATAGGGAGTGCCAGTGTGGGGTGGGCAGTGATCTACAATTTTAAATAGAGTGGTCTTTGGGAGCTAATTGAAAAGGTGACAGGGCCCAGCTGGTGTGCTCAGTGGTCGAGCATTGACTTATGATCCAGTAGATTGTGGTTTGATTCCTGGTCAGGACACATACCCAAGTTTTGGGCTTGATCCCCAGTAGGGGGCATGAAAGAGGCAGTCGATGGCTGATTCTCATCTTTGATGTTTCTATCCCTTTCTCCATCTTCCTTCCTCTCTCTGAAATCAATATAAATTTATTTTGAAAAATAAAGAAAAGGTGACAGAAAGCATATGAGTAAAAACATGAAAGAGAGGGAGTGAGCTAAGAGTATATCTGTAGGAGAGCCCTCCAGATAAAAGGAATAGCAGGTGCAAAGGCCCTGACAGGAGAATACCTGGTTCCTAGAAGGATGCCTGCTAGAAGGAGGCCTGTGTCACTGTAGGGCAGTGAGTGAGGGGGAGAGTTAGGAGAGGAGGTCAGCACAGTAATGGCCATGAATAGGATAATTACTTTTACTCTGAGTGAGATGGGAGCCACTGTAGGGCTTGTGGCAGAGGGATATGATCTAGTTTTAACAGACCACTCTGACTGGTATGTGGCAGCGTCAAGGGGGAAAGGCAGAGAACAGTGAGGAGGCTCTGTGACAATCTTGGAGAAACACAAAGGGGGCTCAACCAGGATGGCAGTGGAGAACCAAGTAGAAGTCCCCATAATAGCCAGCCTAACATGTTTGCTTGTGCTGAATAGGGTTGATTAGGGTGCAGTAAAGGACCCTGTCAAAGAAGAGAATAAGAATCCAGCCCAGGAGTTCCTGCCCATCAGGAATCTGGCATCTTTGATGCAGGTATACATCTAGGGATACTATGTTGGGAGTTGCTGATGTACAGAGCTTGGTCCATGGCACTTGGAGGGCAATTAATTTACCAAAAAAAAAATGGCATCCCCAGTCACTGTACCTGGGGAACTGGCAGTGTAGTTGGGAAGACCAACACACACATGGACACACTAACTAAGGAAGAGCCTGTCCCCAGCCCTAATGTCTACTAGGAACAGAATGGCAGTAAGAAAAAGGGCTTTTTGGAGATGGCTCAGGAGAATAAAGGAAGACTTTCTGGAAGAGGTGGCTTTGGACCCACCTACCCACACATATGCACACACAAGAGCACACATTCAGATACAAATGCTCATTGCAAAAGGGACCACCATTGCATATGCACACAAGCTGACATGTGCAGTCAGGCCTACAGGGGTGTGTACACACGGACACTAGTGCATGGCTCACACCATCGTATATTCACAAAGAGCCTTCACCATGGGCCACAGCCCACTCCTAGCCTCATCTTTCACCAGCCTCTGCCTCTTTCTGTTCCCACCCCAGCCAGGCCACCTTCCTCAAACAGGCTACGTCGTCCTGCTTCTACTCTTGTTCCCTCTGCCTGGAGTGACCCTCCTTCAACAATCGATGGGCCCCTGCCGACATGGCACAGAGCACACAAAACTGTCAGTACTTGTGCATTCCTCTCTCTTCTCCCCTGCACTGTGGCCTGAGGTCTTGTCAGTCTTCTTCATGACTAGACCCCAAGATCAGTGCTTGATACATGTTAAGTGCTCAAGCAATTGTTGAATGAATGCAAATCTCTAAGGAATAGAGGGTCTGAGGTGGGTTGAGGGGAAGACAGATCCAAGGTAAGATGACCAGAGCAGACTGGGGGCATTTTCTGAGAGGCAGCAGTCATCACAACCTGGGGAGCTGACGTTTTTCCCTCTCCAGGAGTGAAGGAACTGTTTGGGGCTGGGGGTACAGTAGAGAAGAGGTGACAGGGAGAAGGAGCAGATTAATCTGGGGATTAATTGAAGGACTTGGCGGCCCAGTAGCATGAGTGCTTGGGGCAGCGGCTCTAATGGCTTAATCAGATTACAGGCCTCAGCACATGGTCTGTCCCAGCCGTGCCCAGCTCACCCTCAAAAGCATTCCCATTCCAGGACTCTCTAACCACCACACCTGTGGTTAGGACCCACTCTGAAGCCTGGCATCTGAAGCTCCCATTGTAGAGACCCCCTGTTTGTCCATTTTAGCCAGGCCCAGGCCCAGTCCCACCGAATGAGCTGATTCCAAAGGCACAGATTTGCAGTTGAGACAAAATGGGGTTCAAAGCAAAGCTCCACAATTTCCTAGCTGTGTAGCCTCGGGTAAGTTATCTAACCTCTCTGAGCCTCAGTGTTCTCACTTGTGAAAGGGGATAGCAATACTTCCCTTGAAGCACTGATGTGGTGATTAAACAAGATATAAGCGAAAGCACTTTGCAAGTGTTCCTTATTGCCAGTAGAGTTGGTCAACCCCTCCCTCCCACTGGAACTATCCAGCTAAGGCCAGAGGTGAAGAATACAGAAAGGGCAAGAATTAGTAATAATAATAACAATAATCAGCAGCAATCATCTGGTGTGTGGCACTTTAAAGTCAAGGAAGCACTTTCCTGTCCCCGACCTTACTTAATACCTAGGACAGCCTTAGGAGGAAGCCAATGGGGAATTCACAGCCTCCATGTGAAAGACAAGGAAGAAAGCAAAGCCGGAAGAGAGATGATTTGTCTCAGTTAGTGGCCAGAGCTGTGTCCACAGAGGAAATCCTGCCCACACAAATACTGGTAGGATGGCCATGAACCAAATAAGTTGGGGGCCTTCTGCCTGAGTTTCTGAACCTGACAGCCTGGGGATGGGAGCACGCAGCCTTGCCACCTCTCCTTTCATGCCAGGCAGAGCTGGGCAGAGGCCTTGAGGTCAGTGAAGGTAAGAGCCTCTGATCTGGGAGGGCCCTGTGGTTCTGAAGCCTGGGGAACCTCCAATCCTAAGGCTGGGGCTGGTGGGGGTGCTGGAGATGTACTCCATGTAGGCCTTCTTATGGGAAAGACTATGGCTGTTCCTGGAGTGGCCAGGCCCACCAGGACACAGACAAAGGTGCTGCTTCGGGAGCAGGCTGGCTTCCAGCCTCCCTTCTGCTTGCCCCAAGTAGTTTATTAGGAGTAATTTGTTAAGCTGTTTCAACTTGTCAGCAGTCACTTGAATGCCTCTGTCTCATGCTTGCTTTTGGGGGGTGGGTGTCCAGAATTGTAAGGAGCTGAGGGGCAGGCTAGAGATGGGGGAGGTTATCTGAGAAACAGAGCTCTGGAGGGAGGTAGCATCAAGGCCCCTCTCCACCTGGAAGCCTCACCTCCACAGGGCACCATGTCTGAAAGGAAGAGAGATGGGTGGTGAGTCCCTTGTCCTCACACCTCTGCCCCATCCAGTTTTGTTTCAATCTCAGGGCAAAGAGAGGTGTCCAGGGAGAAACTGCTGGCTGGGATGGGGCAGGCAGTCAGGGTGACCTCTGATGGATTGGGGTGGGGCCTGGGCCTGGAGAGAGGTGGAGATGGCTTGGGAGGCCTTAGGCTGTTCTGCAGTACTTGGCCCCAGGTGAGACATCAAGAATTTCCATGAGAAGGAAACTTCTCAGAGGGTCACCTTGTGTCAGGCACTGTGCTCTAAGTTTCACTAGAATTAATTTATTTTACTCTCATAACCTTATCATTCTATAGGTGGGAAAACTCGGGCTCAGAGAAGTAAAGTGATTTGCCCAAAGTCACTCAGCTAGAAACTGAAAGGGCTGAATTGGAACATAGATCTGGTCAAGGCCTTCAGAGTCCCTAAGACTGCTTTGAATTAAAAAGAAACAAGAAGTTCAGTTGGGCAGGCAAGAGAGTCACTCACCAACTCGCCAGGACTCTGGCCCTGATCTGAGCTTTGGTTTCCTTCCCCTATGAGAAGCAAGAGCTGAGTTGGAGGATGCTGGAGGACCCTGCCAGCTCTGATGGTCAAGGATTTCCAAGATCTGTCTTTTGCTCCTCACTTTGGCCAATCTGCCAGCCACTCAGGGCTGGGGACAGGAAGGCAAGCCTGAAGAGCTTGAGCCACCTTGGGGTGAGGGTGGCATGTGGGGGATGGCTCCTGAGAGAGCCAGGTCCACAGTACCTGACCAGGTGCAGCTTTGAGCAAGACTTGGCAAGAGGAGACAGGTATGAGGCTAGCTTTGGCTCTTAATCACTGCTTCCTTCCCTCCTGCACACTCTGCCACTCCCCCACGAGCTGGGCACCATGAGGGGCTGGGAATGGGAAGGACTCGCCTACCACATCCTCTCTCTGCTTCTGCCCCATGGGCTCTGGGGGAAGCTCATTAGCTTGAGGGGCGCCCTGGCCCTCCCCTCACAGCTTGTCACACAATTAGCCACCCTCTCTGTACAAGTTGCTGTGTAATTATTGGGTCTTGGAGGCTTTGGGGCTGTGTAATTAGCCTGCCCCAGCCTCCAACTAGCTTTCAAGGTCATTAGTGCACCCACTGGGGGTGGGCAAGGGGACAAAGCATCTGCATGACAATATACACGTTGTGGTGCCTCTGCCTGAACCCAGGGCAGAGGGGCAGCTGGTGCCACAGTGTGGCCCAGTTCCTGGGCACATCCACCCCTACCCTAGCTGCCTGTTCAGAGTTACCTCAAACGTTTCCAGTCAGTCATAGGTTACAAACCCTTTCCCATTCTCTTTTTTGTGTCTCATCACAGTCCCTGGAGGTAGGTACTCTGCTTACCCTCACTTCACAGATGAGGCAACTGAGGCTTAGAGAGGGGCCAGGACTCCCATAAGTTCCCTCAACTCACAGGTGGTAGAGCTAAGATTGGCACTTAGATCTGCCTCACTTGTTCACTTTCTCTGTCTGGTCAGCCTGGGAACAGACTGGGTCCCGAGGGGAAGTGTTTGATGCTGAGCCAGATGTTGCCCCGAGGAGCTTTGCTCATTCTAAGGGCCTCTGGGGGGTCTCTTTACCCAGCCCTGAAGCCCTCTGTCAGACTGCTCCTGGGCCACCCCAGCTCCTTCCCTGACCTTCCTTCAGAAGCTCTGGAATTCTCCTTCAAGTCAGCAAGGCAGGTAACTTCCCTAAGTGTTTGGACTTTCAAGGGAAGAGCTGTCAAGATTCATTTGGTACCACTGACTGTACAGAAATATCTCTCTATCTGTAACCAGTCATATCCCATACCCCTCCAAGTCTACTTCTCCTGCTTTGAAAGGTACTTCATCATCTCTCACCCTAACCTGCCAACTGGGATCCTGGGCTCTGATGCCTTCCATGAGGACCTTCTGTCTGGTTGGTGGAGGTGGGGAGGGATATGACAAGGACACCTGGGTGCTTAAGCCACTGTTCCTGCTTTGCAGAGGTGTCAAGGTACATTTACCATGGGACCATGCCTGGTTAATAGCTCCTTACTCTGGCCATTTAGAACTGTACCATCTTGAGTGGGTTCCCTAACCTTGCTGAGCCACCCAGGAGTTGTTGTGAAGACTAAATGACATAACTTTGGCAAGTGGCTGGCTCTGCTACTGTGGGCACCAAGTGACACATTGAATTCCCTTCCCATTCCCAGCAACTATCAGTCTCTGAAGCCAATCCCATCTTCCATTTCTCCAGGGCCCAGAACAAAGTCCCCACAGAGCCCCAGTGTTCTACACCTTGCCCTCATCTCCTGCTGCCTGCCCCCAGCAACCCCCAGCCACCTTCCAGCTCCCCCTGAGCCCTCTACCCATTTTGAAGGCTGCATTATCCTGGAATCAGGGAAATTAGTTGTTCCCTTGAAACCCCCTGCCCCACCCTCCCTGCCCCCCTTCCCAGGGCTGGTGACAAGTCTATGGGACTTAATTGGCTGGCATGAAAGGCAGCACTGACATTAATTGGCTACATTTGGCAGGCAGGGCCCCAGCCTTCCCCTCCTTTCTCCAAACCCCCACCGCTTCCCAGGAACCTTATCAATCCCACCACAGGGACCAAGAGCTTCGAGGCCCCTGCCAATTAAGCACTTTTTGCTCCTTTTCTTACCCTGATGGGGTTTCGTTAGAATTTATGACACTCTATAGGGGTAGGGGTGAGGGAGTAGGAAGCAGGGGATGGGAAGGCTGGGGGAGGCCCATTCCTATGGCGGACAGGCTGGGGGATGTGAAAAGGACACTGGAATTAGGCCCTGAAACTGGAGGGGAGGGAGGTCTGTGGTGCAGGATGTAGGGCCTGGGGGAAGGGGGAGAAGGGCTTCAGCCAAGCCAAGAAGACTAATTTAATAGGCACTGTGTGCACACTTGGAGGAAGGTTTGAGAAAATTTGAGGCAATCCGGGAACATGGCTAGAGGACAGAGTTGGAATGCTGAAGACCTGGCTTTTCTTTCTAGCAATCCCTGTGTGCCCCTGGACCACTCACTGTCTCTTGCTGGGACATGAAGTGATGTGGCAAGATCCATGGTCCCCATCTCAAGTCAGTGTCCATGAAGAGAACAACTAGAGAGGCATCTGAGAGTCAGCTACAGGGCTTCAGAAAACCTGTCCTGGGCTGGGGTTGTTGTGCCCATGGCAGCTCAGTGCAGTCTTGGCCAATCTTATTCTGGTCAGAAGCTTCAACTGACAGCCCAGGATATCTGTGCAATAAAACTAGGAAGACAAATTAATTGTCACTCCACAAATTCTGTGTGTTTGGGAGAATAAATCTTTCAAAGCCTGAAGAAGCTGGTGAAAGAGATTTCTAGTGATGCTAAGGGGACCCACCGGCCTGGATGACCTGGCACAGATGTGGAAGAAGCAGGGACCAGGGGCCATCTCTTGTCACCTCCTGAAACCAACCTGGCAGACAACACTGCTGCCCTGGTGGCATTAGAAAACCTTCAGCTAATTCAGGGCTCCCAAGTCCATCTGAATACAGATGTGTGTTCTTTTGGAAAAGGAAAGCCTCAGGCATTTCAGATCTATACTGGCATTTTGGTGTTGACTACCAGATGAGACACTATTCTTACTGGCATGTGTTATTCACTGTCTTCACATTGACTTATCAGTCTCTTCTTCCTTGTTCTTTGAAAATATGCCTGCTTCCATTTTTGTTTTTCCCTCTCTTTCAGGCCACATATGAACCTCTCATTCTTCTTAGAACCTTGGCATCACCTCTCCCAACATTGAACTATCCCTCAATCTTTTCCCTGGCTTCTCTGAACTCTGTATTCTTGGTGTCTAGGTTTTATGTCCTCACCCAGCCCTCCCTCGTGATGAGAGCCAGCCCTGATAAGACTGCTCACTTCCTCCTAGTGCACCCAGCACCTCCCCCTCCCCTGCCAGGTCCTTCTTGTGGGCCAGGATTAGGTCCAAAGAAGCCACTGGCCCCAGCACTTTCCCTCTGCCTGCTGAGAGGCCTATGGTCACCAAGAGACATCAAGGATGGGGCAGCCATTCCCCTTTTAGCAGCAGGAGTCTGAGACCCACAACAAGCTGGAGAAGGATCACTCAGCCTGCCCCATCACTGCTGCTGTTTTAACAAAGGATGACTTTCAACTAGGAGAAGAGATGAAAATAGGTCCTGTGTCCCCAAGGTTTTCAGGTCCATTATCAGGGTTTCCAGGTCACTTAGGACTCATTCCAAATTTTGTCCGGTGGTCTCATTAGCAGGACTGGGAAGTGACCCTGAGGGGTCTTTCCAAGATCCCTTCAGACACATCTTGAACATAACTCACCTCTCACATGTGCCCCTTTATCTCCTTGAACAGATGTTTACCTTTGCCCAAACTCATCTCTGTTTCTACTGAGATGGTGCTATTATCATAACTATGAGTACTACTAGAAAATTATAATAACCACCATTTGGGAGAGGTGCTTAGAATACTGTCCCAGGTGCTTAGAATACTGCACTTTATTCATATTAACTCATTTAGTTCTTACAACAGTCCTATAAAGTGAGAGCTATTATTATTTCTGTTTTACAAAGAAACCAAGGCCAAGAAGGGGAAGGTAATTTGTCCTAGGTCATACAGCTAAGAAGAGGTAGAATGGGGCTTCATATGCAGGTCTGTGTGATTTGGAACCTTGGATCTTTGCCTCCAGGACAACTGGGTCACTCCTGGTAATGCTGGAGAGCAAAGGCTGCTGGGGTGGATGTGTGCAGACTGAAGTGTCCCGGGGGACATGTGCCTTTCCTTTGTTTTTTGATCCCATGGCACTGAATGCCCCTCCAGGTCTTTGGACTCTCTTTATTCTTGTATGACATCTTGTATTCCATTAAAAAACCCTGAATTCCCTTTGATGATGACTTGTATTCCATCTAAGAAAGTTGAATCTCCTCTGCAGATCCTGAGGGGAAGGGTGGGGAGAGCCAGCAGAACACACACTTGGCCATAATCTTCAGGCCCCAAAGCTCAGGGACAAAGACTTCAGTGGCCACCAGGGTTGCGTTTTAAGACCTTTAGAGGCCTTAAGCTCTGAACAGACTGTACAACCCCTGCCCCCCACTGGCCATATATAATTAAAATTAAAAACAATACTAACCCATAAAATACGTGTAAGGAAGTCCAACAGAATTTTGATTTTTCCCAAGATACTACTTTGATGCTTGGAAAAATATATCAAATTCTTTGAAAAATTTTTGCTCTCTTTCTTGTGTGTGCACATGGGCATGCATGCACTACTGCTAGTGCCTTCAGTGTAGGCTGCCTGCCAGTCCAGAAATCCAGCAATGGGGCCCTCACTGTTGTCTTCACTTTGCAGGCAAAGTACTACATTCTCACCTCCTCTCTGACACTGCCGTTTTGCTCCACTTCTGGCTCCTGAGCCCTGTACTCTTCTCCCCAGTCTGTTTACCTCTCTGCTAACCTGCCATCTTGGTGGTAGGGAAGGGCTGGTAATGAATTAAGTCTCAACCACTCCTCTAAGCCTTGCTACCAGAGTGTGGTCTGTGGAGCAGCAGCTACATCACCTGGGAGCTTAGTAGAAACTCAGAATCCCAGGCCATGCCCGGGCCCTCTCGATCAGAATTTGCAGTTGCTCAACTTCCCCAGGTGTTCATGTGCACATGACAGTTGTTGCTCTAAGGCAGTGATTCTCAAAGTGTGCTCCCCAGACCAGCAGCATCAGCACCTCTGGAAATTGTTAGAAATCTAAATTCTTAGGCCCACTCCAGTCCTACTGAATCAGAAACTCTAGGGATGGGGCCCAGCAATCTGTATTTTAACAAATCCTCCAAATGATTCTGATAAACTCTAGAGTTTGGGAAGCACTGTTGCTGTAAGATACACTAAGCAAGAAGCTCTCACAGAAAAGACTGTTGGATTTCCCTATCCTACACCAGGCAAGCTACAGCATTAGAAGGGGACCCTGCACTGTCCTGGTTATTATTTAGGCATCTGGGAAGTGGTACTAGGTATTTGGGAGATTCTCCAAGGCTGTCCTTTATTGAGTACCTAGTATGTGCTAGGGATGGCCAGACACAATCATAGATATTTCTTCATCTAATCTGTAGACCATCCTGTGGGCTAAGAGTTAGTCCACCACTCCCTTTAAAGATGAGGAATCTGAGGCTCAGAGAGGTCAAGTGAGAAATGGAAGGTTCTGCCCCAGTATGTCAGGATCCAAGTCTAATGCCTTTTCTACAGAACCTGTGCTGCCCAAACTGTAATGCTCTAGAAATACTGAGTGCTTACTCTATGCCAGGCACCATTCCAACTGCTTTACCAATAAGTCATTGAATTCCACACACCCCATTTTACAGATGAGGAAATCAAGGCACAGAGCAGCTAGTAAGTGGGTAAAGCTGGGATTCCAACCCAGGCAGAGTGGCGCCAGAGGCCTTGCCTAAAAACCGGAGTCAATTTGTTGTCCCTTCAGAAGCCAAGCACAGGTCAGGCAATGGGAACAAAAGAGGGAGTTTTCTGGCCTTGACAGGTTTATTGATGTGGTTTATGTTTGATTTCCCCAATTTTCAGCTCAGCTGTTTCACTCACATCCCCTCCCTCCCAGGCAGTATCAGCCTGGAGCTGCAGGCCCCTACCCTGCTCACTCCAGTGCTTCTCTCATTGCATTCTCTAGGCTCCTTAGGGTCCCTGTGGCAATTGCCCCCAGCTCAGGCTGGGCCTCTGGACTTTCTGCCCCACATCCAGTTCACAAGCCTGAGGCCCCGAAACAGCCAGAAAGGCAAGAAATGGCAATCATACAGGTCCTGGAGTCCCCAGGGGACAGTCTTAGCTGGGAGACAGATGTATGCCTCCTCTTGGACCCTCCCCATGCTTCCCTCCCCCTAGAGGTCTGGTTTCCCACCCCTTTCTCCACTGGACCTCTACCTGTCCAAGAACAGCAGGTTCCCAGCTTGGCACAGGTCCTTGGCTCCCAGCTTCCTATACTGACAAGTGGGAGCCAGACATGTTGATGGGTAGACTGGCCTTCATCAGAGTGCCTCGGGCCATGGTCCTCCTCCCAGGGGTAATGAGATGCTCTCAGCTGATATCTCAGCTATGACCAACGATTTACAAAGACTTCTCAGAGCATTCTCTTAGTTAATCATCACAACCATCTTGTGGGAAAAGCATTCTTCCACTGATTTTTCAGATGAGGAAACTGAAGAGGTTCAGAGAACAAAGCAACAAGACAGAACTTATATAGGCCTGCTTACATGGTCTTATGCCAATATGGTGGTCTGTCAACATCACCAAAAACCTGACCTCAATTTTCTTCAAGAGGTATTAGGGCCAAATTCTTGACAAATAAAGTGGAGTGGCTGGTTCAGCTGAGGAGCCTCCAGGAAAAGGCAGGAAGCTTGCCATGCTTTGTGCTGGTCAACCTCAGGAACTCAGGCAACCTTAGCTGCTGTCTCTTCCATCCGGCCCTGCTGGCAAGGGGGTGGATAAGCTTCTGTGGTCATGCTTCCAGAGGTCAGTCTCATCTCCCTGATGGCCCCCTTCCTTGACTCCTGGTCCTGCCACATATGGTGACTGCTCCAAGGACAAAGGGCTCTCTCAGGTGCTACTCCAGTCCCTTGTTCTCTCCCAGGTCTGATGTTACCTTGTCACCACCCCGACTGTTGTCCATGGGAGTCTGTTCTATTGGAAGCAAAGCTACCAGCTTCCATCTTTTCTCTAAAAACATCTTCCCTTTACTCTCAGATCAGATGTGAAACTTGGTGTCTACCTTTAGCAACCCTGCTATGCATGCCCTGATTTTATCTTTGCCCAAATTGGCTTCTAAAAGCAGTAAGGAGACTGGTGTGGTACAAGTGTGCAATTGCTGTTTATGGCCCAAATATCCTTCTACCTACTTCCAATTCCCACTCTTCCATAGAAAGCCATGCTATTGAGTAGAAGCTCCTCTCCGCTTTCTCAGCCCCACTGGCCACCAGAATATTGGCTGGTCTGCAGTTCCCACAGCACAAGGCCCCCAGGCCTTTGTCTCCACCCTGGTCCCTGTTTTCCTCCTCACTGGCTTCAACATCCTTCTGGATGTCCCTGCAGCCTGACATCTAGCCATCCAAAGCTTCCCACTGGCTTGGTCACATCTCAGCCTTGGCATTCCTTGGGAAGGCTTCAGCTCAGATGTTTCCAGTCTTCAGCTTCTCTACTCTCAATCCCTCAGATGACTGTCTCCTTCATTCCTCCTGAACCTGGTTTTAGTTCCAGTGTTTGGCATTGGGCTGTTAAATAACCATTTGTTGAATAAATGAAAAAAAAAGAAAAGAATTTCCTCCCTCCTCCTCAGCATTTCAATCCCTCATTTCCATCTCCTACCCATTCTCCCAGCCCTCCATTTTCTTCAGGCCTCTCTCACCTCCCTGCTTCATATTTTCCAGACCAGCAATTTGCAACCGGTGTGCTGCAGCACACTGATGTGCCACAAGAATTTTTAAAACATGCATACCTGACTATTTAGTTAGAGGCACTGACCTCTTTTCCCTTAGATTGTCAAATAAAAAATGACAATAGCCAACACAACAATAACCATCCTGTGTGAAATTATACCTAACTTTTTGTCAGATTAGCAAAAAATTTAATATAAATATATATATATATATATATATATATATATTTGATAGTTTATTTTATTATTTTTTCTTGTTTTTTAAAAAATTATCTTTATTGTTGAAAGTATTACAGATATCTCCCTTTTCCCTCATTGATCTCCTCCACCCTGCATCCACCCCACCCTCAGGCCTTCCCCATATCAATGTCTGTGTACTTCACCCCTGTCAGAATGGCTACCATCAACAAACCAGCAAACAACAAGTGCTGGCGAGGATGTGGAGAAGAAGGAACCCTAGTACATGCTGATGGGAATGCAGACTGGTGCAGCCACTATGGAAAACAATATGCAAAATATTAAAAATTGAACTGCCATTTGACCCAGTGATCACACTTCTAAGAATATATACTAAGAAACCCAAAACACCAATCAAAGAACTTATGCACCTTTATATTCATAGCAGTGCAATTTACAACAGCTAAGATCTGGAAACAGCCCAATACCCATTGATAGATGAATGGATAAAAAGCTGTGGTAAACTTACACCATGGAATCCTATGCAGCTGTAAAAAAGAAGGATCTCTTACTTTTTGGGACAGCATGGATGGAGTTGGAGAGTATTATGCTAAGTGAAATAAGCCAGGCAAAGAAAGACAAGTACCACATGATCTCACTCATATGTGGAATATAATAAACAAAATAAACTGATGAACAAAATAGATCCAGTGACATAGAAGCATGGAACAGACTGAGGGATCTCAGAGGGAAAGATAAGGAAGAACTGAAAATCCTCCACTGTCTCCTCAGTCCCCTGCATTATGTCCTCACTGCCTTTCACCTGAAATTGCTCTTTTAAAGGTCACCAATGACTTCCTTGTCACCAAATCGAGTGACCTTTTCCCATAATCACATCTGACCCTGTCACATGTCCTTTCCTGCTTTCCTTTCTCTCTTCACTTGGCTTTGGAGACACTGAATGGCTCCAGGTCTTTTCCATCTTGTGGCTCCTTTACTCTCCCTCCTTGCCATACATAGTTCTGTTTTGCTGCAGCATTTGCCTTTGGTCTTCTCTCTCTATGCTCTCTCCAGAGTAGTAACATCCACTCTCTTGCTTTCAGCCATTCTAATCAATTCTCATTATTTATCATTAGCCCTGATCATTCACTCAGTTCCAGACTCAGGTACCAGTGTACCTACTGGGCATGTTCATTTTATGTCAGATGTTTTATGTCCAGAACTCAATGCATCAAGTTGAATTCACTATCTTTTCTGCCAAACTGGTCCCTTCTCATATTGTCCAGTTTCATAAATGATACAACTATCCACTCAGTTAATAAAGCCAGAACCCAAGAGTTAGTCTCTTCCTCCCCGTTACTCACTATATCCAGTCCATCACCAAGTCTTATCATGTCTACTTCTTTAATATCTCTCCAATTTGTTCCCTTCTTTCCAGTCCCATTTTCTGTTTTGCTTCATTTATCCATTTATTCAGCAGTTGTTGAATTTTTTATAACAGTCACTGTGCCAGACTGTGGGGAAACCATAGTGAACAAGATGGTCAAGGTGTTTGTCCTCATGACACTTGCATTTGAGTGAGGGAAACAGTGAAGAAACAAACAGACACAAAGGAAGTAAATAGAGGCAGTGACAGAAAACAACAGGGGGATGTGTTTTAGATATGGTATTCAAGGAAAGCCCTTTTTTAAGGAGGTGATATTTAAGTTAAGGCCTAAAGGCTGCCAAAGAACCAGCAATGTTAAGAGATGAGGAATGAACTTCCCAGGCACAGGGACCAATGCCTGCAAAGGTACTGAGGCCAGAAAGAGCTTATGCCTACAAAGGTACTGAAGCCAGAAGGAAGCAGACAAGATGTCAGTATAACTAAAGTGGGGAGAACAAGGGGACCAATGGGACAAGATGTGGTTAGTGAGGGAGGCAGGAACCACATCTTGGGTGCAATTGTAAGCCAGAATAAAAAACTTGCAATTTATCCCAAGCATAATCCAAAACCACGGTCAGGTTTTAAGTTAAGGAGAGACAAAGTCTGATGTGCATTTTGAAAATTACTCTGGCCATCGTGAAGAAGCTAGACTGTGGGAGGGTAAGAGATGATGTGGGAGAGTGAAGAGGAGACCTGCACAGTGGTTCATGAGAGAGAAGATGGTGATGGTGGGACAGATGGAGAGGCATGGATGGACGAGATATGCTCAAGGTCGACCAGAACCTGTCAATCGATTTAACATGGGGAGAGAGGGAAAGGAAAGAATCAAGTAGGACTCCTGGAGTTTGGAACTGAGCAACTAGTGAATGGTGCCATTTACTGAGATGGGAAGACTGGGGGTGGGGGTGGGGAGCAAGCTTCAAGATGAATTCAGACTATTTCTTTGGACATGTTGAATTTGGATTGTTCTTTAAGCATTCAAGTGAAGTTATTAAGTAGGTAGTTGTTTAAATGAGGCTGGAGATCAGAGAAGGTTAGGATAACATGAACATTTGGGACTTACAGACATATAAATGGCACTTGAAGCCATGGGAATGGATATACTACTCACTTAGGGAGAGAATACAGATAGTAGAGGAGAGAGCCCAGGATGGGGCTCTGAGAAATTTCAGTATTTAGAGGTTGGAAAAAGAAGGAGAAAACAGGCCAGTGAGGTAGTGGAAAATCCAAGAGAGTGTGTTGTCACGGGGTTGACAGAAGAGGCTTTTTGCAGAAGGGCAAGGTTGATCTGCTGGGAAATCAGGTCAGATAAGAACCACTGATGGAACCAGCCCTTATGGAGCATCTGTTGTGTGCCAAGCACTGTGAGAAGGTGCTTAACATGTATTATTTGCCTCATTCAATCCTCACATCGACCCTATGATGTAGGCACTATTATTATCACTTCCACTGTACAGATTAGGCCATTGAGTCTTAGAGAGGTTAAGTATCTTTCTCAAGGTCACACAGTTGGTGGTAGAGTCGGGGTTCAAACCTAGGCAGGCTGGCTCCAGAAGCCCCTTCTTAAGCACTACACTGACCTGCCTCTCATAATATCAGCTCCTAGAAGTGTCTGCTGGATTTGGCTATCTGGTAGTTGTTGGTGATTTTGACAAGAGCGATTTTAGTGGAGAGGTGAGGGTAGAAGCTAGAATGCAGTGGTTGATAGGTGGAAGGTGAAAAAGCAGAGATGGAATAGAGATGGCTCTTTTGAGAATCTTCTTTGTGAAGGAAAACATAGAAATGGGGTCATATTGCCCTGCCGGGCATGGCTCAGCGGTTGAGTGTTGACCTGGGATCCAGGCGATCGGGGTTCGATTCCCGGTCAGGGCACATGCCTGGGTTGTGGGCTCGATCAATGACTCTCTATCATTGATGTTTCTATCTCTCTCTCCCTCTCCTTTCCTCTCTCTGAAATCAATAAAGATATATTTAAAAAAAGAAAAAGAAAAAAGAAATGGGGTCATAGCTGAAGGGAGATGTGTGATCAAAGGAAAGTCTTGTCTTTAAAAAAGTTTCCATTTATCCTTTCTTCTCCTCCTCTCCTCTCCCCTCCTCACTTCTCTTCTTCCCCCTCTTTTTCTTTTTCCTTTTCTTTCTCTTTCTCTCTATCTCTTTCTCCCTCTCTCTCTCTCCCTCCCCCTCCCCCTCCCTCTCCCCCTCCTCCCCCTCCCTCTCTCCCTTCCCCTCCCCTTCCCTCTCTCCCTCCCCCTCCCTCTCTGCCTTCCCCTTCCCCTCCCCCTCCCTCTCCCCCTCCCTTTCCCTCTCCCTCTCCCTCTCCCTGTCCTTCTCCTTCTCCTCCTCCTCCTCCTTCTTCTTCCCCTTCTTTGGTAAGAAGGAAGATACTGAACTTGTGTCTTTGCTAAAGGGAAAAAGTCAGACTAGGAGCTACTCAAAAAAAGCCTTGAGAAAGTGAGAAGGGTGAGCTCCTGAGTACAGTTTGAAGGGCTGGTCTGAGTTACAAGAAAGGCTTCGTCCTCCATTGTGATGGAGTGGGAGGGCAGGGGCAATGGGGCTGTGGACTTTGTGAGGATAAAAGGAAATTTCTATCTGATGGAACTTATTTTCTCAATGCATGATGAGGTGAGGTTGTCAGCAGTGAGGGGTGGGGATTGGGGAAGAAACAGGAGTGAATCATATCCCCATCAATGGCCCCTGAGCTATTACAACAGTCCCCAACAGGCCTCCCTGCTTCTACCTTTCCCTTTATCCTCCACATGGAAGCTAGGATGCTCTTCCTAAAGATTAAAAAGATTAAGCCCTGGGCCCAAACCATCAATATCTTTACCCTTGTCTTCTCCTTTCCTTGGAAGTCCTCATGGCCCACCTTGGCCTGTTGAAGCCTTCTCTAGAGCTCTCCAAGTGGATACAACCTTTCTGTCCAGATGGAACTGATCACTTCCCATCCCTTGTGAGTAACAGATCTGCATGCCCACATCCTGGCCCTCTGAGAGCACAGACTACCATATTCACCTCTGTGCCCATGCCAACACAGTGCCTGGCACATAGTAAGTTCCTTATCATGTGTTTATCTACAGAGTAGATATAAATGTGTGTTGATCTGAGCACGCACATGGGCCTGAAAGTCAGGAAACCATGTGTCTAGTCTCTTTCCCTTCCTGCACTTCAGTATCCATCTTTGTAACATGAGTGATGGGACCTGATGGTTTTTCATGCCTCAGTCCTGGTGCTTGATGCCTCCACCATCCATGAATTTGCCTGACTGTTCTAGAAAGCCATTGAAGTTGCCAACCTTTAATCTAAGTTTACAAACCTCTGGATGAAGAAGGATGGCTTTCAACCTATGTGTCAACTTGTGCCTGAATCAGCCCTGCTAGCTAATAATAATAACCAGCATTTGTAGAGCACTTACTATGTACCATGGCAAGATATTTGTATGCATTTCCTCTTTTAATCCTCATAACAACCATGAAGGTCATATTGCACAAATAAAGAAAGTGAGATTTGACAAGATGAGGTAATCAACCCAGTGGGACACAGTGGAGTAAGTGGCCGTAAGTCCAAGTAAACTTGGACTCTAATTCAGGCTTGTCTGCTTTCAGAGCTCCTATTCTTAACCATTCTGTGGATGATGACCTCTCATAGTGGTCTCAACTTTGATTGTACATTAAATTCACTTGGGGGAGGGGCTTAAAATCATTGATGACTGGATCCTACCTTCAGAGGTCCTAACACAAGTGATCTCGTACTTAGGGATTTTTCAAAGCTCCATAGGATTGAGACCAATGATCTAGAAGCTCAACTCTTAGGTCTGAAGCTAATCCTTACTTGGGCCACCTCAGCCCCACTGGGTTGTTGGGATAGGGGTGGGAGTGGAGCTTAGGGTAAAGGCAGGACATAGGGGCAGGAGTGGGAAAGAATAGCTGACAGAAAAGATGTCTGGGGATTTTCTTATTATATAGGCTGTAGTGCCTGGAACTGGGAGAGAATCCTGGGCCAAACTTGTGTCCATTGTGACTTCCTTGCCACTCTTAGCCATACATGGGTGCAAACTGTATTATTTGCCCAGCACAACATATCTTTTCTTCACTGGGTTGACTCTATCCAAAGCCCATTCCCCACCCAAACCTTGGATGCTATCTTCTTCACACTCAGGACTTGGCTAGAATCTCATTGTCAGCACAAGGTATTGAGAATCATATCACTCTGCTACCAACAGATAGTCATCCACCTTCTGGCTTCTTGTTACTGGACCTGCCCCAATACTGAGTTTGACCAAGGTCAGGGTCCACACCCCATTGGACCAAGTTTCTTGCTCTGGAATCAAGCTCTTGGCCTCAGCTTCCCCAGAGTCTGGCTTCCTCTTTCTCCACCAATCCTGATGGCTGAGATCATAGCATGACTTGTACACAATGCCTGCCCAAGTTATGGCATGACAAGGTCAAGCAACCTCTTTCCAGAGGACCAGGGTGCTCTTTGGGGGCAGTGCCAACCTGGGGCAGTACTGTGCCCCCAGAAACTGGCCTCTGCATGCCTGTGTGCCAGGGTGGGGTATTCCTGAGGTGGAGAGGGCCTGGTCTGGGGAGGAATGCTGTGAGCTGCCCGTGGGCCAGGTGGGTGTGGAGGAATTCTCTGTCCAGCTGCACATCTTTATTCATAATGCTTGATTGTTCCTGGCTAGGGAGCTGATCATGCCGTGTGTGTTGGGGGATGGGGGGAACCCAGGGCAGGCGGTGGGCTCAGTCTGCTCCCTTCTCTGTAACTGCAGTGGGAGTGGGGGTGGCCATGAGCCTGGGGCTCTCAGGCTGCTCACAGCTGGTCCCGATTTGCGGACAATGGGAACTCAGCTCACAGTGCATCCCATCCAAGCCCCAGCTCAGTCTGGGACTGTTTGAAGGCTTGCACAGGAATGTGGAGCGGAAAGGCTCAGAGGGCATACTGCAGAAGAGGCTGCAACAAAAAGCTCTGCCAGAGAAGGGAGTGAAGAAATGTGGGGAAGGGTCGCCAGAATGAGGTGTACCAACTGACCTCACAGAGCCAGACAGGTCCTTAGCAGTGACCTCCACTTATGCATCTTGGAATCCTTGCAGCCTCACTGCTGGGGCAGGGAGTACCAGCTGACACCCTTGTGGATCAGGGACTCAGCCAAAGGCACACAGAGTCCCTGGCAAATCTGGGACTGGCAGCCAGGCCTCCAGACCCCAGGCCATGCCCCTCCTGCTCATAGAGCTGACAACTCCCTGCGTTGAACCTTAGTGCCTGGGCCAGCCTGAGACCTACACACCCACCCTTCTTGCCCTAGGCCTGCCAGAGAGCACTGGAAGCAGCCTTGGATGACAAGGACCCCTGCAGTCCTGGCCCAGCTCATTCTGAACAGGACTCCCTCCTCCCCTTCTGCCCTGGCAGGCATGGGGGCACCTGGGCTGCTCTGAAGGGATGTGGGTCTGGACTGGGCCAGGTAGGGTGGGGGTACTGTGGTGAAATGGAGGCAAGGGGTATAATAATAGACCAACATGTTCTCATCACAAAAAACAATGCTGATTCTATGTGGTGATGGATGTTAACTAAACTTATTGTGGTGATCATTTCACAATATGTATATGTATATGTATATGTATATGTATATGTATATGTATATGTATATGTATACGTATATGTATATGTATCATAATGTTGTACACCTATGACTATTCCAATGAACATATCAATTATATCTCAATAAAGAATAATAGCCCAATGTATTGAGCATCTAGTATGTGTTAGGCACAGTGCTAAGCACTTTGCACACATGATCTCATGTCACCCCCACAAGTACCCTATGGAGTAGGTATGGTCATGAACCCCATCTTACAGAGGACGAAACTGAGGCTCAGAGAAGATAGGTAACTTTCTCAGGGTCTCTTGACCAGTGATCTGCAGAGCTGAGATTTCAGTCCAGGACTGTCTGGCTCCCAGATGAACATTCTTGTCACTAAACTGTTTTTATGAATGCTGCAGGCAAAGAGGGCTTTTGAAAATATATCTAATCACGCCTCTGAACTCAAGTAAGACTGTAAATGCCAGCCCCAAAGGCAAAGATTGAACCTAAATCTTCCAAAGAGCTGCTAGGAGCTGGGAAATCCTCCCTCTCTCTGGGTGGAGTGAAGTACTATCCTGCCTGGAGGTGGCAACCCCTGCCCTGGGGCAGGAGGGCAGGCAGGGGATTCAGGTTACTTCAACTCACAGAGGGGAAGGCTGAGCTCAGCCAGGAGGGATGGAGCAGACATTCCAAACCTTGGTCTTCTCATTCTCCACCCAGGGCTCAGCTGAAGTGGTGTGAAAGAAGAGCTTGGCACCAAGCTGGGCTCCTTCCTTGGGAGATGTGAGTTACTAAGAGACCAAGAATTCTGGGAGAGAGCGAGAGGAAGTGAGTTAGTTCATTAGGGATACTTAGGACCTTTGTGGAGACTCAGAGGCCTCCCTGCCCTAAGCAACTTTGTTGCCCAAGCAATAGTCCATTAAAGCAGCCTGGGCTGGGGTTGGGGCACAGACCAAGAGTGGGAGGAGGGGAGGGAGCCCTGCAGGCTCCCAGCACCAGTATAGTGAAACCCTGGCTTTGAGAACAGCTCAGCCAGCTCTCACCTGGGAGTGCACAGGCTAGAGGCAGAGGCCTGCATTGGGTGGAGAGCTCCTGAGCAGAGGGGCCTCTCTGTGCCCACACGCTCCACCGGGCTTTTTGCACAGAGAGCTCTTATTCTTCCCACCAACCTAGCAAAATGGGCCTGAGGAGTCTTCTAGTGTGATAAATGTGGAAACTGAGGCCCTGAAAGGGGATTACCAGAGGCCACAGAGCTCCTGGATTGCCAGAACAGGATTGGAAACTGGGCTGTGACTGGCCTTAGCTGGCAGCTATGGGCACTGGCTAGGTTCCTGTGCCTATGGTCTCACCTGGCCAGCCTGGGCCAGGGCAGAAGTGTGAACCAGGAAGAAGGGCAGGATGTGAAGAAAGAGAGGCTTGTGTGTTTGCGTGACTTTCTGTGGGTGTGAGCGTGCCTGTGCGTTTATGTGTTTCTGTGTGTCTCCGGGCGGCTGTTCTGCTTCCCCTTCAAGCCTTCCCTGACCACTCCTCTTGGTTTCTCTTTCTTCTTTTCCTTACTCCTCATCCTCATCTTCTCTTTTTTAATGAGACTTAATTAGCTTAGAGTTTCTCCTCAGGCTCCCTCTCCTCCCCCTCCCCTCTTCCTCTCCCTCTTTCCTGAAGTACAGGCCAAGCGATCTGACAAATGCACTTGAGAACAAAGCGCCAGGCTAATTCGGGGCCTGCTCAGGAAACAGGAGCTGAGCTGAGATAATGGGTCTGAAATAGCCCAGCATGATTATGCTTCCTCAGCCTGTGGCCAGGCGGGTGTGCAGGCTCAGGCTGGTGGCGGGTGGACGGGCGGGAGCCTGATGCCTCTTGCCTAAATCTTGCTGGTGGGACCAGGCCCAGTCCTCTTCCCTTCCTTAAAAGTCCTCCAGATGCCCTGGGTGGTGAAGGCCATGCTTCTGCACCCAAGTCAGTCTTTTTCTGACCTCTGAGGAGCCACTATTCCTCTCAAGGGCCTTCAGACCCCAGCGGTCACAATCCTGGGTCAGCCAGGACCAGACACTTGACCAGAGTCACCCACCAGATTGGTGACAAAACTGCGTCAAGAAGCCATCCACCCCACCCACCCCCACCCCATCTCAGTTCACCTCACTTGGTCATGCTGTCCCAATCCCAGCTTGGTGGAAGGGAAGTGGTATCAGAGCAGGGCTTGGGCCCTCAGTCAGGGCCCTCTAGGACCTTGAGGACTGAAGGGAGATGGACCCTCCAAGATGGCCAAAGGAAAAGGGGCAGCTGGGTCTGTTCTGGCATCCTAAACAAGACAGGACATTGGCTTGGAGCCCACTAGAGGGTGGGTCAGATGTCACTTGGATATCCTCTGTCTCAGCTTCCTGGAGCTTGTCCAGAGTTTGAAGCCAGACTGAGAGAGGAACAGTCAGGAGTATGGGCAAGGATGAGCAGAGACTGCCCTTCGAAGGCCACTGTCTCATCCCGTCTTCCTGTCCCTCCTGCTGTACCTTTGTCCAGATCCAGACAAGGCCTGGGGCCCTATAATGAGAACAGTCATTGAGCTTTTCTCTCTGGCCCAGTTGTCAATTTCACTGCCCTTCTCAGATCCAGTGTGCAGTGACCTGCGAGTGGACATGTGTCCATTTCATTTTATCCACTTACCCAATATGCATTTATTAAGCTCCTCCCAGCACCGGGCTCAGTGCCAGGCCCTGGGATTCAGAGACAAATCAGACAGAGGCCCTGCTCTCAGGGCCCTTAGTTTGGTGAGGAGGTGAGAGACAAAACTGAGAGATAATGCATTGTGATCTGTGTGGTGACAGTCGGAGTCCAAGAAGCTATGGGGGCTGAAAGGATGCCAAGGTAGGAGGTCAGGGAAGGCTTCACAGAGGAGGTGACATCTGAACTAGGCTTGAAAGATGAATAGGGCTCTGCCAGCGTAAAGGTAGAGGGGGCTAGAGATTTGCTCCCTTCAAGGAACAAGGGAGCTGGTATGTGAAAGTGCTAAACAAATGTGTTTTGGTGTTCTAATAATTATTTACAACCTTGGGATCCTGGGGCTAGAAAGTGACAGAAGAACGGGAACTGCCAAGCTAGGGAATTGGCCCCATTTGCACACAGACCTGGTGGACCACTGCCCACTGCTTCTACCCCGAATAGTGACCTGACCTAACACAGGACTGAGAGCTCTGTCCAGCAGCACTGATCTCTCCCATCCTTGATCAGTCCTCAGCCTTGACCACACAGATGGAAACTCAACCCATCTTCTCCAAACAGAACCCCAGGCCTTACATCTTTGGCTTTCATTTTGAACTTCACTTCTGAGCCCATTGTGCCAGCCTGCCCTCAACCCTGCATCCCCTCCCTAACCACCAGAATCCCAGAGATGATCTTGCCATCTGCACTTTGGCTTCAGAGGTGGCCAGCTATAGAGTGAGCGGATCACCTTCCTTTGGTGACTTTCCATCTCTTGAGCTGTTCCAGGACTTGATATTCCCTTCCTGGCTTTTTCTGCAGGAAGGTCACTAAAGGAGCCCAATCTGGGCTTTCTGAGCATGCATTAGAAGGCTCAGGCTGTCTCTCAGAGCTGCCCTGTGTCTAGTTGTATAGGCTATGAACCGCTCAAGGGTGCCTGGCAGAGGGTATGTGTGGGTACTGACATCCAGCCTGCCTTCTGTTTACCAACCTTTTTTTTTTTTTTTTTTTTTGAGAGAGAGAGAGAGAGAGGAAGGGAGAGGGATAGAAAGATAAAAACATTGATGAGAGAGAAACATCATTGATCAGTTACCTCTTGCACGACCCCCACTGGGGATCAAGCCCGCAACCCTGAGCAACCTGGGCATGTGCCCTGACCTGGAATCCAACCAGTGACCTCTTGGTTCCTGGATCAATGCTCAACCACTAAGCCACACCTGTTTACCAATCTTGCTCACACTGGTGCAGGGTGTGTCTGCCTACAGGGGGTGCCCTTTTCTAATTGGTGCAAAGGTGCTAAATGAATGGGAAAAACCCTGGCTACCCCTTCCCCCATCCTTGTGACAGAGCCCTGGGGGAAGGGGACTGGAGGTGATGAACTCTACAAGGGCCTCCCAGCTGAGAAACCTAGGTTTGTGAGCTGCAACAAATGTATGGTGAATAGAGCCAGCTTTGGGACAGAGGCTGTTTCAGGCTTTGTAAAGGGCTGTATGAGGATTACTGAGAGGAAATGAAAAGTGGGGATGGCCCTCAGGAGAATTGACTGCTGCTGATGTCAGAAAGGAGGCTATCTCTGGGGTGGGGGCAGGGAGGTGTGGGAAGGAGAGAGCTATCTCCACTGTCCCCAGCAACTAAGCAGGCAGCCACATTGAAGGCTCAGGAACCAGTCAGCTCACCTGGTTTTCTGACCCCAAACCACCTCCTAGCTGTCCTGGCACCTTGGAAGCTGAGGAGTCACATTTCTGTTGAGGATGTCCAAGAACCTGGGCTGGGAGGGCAGGATGGAAGGAGTCATCAGGGCAGGGTCTTACTGCCTGGTGGCACAGCATGCAAAAGGATTCATTCTTCCAAACATGTCACTATAGATTCTCTCAGCCACATAGCAAGGCAGGTGCTCTTATTCCCATATTATAAGTAAGGAAACTGAGGCTCAGGGAGACATGCAGTAGTGACCTAGCTAAGGTCACTCAGCTGGTACGTTGCAGAGCCTGTATTTGAATCCCACTCTGCTTAGCTCCAAAGCCCAGGCTTATCCCATTTCACCCACTACTGCCATGGACAGGAGCTGAGGGCCCAGTGTTACCTGTTAATGGTTTAAAAAACTCAAACAATCTGCCTTAGAATGACTAGCTCCATTTTCCAGATAAAGAAAACTGAGGTGACACAAGGCTATTAAGTGACAGAGGTGTCTATGATGGTCTTGGAGTGGGGCCATAAGGGGACAGTGTTTTGAGAGAAAGAAAGAGAAAATGTCTGCCTGTGTGAGTGTGCGTGTGCGGGTGCGTGTCAGGCAAGGGGCCAGGATGCATCATGGAGCACCCATGCCAACTGGGCAGAGGCATGGAGATGGGAGGGCCCAGATGGAAGTGACTTTTGGATGGGTGAGGAGGGGAGTGGGTAGAATGTGGGTCTGGTGATGTGGCTCCACTTATCAAGATTTGTCCCTGAATTTAAAAATAGCGTTCTTCTTTCTCAGGGAGGCTGAGCTTTCTATCCAAGGCTGTGCCACTGCCTGCTCCCAGGTCTCCAGTTGGCGCCCCCAGTCTTGCTCCTTAATTCCAGTGGGGCAGGCAGTGTGCCACATACCCGATTGCTTCTCCCAGCACACGCAGGTAATTCATCTCAGCTTTCCTTTCAAGCCCCCACCCCCAGATGTGCAGCCTTCCCAGCAGCCGGAGGCCAGCTCTCCCCACCCACATGGGCGGCCAGCTGTAGCTCCTCATTTCCCAGAGAAGAGAAAACTGATAAAGGACAGTCTCTGAGCCCCAGCCCCCTCCCCATTTTTTCTTGCCACAGCCTCCTCATAAAACTGAAGGGAGGGATACAAAGAGAGCAAGTGTGAGTGGAGATAGAGTTTCCATCTGAGGAGGGGAATGAAAGGTGGAGATGTGTGGCTGGAACAAGAGTGGGCCAAGGCTGGGGCCTGGGCAGAAGTGGAAGTCACTATTCACAGCTACTATGGTCCCTACGGCAGCTCCCAAAGAAGAAGGGGGATCTGAAATAAAGGGTGGTGAACGTGCCAAAGACAGTAGGCCTAGTGTGGGCCCCCAGGATGGGAAGACCTGAGGGCAGCCTTTCTGCTTTTCCTTCCCTTCCCTGTCACCTCCCAGAGTCCAGCAGAGAGTCAGTAGCCTGGGGCTCCAAGCCTAGCTCCAGGCCGACCCTTGGTCTGCTCCTTTACTCTTCTCTCCATTCCTCAGTCTTCCCAACTGTGGAATGGACTCCACCAGACACCCTGCAAGTCTGTGAGTTAGGACATGTTGAGCTCCATGGGAACATGTGGGAAGCCCTTTGTTCCTCACCTCTGAGAGCTGGTAGAGCCCTCAGGAGAAGGTGGGATCTCATAGGAATGTGTGCCAGGTGCTCTGGGATGTGTAGAATCTGGACTCTGCTGGAGGTATACCATCTCCCATTCTGCCCAGGAGAAGGAGGTGGGCAAATCTTAAGCTATGAAAGCCCCCCTCTCCATTTATGAGGCTCCTGGTATAACATTCATTCATTGATTCAATCTGGCCATTATTTAAAATGTGCTATGTGCCAGCCACTGCTGCAGGCACTGGGAATCGAGGAGTGAACAAATATGAGAATCTCTACCCTCATGGAGCTGGCATTGTAGTGGGAGACAGACAATGAGTACGCAATTCTTCTATAAACCAGAGCTTGCGGGATAAAGGCAGGAAGCAAGGCCAGGGGTCTCTGGGCCATGCCAGGACCTTTCCTCCCTGGCATTACTCTAAGAGGAGGCCCATGCCCTTCTCCCACGGCAGCTTTTTTGCCAGCATGAGGCCATTTGGGGCTGGGTTCAGAATTTAAGGGTAGGGTGCAATGACCAGACCCTCATGTCTGGTCCTGGAATGGGAACACCCTCTTAGCCTGTGCACTGAGCTCAGCCTGCTTGGGATGGACCCACAGTTTAGCCCTGCGAGGGCAGCCTAAGCTGGCCTTGGTGGAGGCTCCATGGCTGACAGCAACAATCCTGGTGGCAGAGGACCTGGGCTACTGGGGTCCCCTGCTGCCTGAGGAGCAGGGCAGAAAGAGCACTGGTTTGGGGTTGGATGACTAGATTCTAATCCGCTCTCTGCCATCCACTCCCTAGCAGACAGTGAGCATAAGGTTAATCACCACTTACCTTGGTTATCAGGAAGGTAGCAAGTGTGACATCTGAGAGATACTTTGGAAACAGTAAAGCTCTCAGCAGATATTAGTTTATTCCTGTCTGTCTTTGCATTTCCCTGGGGTCTGGCTCAATGTGGGACCTCAGTGTTTGTTGACAAAGCCTTTGCATTAGAGAGCACCTACCTGCTCCGTTGTCTACCATGCCCAAGGTCCTGGTTCCCGGAGCAGAGTTGGGGTAGGACAGTACGGAGCGGTTGACATTTGTTCAGCAGGTTTTACTATTACTCCAGATCTGTCATTGACTGGCAGATGTCCTGGTCCAAGTCCTCTGACTTCTTGGAACTCAAGGCTCTTTTTTATGAAGCAGACAGAAGAATCTCTTGCTCCACCTTCAAGAGGTTTCTAGTGATGATCAACTCATGCTATTAGAGCATTGGCCAGTTGTAAAGTGGGAAGTTGATGACACCAACTCCCAGGCTCCATAGGACTGATAGGGTGCCAAGACCAGTCTTCCCTCCCAGCAGTGCAGAGGTTTAATTGAGATGGTTATTCCCAGGGCCTGACTCAAGAAGGGCCTGACATGTGGGGAGGGGGACTTCCCAAGCAGAGCCAGACCTAATGCCATCAGTACCCACCCCTGCCCCCACTCAGCCTGGCCCCCAGCAGGAGTCTGGCACTCTCAAAGCTATCATTCCCACCAGTCCCAGATGCCCTTGCTCACTCTAGGAAAGGATGAGGTGATATTGATCCTCAGCTTTCTCCTCAGCTCTCATAGAGCAATGGAGAGAGAGGTCAGAGAGGGGACATGATACAGAGACTGAGAGGAACCCCCAGCAGCTGAGAGAGACAGAGAAGTGGGAAAAAGATACAGTGTGAGAGAGACAGAGAAGCAGAAGATACCCAGACAGAAAGACAAAGGAAGGAAATAAGCATGTGTAAGAGAGAGTCTGAGCAACAGATGAAGGTGAGAGAAAGATCTGGGGGAGACTGATATTGTATAGGAGAGAGACAGACAGACTGAGAGAGAGGGAGAGAGATGAAGAGAGTGGAAGAGAACCTGCAGACATGGGTGAGATGAAGAGAGAGGGCCAGTGTGAGTGCAGCACTAAACTAGAGGCAGAAAGCAATCCAACACCTTTTCTTCTGCTACCTCCCCGCTAGGGGTGGGGGAGTTTGCAGGACTGGTGAAAGCAGGCTAGTCAAGGCAGAGCTGAGCTCCTTGGGGTAGGGGAGATAGGTGTGGTGAAGTCAGCACCCCAGAGCCTCACATTCCCTCAGCCAGGATAGCCCTTAGGACTTGTCCCAGCCCCATGCAGCTTCAGAAGTAGGCTGAGAGTGTGCTTCCCTGTGGGGGAAAGGTTACAGGAGTGGGGAAGGACCCTGACTTGGATTTGGATTCCAGCTCTATCACTACTTAGCTTCAAACCTGGTGTTGGGCTTTTCCCATTTTTGGGGCCTCAGCAATGAGTGCATGTCAGGAGGATTGGGATGGGGGCATTGAATTTAATCATATTTTCCAGCTCTAATGTTCTAGGATTCATCTAAGGAAAAGCGGAAGAAAATGAGACCCCTCAACTTACAGAAATCTGCAGGTGAAGAATTTTGTCGCCATATGAATTTTTTTTTCTGTAAAGAAGAGTAAGAAATTAGATTCCCAATCTCCAGAGGGAAACACAACTGGGTGTCTGAGCATGGTGGGGTTGGGAGTGGGGTAGTGGAGAAAGCTCTGAAGGGGGGCTGTTTGGTCCTGAGCAGAGGGAGGCTCCATCGGGTGAAGGAGAGCTTAGTTGACTGGGATTATTTTGAAGCCCCTGCCAGTCTGCTTACAGGAGTTTTGAGGGTTGCTGGGTAGGGACTGTGTACCCCAGTGGCTGTGCTGTCTCCAAGCAACCTGAGGGCCTGGCCACTGTGGGGCACAGTCTTGCTCCCTGCCCTAGCACCTTAGAGATCGATCAACAGGGTAAAGGAAGATGGTGTGGGCTGGTGTTAGCTCCAGGAGTGGGCCAGCAGGGAACAAGTAACAGAACCCTTATCCTGTCATGCTGCTGGAGTGGGGACACGTAGAGATTACACAGCCACGCCTTGAGTGCCAGGGACCTGCAGTGTGGCAATAAAGATGACAGAGCATCTGCCTGGCTGGTAGGTTTGGGAGACACGAGGGTAGCCTCATGCAGGCCCTTTTGAACATGCTTGGTGCTTCCTTCTCTCCACTTCATCTTGCAGGTCTGCCCTCCACTCTCATTCCCACTCCTACTCCCACTCCCACAGTGCACAGGTCTTGTCCTGGGAGATGGAGAGGGAGATGGGGTCCTCCTGCGCTGGAAGGCTTTGCCCAATCCATGAGCTTCCTCCTCCTCAGCTCTATGGCACAGGGATCAGACCTGCTCATAGCACTCTCATTTTCCACACTGATAAACTAAGGCCACAAAGAGGTCCCAGACACACCTTCCCCTTTCTCTTAAAAAGTATTTCTGGTTGAGACTGAGGGTCACACCCAGTGCTTGCTTGCATCCTGGCGGTTTTTTCTGAGGATAAGGATGCCAGTTTCTCTACCTATGTTCTTGATCTCTCTTGAGGGACCAAAAGAAAAGATAAATTGGCTCTACAGAAAAGACAAAGAAATTTGATATCACAACACTCATCCCAGAGGTGAGAGACATTTGAGACTCACAGAGCCTGGGTGACTTGTCCACAGTCACATGGATAGGGGAGGCAGGGCTTCAACCCCTGGTGCGTCAGATTCCAAATCATCTGCTGATTTTCTCAGTTGGTTTCTTTCTGTCTTTCTCATTTGGGGAGAGGAGAGGGGGAATGACAAAAGTAATACATACTCACTGCAGAAAGTTTGAACACCACCAAAGAGTATTACCAAGAAAATATCGCCTATAATCCCACTAACGAGGAAAACATTTTAGCATCTTTCTTTCTAGCTACATGCACACACACAGTTCTCCTTTTTACATAAGAGAGCACACTGGCCATTCTGGGTTTTTTTTTGTTTTTGTTTTTAATTGTGGTAAAAATCACATAACATGAGATCTACCTTCCTGACAAATGTTGAGGTGTACAGTGTTGTCAATATAGGCACACTGTTGTATAGCAGATCTCTAGAACTTTTCTGTCCTGCAAGACTGAAACTCTACACCCCCTTCTCCCAGGCCCTGGCAACCACCATTCTACTCCCCCGTTCAAGAGCTTAACTATTTTAGATTCCTCATATAAGTGAAATCACGTAGTATTTGTCTTTCTGTGACTGACCTATTTCACTTAGCTTAACGTCCTCCAGGTCCATCCTTATTATTGCAAATGGCAGTATCTCCTTTTTTAAATAAAAAAAATATATATGTCTCTATTGATTTCAGAGAGAGGAAGGGAGAGGGAGAGAGCGATAGAAACACCAATGATGAGAGAGTCATTGATCGGCTGCCTCCCGCACGTGCCCCACTGGGGATCCAGCTCGAAACCCGGGCATGTGCCCTGACCAGGAATCGAACAGCGATCTCCTGGATCATAGGTCAATGCTCGACTGCTGAGCCATGCCAGCTGGGCAGGATTTCCTTCTTTTTTAAGGCTGAGTAGTATTCCATTGTGTGTTTGTATGTATATCACATTTTCCTTATTCATCCATCCATTGATGAATACTTAGGTAGTTTCCATCCTTGGCTATTGTAAATAATGCATGGGGCTGCAGATGGCTCTTTGAGATTCTGACTTAAATTCTGAATATATACCCAGAAGTGGGATCACTGGCTCATATGGTAGTTCTTTTTTAATTTTTGGAGAAAACTTCCTAGTGTTCTCCATTGCAGCTGCACCATTTTACATTCCCAGCAACAATGTACAGGGTTTTCTTTTCTCCACATCCTCACCAACAATTGTTATTTTCTGGTTTTGTTGTTGCTATAATGGCCATTCTAATAGGTGTGAGGTGATATTTCATGTGGTTTTGATCTGCATTTCATTGATGATTAGTGACATTAAGCATCTTTTCATGTACCTGTTGGACATTTTATGTCTTCTTTTGGCCATAGTGTTTTGTACCTTGAGTTTCCCATATATCACCGAACCATAAGCACTTCTCCATATCATTGAATATTCTTTACACTGCCCCTTACTTCACCCTGAAGGCAGGGACCTGAGCTTGAAGAGCCTCGAGGTCCTGCAAAGCTTCTGTCGGTGCCTGGTGTATAAGCAGGTCCACAGCCTGGCAGGAGTAGAGGTAGGAATAGATCCAAGAGAGGCCCTGGAGCACTAATGGCTAAGAGTGTAAACTTTGGCAGCAGATAACCTTAGGTTCAAGTCTAGATTTTGCCACTTCCAGGATGCCTGGTTTTGGGCTATCAATTCCTCTCTGAGCCCTGGCCTCCCCATCTGTAAAATGGGGATAATAATGGCCCTTTTGTGTAGCATCACTGAGCATGCCAGGACTCACTGAGCATGCCAGGACTCAAGACACGGGAATTTCCCCATGAACATCAGCTATTATTATTATGGGAATGTCAGAAGGCTTGAGCAAGTTCCTTCCCCTCTCTTTGGCCTCAATTTCCTCATCTGTAACATGGGAAGACTTTACTGGATGTCCCCTTTCAGTTCCGATTGTCTTGAGGTCTTTATGAGTGGAGGTGGAAGGAGGGTGGATTTTAGCCAGGGGAGGAGCTGGGCATTCCTCCTGGGACTTCCTCGTCTTTGTGGGCCTCAGCCTTTTTCTCCAGCAGATCCCCCTCTCCTGGGGATGAGACCCAGACAGGCTTTCACATGGCCCTGGCTTGGTCGGGTCTCTGGAGGGAGTAGGACTAGGCTGGGCTTCACCGCTACAATAAGCCGTTTTGTGGGCCTGGGTTGCATCCGTTAACACACTGGAGAATGTAAGCATTTGATTTTGGTGCCTTTTGGGAGAGTCACAGGGAGGGGGAGGCTTGTCCCCTGGCAGCTGGGATTGGGCAAAACTGGGTTCACCTTATTCTGGCTCAGAAGCAGCTACTAAATTTGGCTTTATAAAGACAGAGACAGCCTCTAATATGAGGTTTCTGCCAGTCCTCAAGACTGGCCTTCTTCTTGCCACAGAAGAGACCCAACCGTGGGAGGGCTTCCTAAAAATATTGAATCCATTTCTTCACATTGTACAGATGGAGACACTGAGGCCAAGAGAAGAGAAAGGATTGATCTGTAGTGCTTATCCCTTCCATGTTACTAGGTAGGGTGTGAAGATCAGTTCTGTTCTAGCTTCTCTGGAGATTATGGATTCATGGAATATAGGTTAGATAAGCAGGTGAACTTCCCAGCAAAGCACTAAGCTCATATAATTTTACTGTGTCAGACCAGAAAGGAATCAAGAGAGGTTGGAAAATGATTTTTAGCCACATAAACTGCACAACTTGTGGCCTCAGTATGAAACCTAACCCCTACACCCTCCTCCAGTAGCACCAGAAAACACACCTGCAAAGAACCCTGAAGCTCAGCTCCCAAAGAGGGAGTGGCTGGCTCGAAACCCAATGAGGAGGCATGGATTTGCCTATTTGGTGTCCCTTCCAGGACACACCTTGCCCTTCAGTTAGTCATCTTCAGCCTGCTCTCTGGGGACTCCAGCTTACGGTTTCTTTGCATCTCTACTCAATCCCTGCATATGTCACATCAGGGGCTCAGCTCTGTGTTGGCTGCCTGAGTCTGTGGGTACCAAGGAATACCAGACCAGGGAGGGGGGTACCAGAGCAGTCAGAAGAGCCACAGTCCAGGGCCCTGACAGCTGTGGTTATCTGACTCCTAACCTTCCCCAGTAGCAGTGACCTGGGGCCTTTCCTAGGCAGCCTTTATGTGCCCAGGAGTTTCCCAGAGGACTGTGCCCATAGTCCTTAGGCCACAAGATGCACTGGAAGGGGAAGGTTTGTCCATCCAGCCCTAACCTCTGTGGTCCACAGCCCCTTCTGAAGTCCAAGCAGGTGGCAGTGGGAACTGCTGCCATTGAAAGCCAAGGTTAAAAAAAAAAAAAATCCAAGACTGTGGATTGGGGTCACAGGCCAGTCAGTATGCTTTTTATCCCTCACTCAACTTCGTTCTGCTCCCATTTTTTGATAATTCTTACTTGGAGGCCAAGAGTAGTTGGCCCCTCTGTCTGCATGATATCAGAGGAGAAAGAGATTAGGTTCATGCATTGAGCATTCATTATGTGCTAGGCATTAGGTGAGGTGCTTCTCTTATATGATTTGATTTACTCCCCAACTGACTCTATGAGGCAAGCATGATCATCCTCATTTTACAGCAGAACTAATCAAAGCCAAGAGAGGATATGCTACTCCATTAAAGCTATACAGCAAATAAGAATCTGGGCTGTCTTCACCCCAGAGCCGGTGGTTTTCCCATTGCTCCTATGAGCCTCTCACAGAGACTTAGAAAGCTGCTGGACATTGGGGTAAGGCTGGGAAAGGAGAGGGCTGAGGTTGGGTACCCTTGTCTGGGGCCCCTAGTGAACTGGGCTCCCTTTGAGCCCTTCCTCTCCCTTCTCCCTTTCAGCTCTCAGACCTGGCAAGCAGCATGGAGGACAGGGGGTTGGGAGGGGCCGAATGGGGCTGGGGGACAGGAGAAATAGGGCTGGAGGATGCAAAGAGCTGTCTCCAGCCCCAGGAACTCCCTGATTTGCCCCCTGCCAGAGGGGTGGCTTCAGAGAGACCTTCTGGGAATAGAAAGAAATCCATTAGCGGATGTGCAAGTTCCAAATTGATGAGCGATTTATACTCTGAGCTCAAACAGCAGGTGGCTTAGGTTTATTATTTGACTTAGCCCTAAGGCCACTCAGTTCCACCCCTCCCTTCTTCTTTCCTTTCTTCTTTCCATCATCAGGAATGGCTCCTCAGTCTGACTTGTCCTAGGCCCTTTCCTTAATCCCCACAGAATAGGCCAGTTCCCAGGAGCGTATGTGCTGGAGACAGTAGTGATGGGGACTGACTGATGGCAAGGTGCTGGAATTTCCTCCTGGATGCCACGAGGTTTCAAATCTAAGCTTTGAACATTCAGGGACCAAAAAGAGGACTTAATTTCCATTTTGGGGCAGAACAGGAGGAGAGAGAGTGGGGTACTACAACAGGAAAGATGGAGGCTAGATATCAAGAGGAACTTCCAGAGTGCTCAAACTTTGATTCCTGGGCTGGGATAAATGCACTGCTTGGCTGTGGAAAAGGCACTGGGATGGAAATGACACAGGCTGGGCCTGTAACCAATGGGAACTTCCCCACAGAAGATGCCACTTAAAAGTGTTATTAAACCCTCAGGACTTTTAAAGCAGAGAACAAGGTGACTGTGAACACCCTTTAAAGCTATATTGAAGTTCCCAAGGTAGCTCTGTGTCTTTTTCACTCCCCTCTGCCTTGGGATGCAGACATGTGGCTCCCCCCACACACACACACATACACACACACACTGTGTATATGGTCGTGGCCGCCATCCCCTTCTCTATCCTTCAGCTTAGTGTCCCCCCCCTCCCGTTATGGGCTCTGAGCCCAGGGACCAGCATTGATTTCTGAGCTTCTCTGTAGTGAAAACAGAGGGTGGGCCTGGGTCTTTCTGTTTCAGCTGGGTTCTAGACCATGGGTGGCGTCTCCAGAGAAAGAAGCAGTGGTGGCCTTGAGTTCCCACCTCTAATCAGCAGCCTTAGTGCTGAACTGGGAACATTCTTAGGTGCCATTAGCTCCAGATTAGTAGATAGAAAATGAGGTGAATGGACTCGCCTCTATCCTGGGAGCCCCTCAACCCCCAATGCTGTGCTCTGAGCTTATGGATACAGGTGGAAAAGTCACTCAGCCAGCCCATGCCCAACTCTAAATGTTACTTCCTTAATCCCTTGGACTTCCAGGACAGGGCAGGAGACTGCAGAGTCTGCCTGGATTGCTGCTTCTGTGGGGTTCCACATTCATGAAGTTCTTCCTCATGTGTAACCTTAAGCCTTCCTGCTGTAACTAATTTTTTTCTGATTTTGTCCAGGGAATCATGAGGCTAAACTTTCTTGTTTGAGATCACACTGCTAGTGGAACTTAAAAGACTGGGAAGCACAGGCTGGACCAGGAAGCCTAATGGGGCTCTGAGTCTGCTAGGGTGGGAGCTGAGGGGCTGACCCCTTCTTCCTGGTGGCTCTTGAGGTTTCTGCTCCAGTCCCATGAAAGAGGCATCATGGGGCAGTAGGAAAGGGCTCAGTGCAGCTACTTCTTAGCTGTGCAACCTTGAATAGAGCCAATCCTAGAGTTCTGGTCATTGCTTCCTGGTTCAGGGTCCTGTTACTCACAGTGTCTCTTGGTACCATTAGTCCTGCCTGTTAGTCAGTTATTCCACCAAGTGCTGTGTGCCCATCCCAGGGTGAGGCACTGCTGGGGGTGGGGGTGGTACTGACAGGAATGTGACCAAAGTGACCAGGCCCTACTCTTCAGAGACTCCCAACCCAGCAGCCCTTCCAGGCCTCACCTCCTCTTTGATAAACAACCTGGGCTGGGGGTACCTCCAACCCAGCTGAACTGAGTAATTAAAATCTCTTTTCTTCCCCTGACAGATGACCTCCAAGGTCCTTCCAGCCTTATGATTCTGATTCTAGCTGAGGGTATCCAATTAACCCTTGTCATGCTTGGCTAGGCTTTGTGAGCTGTGGAGTGGGAAGCGGTGGGGATGCACACACCAGGATGCTCCACCCCATTCCTCTCCTCCCCCTTCATCCCCATCCCTGCCCTCTCCATGCCAGGGTGGTGCTTATGAAGCCTGGGACCTGGAGTCAGAGTGTCTGAATAAGGACAGGGTTACTGGTAGATGTGGTTCTAGGGGGCTGCCTCTCTCTAGCCTGGGCCTGAGGGCCAATGGTAGGTAGATCATCTATGGCTTTGCATGGTATATGCCTGGCTCTTGGTCCAGGCCCAGGTAGAATGTGTTCCCAAAGGAAGGCCTTAAAGGGCTTGGCTGAGGTAGGAAGAAGTAGGGAATTTGGAAACAAGATCACTGGCTAGTAAACAGGCCATGTAGAGGCTTAGAATCTTAGGCGACGTCTCCTCCACCTAATGCCAAGGCAAGGCAAGGCAATCTCTTCCTGGTGGTACACTCTGCCCATTCTCCAAGGGCATGAGATTTGGGTGAGGTTTGGACTCCACTCAGGATGGTGGTGGAGCCATAGATGTAGCGTTTGTCAGAGCTGATGTGGGCCTTAGAGACTGCCATAAACAGGCACCTTATGGGCCACTTAAGACCCTCAAAGTATTTTCTTTGGCTCACATAGTGCCTACATTAAAAAGGAATTAGCTGCCATCATTTAAAATTCAGGAGATTTTTACATAGAAATCCAGATTTATAACTTCTAAAAAATCCAAAGAGCTAGTAACAGCAGGTTCCACCTTTTCACAAGGCAACACTGGAGCTGAGTGGTGGCTGTCCCCTCAGCCAGGGCTCATATTCTGCTTCTCTACGTCCCCATCTACTTAACTTTGTCCTTCCTGGGGCAAATGGGAAAATCGAGGTCCACAAAGAAAGGATGTCACTTGCCGAAGGTCATCTAGCCAGACTGAGGTACTGGGCCAAGATTAGGACCCAGGCTTCCTGCCTGTTGGCCAGCCCCAAGCCCTTTCCCCTACACCTTTCTCCACAGAGCTCTGCAAGGCCCTTCTGCTGCTGCTGTCTCCTCTATCCCCAATGCCTGGTCGCTGCAGTGGCCAGGCTTTGTCTGGTAGCCTTCCTGCACAGCCCCTTCAACTGCCCAGGCCCCAGCCGGGGCCCAGGCTCCCTTCGGGTGAGAGCAGAGGCGCTGTGGAGCCTCCGCAACCTGGCCCCATCTTCCGCAGCTCTGAACAAGAATCTCATTAAGTGCAGGAGGCGGCAGCCGCTGGGCCTGGGGCTGCCTGACCACAGAGCTGGCTTCCTTCTACAAACAGCCAGCCAGGGCTGGGCCTGCCATGCTGTGCATGGAGTGGGCACTGAAGCCTCCTGTCCAGACCTTGAGGGCTGCTCTTGCTTCCTTCCCCGCCCGCCCCGCTGACCATCCCTGTTCCTGTCTCCCCACTGCTCTTCCTGCATCCATCCCTTTACTTTTCTCTTTCTTCTGCTACTTTGTCTTTTTCCTCTCAACCTGGCTGTTTGTCTCTTTCTATCTTGTTTTTATCATCATCTCTCTCTCAGCCCTCCATTTTTTTTCAGGTCTAGTTTCCCATCTCAGCCCCAGAGTCCTGCCTGCTTCCCTCTGTCTACATCTTGCACCATCACCATCTTGCTGCTCCAGAGGGACCCCCTCTTAGTGTCTGTCTCTCACCTTCCATCTCTGAGCGCCACTCTCTCTTCTCAGTCTCTCCAGCTGCTCGCTCTCCCTCACTTGGGGCCTTTGAGTCACCATGTCTCTCCCTCACTCGGGCTCTGGCCTGCTCTGAGTCTGTGTTTCTGAGGCTGCCACAATACGCTTTTGGGGAGGTTTGCTGTACTGAATAAACATGGCCCCAACAGCAGGGCTTGAGGAATTCTGCTGACTGCGCTTTCCTTGGGGATTGAGGAGGGGCAGTGTGAGCTTGCAGCCAGGAGCCCCAAGAAGATGGCAGTGCCTTTTCCATGGCAGTGTGCCTGCCTTCCAAGCCTCTTAGCAAGCTCAGAGTGTCTTCCCAGCTGGAAAAAAGGAACAGGTCTCAAGGGGTTGCTCACCCCAGGCCTAACCCACCCATTGACACCCTCTGTTGCACACACTATGCATACACATCCCTCCAGTATGCACTGCCCGAAGTCAAGTAAATGGAATTCAATGTTGTGTTTCTCCTGGCCTGGCCTGCTTAGGCTTCCAGGACAGGGGCTTTGGGGAGGCAAAACAACCTCAGGGGCTTTTGAAGAAAGGTAGTAGATGCTAGAACCCATTGGAGGTCATTGCAGCCATCCTTCTGCTCCCAGACAATATCCTGCCCTTTGTAATTAATTGGTTCTGTATTTAAAATCCCACTGTTTGTCAGAATGTTACTATATCAAACTGAAACCCTTCGTCCTGAGACTCAGTTGGAATATGGGTGTGCCAGTGATGTGTATGGTGTGTGGGGCATGCATGTGGTGGTATGGGTAGGGCTGGTACCCAGACAAAGTGGAAAGGGAACATTTATTGGGGGAGGGGGCGGTAACAAGAGCAGGGGATGAGATAGGATGCAGGGAGTTCAGAGGAGAGGTTGGTACAATAGTCCACGGAGGGACATTGGGGTCCAGTGGCAGAAATGCTGAAGGAGAGAAGACCCAATAGTGCAGGAATAGCTGTGGACACAAATGCTGAATAAAGGAATGTAGAAAGAGTTGTGACACTTTCAGACCGAGGAATGTAAGTGCTATGGAGTTATGTGGAGAAGCGAGAGGGTCTTCAGAGAAAGGCAACAGGGACTGCTTCCAGGAACAAGCACTAATCTAACACCTACTCTTAGGGTGACCAAGTCATTTTGGTTTGCTCAGGACTGTCCAGATTTTAGCACTGAAAGTCTCACATCCTGAGAAATCCCTCAGTCCCAGATAAACAAGGATGGTTGATTTCCTCATCTTCTACCAATCCACCCATTCACATATCAGGCAGTGTGCACAAGATGGCCCATGTCAACCCCTCACAACAACTCTGGGGCAGGCAGCTGTGGAGTATACTAGCCCCATTTTACAGGTGAGAAAATGGAAGCTAAGAAAATTGAAATAACTTGCTTTAACGTCCCACAGTGAGTGGCAGGTTTGAAACCAAGGTCTGTTGTTTCACTGCATTGAGTTGTCTTATCTTGGACTGAGAGACCTTCAGGGACAAACTTAGTACCCCCTCCATCCCCTACACACATCCCAACCTTAGAGGAAGTTCAAAGTCTTGGCATGAGGCAGTGTCATTTGGATCTACTGCCCCAGTCCACTGGACTGGGGCTGGGAATGAGGGTAGGTTAGAGGAAGGGGAGCTTGGTCCCTTTCAGCCCTTGGCTGACCAGGCTTCACCATGGACTGCCACCTGTTGATTTTTTGGCTTTGCTCCCAGCTGAGGACAGGACCAGCTGCTGGGGGGTGGGGTGGAGGTGGAAGCTGGGAGGAATGTTGGGAGGGGTGTCTCCAGAGCTTTGCTGGGTTCCTGGGCTCCAGGTGGTGGGTCGGGGGAAGACTGGCGCAACATCTGAGAGCAGGCTGGGCCCCAGGAGTCCTGCACTGTTGGTCAGTGCCTCTGATGTGCTGGGGTGTGAGGAAGCAACCACAGAACAAACAAACAAAGCCTATGAGGACAGGAAGCAATTATGGACCACCCGGCCTAGGCTGGTCAGAGTAGAAGGAGGGCCCGCTGAGGCAGGGAAAGCTAGTTGTGGCCTGGGGCAAGTCTAGGGAAGTGGGATGAAGAGGTTCTAGACTGCTGGGATTCCGGGGAGGCCATAGTAGGTGTCTCCCTGCCTTTAAGGGACATCTTTCCCTTTAGAAATAACTTCACAAAAGGGACTACCTTGGTGGGCATGGGGTCCTTGGTTTCTGGTCCAGCTTCACCACTCATATGCTTTTGTTTGAGGCCTGTCCCTTTCACTCATTGACCCTTGCTTGTCTCATCTTTATAATGAGATAGTTGTAATAAATGATCTTCAACAGCCTCTCCAGTTTTGCTACTCCATAATGCTCTAAAATTTCTGAGAGCTAAGAATTCCTTAGCTAACAAGGATTTATTGAGTGCCAGCTGTAAGCAAAAGCTGGGGCTAACTGGTGGGGTTGGATAAAGCAATTTGGAAGTTTAAGACCTGGGTTCTGTCCTTAATGAATGATATTATCTTAAAAAATAATAAGTATTGAATATCTTTACATAGGCTGGGAAGTGTATTGAAATGATCTCATTGAATTTTCTCCCAAGTCCTGTGAACTAGGTACTATCATTTTTCCCATGTTACAGATGAGGAAACTGAGACTAAGGAAATTTAAGCAACTTGCTTAAGATTGTATATCCAGACTTTCATCTGGAGCCATCCTACTGCAAAGCCAGTGCTCAAAACTCCATTCTAAATTCCTTTATTGTAGATGATAAACCAGTAACTGCCCTCATTCTTTACAAGGTGCTCTTCTATTCATTAGCTCATTTCAGCTTTGCAACAGCCCTGTGGGCCTGGGGATATTATGCCCACCTTACAGATGAGTGGATTGAGGCTCCGAGATGGGAAGAGCTTGCTGCTCTCCTTCCGATGCCTGATGTGTGCTGGTTTGCAGCTAAACTCCCCTGTCCTCCCACTCTGGGTCCAAGAGAAAACCAGCAGCACTCCTGCAGTATCTGGGAAGTGTCTCATTTTGTCACTCCCTAGGGGGCCCATGGATTGGTAGGCAGCATTTTGTCCTTTGCTCCTGCCTGGATGTCTGCACTTTCCTCTTTTCTTCCTTTCCCAAGTTCTATAGAACACCTAAGACTCTCCAGGTGTTGTGCTAAGGGATTCTGCACAATATTCCCTTAATCTCACAGTTACTCGATGAAGTCATTTGAACCTTTATTTTTAGATGAGAAAACTGAGGCCCAGGCACTTCCAGAGACTCCCTGGGCATTCTGGCCTGCCTTCCTCCCAGGACCCAGTGCAGAGGCTATAGGGGCCTTGGGGGCCTGTGCTTAAGTTTTATCCCCTTCCCAGGACCCCTTCAGTGAACTGCTTAACCTGGGTCAGATCTTCCTCTTAGCTCCTGGAAATGAGGCCATGTTCAGTCTCTCACAGCAACCTTCTTCCCTCCTTCCATGTCAGCTCTGTTTTCTGACTAGCATGGAGCCTCAAGGCTAAGGGCATTTGGGTGTGGGGGGGGGGGGAGGGCTCAAACCACAAGTGCTCTTGTGCTGCTGGAGCCCTAGCTCATAATTACTATCAGAAGCTCTATTACCCAAACTACCCCATTTAAGCTTCACTGTAATCCAGTGAGGTAGATCCTGGTATTATCATCATCATTGCATTTTTCAGATAAAGAAATTGAGGCACAGGATGTTGAATGGATTGCCCACAGTCATCAGCTGGTAAGTGGTGGAACCAGGATTCACACCCAAGCCAGCTGGTGCAGAACCCCTGTGCTGATCCAAAACATGAAGGCCCTTAATTGTCATCCCTAAGGATCATGGCCTTGACCCTGAGGCAAGAGGAAGTGACTGAGAAGCTTAGCCTAGGAGGTACATAATCTGCTTTGCCTATGAGAACAATTTGGCAGCAGTGAGGAGGGAACTTGGAGGGGCGGATGAGAGGCAGGGACACAAGTGAGAAGACTAGGGTAGCTGGAATCTTAGGGACAGATGATGGCAGCCTGACTTAGTGCAGTGACAGTGGCCGTGAACAGAAAGGGGGCAGAAATGGGGATGTTTGAGATTGAAGGCAGAGCCACTGCTCTGCCAAAGGACAAGCAGGGCCTGGAGTTCTTCTTTTGCTCCTCTTACCAAGCCGTGTGCCCTGTGAGCATCTGCCCTCAGGAAGGTGTACCTTACCCTGGCCAGGTGGCTCAGTTGGCTGGAGCGTTGTCCCATACACCAAAATGTTACAGGTTCAATCCCCAGTCAGGGCACATACAAGAGGCAACTGATTGATGTTTCTCACATCGATGTCTATCTCTCTCTATCTCTCTCTCCCTAAAATTGAATAAAAACATATTCTAGGTAAGGATGAAAAAAAAAGAAGGTGAAACCTTTTCTAAATAAGGGCAATAGGGGGAAATGCAAGGTGTGTTTGTGTGTGAGAGACTGAGAGAGAGGAGAGTAAGTCTAGAGATAGACAGCAAACTGTTAACAGTGGCTTTGCTGGGGAAAGAGAAAGATGAGAACTTAATTTTGCCATATACACTTAGGCATTGTGTGCACTTTTTCACAATGAATATGTTTAGTTTTAAAAAATAATAGAAGTATTTTAAAAAGGAATGAAACCTTAATGCTCAAGCTTGATGTGTCTATCAACTGAGGTAATAAACAGCACTTTGCAAATTGAAGGGTTGGGATAATTGGTTAGTGGTCTTCCCACCCCTTTTGTGAAAAAGACAAAAAGCAAAGTGTCCCAGGGTGCATCATTTCCAGGCACAGAACCCTAGCTGGGTGAACCCTAGGAAGTAGGTGGTCAAATTCAGCTGCACTGGGCCCCTCAATGTTACCCTGATCTCATCAAACCCCTGGGGCCAGGAGGAGTTTGCACAAAAGAGAACGTTAGTGGTAGGCCTTTGCTGGGGCCCTGGTTTCAGTGACAAATTGAGTGGGATAATAAGTTAATTAAAGCTGTTCCGTATGTGAGGCATCCCAGTGCACAGGCAAGAGGCAAAAGCAAAGTATACCTGGGTACCTGGGTACCTGGGTACCTGGACTCCTGAGGAACCTTAGGCCAGTCCCTCCACCTCTCTGGGCCTCAGTTTCCCCAGCCATACAATAAGGAGACTGGCAGACCTGGTCTCTTAGGGCTGTGCCATCACTAATGTTCCAGGAGTCTCTAATTAAAATGGTCCCCTGTGTATTAATCTTCTTGTCAAGTTTTAATTAATGGCTGATGAAGCCAGAGCAGGCACCAGCTGCCACCACCCCCCCTGCTGGGAGACAGGAGACACCCACAGGGTTCTTGACCTAATAATCACTGCTAAGTGGCTTCTATGCCCGTCTCTCTACCTCAGGCCTCCTCTCATAGCCCAATACTTTTCCCACTATACTACACAACCTAGGGTTTGAGGGCTGGTGTGTGTGTGTGCGTGTGTGTGTGTGTGTGTGTGTGTGTGTGTTTATTTGATGGTGGTAAAGGGCCTAGCCTTCATCTCAGCTCTGCTACTAACTAGCTCTGTGATCTTGGTTTGTAACTTAACCTTTCACTTCTTTAGTTTCCCCCTCCATTAAATGGACATAGCATTTGGCAGCAAGTAACAGAAAAAAAAAAAAAAAAACACAACACACAAAAAAAAACCATACTCAAAATACCTTATAAAATAAGCACAGATATTATTCTGCAGACAAAGTCCTAAAGAAGAGTGCTTCAATGGTTGGTTCATTCAGCATCAAGCACTCTAGTTCTTTCCATTTTTCTACTCTACCATTCTCAGCTCTTGGCTTTTGTCCTTAGGTCAGCCCGTCATGGTCATCAGGTGGCTATAGCAGCTTCAAGTATCACACTTTAATTCAGCAAAATCCAGACTGGAAGAAGTAACAATCTTGCCTTATGCCCTTATGTCCCCTTTAAAAAACAAGGCAGCCTTCCCCAGAATCTCTTAGCAGCTTTCTGATTGGCTAGAAGTGTGTCACATGCCCAAGCTGAACCCAACCACATGGCAAAGAGGTTGGATATATCATGACTGGCTTAAATGAGTATTCTCATACCTGGCTATACATGAGAATTTCCTGGGGAGCCTTTTTTTTTTCTTCTTAATTTTATTTTTGTTTAAAATATTACAGATGTCCCTTTTTCTCCCCAATGACCCATTCCACCCTGACCCATCCCCCTGCCCAGTACCTCTCCTCATCTTTGTCCTTGTCCTTGGGTTGTGCATCTATGCAGATAAATTCTTCAGTTACTCTCTCCCCCTCCACCCACCCACCATGTCATTGAATCTATTCTGTTCATCAGTTTATTAAGTTCTTTAGATTCCACATATAAGCGAGATCATGTGATGTTTGTCTTTCTCTGCCTGGCTTATTTCACTTAGCATAATATTCTCCAGGTCCATCCATACTGTCCCAAAGGGTACAAGATCCTTCTTCTTTACAGCGGCATAGTATTCCATGGTGTATATGTTCCTGGGGTGCTTTTAAAAAATACTAGTGCCAAGACTATACTCCCAGATCAATTTAATCTCTGCAGATGGAGCCTGATTGCCAGTATTTTTTAAAAGTTCAAGTGAGTCAGATATGCTTAGACCAACCAAGATTCAACCCCTGTAGCCCAGCCTCCCATGTGCTGGCTCTGACAGAAAAGGGGGAGTGGTGGTGATTTGCTATTAGCTACCCAATATCCAGACATACCCTTTGTCTCCTATTGGCACCAGGAGAGGGGTTTAAACCCATACAAACATGTGTCCTCCAGAAGTTGCCTTCCAGGAAGTGCCCCACCTTTAGAATGTAAGGCTACCCTAAAGCAGTTGCTTTCAAACCTGACTACATGTCAGATTCTCCTGAGGTGAGGTGCTTGTTAAAAAATATAGATTTCTGGGCCTACCTAATGGCTATGGAATCAGAATTGTGAAGAATAGAGCCCAAGAAGTCAGACTTTTACAGGTGGGAGAACACACAAAAACATACATTTGCTAATTCTTCCGGTGATTCTTTGGCACTTACCCATAGAGTAGTGTTTGGGGATGACTGCTCTACATATGTCCCTGGGCCTCTATTGGTGCCTGAAAGTCTGCCATTTAGGGCCACTGTTCTAATCATCCCTAGTCCTGCCTCTCCCCCAATTAATACATACTACATGATGAGTTGTTAAGGAGAGGTAGCTGGAAAGTCACTGAGAGTTTCTTGGCTTCATTTTCATTTTTTTTTTAACATGAAGGGTAATCATGCTTATCCCACTGTCATTGCAAAGGGCTCAGGACACAACACAAAATAGTGGGTCAACCTGTACACACTGAAGGGATAGTGTGGGCTTGGAGACTAGAGGTGTGTTCTACCCTGTCACTGAGTCACCATGGCCTGGCCCTTTCTACTCTCCAAACCCCCAAACCTCCATTTTATAGTTCGTGAAATGTGAAGAAGTACATACATGGATAGAGTTGGATTTTTTGTGTTTTTTCCACAACATCCTTAATGACAACAAGAAGAACCTCTTCTGCAGAAAGAATGTAGTAGTATAACATGTTGCCTTGCCCAGTCCT